>NC_138107.1:41511919-42711919 GCF_964146895.1 Miniopterus schreibersii
TTTGGGTTTGTTTCTATGTATTAGGTAGGCTTGCTAGGATTCTCAGTCTTTTTGGAACGTCTCTGGTCACAGGCCAATGTCAGAAGCTGTTTGTGACTGGCCCTGAGTACCCTGTTTGGAGCTATAAACAACCCTTGGCTTGAGGTCTCCTCTGTTGGTGCTAGGTGTGTTTGGACAGGACCAAGATGCGTACCAAAGTCTGCTTTTCCAAGGGCCAAGGCCAGAAGCAGATCAAGCAAAGACTCAAAGCACTCTGAAGTGTGCCTCTGCCTGCAGGCTGGTTAATCTGATTCTCTTAATGAGCCTCAGGCTGTAGAAACTCCAGGGGGTAGGGAAAGAGATTTCCCAGGAGGCTGGGGCAGTTGCTTCCTCCTCAGGCAAAATGTCTGCCTGTGAAAGATGGTTTTTGCAGTAAGGGGAAATGAATCAGCACAGGAATCCAGAGGGGTGACCTCTGAGCTCTATCTCCAGAGGCCACAACCCTAGATTCTCCTCACACAGCTCCAGTCCACTCTATCCTTCCTCTGCTGGAGTCCAAGGTGAGTGGCTGCACATGAAACTTTTTGTGTCGGCTCTTTAAGAGGGTGCCTGCATTTTCAGCTGTCTCTCCCTGGCAGAGAGAAATCCAGCTGTTTATCACAGCCAGATGTTATGTGAGCACCTTTCTCAGTCCTGGTGCTCTTTGCTGGGAAGCCCAGCCTGAGGTTTAGGCCCCAGAGTCCTCAGTGGGAACCCCCCCTTCCCCAGCTGAGATCTCCCTCTGGACCTTTAGCTGCTGCCTGTGGGAGCCCAGCCAGCCCTCTCATGCCTCCACACTTCCTCCCAGTCTCTATGTGGTCTCCACTTTTCCTCCTTGGTTATGAGAGTGCTCTACAGTTCATCTTCAGTTGCAGTTGGTTATTCAGGATGGTTTTTCTATATTTTAGTTGTAATTCCATTTTGGTCTGGGCAGAGTGTCAGTATAGCTTCCACTCAGTCGACTGCCATCTTTAATCCTCCCTGTACCACAGTTTTTAATCCATTCATTTGTTGATGCCCACTTGGGCTGTTTGCAGATCTTAGCTATTATAAATAATGTTACTATGAACATAGGGGTACATATATTCTTTCTGATTGTAGTTTCAGGCTTCTTAGGATATATTCCTAGAAGTAGAATAAGCCAGTTAGAGAAAGACAAGTATCACATGATCTCACTTATATGTGGAATCTAATGAACAAAATAAACAAACAAAATAGGTCCAGAGACATTGAAACATGCAACAGACTGATGTATTTCAGAGGGAAGGGGTGGGGGTCAGAAGAGATTAACCAAAGAACTTAGATGCATATATGCATAGCCAATGGACAGACAATAGTGTGGGAAAGGACTGGGGAGGGGGCAGAAGTGCGGTGGAGGGGGTCAATGGGGCAAAAGAGGGGACATCTGTAATACTTTCAACAATAAAGATGAATTACGTGTGTGTGTGTGTGTGTACACACACAAAAAATAAAACAAAAAGTCCTGAGTTGTTTGCCCAATCCAGGTTGTGTTAGATCCAGCCTATGTGAATATATGTCCCACAGAACAATCAGCACTGTCACTTAGGAGTGGAGGCAGTGGTGGAGGATGTTGGCTGAATTTTTCTGTCTTCAGAATCATTTCTGTATTGGTGTGAGTAGGCCAGTCATTAGCCCTGTGGCTAGCAGGAATTCAATGAGGAAGGTCATCTAGACACTGCCATACCTCACCAAACCACTTCCTTAAACCAATTGGTAGGGATAGAAAATCCTCTTAAATGGAGAAGAGGGATATGGTGTGAGAAAAAGGAGGAAAGTTCTTTGTTCTGTCTTCTCTCTGTGCATCCCAAATCCCTGCCCCATCTTTCCAAAGCATATCTCTAGCATACATATGGTGTGCATGGGTTGTATATGAGTGTGCAATTTAGTTTATGTCTGTGTGCCTGTGTGAGTTTTAAGCAATGCCCACTGTTGGAGCTATGATGTCTTTGGTCAGTTATAAATGAAATAATTAGCAGTGGTTTCAGCAAATTATAGGCATAAATTAGCCAAAAAGTTCACAGGACACTCCAGAGGGCATAGGAAAAATTTAATTGCCTCTTCTCGCCTGTGCCTGGCTTTTGGAGAATAACCTCAGCTGCTATCTGAAGCACACCTCACTTCTTGATTTTCCAGGTCACTGGCCAGCTTCCACTGCTGAATTGATTTTGTGCCCAGTTTTCTGTGCATATTAAACAGGATGCGATGACTCATTGTCTCCCAAGTTCTTTGAGGTTCATAACCAAGATAGATTCTTTAGCCCAAATCAATTTGATTCTACTCCCTGTCTCTCTATGTTCACTGCTATTATTCTTTTTGTGCCTTGGGGGCCACACATCTGGAAAACTGTAATCTTCCTCTCAGAACCTCTCTGCCTACATCCTGCTCTCCTTCAGGAAGTTGTGGAGAGTTTGGCAAATGCACATAAACAAAAGCACCAAAATGTTTTTGTTGTTTCAGTCATTTACAAATAATTTAATAGCCTACAAATTATTTAAAAGCAATCTAGCCAGAGTTCTCAGAACTTCCAATCATATTTTAGTACTTGCTGCTATGACAATCTTTGGGCATATTTTTCCATTCCTCTGGGTCTTTTTCTATTAAGTCAAATTTTTGTTTGCCCACCCTTACTTTTGTGGAAAACATGACCTTTTTTTCTCTCCTCTGGCTTTTCTGTTCCAACCAGCAGAATTCCATTGAAGAAGCTTTCCTTTTGCATTCTGTCATCTTTTTCTTGGCTGCCTCCTGCCCCCAGCCTTTCCCTCCCAAATAATTACTGAGCTTCCACTATGTGACTGGTGTTCTTCCTTCTGATCCTCAGAACAACTTATCCAGGGAGGTTAGGCAATATTAACCCTTTATTACCAATGAGGAAACTGAAGTGTGAAGCAGGCAAGTTATTGGCTCAAGGTCACTCAACCTTCAAGACAAAGAGCTAGGATTTAAATCTAGATCTGCCCCATAGCCCCATTCCTGCTTTCCTTTCTCAATAGATGGCTTCTTATTCTCAGAACATCCTCTATAATATAGCTATTTGCTTTGTCTGGATCTCTAGATTCTTCCAGAGGCTACTCTAGCCTGTCCCAACCATATTTGTGAGTGGAATAAAGGGAAGGAGTACTTAGACAGCCTTACAGATGCAATACCAATCAACTCCCCTCTAGTGAAAATTCTGGAATATCTTGATGTGGCTACACAGACAGTGTTTATTAGAGAAGGTAGACCATTCAGATCTCAGGGACTGGATCCTCTCCTTCACATCAGAACAGGATTAGCTTGGCACTCTGGAGTACAGGAGGAAACCAGTTTTCCTTTGTTTCCTAAGCCAAGGTCTTAGGACTTTAGCAGTGCTGAAGGACAAGAGGGAGAGAGGGTGGCATTTATACCAGTTGGAAGTTAACAGCAGTCTTTAAATGAAGGACAGCCAGGGGACCAGAAATCTAATTTCTCATCTTCTACACCAAGCTGCCAAAGCACCCTCTCTTTTGGAATTACATATATTTTAATGGGAGCTGGTCTCTATGGGGCATACATGTGTGTATGTATGAGTGTGTGAGGGTGTGTGTGTGTACATAGTGGTAGCTCCCTCCCCAATAAATTTGTGCAAGTTCAATAAAAACTGGGCAAACTCAGATCAGATCTGCAGTGCCTATCTCTCCACCCATGCTCTTTACTTTCTGTTGACGCAGAGGATTGGGATTTTGTTTCCAAGGCACCTTTCTTTCCCCCGTGCTCTGGCTGAACTTGATTGACTCACCCCCCTTTCGATCTCTAGCACCTTCTTCTCTCTTCCTTGTACATGTTTCTCTACCTTGAATGTGCCTTTATTTGTGTACTTGTCACTTTCTTACCACCACATTCTCTCATGTTATTTTCATAGCCAAACTTAAAAAGAAAGCTGTATACAACTCACAACACCTCTCTTTTTTCTCCCCTCAGATCAATTCAAATTGTTCTTTTAAAGATTATCAAAATCTCTTCGTCACCCTCCTGATGATTTCTGCTTATTCTTCCTGAAGGTTTCAGTACGTTGACAACTGTTTTTCATTACTCTTGCCTTGTTTTGAGAGTCTTCCTCCTCACCTTGTAACACTCCCCTTCCCCACCTCAGGTTCATCTGTCTCCCTCTTCCATTCTCTGAAATGCTAGCTCTGTGTGAATGTCTCTCCAAGAGGCTCATTCCTTCTTAAGAACTCAAATAGGACTGCTATGCAGACGGCTCTGAGACTTGCATGTCTAGTTCTATTCTTTCTCTTGACTGCAGCCCTGCACGTATAACTATTAAATATGTCCACCTAGATGTCCCATGATCACTCTAAAGTCAAAATGTCAGAACAAAGACATCATCATTTTCTCCAGAGATAGGCCTTCCTGATGTCCTCATATTTGGTGATAGCACCGAGTCCATGACTTCACTGCAGCATAAAACCCAGTCCTGTGGTGTTTTCCCTTATTCTACAGATGATATAGATTTTCTGTGACATCTCTTCTATGAATGTTTTTCTGTCTCTTCTCACTCATGTCTCCTAGTTCTTCCTTGTTCAGTCGCCAATCTATTTTCCTTTTAGTGCTAAATTCTTTGTACTCTGGGTACAATTTCTATCCACATTCTTTGCTTGTTGCTACCAGAGTAATCTTCCTGAAAGACTCCCACTCATCTCCTCCAAACCCTTTTCTGGCTCCTCATCATCAACATCCCTTAGCCTTGCATCCGGAGTGTCCTCACCAATGTGAGACTGCCTCCCCTACCTTTCCAGCCTTACCTGCTACTTCTTTCTTACATAAACCTACAAAGCTGAAGATTCTTTGGCCTTCACTTTCCAAAGCTACTTTGCACCTTCCTTGCCTATCTTCTTTTCTTCTTGAAATGCCTACCCTTCGTCCTTATTATTTCCTTTAGAAATACTACCACCCCCTTTCATCCTACTTCCTCGGGGAAACATTTTAATTTCTCAACTGTCGTGGCCTCAGCTGCCATGGATAATACCCTACTGTATTTGGTGTTTCTGTCTCTTATGTGTTATTGCCCACATGCCTCGATTCCTCCCTATGCAATTCTGTAGATCTGTACATTGGTTACTTCTAAAAATTTTTTCTCTCCCCAACTGCATTGTTTACATCCTCTGTGACACTTAAGATAGAATCTTTCACTTATTAATTGAACAAGACCAGACTCCTCTGTGTGTGTGTGTGTGTGTGTGTGTGTGTGTGTGTGTGTGTAAAGTTAGATGAAAAGGTTGCACAAAACAGTTCATTGAGATGTTAGAAAAAAAAAATTAAAACTCCAACTTGTATATATTTTTTCCACATTTATTTTAAATATCTATTTTGTCAAAGTTTTATAGTAAAATATTTGAATACAGTATGTATATATTCAACATTTATATGCAGTATTCATTATAAAAATATACCCAAGGGTTGTCTTAGATTCGATTCACTAGAAACAGTCTCTGAGGTAAAGAGTTACATTAAAAAGTTGAGTGAGAGAGGTCTTGGAAGATATACCTGCCAGGAAGGGAGGAGGCAGGACCAGGCAGTGGGATAAGGTGACCTGTGATGTGTTTGTTCCTGAGGCCTCAGTAGATCCTACTGCCAGCTCTGGAGCTGGGAAGAACCTTTGGAGTTCTCCTGAATTAAGGTAAGGGGCTAGCCTTACACCTCCACACTGGCCAGTCATTAGCCATGGGCTGCCCCTTGGGAGGAGTGTGCCTTGAATGAGACAGTACCCTCTAGCTGAAGGCAATTACCAGTGAAGGATGCAACTGTGACATTAGCAACAGATATTTCCATCAGCTGGGATTATGCTCATCAGCCCTGAAGAGGGGCTGTAAGGGGAGCACCACAGTAGCCACTACAATGGCCAATGGCACATTCTCAAATTTTTCATTCTTTCCTTCTCTCTCTCTCTCTCAAAAAAAAAAAAAAAAAAATCTTTGGAGACCAGAAGAATGATGAGGGAAAGCAGAGTAGAAAAACTAACATTGCCTAAGGCCTCTCTGCTTTTAGGCACTTGGCCAAATACTTAACATACTCTTCTTCTCCATTTCAAAACATAAAGGGCAAAGAATAAAAAGTGATTAACATCCTTCATGCATGTTTCATGCTGCCAGGAAAGTGAACTATGCATTGAATTTAGTTTTCTAAAGATGGAGCTATATGATTCACATGGGGATGACTCAAGAATGAATAGTATTTAAAGAAATATGGGCCCAGCTGGTGTTGCTCAGTGGTTGAGCATTGACCCATGAACCTGGAGGTCATGGTTCAATTCTCAGTTAGGGCACATGCCCAGGTTTAGGGGTTCGACCCCAGTAGGGGGCATGCAGGAGGCAGCCAATAGATGATTCTCTCTCATCATTGATGCTTCTATCTCTCCCTCTCTCCCTTCCTCTCTCTTAAATTAATAAAAACATATTTAAGAGTACAATACATTAAAAATAAAAATAAAGAAAGGTGGTACCTATTTCCATCAATGGCCACCATTGAAGTTGTGAGGAGACAATTCTACTCAATTATATTCCCTCTAATATTAAGTAAAGGCATCATTCAACAAAGCCTGTTATTTTCACATTTGGGGGAAGAGATATTGAGCTGAAAAATATTTTCCCTGTGAGTTTGCTTTGCAGAATTATGGGATCCTTTCTTATTGATGAATAACATCTCACTTTATCTCATATCTGCAATCTCTGCTAAGACTCTCAGAGACTGAGAACATTCACCTCCTAATCCTTTTCTCTCTGGTTCTTTTCAACTTATGTTACTCTTCAATTCCTTTTCCAGTCTATACTGGAGGAGACAGTGCAGCATTTGGTGGTGGGAGTGAAGACTCCAGTGTGGGACAGATTCAGGTTTGTCTGTCTAGCTGCATACACTGGGGCTAGTGACTTACTTCCTTTTAGCACCAGTTCCCTAATCTGCAACAAGGAGAGAAGATTAGTACCTATCTCATGGGTACTTTATCATTAAAGATCCACTCTCCTGGGGTCGTGGTAAGAATTCAAGAATAAAAATACTGTAAAGTCCTTAGCCAAGTGCCTGGTGTGTAGAACTTGCAAATTATTAGCTATTTTTAAATTTCTGACTTTTTTCTTTGCTTTTCTCATACTTTTTAATATTTATCTCCTTATTGCCCAGGAAACTGTAACATTATAAAATCTCAGAGCAGAAGAGACCAAAAGGGTAAGCAAGTTGTGCAGCCCATCTCCATCTTTAATTGCCCTTTCAGCACCCTTTATAGCTGGCTCTCAGATTCCCCTTCCCAACTCCATTTTTAATAGCCTTCTCTTTCACATTTTCGACATGAACATCAGATGGCACTAAGGATACATTTCTGTTTCTTGATGCCCAGAGGACACTCAAAGGCTGGCCCACTGGGCAGTGTCGTGCCCTGGGCATGGCAGCCTGTGAGGGCCCAGCCTGCTCACTCAGCAGCTTGGTGTGGATTAAAGCCCATCAGTGTCTGACTGCCGTGCTTGGAGCCATGCCAAGTGTTAATCCAAAGTGAAATAATTGGTGATCAATGTGACCAGGTTTTCTAATGCAAAAACAGCACAGGCTCAGGCCAGCCAAAGGGGAGCCGTTTTACCCAAATGCAAAGAGAAAGGGTTAGGGGACAACTACATGAGCCAATAACTCTATGTTGCCTTGTGACCCTGAAGCTATTGGTATACATTTATTCAGCCTTTTAAAAATCCTGGTTATCGATTTATTGTCTCGGTTGCTGACAGCTGCTGAACTCCTGGCTCTACAAATACCCCGACTGGCTCCTCCTCCACATTCAACTTTATGCTTTAGCTTCTTGGTTTCAACTTTTCTTCTTCATGAAATGAACAGGCCAAATATCCCCTCACGTTGTTCTTAAGCCACGTTTCCAAGGAAGGCAAGTTCCTACCAAAATGCCACAGTTCACATCACTCACACACACACACACACACACAGAGAGAGAGAGAGAGAGAGAGAGAGAGAGGGAGGGAGAGGAACAATCCTGAAATCATACTTTTCTCCAAAGGCAAAAATGCTTTTCTGTCCACTTGCCACCCTGGGAGCCCTTCCCACCTGTCTCTGTATCTATATTCTGCACCCTGATCATTTTGTCTTCTTGCTGCTTTATTTTTGGAGATTTACTCTCAGAGCCCATTCCAGGGGATCAGATTCTTTCCAAAGTCTTTCAAAGCCCAGATTCTAGGAGTCTACAAGAGTTTCCCTTTTGAGTCTCCTCAAGTGAGCAGCAGCCCAGTGACACTGACAAGATTTCCTGTCCTTCTGGTGCTTTATCAGAATCCCTTTCAGTTTCATTCTGGTGCTTGGCAGGAGGTAGAAAAATTCCAGTGTGAAGAACAACTGTTCACCAGTTCTCTCTGACCTCTTCTGGCCCTAACTGACCTCAGAGCGCAGTCCGTAGAGACTCATGGTGCAGAAATGCATGTGCATTGCCATTCTCCCAGACACTTGAGACCCTTTGAACAAGGAAACTATCATCTGTGTCCATTTCTTTTTTTTCTTACATGGTAGCTTTCTCATATTCCCATTCCCATGGAGCATGGGGACCTTTTTTCATTTGTGGTCATTTTAGCCTTAACCAGAACTATAAAAATATACAGTTTTACAGCGCACTTCATCCAGGAACCTCACTGCACTTTATAGACAGTAGCTAATTGGAGAGGGACTGCTGTGTATTTATTTAATAATACAGTTGTATCTTCTGTTTTAACAAAATGTTTGGTTCTCTAATGTTTATTGTCAATGTAATTTCCTTCACGTAATACAAATTAATGAGGAGAGAAAAAAGCAAATTTGTTTTTCATCAGTTACTAATCTAAGTATTTCCAAGCTGATTAATCAGAGTTCTTCCAGCCCATCCCCCTGGCTCCCATGCACTCAACTGATCAACCATTTTTCTTCCTAAGAATACTGTTTGCAGTTAAATGTTTGATTTCTTAATCTATAGTAATTTTCCATTTGTTTATACATCATTTTTCACAGTTCTCTTTTTCTCTCCCTCCCTCTCCCACAAAACCCATGTGCACATGATACAAACCCATATGTACCCTTTCTTTCTCGTTGCTCCAGCAACTCCCTCTTCCTTTTCGTCTAGTCTCTCAAAACTGTGCCTTTTTCTTCTCCCCTTCCTTCCTTCCTCCCTTCCTTCCTTCCTTCCTTCCTTCCTTCCTTCCTTCCTTCCTTCCTTCCTTCCTCCCTCCCTCCCTCCCTCCCTCCCTCCCTCCCTCCCTTCCTTCCTTCCTCTTTGCCTCCCTCCCTCCTTTCCTTCCTTTCTTTTTCCTGTCTTTTTTTCTTTACTAGTTTTGAATTTAACTCAGTGGCCTCAAGGGTGATATCTTTCGATCTGGAGTTACTCCAAATACACACAGACAGATGATAGCTTTCTGCTGCTGGGGAGAATATTAACTGCTCATTTGATTTTATCACAGATTTTTTTGTGTGTCTAACAATTGCTTGTGAAATTTATATTTTTCCTCCAAAAGTTCTTCTACCATCATCACACATCTTCTCCTTTATCGGGCTTATGGGAAACACCCAATTACTAATTGTGAAATAAACAGCTCTTCAGCAGGAGAGACCTTCTCTCTTTTCACAGCAACTTCCTTGCCGGGCTGTGTTCATGGGCATGTGGCCCGTGAAGCTGCACAGGGTCCTGTGCTTAGAAGGGTCCCATTCTTTGTTTAATGCTTTGTTGTCATGGTCTTAAAATTGTTAGTAACTTTTACCAAGGGGAAATGTATTTTCATTTTGTAATAGCACCAATTATGTAGTCAGTCCTGCTGCCTCAGTAGTATCTGCTTCTTTCTTCTATTTAGAGGTTCTGGGACCCCAAGAAAAGTCAAGGGAGTCAGACTGGTCCCTGGGTGTGTATTATCATCACCAGTGGGAACTTTCCACCATCCTGTTTACCTCCACGGAGAGAATCTCCTCTTAGTCTTCTAGATGCTCTGGAGACTTTTCCTCGGACACATTCTTTTCCGCAGTCTTAGGCCTCAGTTTTTCTCCTCCTAGGACTCCTAATCTGAACTTTGCCTCATCCCTTCCACCTTCAGGCCACTCATCCTGATCAGGTAATTGGGTTGCTGACACAGCTCAGTGATTCGATGGCAGAGTGACCGATCCTGGTACCTAAGAACTTGTACAGCCGAAGTCGGAAGTCAAATATTCAGCACAGCCTGAAAAAGGCTTTCCTGATAGTGACTAAAGTGCTGTCCAGAAGCAACAGGCACCAAGAGGTAGGCTGAGGGAAAAAAGGAAACAACCACTTTGAAAGAAAACGATTAAAGGTTGATAAGAAAATCCACAGGAATAAAAAAATATATAACTGGGTCTAAGGAAGAGGCACACGCTCATCACTTATGAAGATATATGCAAACAAGTATGCAATATTATGTGAGAGGAGACAGGGCAGATCTCCCCATGGGTATAAAACTGATTGAAATGTCAACCGTCATCTCTTACTTAAGGTTCCACAGTTAAGTAAAAGCTGAGACTCTACTGGAAAACAAACCTGACAAGAACTGGACCGCTTCTTTCTGTTTTAAACATGCAAACACACACACATACACACACAAAAACGACAACAACAATCACGACAATATTCTATTCTACCCAACTTAAATTCCATTAGCCGCTCTTAGAGATCAAGGTCTTTATCTTTTTTCTTAGGCACTGCCATTTATCACAGCATCTAGGGTTTAGTGTGTGTTTTCAGAATACTAGCTCCTTCTTTTTACTACCTGTGTGTTCTGCATGACATTGACATTCAATGCAGATTCAATAAGATTTGAAAAGTAATGAGCATGGGAATACTGCTGGGCCTCAAATCTCCGTTTTGCAGTTGCCAGCTCTGCAGCCTTGGACGCATGTCAAAAATGTCTTTATGCCTCAGTTGCTTTATCTGTAGACAGGTTGTTGTGAGGATTAGATGGGTTAATATACTTAAAGCACTTAGAATGCCTGGTACTCAGCACTCAATAAATGTCAGCTATTATTACTGTTGTTGACTTTCCTCTCTACCTTGCGAGAAAACAGAGCTGGACTCTGCAAAGTGCCTAGAGAGGCCCTGCTTTTTGGGCCTTCAGAGCCACATTTCCCGCTTTAGGCAAGGGCTGTAATTTTCCCAGGTTTCCATAGCACCCTCACCTCCTACAGAAGGAGCAAGGCTTGATACGAATGTACAGCTCAGTGCCTTCTTCCATTTCTTTTACCTTCCAGGAAAAGGGGGTATATTTCATGCTTATTTCCTGAGGAGATGTGCCAGGAAGAATGTTTCTGACCATTCACATCCAGAGCAGACTACAGAAATATGACTGCGCTGGGTGGGTAATGTTATTTCCAGATATTGATAAAGCTGCCGCCGCGGTGAATGAGACAGCTAGATGAGGATGACATATCCAATGCATAAATAAGAACAAAACATATTACACTTGGGGAAAACCTCTCTGGGAAATCAGTGGGACCAAGTGGTGAAAACACTAACATAACTGATAGGACTACAGCACCTGAAGAAAGTTAGGTACCTTTCTCTCCACATCTCTGCAGTCCCTAAAAAGCAATAAAAATCAAACCAATTATGCAATAAAATATTTAGAACTTGTTATTTAGTTTAAGCTGCTAACACAATGATAGACCTTGGCATTTTCCGTTGCTTATAGTTTCTTTGTGGAAAGAATTCCCCCCATTAAGTGACAGCTGTCCTTGATACTAAAATAACATTCAATTCCTCTTCTTTTTCTCAGATGCAAACCAGGGACATTTGTGACTTGCTTTCATAGTGTCTAAAGCACTTAGGTTTTTAATTGATTATTTTTTTTAGAACAGCCAAGCTTGCCATTGGAGAATTCTTTGAATTTTCAAACAAAGCCCAATGCCACAGAAACCCTGCAGAGTCCCAGAATAAAGCAATATTATATCCCGAAGAAAGCATTTGATTTCAGGAACAGCCGTGCTAACATTCATCAACAACATCCTTCACTGCCCCCAGTAGATGCACATAAGTGGACTCCTGCTGGATGAGATTGTCATGTTCTGTGACCTTCCAGTTTGTCATGTTCTGCGACCTTCTCTCTCCGCACAAGTATCAGGTTCTCAGACTGCACTTACTGACCAGAGTCAGAGAGCCCCTAAAGAAATCAAATTATAGAAGGCAAGAGCTCTATATAGAAGCCAAGGAGAAGAAAAACAGCCTCTGTGTTCCAAGCTGGTTTCCTTAACCCCTTCTGTCTGAAGGAGATACATGAGAACATTTGTGAAATTATGACAGCAGAATCATTTAAGTCACGTTTACCCCCTGAACACTGCATTGTCAACAGCTGATTTGCCAATTGCTTAACCTAAGCATTTTTAATACTTTTCACTGGTAAAATAATAATAATAATAATAATAATAATAATAATAATAATAATGGGTTAAAAGAACCGCTTCCTATCCTAATATTTCTTCAAATTATAGCTGGATGACTCTTGTTTTATGTTTGCAACAGCCCACGAACAGAGAGGGACAACAGAGATATAACATGCTAGAAATATTTAACCCAATGCACTGTGACACTTATGGAATACATCTCAGACATGGTAATATGAAAGTATTTGCATTAACTCTCCCGTGCTGCTGATAATCATGCTGTGACAAGTGTCATCTTCAGCCAGAAAATAATCTTAAATATTCAATTTTGGCACAAACATCTTCTGCTAGCATGAAAAATCCCAGGAAAACAAGTGCTTCTACAGAGATTTCCTCTGCATAAACTGACCAAAGGAAGGAGACAATGAAGCCTGACAAATGAACAAGATGTTTTGAAGCTAACACTCAGGAGTACCTGTCCTTCTGATTTCCACTTGTAAATATTTTCTTTTTTCTCTGCTTGTAATGAAATTTGAAGTTAGTAAGATTTTTGATTGGCTTTAGGGGTGGTTGGCTTTTGATTGGTTGTTTGGGGTGGTGGTGCAGAATTTCCCTAAGTCTAGTGCGATGATATGTCATTTGCTCTTAGTTTATTCAGAATGTGTAATAAAAGGTTTCGTCTAGGATTTATGTCTACATTTGCACTATCCTATTAGTATTTCATTGATGTCCAAAGATTAAAAGGGTTTGATCTCATCACTGTGCAGAAGATGGGAATGGAGCCCTTTGAGTTTCAGTTAGTAGAGTGTTTTCTTATTTTCTCTTGAGGTTTCAAGGTCACAAAAAATTTCCAGAACATGTTTCCAAAGGGATTGCAGTCAGGATCAAGGCGAACAGTTGGAGGCAATTCACTAAATTCAAACAAGTCTAACAGATAAAATAAAAGCCAACGTGCAAAGTCAAATATTTCAGGAACCAAGAGGATTCAATGAGAGAAAAGATTTGAAGTAGAGGAAGGTAGGTGAGCCAAGTGAATTCTCTGATTTACGATTCCGATCCTCACTCTGGCTTTTTTAGGGTACTGATGGCCCCTGGGCTAAGTGTGTTGAAAAGGTCCAATTCCAAGTGGATTATATGACTGTTTCATATGTGGGCTTGTTATTTTTACATGGAACCCAGACACTGCATTTGGAGATAGTTTTCACCCCATAGCAAGTCTAGAGTATAATAATATGGGTCAAAAAAGACAGAGAAGGTACACAATTTCTATGATGAGCATATAATTCTTCAGTAGACCCACAGGTCTTCAAATCATTCTCTTGCAGTTTAAATTTGACCCATATTTCTAATTTCCTCCATTCCTTGGGTGAGTGAATGATGGGTGAGGGTAAAAGGATGGAGTTAATTCAGAAAGATGTGAGGTGGAGAGAAGTATCCTCACTGTGATTAGGCAAGGGAGAGTGATTCCTATGGACAAAGACGGCTTCGTGTAAATTCATGAGGTCTGAGAGACAGGTTAGAAGATAGCAGGGTGGAAAAGATTGTTTTGTATATTTGAGAATGGTAGATACTCAAAAAGGAAGGAGATATGGGATAGAGGAGGGGAGCAAGGTAAGATACAAGAGAATAAACTTAGGTCTAGAGCCCACAAAAGAGCAAGTTGGTGGTATTTTTCAGGACTACCTGCCAAAAGGCCATCTTTGCCTTCCCTATGTCTGGATTGAACTCTTGGGCCTCAGTTTGTACATTTGGCTAAAACTGGAAGACCTGAGTTTTTCAAACTGGTGAGGCAACTTATTATCCATGAGCACTGTGGTAAGTTTCTTAAACTATTTTAATCTACAGAGTTACCCAGTGTAAGAGGACCTACTACCTGGCTAATCTGTCTTGAGAATTATTAGGTAGATCGCTTGAGAAAGCCTGTGAAAGAATTCTGAAAATCTCAAGTGGGATTTTCAACTATGTGGAAGAGTAAAAACACAAATTCAAGTCCTGGAAAAATATTTCTCCACCTATCATTTAGTACATAGCTTAGCTGAAAAAAATGGAAAGGAATTCCTAAGTGACAAAAATTAAAAGAGAAACCAAAACCAGAGCAGTAAGTAGGAGCTGATAATTACTTGCCCAAATGCGTTTAAAATCAGATATGTACCTAGAATCCAGAGGTTGGGAATAAGAGGCATGGCCTTAGATCCGTGTGAGGCTGGAGAGCTGAAAAAGAACTCTGTGCACAAAGCTTGGAGTCTTGAAAACCTGCACTATTTGTCTAAAGAGATCTACAAAAACTTTTCCTACAAGCTCAGAAAATCAGAAAGAAAGCTTACTATTTGTCCAAGGCCTTGGGGGAAGGAGAAAGAGTTGCTTTAGAGAAATTTAAAGCCACATCTGGGTTGTGCCAAATGTAGGTGTAGAGTCTGAATTTATTCTACTAGGGTGGTATGGAAAACTTAAAACATGAAATTAGCATTAGAAGCTGATTTGGGGCTATTGAATGACTTCAAATCCCTAGTGAAAACACATCTGAAAGGACTCAAAAGTGTTTTATTTTTTCCTCCACATTTAGAGCAATCAGGATCTCCAGGGGAAAATGGGCTGTGTAGAAGATGAGTTCACAAATTAAAAAATTACAAACCACGCGAGGAAATGAATCACCATGAAGGAGAGTCAAGACATAAAAACAAATGAAAACTAGCTACCCAAGTCTTGAACATAATAAATTTGAGACTACATAAGTTTTAAAAGAATTAAGTAGAACTTCTAGAAATAAAAACAATAAAGATTCACATTTTTAAATGCTAAAAAGTGTTTGTATGATGAAAGGTTATATATCAGAAATAGATATTTTTATTTTACACAATAATGGGAAATATTATGAGAATAAGGGAATATTTATTAGTGACTACTATAAAGACCTATATTAAGTTCTGAAGATACCAAAACCAGTTAAGAACAGTCCCTGACATCACGGAGCTCATATTCTAGGGTAGACCACAATAGTGAAATAAAAGCAATAAAATGTTATAGATGTTTAGAGTACAGTGAGGGTGTGATAGAGGAAGTGGTCAAGTCTATCTACTGGGTTTGGAAGGAAGGCAGTCAGGAAAAGCTTTGCAGAGTTGGAGTTGCTTGAGTCTTGAAATATGGTTGGGTGTTGTCCAGACCCCTGAAGAGGGAAAGCAGTTATAAGTAAAAAGTCCATGGTAAAACCACATGGACAGTTCTGTATGCCACAGTTTGCTTAGAGACAGACAGGTGGTGTGTTCTTGGTCCATATCTAGGACTCCCACCTCAAAGGAAAGTCAAGCTGCTGACCTCACTGAAATTTTAAGCAATAAACACAGGATTTTTGAGGCTGAATCTAGTCTAAAGGTTATTTTTATGCCCTAAAGTTTGTTTGAAAGGTGGTTGTTTAGCATTTGGAGAAAGTTTTTCTATAGATATCTTGTTATCTATGGTCATTAGGTAACCATACTGTGCTTATAGAATAGCACTGATAGTGCTGCTTTTAACTAGACATAATCACTATTTCTAAAAGACAAGGAGAAATGTATTTGAATGCCAAGAATACATTTCTCTCCCTTAATGGTAAGGCCACTAAAAGCAACATTTGGTGACTCAGCATTGGGCTGAGGGAATGGTGGAGAAGATGCATGCCTTCAATAAGGGTGTAGTGTTGCTTTTCACACTTCCACATCTCTCTAGTGGAAGAAAATAGTTGTTATCAAATATAAGAAGACCTCTCTTAGTATTCTGCACTGGGGACTGCAAAGCATTTTGATGGGTGAGCAGAGGTGGTGGGTGCATTGGACTCCTGGTCATTTTAAAGCCAAGAAATAGGGGTAGGGCTAGCTGTTTGACAGCATTTGAATATAGTCCTACAGTAAATTCTCAACTGACCTTTTCTTTAGATAAAGAATAAGAAAGTGACAGATGGAAAACCCTTTGTGTGTATGACCAGAATATTGGAACCAATATGGGATCCCTAATATTCTAATGTAAATTCAGTAGCATGCCTGGAGTTTGTTTTAGAATCAAACTACAATAAAAGTGCTCCTGATGACATTTTGCCATGAGCAGTGGAGGATTCCATAGGCCCAAGGTCCTCTTTGATATTTGTTCAAGGTTTGGCCTTGGGGGACAATAGGGTAGGGGTTTGTTGTCACAGAGCCAAGAAACACCCCATGACACAGGTGGAAGTTATCAAGGTAGAAAGCAACTATCCCAACAGATTTTTCAGTTATTTTGGGAATAGAAGTTGAAGATAATATGTAAAGATGAGAATGATTAGTTTTTAAGCTTCAAATGGTTGACCCACTGCCCTTTATGCAGTTTCTTATGAACTCTCAAAATGGTACAAGTGGAGAAAACTAGAGGTAAAGAGAGGCTAGGTTACTTGCTCAAGGTTACAAGGTGGTATGCGGGGTTTGAACCCAGGCACTCTGATTCCAGAACCTCTACTCTATTTTTTTTCTTCCTTTTATAAAATTAATTTTAAAAAATACATTTCAATTATAGTTAACATACAATATTATATTAGTTTCAGGTATACAACATAGTGATAAGACATTTTAGTAACATACAAAGTGATCACCTCGATAAGTCTAGTACCCATCTGACACCATACATAGATATTACAATATTATTGACTATATTCCCTATGTTGTGCTTTACATCCCTGTTTTTATAACTAGCAATTTGTACATCTTAATCCATTCTTCTTTACCCATCCCCTAACTTCCTCTCATTGGGCAACCATGTATGTTCTCTGTATCCATGGGTTTGTTTCTGTTCTGTTTGTTCATTTATTTTGTATTTTAGATTCTATATACTAGTGAAATCATATGGTATTTGTTTATCTCTGTCTGACTTATTTCACTTAGCGTAATGCCCTCTAGATCCATCCATGTTGTCATAAATGGCAAGATATCATTCCTTTTTATGGCTGAGTAACATTCCATTGTACATATATACCACAACTTCTTCATCCATTTGTCTACTGATGGGCACTTGCAGAACCTCTACTCTTAATTAGCTAAATGTGCAGTCTCTGGATGTATGGACAAAATTATGTGCTGGCCTTTTGCAGTCTAACCTGCCAAAAGTGGAGGAGCCTCTGAATTCTAAATTCTGCACTTAACCTCAGTTATTCTGCAAGTTCAGATATGCATTCAGTGAGATTGAGGGTATTTTCAATGCATTGGTTTACTTTGGAAGAATTCTAATGGATTATTTCTCCTCAGTCTAGTGTCCACTTACTTTTCCCACCTCGATATCTCTTTATCATTTAAGGGGGATATTTACAGTGACTAGAACACTATAATTCCCAGATCTACTATGTATTTGTACATGATCTTAATGGGGAGGAATTCTCAGGTGATTCTAGTATCTACATTTGTAAACAGCAGTATCTACATCTATAGGTGGCAGGTAATGGCTATTGTCTGCTGGGTTTTTAAAAAGAAATTTGTTTGTAAATGACTTCTGGCTTCTTGGGTCAAAGAATTAAATCAATTAAAACCAATGAAAAATTCTGGCATAATAACAATTATTACTGGGAAAGAGAAGAATGTAAGACTGTACCTATAATAAGAACCATGGAGAACAAAGGACAAATGCATTTAATGGAGTAAAACTAATAAATTATTAAAAAACACTTTTCAAGTAGAAGAAAATGTCATATATATATACGAACAATAGCATTACTAACTTTAGAAGAATCTCACATTGCAGCCCATCAAAATCACCTTTCAACCATTTTTATTCAGAAACAATGACTTACTACAATGTGTATTTAGAAACTGAAATTCTCAGTGCAGAATAAGCACTTATTTTATGATGAAACCCTGGAAGTTTAAAAGACTTTAGACTGAACTGAGGAAAGCAGACTATTGGCCTCCTCACAAATGAGATCAGGACTTGCCCAGAACTGCCAGAAGAGTCCATGGTTGATCTAAAGGGGAAGCTGACAATAGATCAGAACTTCATAGTAGACATGTAGTATTTAAAACATAGGCTTTCTATCGTATCATAAATTATAGGCTCTCCACCCTAAGTACCAGAACAGTGGGGCTTTTAAATCTGACTAGTAACACCCTAACAATTGATGAGAAAAATCCTCTCGTTTCATATTCAGGCAGATTAAAAGAATCCAAGACTTCTTGCTACCCCTGGTTTTTCAAAGCCTTCCAACTTCCTCCAAATACTTCATGCTCCAAAAATTCTCTATCTTTTGTAGTTGCCAAATTAAATCTCAGCTTCTCCAGTTGGACATTCTCAGCCAATGTGCCAGAAACAGGCTACAGGTGTGTTGAATGATTTCTTTCTGCAGTCTTTAAGGTGGCTGCGTAGGGCCTGAGGGCAGTGGTTTCCAGCCATGAGCAGCTTCGAAAGTTAACTCTAATATAATATTATGCTCTGTGTGTGCTGTGATATTTTTTAAAAGTTGGGGAAGAACCCTCCTGAGTATTGCAATTGGATACTCTTACTATGAGATCAGCTAATACCAATTTAGAAAACATTTATAATAGTGCTCAGCATATAATAAGTGAAGTAAAAGTGCTTATTTTAAAAATACACATAATCGAAGCTATTGTTTTAAAACTTTTACACTAAGATATAAATGACTGATAAGTTCAATATGTCATTAATCTGCATTCACTTCTAATTGGAGAAATCACGGCTTCTCTTTCCCTGCCTTGTAAACTAGCCTTGTGCGGTGTAAAATGCACAGTATCAAAACTATTTCTTAGCAGGAAGAATCATGTTACCTATACTTCTCTATCCTAACGCCTTTACAAGTGACTTCATATCTCATGGGACTTGGTAAAAATAGTCATTTTTGGAGGGAGAAGTGAGTGCTGGCAAGAACATAGCGGATATTCAAAACCAAGGAATTATAGACCCATGACTACAGAGGATCACATATACCACAAATCATCACAGAACCATACACCCTTCAATGGGTTTTGAGTTGTCTTCCAGAACAGGCTGTAAATTTGCACAAGTGTTTGTTGAGTGAATAACACATTAATCAACAAATAATCAAATTCTAATTGATTTATGTCAACTCTCATTAAGAAAGGAACAGAGTAAAATAATTTTATATTTGTACAGTGCTTTATTCTGGCTAAAAAGTCAAGGACAATGTAGCAATTATACCAAAACATTGTAACCTAATATTTGAGAGCTGAGGATCACAGTAGGATCCTGTCTTTGAAAGTCAAATGTACAAGTTGAGTTTTCAATCTATATTCCCAAAATTGATGCCCAAAACTAGATCTCAAATCAGCACTGAAATAGTGGTATCAGTTACATGGAGAAATTTCAAGCATACTTCTAATCCACTTTTTTTTTTTTAACTTTCAGTGTCTTCCATTTTTTTGCATATATATGAACTTTTGAAAAAAATATTATCTATTGAAGAGTTTGACTTTATATATGAATTCTGTGCACAGAGATTGACTGCTACTGCGTCATCCAGGAGGCTCTGGGAAGAGCTAGGTGGCACTGAATTTGATCATAGAAGACAGAATCATATTTTAAAAAGAATTCTCCCAGCAATTCAGCCATATAGCAGAGGTTCTGCCACATTTTTTTCAGTATTGGCTGCAAACACTGTATCAGGCTGTCAGTGCTCTTAGAGGAAGGTAAGGAAGGTGGAATAGAATAAACGGAGTGGGCCCTCTTGGAGGTTCGTGGGATGAGACAGTCCATCTGACATTACTTGAACTGCTAACTCATTTGCTAAACCCTCCTGAAAAAAATGTTGCATGAATATAGCACTTTACAGATGTAAGGTGTGGCCACAGACGTGATCCCATTTAATTACAGCTCTAGCTCCTTGGCCCTGCTAAGCAGCCAGGAGAAGGATTGTTGGGGTCTCATATATGGGGGAGGGGAGAAGTACAGTCAAGATGAAACTCAGCTGCAAGTCTGACCTTGAACCGGGCCTGCCATCCTTTCCACTGCAGCACAGCAGCTTCAGGGAGCCACTGTGAGACACAGCCTGATGCTGATGGCCGTCCTGGGAGTCATGGGAGAATCCGGGGTGCCATGGAGGCCAAGGTGTAGTCCTCTCAGCACGCAGTGAACATGGTAAAATCACTGCTAAATGGAAGTAAAGTCCCCTCTGGCTTGCTTCTGCCTTGTTTATGGTCTTCTCCTTGTTATTTGGGAGCTAATTATGCAGCCTGCTGAGTGTGTCTCTGCTCCCAGGCCTGCTCTGCCTCCTCTCTCACCATTTGCCTGCCTGTTGTTTCTGTCAGCAGACAGAGGTCGGTGAGAGAAGGCATCGGACGTTCATCAGTCTCCTCCTCCACTTGTTAGCATCCGTGGAAATCTTTACAGAATGTTTCATATTTGGCTATCAAGCATTTGACTATCTGGGGATTATTTATGGATTTTCACTCCCCATGCTATTCCATTCATTAGTACTGTGAGTAGCTGGGGTTTGCCTATATCTCTCACACAATTTCGAATTTGCAGAGGGGCCCTATGCCCTGAAGAACTGAACATATTAGTTCATCGTATCCATCGTGGCAAACAATTCCTGGCTACAGAATTTAGAAGGACGCAAGAAAGGCTAGAATAGGATTAAAAGGTAGGATGGGCATCGAAGGTATAAAGTACAGGGACATCTCACTTTGAACGATAACGTTATTTCTGAAAAAGTTTTTATAAATAGGATTTATAAACATTTAGTTGCATTTTAAATCCAACCGTGGAGCTGACAACTCAAGGCACACCCTGCTATGAGCTCTTTTGCAGGTGCGAAGTATTTTTGAGAGGCAATAATTCCCTCCTCATTTGTCTTTTTTATGAATTTGAATTTGAACATATCAAGTTGTCTTACAACACCTGTAAGAGCTAAATCTGCCAAGATGCTTTTCATTGATTACCTGGTAGAGGAGCAGATTCACTCTCTCATGGGAACATTAGAAGCTGTCTGGCTGTTTCCACTTTCAAAGCTGAGTAGTGCTTATTGTAAATTGGACATAAGGTTTTTTACGAGCCACACCTGATTAGATTCCTACAATTCTGAACATTCATTCTCTGTATATAGGGGAAAAGCAAATGGACCAGCTCATATATTGCCAGGTTTAGAAGCTTCTGCTTTAGGGAATGCTAAATCTATTGCTCATTGTGTTTATGCAAAAATGGATAAGAGAGAACTATTTGTTTTTGTTTTAAGTTTCCAAATGGAGTATCTTTGCTAATACTTTATTCCCCTGCCTACAGAATTTTCATTTAGGTCCCAAAAGTTGGAATAAACTAATTTTCATTTATACATTTCATACTCTTTTCCCTTGTTTATATCTCATCTTTGCTCTTCTATCCCGGGATAAAAGCTAGCATTTTTAGCTCTCATTTTTCCAGATGATTGCTCTGTCTTTGCTGTCATTTGTGCAGATGGCTTCAGAATTCCAGCACAAACATATAGTGCCATGAAAAATAAGCCAAAAAATGTTGTGTTTAGAGCATAGTGGAGCTGGTTTTGCCTACAATTTTCATTTCTTTGGATCCACTGCCTGACATCCATTAGGTATACTCCAAATATCCCACCCTGGACACAGAGGAAAGAGCTTGCTTTCAAGCTGGTTTGTACTATGTTACTGTCAGAGGTGGCAGCAATGAGAGTAATCACATCAAGCCTCGTTGCCAAGCCTTTTGGTTCACCACTGCTCCCTGGGTTTGGTTTTCATTCTCATCTTTGTATCTAAGATGAGATGTCATGTTTTGGGTACATGCCTGATTATTTTTACAAGCAGACCTGGAAGAGTTTTCAGTTGTTGTTCAACTTTAAGAAGGCTCAGTATAGGCCATCTAGTAAAGGAGAGCCATGCAAGCTGATTCCATCAGCGGGCCTGCAATTCAACCATGGTATTGTTTGTTTCTAGCTTCAAGCTACCAAGGTGGTCTGTTAACATGCACACGAAGCCTTAAGAAGCTTCCTGTTCTACTGCAGGCCTCTCCTGAGGTCGCCTTGTTAAAGAATTTACTCTCATAATCAGTTTCTAAGAATCAATATTTCTCTTCCTATTTCCCTCAGCTTGGATATAATGTGATTAGAACAAAGAGCTCTCGGGCTTTGGGACTATCAGAATTGTTGCTGAAGAAAACACTGTCCAACAGTCCTTCCTCTCATATCAACACTACTTTTCTCCTTCCACTCGGGCATCATAATGGCTGTGAGAGCCGGGGAGCTCAACCAAGCAGGCTAGGGGAAACAAATATGCCCCCACTTTCTTGGAGGGGGTCTCTAGAAAGGGCAACTTGTGCCAAGATCTTTGACCGATCCATACTTGTAACAGCCACAGGCACTATCACGCTCATCTCTCCCTGGAGGTAGAGGCATTTTGCAATAAGTGTAACCTATTCTGAGTAATTCAAAGGGCTGTTTGGATTTTTCTAATTTTGGTGAATAATGCTGAAAAAGTAGGGGTTTTCCCTCTGTTAGGAAATGGAGGGCATTTTCTAAGGCGTTCCACCTCTAATTCCTCAATCAGTGGGAAGGGATTAATACCTGAAAATGTTTGCATTGAATGACCAAGTAAGACAAATTGCTTACAGTCACCCAGGTAAGGAAGATTGGGATTTAACAAGACAAGTAGTGAGAGGCTGCACTGACTAGCTAAAGGGTTTCCGTCCCTTTTCTAGAATAATCAGAGATCTGAATGAGGCACAAAGCAGAAAAATTGTTGTTTGGTTTATAAATGTAAGTAATAAAATCTGTAAGAAAAAATGTATGGCAAAGCTCCCCCATCTTTAAAAAGAGACAAAATTTCTTTGTGTGGATTTGGTGAATATATGTTCGGCGAAACCTTTATGAAGACTATGAAATATGCAATTAATTTGGAAAAGAATTAATGCCAGAAAAGTTTTACTTCATTACCCACAGCAGAACTCAAAGAAGCTTTCAGTTTTTTCCTTCCCTCTAAAAGCTCAAATTCCTAATTGAAAACCTGTCTGTGTTGTTCAATATGAATGAAATAATTACATTTGAGTCAGGTGCAGGGTTTCTTTGGGCAGTTTTTAAAGAATCCCTTCCTTAGACCTTATCTTTCTGTTCCCTGAAGAATTTCTCTCTCTCTTCAGGCAAACCAGGCAGGAGTAGCAGCAGTAATCTTGTTTACAAAGGGGGCAGGAGGGCAGAGGGCTGAAGCCCCAAGGACTGGCGCTCAATACTGTCCCTGTCATCCGGAGATCAGAGGGTCTGCCCCAGCCCGGGTGAATAATGACCAGGATCACTTTGTGACTGATGACTGCTCTGTTTGGGGAGCTAATTGAAGCCCCTCAGTTCCTAGGGAATAATGCTCTTCCTTGCAGTGACAGTAATGTCATCAGGAGGGAAAATATGTGGCCAGCTAACGGGGAAACAAGACATGGTCCCCCCATCCCCACCCCTGGGTGCTCTCCTGGGCCAAGCAGGAAGTAATACTTTATACGAGCACTTTGTAAAAATCTCTTTGACTGAGCAGACCTGGGGAAAAGGCTATCTACACTTTGACCTTTTTGACTAATATTATGAATCTGCTCAGGCCTCTTCGATTCCCAGTGAAGTGCACCGAGAACCACCAGTCTCCTTATCATCTATAGCCCTTGGTGATGTGGGTCCTTGCCTTCATCCTTAGTGCTCTCCTATAGGTACCAAGTCCCAGCCACAGGAGAGTTTGTGTCATTGTCTGGACACATCATGCTGTGTTGAGCCTCTCACCTGCATTCCCCCCCCACCACCAGTATTTCTCTCCCTATAACATTGTTTATCTCCATTTCCCCCCCTTTTCTCTTTTCATGGCTGGCTCCTACTTGATCTTTAATACTCAGCTCCGCATCCTCTCTTCTTCCTAAGTCAGTTACTTGCGCCCTTCCTGGTTTCCCACAGCCCCGTCTATTCTAGCATTGCTTGCGTTGCGTTGAGATGATCTGCTTAAGTATTCACCTTCTTTCATTAGATGTTAAGTAAGTTGATGACTTATGGTGGATGTTCCATAAATGTTGCTTGAATTGAACAGAATAAAAGCGAGGTACAGTTTGCCAAGTGGAAATTGGCTTATGGCTATCAACTCAGTAATGTAGTAGCTAAGAGCAAATCCGAACTCTACCACTCACTCGCTGTGTGATCTTAGGCAGGTTACTCTCTGTCCAACGGCAAAAATAATACTTCAGAGGCTGGCTGAGAGGTTTAAATGACATGCTGAATCTCAGAATAACCGAGATCAACGTTAACCGTTATTATCAGTGCTGAGTGCAAAGTAAGTTCTAAGTAAATACTTGCTAAATTGTATTTTACAATATTAACAAGTCATATCTCATTGACTAGTAGAGCATTGTTTCCTAGAAGCCTTGTTCTACATGCAAGTTAAAAATAAAAAGCAAGTTTCTTTTTTAATTAAAAGAGTCAAAATGAAAGCTTTGCTGTAGAAAGTGGCCAAAGAGCTGGAAAAACAGCTACTGTAGGTGGCATCAGGAGTATATTTGTAGCATCTAGCTCCGGGGATAAAAGAAATCAAGCGTCTGCTCAGCCCACTGTTTCAGTTACCCAAGGTGAGCGATGATTCATACTAGACAAGTAATAAAGAACACAAATTTAATTTGATATCCAGAATGGATTTGATCAAGTTTTTGAATTCCTGCCCTCTGGACAATGAAAAAAGTAAAATACAAGGACCTAGTTAGAGCCGCGCACCCCATCACACCCTATGCTCCCTTGCCATGGGGTGTGATAGGAAGATCCAGAGTTCAGAGCCAAAGGTCCTGCACTTGAGCTGTAGAGATTCAATTTACTACTAACTTTCCATGTGAACTTGAGCAGGATACTTGACCTCGTGGGCCTACATATGTGGAAACATACTGCAAAACACTAGGATTTGGGGCATTATTTTTACTAGACATTTTGGTAAGTTCTTCATCTTTGTATTTTCTAGTACATGGGCAGTTTTCAATAAATGAATAATGAATGAATAACTAGAGGCACTGTGGTATAATAAAAATAATATGAGCTTTGGAATTAAGAAGGCTTAAATTCTAACCTTAGCTATGTGGTCTTTACCTCACTGAGCTTTTGTCTCACCCATAATATGATGTATAATATAAATACATCAGAAGGTTGTTTGAGGAGTAAATAATATGCATTTATATATAAAGTGCCAATATAAAGTGCTGGTACAATCAATGCCTGGCCACTCAGTAGGCACAACAAAATGTATCTTCTTTGTTCCTGATTATTAGCTAAACGGTTGGTATAGACATTAACTGAATAACTAAGGTAAGATGAATTATTTGAACATGAATTAATTCTTACATTGGTATGGTCCTTCACAGTTTTCAGAGCTCTTCAAAACACTTTATGTCGTCTGATGCTACTGATATTTTCAGAGTTGTCATTTTTATCAATGAGAAACCCAAACCAGAGGTTGTAGCTTGCCCAAGGCCAAACAGCCAGAAACTGACTGATCCAGAACTACATTCTGGGCCTACTAATTTCTTCTCTGGCGTTCTTTCCAGCACAATAGCTGCCTCTGTCAGTCAAAGCTGTGTATCTTTGACATTCATCATGATTCTCATGTTAGCCAGAAACTTCTGAAGTGGTTAACGTAATAGCCCAATGATGTATACTTCTGATATGTTTAGAGACATGCCCATTCTCCATTTCATCACCCCCAAGCTATGCACACTCTCAATTTTCCTTACCAGCATTCCAGGGACAGGAAAGTTAGGAACAATGCTGACGTGTATTGCTTACTTTCTATATTCCAGTGTGGAGTCAAGAACTTCACATGTCATCACCTCCATTCCAAAAGAAACTCCCATCGAAGAATAGCCTAGAGGTGAGGGTAGAATTTTTCCAGTTTGAACCTCTACGGGGAGACTGTGGAGCTTCTCACATACCTTAATTGGTTTTCTGAACGCACATTACCGACGGGGGATCAGTTTTTGAGCTTCAAGATGCTATGTGAACTCACTGAAACAAGTATCGCATTCCCATCTAGCCTCAGTATCAAACCTAAGAACTAAGAACATGGCATTTGCTTTTCATGAGACATATTCAGCTTATGTAGTGTTTCCTTAAAAAAGGGGAAATTATAAATTTTTATTATAGTTATTAAAAAATAAAAATAATCTATTTTTTAACATTTGCCAATTCATTATTTGAAGTATTAAAGCCTTCTTTCAAAACTGACTACAAGCATCTTTTATTTCACATACTAATAATGTGTAAACTTGACTGTAATGTTTTTTTACTTCATTATAAAGTTTTTAAACTATTTTCTTTTATTGTTCAAATAAAAATTGTTTTTACAAGCTACATTGAAAAATAATCTTTCACATGATTCAGAATATATGATGTTTATAAATTCTTTAGACATATTTAAATCTGCTGAATTTCAATTTACACATTGTGAACTATATATACAGTTGTTTAATTTATTGCAAAATCATTAAACTCTTTGATGAAATAATGTTTTAAAAAGGCATGGCAGACTTTTTTTCCTTTATTATGTAAATGATGGCTTTTGCATGTTTTTCCTATGTTAAAAATGAATATATTAATCCAATCTGTCCCCATTTCTCAAATAAAGTTGTGTTCTTTGGGAACTGATAGTCAATCAGTTGTTTAACAATCTTTTAGAAATTAAATCCCGGATGCTTTAACATTAGACTGTGAAATAAGGCAGAATTCAGAAGTATTTTATGTTCTTCATGATAATCTAAAATTTTTATTTGATTCCAGGTAACTTTGGACAATAGACATGATGGGATGTTTTCTTTTGTAATTAACAATTTATAACAATTAATTTTGTAAATAACAATTTAATTACATCATTGAAATAAAATAGTGTGGGCTTAATACATTGTAAGTATTACAGAAGTACTACTTTGCTATAGTAATTTAATGACCGAAGCTACAGTGAGTAACAATCTTACTGGTACTTGTGTACAAAATATTATACAGATTACTAACAAAGAAACTGCAGCGGTTGCAAGGATGTTACCAGCTCAACAAACATCTAACAATACAATATTCTAAGAGGAAAAGTAATAATGTTAGATTTACAGACAATAAAGAATTGTTTTCCACTTGAAACATTGGAAGAATCCAGATGATCTAGTATCTTCATTTATATTATTACAAGAAAAAGGTTTCCTTTCTTGGGGACTCCATTCCCCAGCAGGCCTAGTGCACTAAATTTACGTGAAGATAGCTTTTAGGATGACACAGCAAAGGAAAGAAACTCTTCTATCTGAAATTACTGATTCGTAGGCCACTGCTTAAACAACTGACTTTTTTTTAAAACCTATTTACATACATTCAGCCCAAATCAGTAGATAAAATGTTTTGTCTATATTACAATAGGCATTGTTAACATTTCATCAGAAGGCCAGTGCAAGACAACTGTTAAAAGCCATTGCCCAGCATTTAGGAGATTTTAAAATATCATACAAATATACAGTTAGATTGTGAGAAATCTAATTTTGCGCATGATATTGGTGGTCTCTTTTACAGACATGGAATGGCAGAAATTAATCATTAGGGCAGTAATTAGAATGCTACTCATCCAGGGCCTAATTCCATCTCGTGGTCGGGCCTTTTTCCTGCAATGGGAGTTTAGGCTGCCATAATGCCTTGACACTTACTGCCAGATAGGCTCCACTCAAAGTGATGGATGGGGAGGCTTGGGAATCATCTCAAGTGTGGGCATATGCCGGCAGCTTCTTCTAGATCCATGTTTCTTTTACATATATTTCACATGTAATGAAAAAGTAGAGGTTTTTGGAGACAGCCCTCTTGGTCTAAATAAAACTGTTGGTCTAGGTCTGAAAGATTCATCATTACTCTGAAGAAACTGAGCAGGTTGTAAATTTGGCCCTTTCTGAAGACATATGAGATGATGGAATACGCAGTCAGGACAAATGTATTACCCTCAGAGGAAAGTAGATAACTCTGAAGTTGGACTTTGTAAAAATCAAACATAATAAAATTTAAATTATATTTAAATTAATCAATCTAATTAAGGGACTAATTAATGAATGATACTCATAAATGGTAACTCTAATGAGTATATTCATGGGGAGGACATCTGAGTAACCTGGGTTAGGAAATTATATTGAAAGTGTCAAAGGGAATCAAACTAATTTAAATGTTTTAAAACAAAGGTGGTATAACACATACATGATGATATTTCACAGATATTTCTTAGAATATCAATAAGCACCAAGTTTAGTGCTGTCAGCCCCATGGTCCCTTCATTGATTATATATGATTTAGATCTTGAAAGCACAACACACTATAAAATCTACATTGCATACACACAAATAGTTTCAAAAATGAATCCTGGAGTTTTGTTTTTTACCAATAATTAGAATTTCACTTTCACCAGGTTTTCATAGCTGTGAGAAGAAAGTTGGTACTACCCAGTGAGCTCTGAGACACGTGGATTAATATTCAGCATAACGCAGGACAAAAGAGTGGCATTTCTTAAATGAAAACTAGACACTGGTGAGTTTTTTCATAAAGAATCTTTTCTCCTTCTTCTAAAGAGATCTTATTAATTAAGGCCCCAGCAACCTGAGCCCTCATCTGCATATCACAGAGAGGTAAAGTCAGGGAACCAGAGGGTGGATTTGAGCTATAGACACAGACCTCAGCTTGGCCCACAGGCCACATGCAGCCTTAGACAAGAAGACTCCACCAGATTGCACAGGTACCTAAATACCTAAAAAGTCACCAAAAATACTAGCTCTCCACTTCACTTCATGCTACGCAGGCCTCTGGATCCTGCAGGAGCCGTGCTTTATCTGTATGAGGGGAATAGTGTAAGCAAGTTTGTCAGTCAAGTGGCTTCTTAAGCAACGTCAGTGCTTACTGGGAAAGAGCCTGATTCTGAGCACCATTAAGGAGTAAGAGGCCAGGGCACGAGAGGAAAGAAAGCCGTGCTCATCTTTCCGCTTTAGCAGATCTTGGTGACCAGGGCCAGAGAAGAGGTCTATTCCTTAGCCCAAACCTATACAGACAAGGCTGGGAGCTGGGTGACAGACAAGGGCATCTGGGTGAGGCACAGAAGAGGCCATATGTCATCCAGGCCTCAGTCAGGAGTGTGTCAGCTCCTCACTACCCTTTTCTGTCTCACCCATTCATTGTCTATTAGGCTCCTTAGCCACATGGGCTGGACCTGGTCGTCTAACTTGCAGCAAGCCATGTATAATGTTACTTCAACTGAGATCACACTGCCTACAAACACAACTGAAAAATGTTACCACTGAAGGTTTTTTAGAACCACTTCCCCTATAATGATTTACATCTCCATGGACTTGATCCATAGTAGGTGCTCAGAAACCAAAACACTTTCATTTTCTGCCATTAACACTATAAATACAGGCCTTCACTTGAATGTTCACTACTGATTATTCCTTGCCAAACACTGGTCTTATGGAATACCTAACGGTCAATTTAGTAATACTTGACCCAACCTCTAAAAGGCAAGGATGTGGGTGGGGGTGAGGGTGGGGAGGGTTCTGAATGCTCATGGTCAGTATTTTTATCAACAAGATTTCTGAATGAACTCAAATTTAGAAACTGAATTCATGTATAAGAGTGCAGCAAGTGGTACAGTTTACACTGGGTCACAGTTTTCTCACTTTATGACATTACTGTAACAGTTACAGGATAGAAATGCACACATACACACATTTATATTCACATTCACACACAGTATAATTTTACTGATCCAGACAATACTTCTTTTCAATTAAGAAAATAATGAAGATTGTTGTTTGGCCACCCAGGCATAAAATCTACTTAAACCTGGAATATAAGAATACAATACTCTTCAAGTAAACAGCAATTGCACAGTGATAACAATATACATTAAGATTGACACATGCTGTCTGTCTTAAGAGGTCCAGTAATAGCTAAAGACTAAAGAAAGTCAGAGATGTCAGCCTAAAAAGTCAATATGCCTTCTTTCTTCCATTCTAATTGTAATCCATCACCCAAGACAATAGCTTTAGTCGAGAAGATAATAAATGTCCTCATATGAAAACGCAGAGCTAATAAATTTTTAAGTGTCAATAAATTCTGCTCAATACTTTGGAGACTCTTCAAATTCTTCTTGTTGTATTAACAGAAAAAATAAACCTTTATGGTTATGTCCAATGTTAAATTTAAATAGAGATGTTTGAAAAAATATTAAGGTTTCTAAAGTTATATTATGGGCAATACTCTTTTAAAAAGTGGTCTTATTGGCATATATCCACTGCTTATATTCCATCATTTTCATAAAATTCTACTTTTCAGTTTTGCTGAACTAGACAAATATAAACAACACATAATAAACACTGATACACATCTCACAGGACACAATAAATTTTACAAAATAGCTCTACTTTAGTACTATAACTGTTGTAAAAATGGACAGCTCTGATACTGATGGACAAATACATTTCACATTATAATAAAGTTGTGGTTACAAAGGCATTTACTCATTTGATGGCATTTTTCTATTGGTACTTAGACTTCAAATTGTGTAGCTAAAGGTTTCCCTCCTATTTCCTTGAGACTTTGAACAACCTCCCAGTCACTTAAGCAAAAGGCTTTCTTCACTGTCAATCCCTGGAGAGCTGAATTTGAGAATCTACACTATCCAAAACATTCGCAAACAGCCTACCGATCATAGTGAAAATCATCTTTTCAGTGAGCATGATAAACTTAAAAAATATAACCGATGAGACGACAGACTCCTCTAGATTTTCAGCTTTAAAAACAAAACAAAACTTCTTTCCCCGCGCCGCGCAGGAAGGCGTCGCTCACACGGCCTCGGCCGACGTGTCCGTGGACACGGACATGGTGACCTTGGCGATCTTGACCGTGCTCTTGATGCAGCTCTCGGCGGCCCGGTGCGCGCCGGCCGCGCTGTTGGCGGGCTTGTGCGGGCAGTCCGACTCGCCCACGCTGTTGTCGAGGGGCTGCGCGGTGCCTTCGCACGACGGGAACATGCTCCGGAAGGCGTGCCTCAGGTCCTGGCTCCTCAGAGCGTAGATGATGGGGTTCACGGTGGAATTGAGCAGGCAGAGCATACTGCAGAAGGCAAACACCGTCTTAATGAGCTTGTTCATCTTCCCAAAGACGTCATAGACCATGATGGCGAGCAGGGGGCCCCAGCAGATGATCAGCACCACCAGGATGAGGACCAGCGTCTTGGCCAGCCTGATGTCCATGCGCGTCTGGTCCGGCCGCGTCACCTGCACCTTGCCGTCCTCGGACGTGTGGATGATGATGCTCTTCTGGGTGCCGCGCTGAATCATGCGCACCGCGTGGCTGTGGGCCTTCCAGAGGATGTACATGTAGGCGTACACGATGAACAGCAGCAGCACGCTGGTCACCCCGATCCAGAACATCAGGTAGGTTTCGTCGATGAGGGGGAAGATGTCTGAGCAAACAGATTGCAGTTTCTTGCAGTTCCAGCCCAGGAGAGGCAGCACAGCGATCACAATTGCTATGGTCCACATCAGGCAAAATGCCACCACAGCCTTGGGCCTGGTGACAATTCTCTTATAGGCCAGGGGCCTGTGAATAGATATATACCTGTCGATGGCGGTGAGGAACAGGCTGCCCACCGAGGCGGTGAAGGAGGCCGTGACGCCGCCCAGTTTGAACAGAAACACGTTGGGGCTGTCTTTGCGGTGGAACACGTGGAAATCAACGAAGCTATAGACAAAGATGACACTCCCCAGAAGGTCTGCCACCGCCAGGCTGCCGATGAAGTGGTAGGAAGGCCTGCAGCGGAGGCTGCGAGAGTGCAGGATGACACACAGCACCAGCAGGTTCTCCAGAACTGTGAAGGTGCCCAGAGTGAGGGACAGCACAGCGATGGCCAGCTGCTGGCTGGGGTTCAGAATCATGAAGCACTCCATGTCCATGAAGTTCTCCCCACACTGAATGTTGTCATTTTCCTTGTAGGATGAAAGAGACTTGTTGTAAAATTCAGTGAGGTTCACCTGGTCTGCTGGGACTAGCTGGGGGCTGTCTCCCGCAGTCATCTTCTCCTGGAAGGGACTTCCCCTGAAAGAAGTTAAGGGAAATTTCTGGGGGAAGTACCCTAATTTGGATGCCATGTCGCTTTTGATGTCTTCGTACTGAATGTCATTCGAGCCCACGTAGAGGAGGTCCGTGGTGATGGTGCGGAAGGTGGTATCTGCAAGGCCATCCAGGATCGACTTCATAACCTCAGTTTTCAATTAGGCCAAACTCAAAATGACTGAGAAAGAGGTGGAAGCAGAGAATCCTAACAGAGGAAAACAGAGAAGCCGGTTGGTGAGAAAACCAGGAGAATTCAAACAATAAAACTTCAATGAGTACCATCATGTTAGATCATTTCTGTCTCTGTATACAGGTCAAATCCTCACCAGATTCAGTCAACAAAATGAGCCAGTCACTTAGTTAAAGAAAAGCCAACCAGAAGTTGTTGATGTGGCATGCACTAGAAACACGTTTCTTTCATTATCTGAGCTCTCTGGATATAAGTCACTGTGTTGAATCCGCTATGGACCGCCAGGATCTGATGGTCAAGTGTCTTGGGCGTGGTGTGCATTTCACAGTCATGTTAGGAAGTGTTTATCACCTGGATTCTACCCTCACCCACACGCAGTGGCAGTGTCCTAATGCTGGTGGGGGTGGGGGAAAGCAACAACGTGTCACACAATCTCTGCTCTTGAAGACTTTAATCACCTTGTCACACAGTAAGACTAAATGTGCAAGACAACCAAAGAACAAGACAGTGTGGGATCAGAGACTGAGTTGTGTGGCCTGTGTGATGAGTGTAAAAGGGGAGGGAGAAACTGCAGAGACCCAAAAGAATCATGTGGCCATGGCAGGGAAATCTGGTTCCAGTCCTGGCTCCATCAGGCAAGTTTCTTCATCCAGGGGTGACATTTGGACTGAGCCATGGCTGAGAAAAACTTCTAAAATGTCTACGCCCACCAAGAAAAATGTCACAAAGGGTTTTCACTGGGGTTCATGAGAATACCAAGATATATATATATTTTATATATATATATCTATATATATATTTATATATATATATCTATATATATATATTTAATATATATCTATATATATAAAATATATATATATATTTTAATTCTCACTTGAGGATATGTTTTTATGGATTTTAGAGAGAGAGGGAGGGAGAGAGAAAAACACTGATGAGAGAAACATTGATCAGCTGCCTCCATATGCACCCTGATAGGGGATCGAATCCGTAACCTAGGTATGTGTCCAGACTGAGAGTCAAACCCGCCACATTTTGGTGCACGGGATGAGACTCCAAAAAAACTGAGCCACCCAGCCAGGGAAAGACCAAGATCTTCATGGCTGGAAAAGAGTGATAAGGGACAGTGCTTCTTGGCAGTGTCCCCCATGAGTGGTGTGGTGACACAAGCATGCTGAAGACAGGAGACAGGTCTCATCACTCAAAGTTTTCCATGTGGACAGCACTGGAAATAAGGACGACTGAGAGGATAGGCCAGATTGTAAGGGCTCTTCAGTTCTAAGCCAAGCAATTTGGTTTTGTTTCAAAATAAACATCCAGAGAATTGATTTTACTATTTATAAATGCTCGTTTAAAATGTGGTTATTAGGCTCGTTAGCTTATTTAAAAAAATAAAAGTACTGAGTGATATCTATAATAATCAAAAGAATTATAAAGCCAATATTTATTTACTGTCTTTTTGCTGTTCCTAAAAGTATTACTCTGTACTGGAGGGAAAAATGATAGTCATTATCTTGGAACAAATTTAAAAGTTCTGAGTCCTCCTGCTAAAATACAGAGGTCCTATCTGTCTGAATTAATAAATCATTTATTCATCCAGTCAACAAATTATGGAGCACCCACTATGTGCCAGGCACTGTACTAACCAAGAGGGACACAACTGCATCAAGAAAGAGTCTGAGCACATGAAGTACAGTGTAGCAGAGGAGACAGGCAGTCAACCCCGTAAGTATGAGCAAGTGTGGTGATAGCCACCACTGGGCACATACAGGATGCTGTGGGAGCAGCCAGTCTATGGGGTTGAAGGAGGCTTCCCCAAGAAAAGCATGTGTATGCCCAGAGTATAAAGGATTAGTGTGGGTGCAGACAGGACATCAGATCATTTAATCTTGAGTTTACATATTTATTTTCATAACCAGAATGTAGAATGTTATCTTTTTTTCTTAGTGACTCACCAGCCTGATAATATGACAGCAGATGAGAAAGGGTTGGATTCCCTTAGAAATGTTTGCATGAACCTAATAGGTGACAGTTGAATTTCATTAACTGGTACATTAAAGCAGTAATTTAATAATATTGACTTGCTTTTTCTTAAAATTAGAGGAGAAAATGGTAATTAATTTGATGGGTATTTGACCCAAAAACCAAAGCTTGAGCCCATTTCCAAGCAGCCAGTCCATCCCATAGGTCATCTTCTCTCAAGTAGATAACTCTCCTTTCACACTTCCTAATAAAAGACTAATTTATTTCAAATTTTGGTTATTTATAGTATTACATTCAAAATTCAAAAGAGACAGAAGGATATAGCAGGGTCAATCCCTCTTGTCCCGATGTCCCAGCCAACCAGCTTTTCTCCTTAGAGGCAAGAAGTTACTTGTTACTCCTTCCGGAGATAGTCCATGCATATTCAAGCAAATATGTATATTCATTCCCCCTTTACTTTCTTTTTTTAAAAAAATATATCTTTATTGATTTCAGAGAGAGAGGAAGGGAGAGGGGGAGGGAGAGAGAAACATCAATGATGAGACAAAGTCATTGATTGGCTGCCTCTCGCACGCCCCCCACTGGGGATCAAGCCCACAACCCAGGCATGTGTCCTGACCAGGACTCAAACCCTGATCTCCTGGATCATAGATCGACCGATGCTCAACCTCTGAGCCACGCCGGCCGGGCCCCCTTTTACTTTCTTTTCAACAAACTCTAATATACTATACATAGTATTCTAAGCTTTGCTTTTCTACTCACAAGACAACAATTCCACATTAGTCCACAAAACCACCCTCTATTTAACAGCTGCCTTAAGTATCCATTAGATAAATGTGACCAGCCTCCTATGAATGGAGGTTTAGGTTGTTTATCATTTCTTGCTAGTACAAATAATGCTGCAGTAAATTACCCTCAGTTATGCAATTTTTCACATTTCTTGTGGTACTGTGAATAATCTTTTTAGTTGTCCAAGCCATACCTTGTACTTACCCCAGACTCCCCTTCCTCCTTGGCCCCTATAATCAGGTAGACCACTAAGTCCTGTTGATTTCCCTTCTCAAGCACTTAATGGAGAGCTTATGTGCAGGTGGTATTCTGAGCCTCTTATGTGTACCATATTACTTATTTTCACAATGGTCCTGTGAGGTAAGTGCTGCTATTATCCCCATTTTATAGGTGAAAGGCACAGAGAAGGTAAGTAATTCACACACTAGCTGTGAATTACTAGTGGGTGGGTGGCTGAGCCAGAATGACGCCAGATGTTCTAGTTCTAGAGCAGTGCTGTCCAATAAGAATGTAATGCGAGCCATGTGCACAATTTTAGTGTCCAGGTAAAAAGAAACATGTAAAAGGGGAAATTAATTTTAATAATATATTTTACTTAACCCAATGTATACAAAATTTTATCATTACTACGTGTGAAACTAGCCACATTTTAAGTGCTTAACAGCCACATGTGGCTACTGGCTACCATATTGGACAGTACAGGTCTAGAGCTGCTTTTAACATTTATGAGACACCATCTCTCTAACCTAAGACAGAGATGCTACTAGCTCCCTTCTCTTCCCCACTCAGTCCAACCAGTCAAAGTACTACTACTGTGAAGAACATTGAGTTAAGAGTTAGCAGACCAAGATTAGTGTCAGACTCGTGTTAGTGTTTCAAAATTTCAGTATTTCATCTGTGAAGTAGGAAGGAGGAGGAGGAATCTAAATCACAGAATTGTGTTGAAAATTAAATATTTAAAACAGCACTTAACATAGTGCCTGGCACAAAATTTAACTCTTCAATAAATATTATTATCATTACTTAGTACTATGGCCCTCAGCCATATATTATTAATTATATATCAAGATAATATTTCATTGCCCTATCATCTAATTGTCCTGTGATCTAATTGCCCTAATTAGGTCATAGGCTGCTTATTCAATTTTTATTTTTGTCTCAGCACTTAAGGCACAAAGAAAATAGAAGATATACACATGGGTAAAGGAAAAGGAATGTATATCTGTATATTCCAGGCATTTGAGAGACTCTCCATCTGTTCCATTAATAAATTGTCATGACAACTCTATCAGGTGCTTAGTTATAATTCCCATTTCACAGACAAGGAAATGGAGGCCATTCAATGTTAAGGAAATTGTTCAGAATATGAAAAGTTTGTAGCTGAACCCATGTCTCTCAGACTCCAAAGTTTCTGCTTTTGGTAGTTTTAAGGATCAATAATAGGATAAAGCCATCTTGCATCTTATATTCAAGTCTTCTAGCTTCTTACACTACAAATTGAAGCATTTTGTCAATCCATAGTAATTAAGACTACCTCCTACAAAATCACTATTTCCTATCTCAGCCCATCTTGTCGGATCTGCCTACTGGCATGGCCTCAAGGGCTAAAATTAGTATTTGAAAGAGCTATAAAGTGAAGAAGAAGGATCACAGACCTTATTTCCGTAAGGCAAAACACGTGTGCCCGTTATTTACTCTGGATTAAGATCACCACAGATGTGATTGCAATTTCCCATTTTAATGCAACCAAGCACTTTCATGAAAACTAGCATGTTAAAATATGAGCTAGAGCACAGTGTGGTTATGAGATAAAAAGTAATTTCTGTCCAGTATAAGCCAACTTTAATTAAAGAATACAGTTAAAAAATATACATGAATCTTGTGCAGTTCAAGGATCTCAGTAATGTCCAAACACGACAGTGCACAGGCTATCTTAAGTTAATGGGATCATGGCAGGAAAACTGTTCTCTGCATTTCAGTAATTCTTAACTTTATTTCTACATTTGGATTATTACAGTAATTTCCACCTGCTCATTTTTTGCACTGAGAGTTTTCTTTGAGAGTTCATTAGTAATATAGTTTAGGCTTTGGGGGATGCAGCTGCCATTAATTTTGTTTTTGTTTGCTACTGGGAAAATCATAATTGAAAATTTCTAGCAAGATGCATAGATGTACCTATTAAAGAAGCAGTTGGTTTTTATTACAGTTATAGTAAAAGAATGACTGAAAGACATTTAAGGGGATTTTCCTTGAATTCTACTTGAACAAAACCACATATTCTAATAATTTAAGCTATAAAGCATGCCTTTGTAATAAAAATAATAAAAATATTTTAATGCATTACATCTATTATTTTTTTAAACTTGAATTTTTTAGAATACCACCTCCTGTTCTTTTTATCCATCTTTATATGCTCACCTGCCCCCCCACCCACTTCTTCTCCCCCTCGCTAACTTATACATCAAATAGCAAGCTATGGTATCATCAAAGAAATTTTATGGATATGGCAGTAGCATGGGTTTTTTTTTTTTTTTTAAAGTCTACCCAGAGTCTATATCTTTGTTTCTATAACCATTAAAGGTATAAGGCATCCATGCTCTGATTAGGGTGAGCATCTAGAAAGTCTTCAAAACAAGACTTCAAATAGCATCTTTTCTGTATCAGTGTAATAGCTATCTTATTCTTCATTGCCCAGCTGGAGACCTTCTTTGTTTCAGAGAGACATTTCAATAATTTAGATATTTATAACTGTTGTATCTGGACTTGAAATCCTTGCAGTTCTGGCCTGTACAGCATCTCTAAGGGGACAGACACTAGGCAGTATTTGCTTCCTGCAGTTTGTCCTGTCCAGGAAGGCAGAAAATCCACTGGAAGTATCAGCAGGACTGGTACTCCCAATATAGTTACAGACTGTATCAGTCCACCAGGTTCCTTCTCTAAAATTCTAAGTTTATAAATGCTTCAAGGAGACAATGCCAAGCTCATAGTATCTAAGTTGACAGGAGCCCAGGATGTCAAATGCAGGAGTCCCAGGCCCTAGCTTAACTGCTTTTCCCCTACTTTCTTCGTGATCCTGTGTTCTGCTTAACTAGCCTTGTAGAAGAGCCTTGTGAAGGGTTCACGAGAACAACCGTGCCAGTAGATATATTTGTTTGTTATTTTCCATTTACTTCTGGGAACAAGTCTGGTTTCTACTAATTTGATCAAGAAAAATAACTTGCTAATGTATTTCTTTAAAGTTAGTAGGAAAATTTTTAGTTGACTCATAATTGCATTATGTCTAAGTCAAGTCCTCAATATACATGGCAGGTCTCACAGGCCAAGATCATAACTCAATGAATAATATTTCTGCTACAGTTGAATGGGCAACTGAATCTTTCCTAACTCTTCCCTAACCATTAGAGTTTTGGAATTATTAAAGTAGTTTTGGTACTTTTTGCACCATCTTCTATAGCTATGAGAAATAAAGGATTGACTTAATTATCCTGATAATTCAGGCAAAAATACATAATCCTTCTTCCTTGTACTAATGTCAGCTCCTTTTCCTATATATAAGAAAAAATTTCCATTATACCTGTAATGCTCGGCTGGTTCCCAAAGCTTTAGCTTTTTTTTTTTTGTATCATAGAAGTTATTAATATGCACTATTTTCTCTGGTCTATTCTTGCTAACAAAAAAATGAGTATTAGATTTTTCATATGTGTATATATATAAATAAAGATAAACTATACAGACATTAAGACCTTATAAGGCTATATTTCTTTTCAAATTTAACCTGAGGTATGCTTAATTATTTAACATTTCAAAGCTTGTTAAAACAAAGACTTTTAGGGCTTAAGAAAAACCACACTGAATAAGCACTTGCTAGTAGGTAATGATGCCACAAGAACAGCCTATCGCACAGGTAAATTAACGATACAAATGAAATGATTTGCTGACTTTTATAACTAACTCCATTTCCCATTTAATTTTGCTCTGCTATTCTGATGTTTCCCACTGACATGTGCCTTTGCTTTTTGTTTTTTGCTTTTTTTTTCTCCCCCGAGAGAGATACCTTTTCTACATAATCTGTAAAGAAAGTAATCAGGCAAAACTGAAGCAGTCTTTCCTTGGAATAGAACACACAAAGTTTTCAATTCACTAGGCGCCTGGTCCATCAATAAAATACTCCATCAGATTGTCTTTACCTTGCATATGACGTTTGGCCATTAAAAGCCAAAAGCAATATATTATTCTGATCTGTAATATATATAGAACCCATTAGATAGGTTATCTTTACAGTTCATTACCAAGTATAGCAATAGTTTCAAGTGTTCTACATGTTGTCCAAGTGCAGCATACTTTTCAGTTTCCTCATTCATTCTTCAATAAGGGGTGTTTTCTCTTGGAATCCATGAACATACAAATCAAATCCAACTAAAAACTAAGTCTTGATTCTCCGTGTTCCAATCTCAAAGAATTTGGGTGCTTTGAATGTACAATGTAGAAAATTCCAATTCCCAAATATTTCAATGAGAAACATTTGAATGTTTACGTGCCAATCATTGTGCTAGGCACATATATATTATTTTTGTTTAATATTTACATAAAATGGGGGCTATTACCATCTCCATTCTACATATGAGAAAACTGAAAGGTAAAATGCTTTCTCCTACTGGAGGGGCAGAGCTAAAATTTCAACCAGGTCTGTATAACTCAAAGTCCATGCTCTTAAAACTTTGAAGCTGAAGAACCGTTTAATAAAACACTCTTCTTTCCATTTCTAAGGAAGAGGGGAGAGTTGATTTGGGGAAAAGGAAATAATAAATAGTACATGATAATTTTACACAGTGAACAACTAAAATCTGAAGGAATGATCTGCTGACTACAAAAAGGATGCCCATGGCCCTTGCAAATGATCCTTGCCCTATGGTCTTCAGGGACAAATTATGACAATTAACTATAAGCTATGAATCCCAATCCTAGATTAGCACCTTATTTGCAGTGACTGTTAGCAAGTAAATAAAATCTAACTCCTCATTGCCACTATTATTTTTCATTTAGGTAGGTTTATGTTTTCTTCATTAGTCAATTGTAAGGATTGTGGATGGTAACGACAGTTTTCACAACACCAGCAAGGAATGAAAAGGGCACCTTCTTTAGGTCTGAATGAGACATGACTATTGTAAGTAAACAATTAAACATTCATTCTTTATATAGAGAAATTCAAACTCATTGGAAATTGCTCAACTTCCCACCCTGAGCAGTGTAATTTTCTTGGACCCAGAGGGAGGAAGACTCTCTGTGGCTAGTTCCCAAGATCTTGTTTGGAATCAGGCAGAAGAAATTCTGTAAACCACAGTAGGGCCCCAGTAAGAGAGCGTTTGTAACAACTCTTGGTACCCAAAGGGCACAGAATTGTGACTCCAGCAATGTGGTTGATGGATATAAAGTTAAAAGCCCTTAGATGCTTCATTTAACACATCTGTATTGTGCGTGGATTCTCTGCCTACTGCTGGAGACGTTCTATATCCATGCATCAGACCTATGTAAGGAACAGGGGTCAAGATGGCAAAGGAAATGACTGTCCCTCCTACCTCATTCCACCAAATGAAGCCCACCCATCTGCCCTTCCCTACTCACAAATGACAGAAAAGGACTGGGTATGAATACATGTAACAGGCACATGATGCCTGTACTGGGTTGTATAAATCCCCTTCCTATTACATGCTTTGAGGGTTTTTCCAAGTAGAGAGGATGCGCACTGCTGAGTCATCCTATAGCAGTCTTTCTCGTTTTTAAACCATTCAGATGATGAACCTTGACCGTAGGGCCCTGTCTTACATGACCTTGTATGTCCTCCACCCGGCCCAAGGCAGGTACTCAATACCGGTTCACTAAATGAATATCGGTGTGCACTGCAGCATGGCAGATCTGTGTTAGCAGAATGGCTTTTCATTGTGGATAGTTTTCTTTGGCATAAAGACAGATGGTCATTAGAACAGTAAACCGAAATCTTGGTCTCATACAAACTTCCATCTGAATAAAACTGTCCAAATGTAAAAGTTACATTAAAGGCATGAACCATTGAATTATCCCAGGATCTTTTAGCTCAGTATCAAACAGTAGTTATATTGGCAGAAAATGGAGGTTGTGGTCAGAGATCTGATATGTTTTTGTTCTTACTCTTGTTTAGCCCAGGTATATATCATGAACTACAATGTTTATCCATGTAACAATGATATATACAGAAATCTTTGTGACATGCACAATCTTAAGCAAATCCTAAATATACACTGTTGATACAGACCTTTAAAGACAACATAGGAAATTATGATTATAATGGAGTTTTTCCTTTCCTCAAATGCATACTGTTGTGCATTGCTCTTTCCCAAATGGGTTTCTCCATGTGTAAGTGTCTTTTGGAGATTTGCCAAGAGAAGTTATGTGAAAATTCTACCACTAGATGGAGTGGTTTTTATAAGCCCTCAGGAATCAATCTGTTATTCTATTCAGGACATACTTCTTGCTTTGGTTGAGCAACTTCTCCTCCTGCTACAACATTTTATGCATTTTACAACTAAATTAATTAAAACGTAAATAAGAAAATATGTTATGGAAAGTTAAAATGGGTTATTACTACTGCCTAGAAAAATGGAATTTCAAATTGCTTTTCTGAGGCAAAAGGACATTGAGAAAGTTTAAAACATTAATAAAAATTAATTGTGAATATTTGGAATTCTGCCTCAAGAAAGTAATTAAGAATGAGTGAAGGGAAGTAGTTCTATTGAAAACAAATGATATGTTTATGCCAAGATATGGTTAAAAGTAAGAAGGGACTGTCTCAGGAGCCCAAAATCAATTCTAATAACAAACTCAGCTCATTTCTATTTTATGAAACATTTAGCTTTCCAATTTTCAAATATGAAATCACCAACACAGGTCATAACTCTGTGATGAAAAATTGGAATATTTTACAAGAGAAGTGAATATTTGTTCGAATACTCATATAAATTGAAGATACAATAGCTTTCTAAACAATTCCATTTCCTTCCTATCATTTTCTCACTGGAATAATTTTAAATACTTTTTTATTATTGTGTAAATTCAGGGTTCCATTCAGACATGATTTTAAAAAGTAGGTATTTATGCATCACCTATTTAAGTTGAAGCATTAATTAAAAAATTTTTAGTGTGTACTAAAGATGAAAGATATAAACAGAGAAATATGCTTTCAAGATGCAACAGAACTTGAAGAATTAGGTTTCAGTAAAGATGAAAAATATGCTTTGGAAATATAGTTATGATTAAGAAGGAAGTATGCTAGTTGGATGCAAGTACAGAATTTTTATGCCATTGAAACATGAGGTAGTTCTACTGCACTTACTCAAGGTCAAATCCTTCCTAGGGTTTGCGTGATGCAATTATGCAATTTTGTATGGCGCTGAGTAACTGAAAGGATTCAGAAAAAAAGAATGTGAAGATAAAGACTTAGGAAATAAGACAGGGGAGAAGAGGCTGGGAAATTCCAGTGTACAAAATAGTCTAAGAACACCCACAGCAGCTTCAAGTGCATACAGAGTTATTTTATAGTCAGCGACTCTCTAAGAGTTGCCTCTCCCCAGCAACTTCAGCATCACTTAAGAACTTAAGAGAAATGCAAATTCTCAGGTTGCACCTCAGACCTACAGAAATAGAAACCCTAGGGCTGGGGTGCATCTGTGTTCCCTCAAGCCATCCAGGAGAGTCTAACACACTCTAAAGTTTAAGAACCATTGTTAAAGATTATGGCTATGAAAAAGACTGAGGGGGCAGGGAGCAAACAGAATTAACCTTCAAGAAGAATTGAGGTTAAATAGCAGTAAAGACCATTCCATGAATATAGGTTTTTACACCATTGAAATGAATTGCTAAGGGAGCCTGCCCATGTTAAAGTAGTCTCTCACAGATATTTTAATTGAATTTATTGGGGTGACATTGGTAAATAAAATTACATGGGTTTCAGGTGTACAATTCTATGGTATACCATCTGTATCCTGTATTGTGTGCTCACCACCCCAAGTGAAGTCTCCTTCCATCACCATTTATCCCCCCTTTACCCACTTCTACCTCCCCACCCCCTTTCCCTCTGGTAATCACCACACTGTTGTCTGTGTCTATGAGTTTGGGGGGGTTGCTTAATCCCTTCACCTTTTTCACCCAGTCCCCCACCCCCCACTGCTCTGACAGCTGTCAGGCTATCTCAGTACCTATGAGTCTGTTTCTATGATGTTTGTTAGTTTATTTTGTTCATTAGATTCCACAAATAAGTGAAATTATATGGTACTTGTCTTTCTCCGACTGGCTATTTCATTTAGCATAATACTCTCCAGGTCCATCCATACTGCACAAAGGGTAAGAGTTCCTCCTTTTAAATGGCTGAGCAGTACTCCATGGTGTAAATGTCCCACAGCTTTTTTATCCACTCATCTGCTGATGGGCACTTGGGCTGCTCCCAGATCTTGGCTATTGTAAACAACCAAGATGAACAAAGGTGTGCATATATTCTTTCTCACTGGTGTTTCAGAAGTGGAACTGCTGGATCATAAGGCAGCTCCATTTTTAATTTTTTGAGGAACCTCCATACTGCTTTCCACAGTGGCTGCCCCTTTCTCCACACCCTCACCAACACTTGCTGTTTGTTGATTTGTTGATGGTGGCCACCCTGACAAGTGTGAGGTGATATCTCATAGTGGTTTTAATTTGCATCTCTCTGCAATTAGTGACATTGAGTATTTTTTCATATATCTATTGGCCATCTGTATGTCCTTTTTGGAGAAGTGTCTATTCAGGTCCTTTGCCCATTTTTTAATTAGGTTGTTTGTTTTTTTGGTGTTGAGTTTTATAAGTTCTTTATAAATTTTGGAAATTAAACCCTTATCAGATGTGTCACTGGCAAATACGTTCTCCCATTCAGTGGGTTGTCCTTTCATTTTGTTGATGGTTTCCTTTGCTGTGCAGAAACTTTTTAGTTTGATGTGGTTCCATTTGTTTGTTTTTCTTTTGTTTCTCTTGCCTGAGGAGATATATCAGAAAAAAATATTGCTACAAGAAACATCCAAGATTTTACTGCCTATGTTTTCTTTTAGGATTTTTATAGCTTTAAGTCTACCATTTAAGTCTTAATTCCATTTTGAGTTTATTCTTGTGTATGGTGTAAGAAGGTGGTATAATCTCATTTTTTGCACCTATCTGTCCAGTTTTCCCAATACTATTTATTGAATAAACTGTCTTTACCCCATTGTATGTGCTTGCCTCTTTCATCAAATATTAATTGACCATAAAGGTGTGGGTTTATTTCTGGGCTCTCTATGCTGTTTTATTGATCTATATGTCTGTTTTAATGCCAGTACCATGCTGTTTTGATTACTGCGGACCTGCAGTATAGGACCCACAAAAGACCCCGAAGAGCCTCAGCAATCTTGAGAAAGAACAACAAAGTTGAAGGGATCACGTTACCTGATATCAAACTATGCTACAAGGCCACAGTAATCTCACTGATCTTTAAAACCAAGACATTTCTATTTGATTGCAATTGAATAATGTAGCCTAGCCTGAAAATAAACACAAGTGGGAACCTCTTAGCCTACAGTTCAGGGCTTCTCTCCACTGTTTTAGGAAACTGACTGTTATATATCATGTCCAGCAAAGAAAAGAGGCTTCAAGATATAATAAGTACCCAGTATACAGACTTACATTAAGAACTCCACACCATTTTCTCCTAATTCTATTGGCAAAGTCTATGTGAAGTTTCACAGGACTGCCAGCCATTTCTTTCAACACCATTGTGAGGGAACCCATGGTTCCTGCACATAAAAGAACATGGAAAACGTAAAAGTAGTTAGCATTTCTGCTGTTTTTTTTTAAAGATAGAAATATCTCTCTTTCTGTTCTTCTTTTCCCAGAACCATAAAATAATGTACCACAAGAGATAAACCCAGAAAACGACAAACTAAAATGGAAATTTTGCAGTTGGCTCAAGTAATGCAGATCCACTGCAAATTATCTTACAGAATTACCCTGGTAATTATGCAATTTACACTGCTTATAGATGGCAAGTATCATACAAAAATACCTAAAAGTTATAAATACATGGAATGTATCCCAAAGCACTAAAATATATGACTTTGAGCAGACTGTTCTCTCTCTGATTATTTCATCAATAAAAAAATGGATCATAGATTACTCATAATTAGTTTCCTCAGCTGAGGACTGAAATCATTCAAAGATTTCCCTTTTTCATTTGTAAGAACTTAGGTATAATTTCCAAAAGCAGCTGTACATTTTCCAAAGTTAAGTTCCGACACATGCAAAGATACAAAATTCTTTGGACAATCTTTAGCTTACTTTGGTTATGTGTTAAGTTGTTTAGTTTTGCTCTTTCTTCACATGCATACTGCTTGCTCACCACAACTTATATAAAAGCTGGAGAAAACATTTACAAATTCTGGTAGCAATGCATTAAAATGAGTTGAAAATCTGGACAATTTAACAACCCAGACCGGAATAAACCAAAATACACAGATCACAGTGGCATTAAATTAAGTCTCTCTTGTAAAGAAGAAATAAAATTGATCCATTTTTAAATATAGCTGAGTTAAAAGCAAGCAAGAGTGACAAAGGCATACTGCCTATGATGTTGGTTCACTTGCTATATTAAAAACATCATTTTTAGCCTCTTGACCAAAAGAAATCACCATTATAAAATTTCCTAGTACAAATGTCCATATGTGAAAGTAGAATTTGTGTTTTTTTAAAAAAATGGAATTTATCACCAATTTAAATGTGACACTCCTTATAACTTAATTCATAGAATTCATGTTGATTCCAATTTTCTTCTCTAAATATATGGTCTAAAAGAACAAATGAAGAAATGATGAAGGAAAGAGGGGAACCCTTCCATTTAAACTTAGACAAACATTATTTCCTAATTGTATGTTATTTTAATTATATTTAAATATACTACTGAAATACCCAGTTTGTGAAAGCATTTGCCAGTACATTCAACTACCACAACAGATTGCCTGGCACATCTTTGAAAAATGCCTCTGCTTTTCTTTAAAAAGCAATAGCATGGAATTTGCTAGTAGGAATTAAAAAATAGCTATTATACTATCACATTTAGGTAACTATACTGCACTTTATCGCCTAAAGTTAAAAAACAATTTAAAATGCTATCCAGAGTTGATAATGGTGGTAAGGAATCAAGCCAAAGATATCAAATTTCTAGTCAACAAATCCAAACTGTAAACAATTAGCGTTCTAAATTACAGAAGAAAAATAAGACGTCAGATAACAAAATATTGTACTCTTAGGGAAAAATGATTTGCCATCTGTATTAGGAAAAAAGGTGTCTTACATCCCTTGTTGTGTTAAAAAAATACAAAACCTATGTTAGGAATCTTTTTCAAAAATACAGAATATAATGCAACAGCACAGTGGGTTAAAAAAGAGTTAGCTAAAGTACATTGATTTCTACCTAACCAGTCTCAACTCACATACTCAAAAACAAAAGGAAACTAAACAAACAATAATTTTGAAAACTTTCCTAAAGTGCAGGTGTAAGAATGTCACCAGCTGGGGCTAAAACAGAATTCATAGTATTCTGAACAACTATGGTGGCTCTGCCAGGCTCATTCACTCAGGTTTGGTGAGTAAACACTCCTTCCCTCAAAAACCTATACAAACACAACTATGAACCTCAAGAATTCCATGGTCACTGAGTTATGCAACGAACCTGTCCAAATGAAACTTTTAAATTAGAGGGTATCTGGAAATTACACAGTGATAATCTGTATGGAAAATACAAATGAAAACTAGATAAAAAATATGCTTGTAATTGCAACTGTCCTAGAAAAACTATTATAATGAGAGGTAATACTTTATTTTTCATGAGGTACCCTGTTCTTTGTAGAAACATAACCCAGGAAAACTTATGACATGTATTTCATGTTATGAACTAGAGGTTCACACTGATTACTTTATATAACAGTTTTCACCTATTATTAGTGATGTGTCCTAACTTACCTATTATCCACGCAGGCCTGTTTGAGGTAGAAGTTCATCTGACATCAAACCATTTGAATAGTACCAAGCAGAGGCACTGGAAAACCACTAAACAGAACCCTCCCCTTCTTAGGTCTCACACATTTCCTATAGCTGTAACTTACTTGTGATAGCATTATAATTTGTTAGATGTAACAAATATTACTATGTTAATATGCATTTTGTGATGTAGTAATAACTTTGTATGTTTTTTTCCAACTTTCCTTCAACTTTCTTCCTCAAAATAATAAACCATTAGCAAGACTGGCGAAAACTGCTAAACCCATCAATTAGTGTTTATGATAAAACTATGATCAAATGTGGTTTTGCCCATCCTGGCATCTGTGCAAGATTCTTAGAACACAGGGACTGAAACACTGTTCCACTATGGTGGGAAATAAGAGCAGCTTGGTTTTGATTCAAGGTGGATACTTCCTTTTCAGTGTCCTTCTGTACAGCTGCCCTAAATGTGGACACTTCCCCAAATCTATAGTATTTATTTAAAACCTAAATTATATGTTCAAATATAAAGAAAAAACATCTAATTTTCTTTTGGTCATGATATACATCTATGAAAAAGTTTGTTCATACCTGTGCATAAAAGTGTGTTTATATATCCATTTATCTAAAATTATGCAGTATATAATTTGATATTATATAAAAATGTGTGTGTGTGTGTATATATATATTCTGGATGACATTTATTGTTTCTTTCAGTCCAGAATAGATCTGAGAGAAATCTGAGTTGATGTATAAGATGTTATAAAGTTAATCTGATCTAATTAAATGGCTATCAAAACATTTAATAACAATTCAGTGGCAAAGTGTTGAATCCCTCCACCCCTCAAAAACTGCATTCACACAGTTATAATATAAAGTTAACATTAAAGAACAGAATTAGGAAAGAGCTGGAGATTCGGGGGGGAAAATATGAAGTTAAAATTTTGCCACTATAAAGTACATCAATTGATTTTGATTTCCTCTTTCTCTTTAACTTCTCTACCAATCTTCAGTCAAGAAAAGAAAAATTAGCAGAGCTTGTGGTCCCTCAAAATGTAGATCTGCACTATAGAAACCTGGTCCCAGCACAGTTTTTCAAACACTACTGGGTCCAGGTTGTTTCAGAGTCAAAAGCAGAATAATAAATAATTTAACCCAATTGCTGGTTTCATTCTAATCTGTTGGTTCAATTAGAAAATAATGAATACAAAAATAGAAGGGCCAGACTTACACTGGTGGAGACACGGCCTCCTTTTTTGCAGGAATGAAAGCTCTCATCTGTGTTCATCATGCCACTGAGCTAACATAATTACCCCCTAGAACAACAGGGAGCAACCTAAAAGACAGGCTCCATCTTACTGACCAAACTCAAGACGCTATAAGCAAATCTCATTTTATTCATTATGTGTTGTTAGGGATTTCCAAATTCAATTTTTTATTATTTTTTTTGCAGCATTCCTGGAGAGCTAATTATGAGAAATAATCCCCTTCCTTATTAGGCCAACTGTTTTCTGGGAAGAAACATTTGGTAAGCGTGGTGAACTGTAAACTGCTGTTATAAGTCCCATTTCATAATAGTTTATTCTTATACAGCCAAGTATTTCAATTCTAAATCCAAACACTAATATGCAAGACAACCAAGGAGCCTGTCTAAATTTTCTGGTGGTTAATGTTAATTCTGAGTCAAAGCAGAGAAGAATGTCATACAATTGTTTCGAAAGAGTTTTTCAGGCTTTGCCTTAGTAATTAATAAGCTGACACTGCATACTAAACACTTATCAACACTAATCAATGGGGCTGCTTCTTTCTTGAGAAAACAGGTAAACCAATCCAAGGAGTTTTCTTTTGGAATAGACTGAAATATGCCACAAATATAGTGGTTCTTCTGGAGAATTTCATTCCCAGCAGTTTCGTCTTGGTAACATTTAACAATTTCACTATTTTAACATTTTGAAATGCCAAAAAGAACACATTGATCCCGCAGCTAGGCTTATTAGAGAATAACAATTTCACAGGCGAGACAGGGAGGCTCGCAGTCCACTGGGAAAAGGGTAACAGAAAAAGACAGAAAACAGTGGATAACAAACAAAGCCGAGCACTACTCCAACGTGGGATCACATTTTCACCAGAATGGAAAACTTCACACACCAAATTAAATACTATCACCTACGGCTTATTGGAGGGACTAGGCATAACATTCTTTTCATATGCACATATACTGATGCTGTCTGTTAAAACTGGGGGGCATGAGATCTAATTTGCCTTCCTAACCACGAGGATGCAAGCATAGTCATTTCATTTTTGAAAGGTCAGAACTGAGCATTTCTCCCCTGTGGCATCATTGCACCCCCATGGAGACTTAGGAACACAATGAGACCTCTCCCTATCAGACACTTGATACATACCTCAGCCACGACTGCTCCTTGCTGGGAATGAAGACATCTTTGGAACAAAAAGAGTCCTTTTACAGTAAGTTCTTTTGATAGCCTAAAATGAATTAGTTTTTAAAAACCATGCCCATCCTCAAGCCTCCTGCCCAACTATGGTAACTGCTGTTTTGCCTACAAATAACTGCCTGCAGTATACAACGTTTCAAATTCTGGAGGTGCGCGGACGGATTACTGTTCATCTATGGGTATAATCGGAAAATAATTTGTCTCACTTAAGAAACTCTTCATGGCCTTTTATTTTGATAAAATTGTTCTGAGTTAGAAGAGTGGGGGAGGGGAACGAAGCACCAAGAAAAAAAGGGGACTAAGAAAAATCAATCAGTCTGTCTTCCCTTGCAAACTGTCAGCAGGGTGGGATTAGAAAAGCAACACTTTAAATCAGATAAAGTCCTATGGGAACCTTAAAGGTTGGTTGCTCTGAGCTTCTCAATATTCTGCAAAATAGATTGATGGCACTGGTCACCCCACTGATAGTCAATGTCCACTCAGTTTCTGCTAGGAAATTACATTTCCCCCATTGTTCAAAAGATATTGACTTGGTAATCAAAATGAGAAGTTATAGGACCCACAGAAATATCTTCCAACACCTTTAAAAACAGTAAATCTATTCTAATCTCTTATAATTTTAAATGCCAAAGGATGCTTAATATATCAAGAAAGTAACAACAAAGGCAAGAATAATACTTTTTTGAGAAAAAAAGATGAGAGACAAAACGATTAATAAGTGACAATTTTTTTTCTCATCTGTTCAATTTAAAACTAAAATTAGATACCTGCATGTTGCTTCTAAACTTTCAAATGACCAAATGACAGTTTCTCACGTCTATCACAGCAAACACATTTGCATTCAGGAGGTGATCCATTTATGGTCGTGAGCCTGAGCAAGAAATGTCTTTTGAAAACAACAGCAACTTTTTTCAGCTAATGGCCACTTCTGAGTTAAATGGTTCCATCAGCATTCAAATTTAGATATTAGTTACATACCCATTTATTTTTCTTCAAAGAAGAGTGGTTCCTGTAGCTATATTTTTCTATATCAAAAGTTTATTATTTGACATACATTTCTTTCTACGACATTTAATAATTTAGACAGTTGCTAGGTCTGGTGCTGAGGTCGGTGTATTTCTCTGGGCAGACTTAGTTGCTGATATGGTTTATAGACATTAAGCACCAACTCAAGCGCCTGTTTTTCAAACATGCACAATTACACATTTTCCACAAACAGACATCGGTGCATGCAGAGAGCCAGGTGCACACACATTCAGTAACTAGTAAATGGTAGAAACCTCCAGAAGTAGCACAGACCACAGTTAACAGGCTGGGGCCAGAGAGCTAAGTAAACACCAACGCACGATTCGTTCACACGGGTAAGAACTCCACGATGGACACTCGGGGGCCACACAGGTCAGTGCCCAGGGGGAGGGAGGGGGGAAAAGTATTTCCAAACGCGAATCTGCCGGGTCTTACCCTTCGCATCCCCTGGTCCTCGGATGGGAAGCTCCCTGGCACCGCTCGCCCAGCGCAGGGGGGCTTCTGCTAGAGCTGAGCGTGCCCCTGGCTCTACCGAGAGCTCTGCGGGGAGCGGAGGCGCCCCGCCCGGCCAGGGGACCGCACCGGCGCCGCGGGAGCCTCGAGGAGGCGGAGGCGGAAAGAAGTGGGGAAGGAAGGGGCGGCCGCGGAGTAGCGGGAGGGAGGCGGCGCCGGCGCTGGGATGCGACGGGGTGGGGTGGAGCGGTAGGTGCCTCACGGTCCGTCAGTCAGTAAGTCAGTCGGTCTGCGCTCCCCGCGCGCCCGCGTCCCCTGCCTGCAGCGCCCGCAGGCGACGGGGATGGGGACTGGAGCCCCCTCCGCCCCTGAACCTCGCCCCCTCCCCGGGCCCTTCGCGGGTCCTCCGCGCGCCCCTCCGCGCCCGGCGCGGGGCCGTCCGTCTCGGCCAGGCCGGGTGCCCGTCGCCGCGTCCGGCTGGCGCCGTCCCTGCCTCTCCCTCCGCTCGCGCGCTGTCTCTGACTCCCTCTCAATCCAGTCCCATTTATGAGGCGCGGTCCCATCACGTGTTAATGAGCCTTTGTCCTGCCCCGGCAGCGACGGCGGCACAGACCCCGCCGAGGGAACTGCGCGGGGAGGGACCCGCGCACCGCGCAGCGCGGCGCCAGCGGCTCCAAACTTTGCTGACGCGGGGGACTAGCCGCGGAGCCCGCCCCGGGGCCAGAGGGGACGAGCCGCCGCGACCCGCATCACCTCCTCCGCCTCCTCCTGCGCCGCCGCCGCCGCGGTCCCGGGGGTCCCCACGTCCATGACCCGGCGCTCCTCCCGGATGCCCTCACACCCGCGCCGACCTAAGCGGGGGCGCGTGCCTGCGCCGCCCCCGACCTTGGGGCCATTAATCACGCGCCCCGGCCGCGCGCGGCACCAACACCTTGCGCGGGGGTCACGTCTGGGGCAGCGGGCTGAGCCGGAAGGGAAAGGGGAGCGTGAGCGGAGAGGTCGGGCGCCCCAGGCCTGGGGGCTGCTTGGAGCCCCGCGCCACCCACGCCCGGCCGCCCCGCTGCGGGCAGGAGCGAGCCGGGCCCCAGGCGGGCGAAACCTCGGGACCGCGCCGCGCAGCTCCGGAGCCTTTCGCTACCTGGCGGCGGCCGCCTGGCCACCTGTCCTGCGCCCTCGGGGCACCGCCTGGCTTCGCGCCGGGCGCTTGACAGCCGCGGCCCCACCCGGCGCGGACGACTCGGGCGCGCCCCATCCGCCCGGCCCCGCTGCAAACAGTTGGGCTCCGTAGGCGGCTGGCTCGGAGCCTCCCTGCGGGGCGCCCCCCCCCCCAGCCGCCCCGGGGCCCCGCTCCTCGCACCTTCTCCACGCAGGAGGGCGGCCCTCTCCTGGGCCCGGAGGGAGCCTTGGGGGCTCCGGGGCAGCCGCTGCCGGCGCCCGGGGACCCACCGTGCGCCCGGCGGCCGCGGCAGGAATTAGGGGACATGCTCATTAATTGGTTCCACTATCAGCCACCGTCTGCCTCGCGTGTGCACGGATCAAACCTTAATTGGTCTTTACATTTATCATGGTGAATTGCGAACCTACAAACCAGCCCTCGCCTCTCTTTCAGCAGAACAGGCTCTCCCCTCCCTCCCCCCAGGCCTGGGCAAGGCTGTGGCGGCCACGGTCGTGGTGCTTAGACATCCTCCTCTCTCCGGGGTTGGGCTGGGGAGGACTGCGTGCCTTCCACCTGATGGAGCCACGTCACTGTGGCCCCGAGAGCCCCGCGGAAGGCACTTGGTTCGGTTCCCAAACCTCTCCGTGGCCGCCTCGGCGCTCATTTAATGACGCCGCGCTACGGATCTGGCAAATTCCGCCCCAGTCCTAATCCGGCTCCCCATCTAGTTCCCACCTCCACCCTCCTCTGGCCCAAGCACAGAGCCCAACAGCAGTAGGAACAGACCTGAGCCCCATATTTGAACTACGTGCTGAGAATCTGAAAAAAACACAAGGAACTCCTGAAGGAAGGCAGGAGAATTGGTGGGGAGGAAGGCCAAGGTTGGTGGGTACAGAGCCCTGCAGGTGGGAAGGTTGTAAGTGCCGTTTGGAAACATCAGGCCAAATCCAGAAAGGCTCCGGGCAGAGTGCTACTTCAGTCTATGAAAATCCCCCTAGACTGCTTTAGGTTAGAGAAAGTATTTCCCATTTCCCCATCAGATAGAGTCCACAGCTGAGTCCACAGAGTCCACAGGTGAGTACACAGTACACAATTTCTACTAGGTAGGCAGCTGGAATTGGTTGTAAATGAAGATCTGATGGACCCATCAATACATGAATGATTGATAGTGGGTTGATGTGGGATGAGCCCTGGGCAGTAAACAAAGCCTCAGCTTTGGCAGATTCAGCCCACGTCCACTGCAAAAGAGCTGCCTCCGGAGGTTTATTGGGGGGAGACAGCAGGAGAGGTTTCAGCATCTGTTGCCTTTCTTTCCTTTTAGGGGTCATGGTTGTTAGATTTTACCTTCACCTCACCCTTGGCAGGTGGAAATATTCACAAAGTTTTGCCCCCCTTGTGACTTTCTAGACTTTCCAGCATTTCCCAAGTGACCTGGTGACTTGACAAGAAATAACTTCAAAGTCTCCAGACTTCCTACTAACACAGATTGAAAGGATGGCTAGTAATTGAAAGACAGGATCTAGGCAGCTCTTCTGGCTGTTACGAGGACGTCTTTCAGACAACAGAAAAAACTGGGAAGCTGGGCTCCTGGAAGTCTTTCAGGCAACAGGATTTCACATGGGTGCTGCCACCTTCCCCTGTAGCCAGGTGATCTGTGCCCTTGGGGTAGCCAACATGTTTAGCACCCTTCAGATGTACAACACTGACACATCATGGGGGTGCCCCTAACAGGGCATTCTCCCACTCATCAACTTACCCTTTGGGGGTCAACATCGAATCTAAAGGGGGGAACGATTTACAACCTTGGAAGGAACTCCATGGAAATCTCCTATCTCAACTCAGCCACACCAACTTTTGCTTTATCACGAAGAGAAGCGATCTAATTACCTTAAATGTCTCTAAGTCATCCCAAATCTCTTTTGATGGATGATGGATTTCTTCACTGAATTCTATGAAATTCCAAGCAGAAGCCTAGGATCCAAATGGCTTGAAGTCTATTTGTTGAGTGACTGGCCGCAGTGACCTGTGGACAGAGCCAGTCATTAAGAATCTAATCAAGTAGTGACTACAGCAGCATTAAGTGTTTAGCCTGTTATTCTGTCATTGTTCCGAGGTAAGGCTGAAGCCTAATGGCTTGTGAATTGTGCTGCCTTTCCATTTAGAACTTAAAGATAATGCTCAATAATGGAGTCAAAATTTGACTCGTGACCTGGCATTTTATTACCACAAGTGAATGCTTTGTGGAAACTGAGAGAGTTATTATGTTGTTTGGAAAATGCTATTCTTGTGGACATGCTTGTAGGTCTTTAAAATTTAAAGTCTGCCCTGGGCTCATCAGGGTGTTAGACGGCCAGTCAAAGAGCTGCTATACTTTTTTCTCAGAGGTGGAAGAGGTGCAGACAGCAGACCGTGTGAAAGCAAGATGTTCTTTATTGCCTCGGAGTTTACATTTTGTAAGGATCACCTTTACACGGCAAGGAATGATTTAGTTTCCCCATGTGGTTGGCCTTCCACTGTACTCCTAAGAGTCAGCAGGAATGACAAATGCAAGCTGTCAACATGCCTATTAAGCACATTATGTCAAAGGCACACAAACATTTAACATAAGACATTAAATGGGCCTTAGTCACCATAAACCTAGGTTGAATTTGAACCCATGACCTTCTGAGGAAAGAGTGTGGCAGCCCCTTAATGGACTTCGCTAGTCCCTGAACTGCTACATGTGAGACTGTCTGGTTTTTTCAGTTCTTTATCCTTTTAAGGTTAGAAAAGGGCTGTCTATGATGAGCCAATTTGCTGCCGTTCAGTGTAATCTAGGTTATTCGCTCAGTGAAATGCAGAGGATGAGAGCATAGTGAAGGCTGCATATTTCAGCTTCAAAGAAAGATCTCTATTCCTGCCCAAGTGAACGGTTACACTGGACATAGACGTTAAAGAAGCGTGCCCTGCCTCCCTGAGGTAGCTGCTGATCCCAGAGGAGCTGTACTTTAAGGTTTCTTGTTTTACTTGTGGTTGGTCATGCCTCTCCCCCCTCCCCAGAGGAGTGGCCTGTTGGGAATGATGTGTAGTGATTCCCTGGTTTGGGAACTGGTGAACCAAGACATCACTCTCAGAGTTTTGGGAGTTCTTTTCTTTCTGAGTTTGGCTCTCATGTTTCATTTGGGATTTCAGGTGTGATGCTCCCAGCACAGGGCTGGAACACTTGCTGATTAACTACACCATTTCATTCTAATTCAGAGCATCGCTTTAGCGTTCCGACAGCCATTATCGACTCTCCTTTGAAGCATTAAAACCTTTTGTTTTACAGTGACTCTGTATTGCTAGATGGGGATTTGCTTCTTTGTTCCCAGTGTAAAGAGTAAGTGTCAGCCAGCCCGCAAAGCGGGAACCAGGCTGGGGCCCTGTCATGCTGAGTTTTAGATCTGAAATGCTTGCTCATGAGATGCTCTACCAGTGATGCAAGCACCTAAAACACCTCCCTTGCCACTTCTGCACGTGTCTCAAGAGCTATAAGCAAGTGATGGGAAATGATGTTATTTTCAGTCCCCCATCAGAAATTAAACTTCATGCGATTTGTTCTAGGTGGAGAAGCGAGTTGCCAGGATAGGGAAGGAATGAGGAAGGAAGGAAGGACGACAGACTTCTTTGACTTGGGGAGACACTGTGCTATGTTAGGCACAAAGACCATCAAAACCGCTTCTCAGTGATCTTTCCATATAACTAAGCACATGCTCATTAGGGCTTTTTTTCTCTCACCTTCTCACCTTCTTTCATTAAACCCCACTCTTTAACGTCCCAGCTGAGCAGCAGCAAGGAAGGCTGAGAAATGACAGGAAGGCATTTTTCCTTTGTTCCTATGTTTTGTTTTGTTTCTCATCACCAAGCAGAGGGTTGGTAATGAGGAGATGGATCATCCTTTCATTTCAAACCATATGAGGAGTATGTTCTTACAGATAATAAACAAGCACGTCGTGCAAATAAGGAGAGTGAAAAAACAGGTTAATAAAGCTTTTGTTCCCTCTTGATTAAACTCTTGCAAAATAGTCATCAAAAGTCTATAATTTAAAAGGCTACAAAATTATATGTCTAAACATTTCATTTTAAAAAAATAGAGCAAACAGCCTCAGTATTATGATGTGAAAATACGGCAAATAATAGAAAAATGGCACTAAAAGAAGTGTACTTCTTAAATAGTCACTTGGCTGGCCTTCTGAGTAAACTATCTTCCTAGTGTACTTCATGGTTTTTTCAACTTCAGGTAGGAACTTAAAAAAGAAAAAGGAATGACCATCTATCTTGGGTTATGAGAATGAAATGAAATAATAAACATGAAACTCCCAGCCTGGTGCCTGGAACTTGGACTCTCAATAAATGATTGCTGTTTTTATTTCTCCCACCACTACAGCTATACTGTGGCTGCATTTGTATTTCAGTGTCTGGAGAGGACCACAGTATGGCTGGAGGCTGTTTAATTCTCAAACCAGAGGGTGGGCAGCTGATTCATAAATAAAGTGCTCACATTTTGAGGGTTTCTTGGGGCTCAGCTGTGACTTCTTTGCTGTCGCTCCCATTCCAAACAGATGCCGTCGATTATCTGCTTTACACAGTGGTCTGGATGTTCTGATACCTTGAGAAGTCCCCATTATCTACTCCCTGCAGTTCACTAGCTTTCCCTTAAAATGCAGCTGCCGGTAAAAAATGAGAATTGGCAAAAGCCAATGGGGTGCATGATTAGTCTGTGGATTCATTGTTTTGTCTATTTTATCCAAAACATGTTAAAGAAACCAGTTATAGCTGGGACTTTATTATTTCAACAGTATTGAAGAATTGAAAGTATATTGTGTTCTAATTTTTGTTTAAAGAACTATTGATTTAGATAGGATAAAGTGAGATATGGATATAACCCCCAGCTATGGCACTGATTAGCCAGGTGATCACTGAGCATTTCTAGAGCCCACTTTTCCGTCCTGTGACATAGGAGTAACACTAATCTTCTGACTTCTTTTACACAGTCTTTGAGAATGTCTAATAAGATAATATAGGTAGGAATACATTAAAGAAAGCTTCAAGAAAATGTCAATGAAAGGTTTTATTACCATTTATAATTTATCTGATGTAATGGTCCACTGATTTCTCAGTTGTATCAAATTACATAGGATATTTTAAATATTCTGCTCATTTCAGGGGAAAACAATAAACAAATTGTGAATCTGAACATTCTGAAGGCATTGATTTTGTACCTAAGGCCCAGAAAAGGGTGTAATGTACTAATAACCAAGTTGAAGACTCTTAAGTAAGAATACTGGATATATGTAAGGGATGATTATGTATATTGAAAGGAATTTCATTTGGTGGAATGATGCTATGTCTTTTTAAGCTGGTAAATTGTCTGACTCACCTGTGGTTATTGCTATTTCATGTTACAAATTGTTGCCCAGTGGGAGTTACTCTTTCAACTCAAGGGGATATAGTTTCCTTATACATAAAAATCAGGAAAATGTGATTTATTATTCCTTTAAAAATATCATTTTTTTCTAAACTGTTTGTTGAGTGTTAAGGCTGCAAAACTGATATTCTTCCTATAGTAGGTGTTAAGTAAAAGAAGGATCACTGCCTCTCTGTGCAGTCAGTGTGTGGTTCTCAGGTATCAGAAGGACACTTGTAGGGGTAGAAATCTCATGCAAGAAGTTAATTTAGAAACTGTTAATAATTTGCCAGATCTGATCTCATGTATCAACTCATTACAACAGCCTAGAAAAAGAAAACGTGACAATTTTATAGTATCAAAGTTATTAAAGAATATGTGGGGGAAATAAACCACCAGTAAATGTCATTTTTTTTTTAAAAAAAAATTCAATTCTAAACTTTTCTATCATGGTTTATTGTGAGGAGAATCCTAATCTCAAGGCCAGTGCCTCCAGTACTCTGAAATATTCTCTCCTCTGTCACCTAGAGCAACGATTTGCAACCAGTATGCCGCAAGAATTTTTAAAACAGGCAGTACCTAACTGACCTTTCCCTTAGACTGTCAAATTAAAGACTGGCAACAGCCAACACAGCAATAGCTGTCCAGTGTGAATGAATCAAAATTAGACCTAATTTTTTTGTCAGGTCAGTGAAGAATATATTTTTTGGTGTGCTGCAGAATTTTAGTAATTAGTTTATGTGTGCCTGCGATGAAAAAGGTTGAAAGTTGCTGTTCTAGAGGAAGGCTTTCTTACCCTTTAGCTCTTTATCCCTTCAACAGGTATTTTTGTTAATAAGGAGCTTGTTGGGTGGGTGGGTGAGTGGGCGGATGGGTGGGCAGATAAGGAAAAGTCAAGGAAAAAAGAAACAGGAGGAAAGTAGAAAATAAGAAACTTCTCTCAAGAATATATATATATATCTAAGAATCTCTTAAGTACTAAAATGGAGAAACTTGAGATGGTGCGTGAAATTTGTGATCTGACACTTTGCCTAATATGAAGTAATAATAGTGCTCAGCTTCCACAGGTAGCTCCAAGGGTCTGACTTTGGAGAATTCCTGGAGTCCTCTGTTCCTCAGCCCCTGACTCATTCATTTCTGCTCTAAAAGACCTCAGAGAAGCAAACAAGTCTAAGAAGAACCCTGACAGTTAAAACACACTGAGAAGAATTGTGGATGTTTCATTTTATTTGATTAAAAAATGATTCAAAGATAATACAATGTCAAGGCAACATTTTGTTACAATAATTTGTGGGGCTAATGCGTTCAATTGATTACGTCAGTAAAGCTAACCATGGGTTCAATATTGAAGTTGATCATTGCATTCTCTGCCTTTATAATTTTTTTGAGTAAAAATAAAATTTAATAACTAATATTTTAATAAAAGTTAAACATGCTCATTATAATGAAAAGCTATGTGTTAGAAAGTGCAAAGCCAAACCCCATCTCATAACCCTTATCTTCCAACTCTTTACCCAAAAGTATTTACTGTTAAGTGTGATATTACCCTTTAATACATTGTTTGCATATATAATTAATTGAGCGAATTAAAGGAGAAATTCCTAGAAATGGAATTTTGGAGTACAAGTTTTGTGTATTTCAGATGTTGGAAGAAAATGCCAATTGCATGCCGATCCCTTTAAATGGACATGATCAACGCCTGGCTGGAGAGAAGTGAAAGCCCAGTCTGGCGCCATCTCTCAGACGGCACTGGGCTGGTTTAAAGTAGTAAGTAGATCAGAGCTGCCCCCAGGGGCTTTGGAGAATGGGTATCTGTTGTCACATGGGGAGGGTGGACTAAGGGGCTGGGACATTAGGCAAACTGCAAGGCATAGGGCAGCTTCACACAATTAAAAATTGACCTGTGTACCATACAATTGGCAAATGTTTTGGTGGGCATTCATGTTAGTGAAGAATCTTTATTATTCTGAGCCCAAAGCCTAACTACATTTTACATGTAATTCCATCTAAAGTTTTTGTTGTTGCTATTCTCTTTGTCATGTTTTTAATATATATTGAGTTTTCCAGGAATACAACTACCATGTAAATTGAGAGTTAAATATTTTGAAAAATTGCATCACTGTGGCAATTAAGTCCTAAACCTACATGTTCTTACTGGTCTCTATTTATAACTAGTGCATTTTCCGTGATTCTATGTAATTTGAATATGGCATCACTATGCCCAAGCTTATACATAAGAAAATGATATATAAGGATAATTTATATAATTGATTATATAAATTACTTTTTTTTGTTCCTTTTTTACTTAGGGCAAGTTGTTAATCCTTTTAAAATCATGTGTGTAGTAACTTATATTATCTATGAACTTTATTTCACTTTAGTTAAGATTATACAGTCACCCCTTATCCTGGCTTTACATCCTATGGTTTCAGTAACCTTTAGTCCTCACTGCAGTTTGAAAATATTAAATGGAAAATTCCAGAAATAAGCAGTTCATTAACTTTAATTTGAGAAGCATGATGAAATCTCCAGAGGCCTGTTCCGCCCCGCCCAGGATGTGAATCATGCCGAGTATCCCCGTCCGTCGTATGTCCGCCCCTCACCGCCCGTCAGTCACCTGGCGGCCACCTTGTCAGCAGCCGCACTGTCCCAGTGCTTGTGCTCAGCACCCTCGCAGTGCAGCCTCACGCTGGGTCGCAGTGCCTGGTCTCCTCACACCGGCCTCCTCCCACCTCATCAGAAGGAGAAGGGTAGGTGCAGCACAGAAAGATATTCTGTGGGAGAGACCACATTCCTGGAATGTTTATTGCAGTCGGGCACACCTCCTTTTATGGCACTTGGCTTTATTGCACTTCACAGGTGTTATATTTTTAACAAATGGAGGGCAAGACCCTGCACCAGGAAAAAGATTATGACTCGCTTCGTTGTGATATTTGCTTTATTGCAGTGCAATATCTCCCAGGTATGCCTCTGTATTGTTATAATTGTTCTGTTTTATTATCAGTTATTAGCATTAATCTCTTACTTGCCTAATTTATAAAGTAAACTTTATCATAGATATGTATGGATAGGAAAAAACATAATCTATATAGGGCTTGGTACGATCCACAGTTTCAGGCATCCACTGGGCTTCTTGGAAGGTATCCCCTGCGGACAAGGGGAGACTACTCTACCACAAAATATTTGTTACGAAAAAAGGCCTTGTGTCAGCTGGGGAAATATTCATCTTCCCTGGTTCAGACTGGAAGTGCTGACTCGTGTGGCTTCTGGTTGTCAAACTTCTCTTGCCTTGCTCAGGCTCTGGGGTCCTTCCTTCACCCTCCAGGCCCCAGAACTGCAGGTGGAGTGTTACCCCGGTCTCAGGGAGCCACTCCAGAAAAACAGCCCCGCCGGGACAGTTCTGCCTGTGCTTTCCCAATGGACAATCTGTGGGCGTAAGTGCTTCTTTCTGTTTCTAGGAGAAAGCAAATTGGTCAAGCTAGTGACCACGAAGCACAGTGAAGAGGAGTAAAGGCATGAAAATACTCACTCACTGCCCTGAGGCCTCCCAAGTACCTAGAGAATGCATATCACGGGTCACCCACGGATAAGAGGCTGCATGGACCAGTGAAAATCCTCACTACCAACAGAAGTAAGTCAGTAGTAAAATCTTCATGTACAAGTGGAGAACATTGGTGTTGCTACTGTTATTATTTTCAGAATAAGAGCTTGCTAGGTAGGTGCCATAGACTTTTTTCTCATTGTAAAAGTAATAAATGGTTATTGTAAAAATTTAGAGTATAGAAAAGTATGAATAATAAACTTAAAAGTAACTTATAACTCCATTACCCAGAAATGATCATTAACATTTGGTGTGTATTTGCCTAAACTGGTTACTCTACACATATGCATAATTATATGTGTGTATTTTACACTATCACACAATCTGATTTCACTTTAAAGGGGATAGATCACCTAAAGGTACACCTGGATATATATTTATATAATGATATATGTTAATGCTACTAATCTGCTATGCTACTGTTACTTTTTCCTTTATGGTTGCTTAAAGTCCATCTCAATCTTATCATATTTCTAAAAATATTAAATGGCTTTTTCTTCTAATTACTCTGAGAGCACATTTTTCGTGCAGAGAACATACCTTTTTACTTGCTACACTCCACCAGAACATAAGCTATCAGAACCCTGCAGAGTAAGAACCCTGCAGCCTCAAAGACTAGAATAAGAGTTTGCTAGGTAGATGCTCAATAAAAGGAAATGTATTAAATCTGTATCCATCTATTCCCAAATACATATTACATATCTCATATAAGAACTTAAGAAAATATTTTTTCTTTATCTCACATAAGAAAAAAATTTAGTCATGAACAAATTCACATTATATGGAAATGCCAGGATTCCACCTGAGGAAGTTAAAAAAACAGTGTAAGGAAACTGGATAGTCAGGGTCACAGCACTTTGATGGAGATTCCGTGGGCTAGGGTCTGACCCTTAGCTCTGTGTGATAAGCACCATCTTGTCATTGGTCCTTAATTAACCTAGATCCCCTAAGAAATGTCTTACGGTAACCAAACTCACAAGAGACAAGTGTATGTAAGCTGAAATGACAGTGGTGAGGAATGCACACTTGTGCTTCTTCTGACCAGCAGTCTCTCTCAGTGCACAGGAAGTCAAGCTACTATCAGATGGTAGTTAGGAGGCATGGGAACAAAGGAAGGAAGGTTGGTGACCTTATCAGAAGATGTTGTAAAGTTAAGGAAGCCTAACACACCCATCTTTCGTTGCAAGAGCCTACTGAAGGAGTCCAGTTGCTCAGGGCACCTCTCCCTTGGACCACAGGCAGAGAATCAGTTCTTGTTTGGGCTCACGCAGCTTCCCACCTTTAGGTAACAGAAAAATAATATATCCGATATAAGTAAGTTATGAAACATTAATAAAATGAATACTCATGAACATAACTACCCAACTTAAGAGTCAGTAAATTTCCACTTTTTAAAATGCATATTTGTACTCTTTTGTCCCATATGCTGTCTCCCCATTGGAGTGACTGATGACCTGAAATTGGCATTATTGTGCCTTGCTTTTTTCCTTTTTAAATAAATTTTATCACATATTTATCACCAAAGATACTATTTTCAATATTTGTAAAAATTATATTGTGCTGTTGATTGCTTCTTTCACTCAGTATTATGTAGATAAGATTTATCTAACTTGATTATTTAAAAGCTATATTTATTTTTATCTCTGAATGGTATATATTTGTGTGAATATACCACAGTTAATTTAACTGTTTTCTTTTGAAAGATGCTTGTTGCTATAAACATTCCTGTTCAGGTGTACAGATAAGAGACAAGAGTTTCTCTAGGGTAAATATATCTAAGAATGGAAGTGCTGGGTTGTAGTGTATGAGCATATTTCACCCATGTTTGTAATCCCAAATTACTTTCCAAAAATGCTGTGTGCTTTACTCTCCTTGCTCTGTATAGAATAGTTTTGCTTGTTTCATGTCACCATCAAAACATGGTCTTCTCTAACTTTTTTTTTCTCTTCTAATTTAGTAGGTATAAAGTTGTATCTCATTTTGGCTTTTTCTTGATTACCATTGAGATTGAACATCTTTCATGTTTATTCACATTTCCATTCCCACTTCTGTGAAATTCTGTCTATGTATTTTGCTCATTTTTATTTCATATATAGAATATAGTTTGCTTGATTTTCTTATTGATTTGTAGATGAGGATAATCAGAGTGAGAAAGAAATTGATTCTGGATGATAATGTGTTATTGGTTACACGTGTTGCAAGTATCTTCTCCCATGTTGTGGCTTGGTTTTCTACTTTATAGTCTTCCAATAAGCAGAAATTCTAATTTTGTCCTACAGGAATGTGTTGACTATACTTCATTTTTTGCTTTTCAATATAAATTGTAGAATCAGCTAGTCCATTTTCTCTATGTACCTTGTTGAGATCTTGAAGGAATTATATACAATCCACAGATTAGGGAGAATTAACATCTTTATTACACTGAGCCTTCCTCTCTACCATGTGTATAGTTCTATTCAAGTCTTCTTTAATATACTTCAGGATTTCTGAAGTCCTCGTATACTTTTGGTAGATTTCTTCCTGGGTGTTTTATATATTTTATTAACACCATAAATGTCTCCCTTTCAAAAATGTACTTTTTTGTGTGTACTTACAGAAATGCAATTAATTTTAAATATTGGCTGCACATTCAGTCACTTTGCTAAACCATATTTAGTGTAGTAATTTGTCTGTAACTTCTTTTAGATGTTCTATGTAGACAGTCATATCATTGGCAAGTAAGGATTGATTTGTTTTTATTTTTTCATTTCCATTAATTCTGCTTTTATTTCTTTTTCTTATCACCATACTATCTAGGATTTCCAATGTAGTGTTGAATAGAAATGTTGAAAATGGGCACACTTGTTCTTGAGTTTTTCTAACTTTTCACCATTAATAATGATGGTTACTGTATTTTGGGTAGATATTCTTTGTGTTAAATTTTATCAAATGCCGTTTCTCTATCAGTTGGAAGAGTTACATGATTTTTCTTTTGAACCTCATAATTTGAATTCCATTCAAATATTTTCTAGTGTTAAACTATCCTTCCATTTTGACTTGGCTTGGTCATCATATATTTTTTTCATACACTAATGATTTTATTTGCTAATATTTTCTTTAGAATTTTTGCAGCTATGTGTATATGTAAGATTGTCCTAAAATTGTCCTTCTTCATACCATCGTCTTTGCCTTGCTCTAGTGATCAAGATTTACTACCTTTATAGGATGAGTGGAGAAGAATTTCCTCTTCTGTCTTCTGAAAGATTGTATAAGATTGAAATAGACTGGTTTTGTTTTTATTTTAAGTTCCTTAAATTGCCTGCAAAACCATCTGGGCTGGTGTAGGAAGATTTTAAACTACTGATTCAGTTTCTTTAATGGTTACAGACATTTCTAACTTTCCATTTCTTCTTGTTTTAGGTTGGTTAGATTATGTTCTTATAAGAATTTAATAGCATATACTTTTCTAAATGTATTGGCATAAAGTTTCTATGTGTTCTTTATCGTTTTTATCTCTAGTATATTTGTATCAAGTCTGCTCATTATTTCCTAGTGCTGTTTATTTATGCCTTATTTATTTTTTCCTTGACCATTCCTGCAAGAGGTTTGATTTGAGAGATATTCGGAGGCCAAGAATTTTTAGAAATTCCACAAAAAGCATCGATGTGCTGAATCACTGGCATTTCCTTTGGTGCATTTCTTTTTCTCCACAAATTTTTAACAGGTCACCCTCATTATTATTGTACAACGTGCCTAAGCTGCAAATACAACAACCTGTTACCTTTTGGTTTGTTCTTTTTCTCCTGTTTTTTTCTTTCTTCCTCCTATACCTCTGTCTTCTTCATTTTTTGACATAAAAGTAATCTTTATTACTGGATAAAATCATTTTTGGATTTTTAAATTATGAAATAAATACTGGAACATAGATAAATTTCAGGGGTATAAAATGAAAAATCAAAGTCTTCCTCCTTGCCCCATACCCAGTACCAATCTCTAGAAGCAATGGTCTCATGTATATCTTTAAAGACATTTTATACATATGTATAGTTGTATAATCTTACTTCTTACACAGTTTTGATCATATTATTTATGGGACTCTTCACCATGCTTTTTTATTTAATAATAGATCAGAGAGATTTTCCTTTATTAGCTTTTGTAGCTTTATTTTATGTCTATATATACAATTTCTATTTTGATTACCATTTGTATAAAACATCTCATTCCATCCCTCCACTTACAACATATGTGTGTCCTTATATCTAAAGTGAGCCTACTTTAGGCAGGAAACCCTTGGATCTTATTATTTTTTTCCTTTATATTTATTGTTTACCTTATTACAGATGTCTCCATTTTCCTGCTCTTTGCCTGCCTTCACTCCGCCCCTCCGCCCTTCCCTCTGGCCATCGCACTGTGGTCTGTGTCTGTGGGTTATGCATATATGTTCTTTGGCTATACCTTTCACCTTCTTTCGTCCAGTGCCCAGGATCTTTTTTTTTTTAAGTCCATTCAACCACTCTGTGTCTATTGATTGGGAATTTTAATCCATTTACATTTAATGCCCAGCCGGGCTTGGCTTAGCAGTTGAGCGTCGACCTGGGATCCAGGCAATGGGGGTTCAATTTCCGGTCAGGGCACATGCCCGGGTTGTGGGCTCGATCATTGGCTCTCTCATCATTGATGTTTCTGTCTCTCTCTCTCTCCCTCTCCTTTCCTCTCTCTGGAATCAATAAAGATATATTTTAAAAAATAAATAAATAAAAATGAAGTAAAATAAAATAAAATAATTGATAGGGGAAGATTTACTGTTGCTGTTTTGCCATTTCCTGTTTGTCTTACAGTTCTTTGGTCTTCTTTTCCTCTCTTGCTGTTTTCTTTTGTATTTCACTGATTTTTTTTTGCATTGACATGCTTTGATTCCTCTCTTGTTTTCCTTTTTATGTAACTTCTATAGGTATTTTCTTTGTGGTTACCCTGGGGTTTACATAAAATATCTTATGGTCATAATAGCCTATTTTAAGATGATAACTTCAATTGCATACAAAAACTCTACACTTTTACTTCACACACACACACTTTTTTATCGATGTCACAATTCACATATATTTACATTATACAGCCATTTACATATTTATTAGTTATTTTTCATACTTTTATTTTTAATATAAAATATGTAAAAGTATTTATACATAAATATATGTATCGATATGATTTTCTAATAAAAGTATTCTTAATATTTTTATGCTGATATTAAAGGTGATATGTTGTATTAAGTAATACAGTAATAATTATATTAATACAGTATTCTATGTTTGTCTATATATTTACCTTTACCATGGAGTTTTATGCTTTCTCATGCAATTTGTTGCTGTTTAGCATCCTTTCATTTCAACTTGAAAAAATCCCTTTAGCATTTCTTCTAAGACAATGATGATGAACTTCCTCAGCTTATATTTGTGTGGAAAAGTCTTATCTCTTTTTCAATGTTAAAGGACAGCTTTCCCAAGTATAGTGTTATTGGTTGTTAGTTTTTTTCTTTCAGCACTTTGAATATATAATCTCAGAGTCTCCTGGACTTCAAGGTTTCTACTAAAAACCTGCTGACAGTCTTATGCAAGTTCCTTTGTATGTGACAAGTTGCTTTTTGGGTGGTACCTTTAAAATTCTCTTTTCTTTGACTTTTGACAATTTGATTGTAATGTATCTTGGTGTGAGTTTTTTTAAAAGCCTCTTATTTGGTTTTCTTTACACTTCTTGGATATGGATGTCCATGTCCCTAGATTTGGAAAGCTTTAAGCCTTTATTTCTTTCAATAAGCTTTCTGTAAATTCAATTTCCTCTCACTTTTCCTTCTGAGACTCCCATAATGCATATATTGGTCTTCTTGATATTTTTCCACCATCCCTTAAGCTTTCTTCATGCTTTTTATTTTCTTTTTTGCTCCTCTGACTGTATAATTTCAAATAACCTGTCTTCAAGTTCACTGATTCTTTTTCTGCCTGTATTAGTCTGCTGTTGAACCCCTCTATAGAATCTTTCAGTTCTATTATATTCTTCAGCTTTAGTATTTCTGTTTGGTTCTTTTTTTAAATTTCTCTTTTTGTTGAAATTCTTACTTTGTGCATTGTATTTCTGAATTTGTTGAGCATTTTTATGATGGTTATTTTGAATTTATGTCTGGTAATTTCTGTGTCTCCATTTCATTAAGGTCAGTTATGGAGTTTAATCTTGCTCCTTTGCTTGGATCATATTTACTTGTTTTTTTTATTATCCTTAACTTTTTGTGCTAGTGTCTGTCTATACATTAGAAAAAACTGCCACCTTTCCCATGACTTATGTTTGGTCTTTTACAGAAGACCTTCACCAGTCAATCCAGCCAAATCTCCTGTGGGCTTCTCAAAACTTCATACTATCCAAGCCACCGTTTTCTTATTAGCAACCCCCAGGTATATAAAGTATGTCAGGTTTTGTCAGCACTCTGAGACAAGCAAGATGGAAAACAGCCCCTCAGGCTGCACCTAGGAAAGTTGAGATATAGATGTTTGGTTCAACTCTTTCCTCCTCTGGGAAAAGCTGGGAACTGGAGCTTTCCTCCTGTTCATATGGTGCTGTGCTGGGGTGGGGATTATGGTGAGAGGATGTCTCTAATTTTCCTACCTGTTTCAACATGACTGGTTATACACTCACCTGGGGTGTAGGAGCCTATCATTTAGTTCTGGATTTCTCATAAAGAGAGTTCATCCATATGTTACTATTGAATTGGTGTGTCCATGGGAAAGGAGAGTCCAGGGCTTCCTAGTCTATCATCTTGCTGATGTCACTCCATGCTTCCTCTCAGTTTTTGACTTAAAAATCACAGCTATTTTGTAGGTGCATTTATGTTTCAGTTTGCTATATTTTCTTAGTGAATTAAATTGCTTCTATAAGAATTATGCGGTGACCTTATTTTCAGTAATGCTCATTGTTTAATACTTTTTTTGTCCTGATATGGTATAATTCCTTCAGTTTACTTTTGGTTAACATTTTGCTAGGATACTTTTTTCTGTCCTTACATGACCTTGTATTTCTTTTAAAAAGCATGTAACTTTTTTTTAAACGTCTGTTCTTAACATTTATGTCTTTTAACTGTTAAGTGTTGCCCATTTACAATAATTGCAATAATTGTTATGTTTAGACTTATTTCTAAAATCTTTGTGTTATCTATTTGTTTCTGCCCATGATCCCTCTCCTTTTTTATGTTTAGTTTATTTTATTTTCCTTACTTTGTTCCAAAAGGTATTTATTCTGTATCTCTTCTTCTAGTGGAAGGGCTGCCTACAAAATGCCTTGAGCCATTTAGTATAATGCACTCCTTGTGAACAGGCAGATTGGAAAAGGGGCTTTTATTGTGTGTTTTGCTCTGTTGATTGATGAGTAAAGAGACCTTTGTGAATGAAAAGGCTCACCTTTCTCCCGATTGACACAGCTCTACACCAAGGCAAACAATGTCTGATATCAAATCTCAATTCCCAACTTGATGTCACTTGTGTGCAAAAGACAAACTTCAAAGTCATAAGCAGCAGCTTTTTTTTTCAGAAATTATGCACACAACTTTAACATCTGTTCTTAAATCAACAGTCTAAAGTTAATATGTTACTATCATCTTGACAAATACATAGACTTTAGGACACTTTAACTATAATCCCTCTGAATTTCCATGCAATTTTAAATCAATTGTTATATCATTTTAACCCCACAGATTAGACAGTGTCATTATTAGTATTATCATTTTATACAGATAATATTAATTTGTATTTACCAATATATTTGGCTAATTTCTTTGTCTGTTGTTTATTCTTGCATCTCAGATCTTTCTGGGAGTATTTTCTTTTGTCCTGAAATACACCTTCATTTATACTGTACTTAGCCTGAGTTTGAACCCTGGAGCTGTTAATTACTAGCTATGTCACCTTGGCCCTTAACCTCTCTATAAAATGGGGATAGTGATAGTGTCTAGGATTATTTTGGGGTCAATTAGCTAAAAATATAAGGAACCTACCATATAGTGAATGCTATAATAAGTGTTAGGCATAGTCTTAAAGTTTAAAATTTCCTTTACTGAAAGTCAGTGATAACTTTCTCAGTTCTTGTCTGGAAATATATTTGTTTAACTTTCACTTTTTGAAAGAGCTTTCTTGGAAGATAATTTAGTTGAATACACAACTCACTTTAAAGGTAAATTATACTGTTACTGGCTTTCTTATTGCTACTGAGAAAGTGCTTTGTCCGGTTGTCCTCTTTTAAATGATTTATCTGATTTATCTCTTCTCTCAGGTTATTTTGAAGACTTTCTGTTTTTCCTTGCTATTTCTATTAGTCAGTGTTCTCCAGAGAAACAGAATCAATAAGATATCAATTGGCTCAGGTAATTATTATGGAGGCCCAGTGTTTGTCTGGAAGCTGGAGTCCAAAGGCCTGAGAACTGGTGGGCGGGGAGTGGTGATGGTATAAATCCTGGTCCAAATTTGAAGGCCCAAGCACCAGGAGCACCAATGTCTGAGGGCAGAAGATAGATGACTTAGCTCAGAGAGAAAGATTTGCCCTTCCTCCACATTTTTTATCTATTCAGGTTCTCAACAGATTTAATGATGCTCAAGCACATTGGGGAGAGCCACCTGCCTTAGTCAGTTTAAGAACTCAAATGATAATCTCATTAGGAAATATCTTCACAGACATACTCAGAAATAATGTTTGACCAGGTATTTGGGTATCCCTTTGCCCAGTCAAGTTGACACATGAAATTAACCATCACAATATTCTACATTTTCACTACAGTGCTTCTAGGTATCGATTTATTTATTTATTTATTTATTTATTTATTTATTTATTTATTTATTCTGTTAAGTCATGTTTTCTACTTTTTGTGAGTTCATGTCTTTCATCAAATTTGGAAGTTTCTCCAACATTATCACTTCAAATATTGCTTGTCTGCTATCACCCCTGTTTTTCCCCTCTCTGGGATTCTAATTAGACCCAAGTTAGACCTTACTCTATCTTCCAGCTTTCTTAATTTCCTTTCTATATTTTCTAGCTCCTGTTTTTCAGTGCTGCATTCTGGGTAATCTCCAAAGACCTATACTTACATTAATGCATTTTCTCTTTAACTGTGTCTAATAGAATATTTGGCTCATTCACAATTGTGTTCGTAATTATAATTTGTGTTTATACACATTGTATTTAGTTCTTCAAGTGTACCTGGTATTTAGGACAATCTCTTGGGAATTTTTTCTCAATTTTTTTTTCAGAGAGAGGAAGAGAGAGGGAAGGAGAGATAGAAACATCAATGATAAGAGAGAGTCATTGGTCGGCTCTCTCATGCCCCCCACTGAGGATCAAGCTCACAACCCTGGCATTTGCTCTGACTGGGAATCGAACCAAAATCTCCTGGATCATAGGTCAATGCTCAACCACTGAACCATGCTGGCCAGTCTCTCATTTTTTATTTCACTTTCATTAAGTATACTTACACATATTGATCATAATTATTTTACATCTGTTATCTAAGTCTATGATGGTTGATTATCTTTTATGTGTTAGTTTTGCTCACTTTCACTTATTTTACTTTGTTTGCCATGATTTGGTGATTTTTAATCTAAGGAAATTGTGAGAACATAAATTGAGAATACTTTCCATCACAAAGAATTTGATTTTACTTTTGCTTTTGCTTTTACTGGAAACCAGGTGATGCTACTTCCTTAGATCTACTTTAATCCTCTCCTACGGTCCTGGCTTCATATAAAAATTTGGGGTCCTGCCTTCTCACCTAGCAGTATATCTAAGGCTTAGTCTTCAGATCTTAAGTTTAATATCTTCACATATATATGTATATATCATGTGTGTGTGTTTGTGTGTGTGTATTTTCATTCAACCTATGTTATGTAATTGGTACTTTTTGTAGTTTCAGGTATGGAAGAAGAGTGCAAGGACAAGAGATATATGATTTACTATACCATATGCTAAATCATAGCCCCGACTGCCATATTTTCAAAATGAACTTAACTATTGTGTTGAATTACATAATTAAAATATTATTCAGTTGCACATTAAATATTATAGTCTCTTTCTTATTCTTCTAAGATAATTTATTACTGTTTACTGACTTCCATTTTGCATGTGAAAATCCTTTGTCCAAAATGACTGTCTATAATAGTTCCACAAGATGCCAAAATTTTTTTAAAAACTTAAGAAATCTGCAATCATCACTAAACTGTCAGCTCCATCCACCAGATTTCAAGTTCCATGAGTGCAGGGTTTTATATGTTTTGTTAATCATTTTAATTCCAGCATCTAGAACAGTGCCTAACAGGTACTTAATACATTCTACAAAGAATCACTTCCTTTTTTGAGATTATAGAAAGATGTGACATATGTTACCCTTATTTCACTATACAGTTATGCTTAAGTTTCAAAGGGCAGAAACTTTACTGTGCAAACTTATGTAATCCAAATTTCCTTATCTACTCTAATGGTCACGAAGAACCAGTATTGTGCTGGATCACTCTTACGCAGGAATATTTTACAGAATTATGCATGTTTTGTGAGTATAACCTAAGAATCATGAAATCCCTATTATGACATTTCATTCTTGATTGGTTTTATTTTTTGCAGTCTTTCTGTTTCAAATCAAATTTGTTACTTTTGTTTCTCTTCTAAAACAATGTGAAAAACTGAGTGTCATTTCTGCTTTTGACATTTATAAAATGGTATTACAATGTTTTGGGATTTGGTCCATCAACTTTGTCAACTAAATTTAAGATTGGTGTGCCCTATAGTGTGTCAGGCAGTTTCCTTCAGCCTGTGCTATAACTAGTACTTTTTGCAGTTTTATGTATGGAAGGAGAGTGCAAGTATCAGTAGACTGACAACTTGACAATGTTTCCAGCCTGCTATCTTTTCTCAAAGGTACATGTTTAAAAGACTGGTTCTCTATCCCTATGGTTGGTAACATATCCCACAGAATACCACTTACCAATCAAAAAGGTCCACATAAGAGTATTCATTGATCCTAAAAAAAAAAAAGAAAATAATAGGCACTAGTCTTGTATTTCTTCATTTATTTACCCACTCTTTTGGGGGAATTTTCACTGAAAATGTATTCTCTAATCCTTTTACTCGGTTACAATATTGAAATAACTATCATTTTAGGAACTGAGGTAGATGTAATAAATAAGATGGGGTCCCTGACCTCAGAGATTTTACAGTATGGCAGAGGAGATAGATGTGGATGCAGAAACTTACATGTAATAGAAGTCCTTGTGTTGGATACAGAGTGCTATGGAAATGCAGAAGAAAAGGTAACTAATTGTTCTTGGACTGAGATTTGGAATAATGGGAGAAGTTTAGGAAAAGTCCTCACAGGAATGAGATTTGGCCTTGGCTTAAAAGAATAGAAAGCAATTCATCAGACATTCTCATTATAAAAAATGCCATGTATATTCTCTTTTTGATGCCCTTTTGGAAGAGAGAACCTCCAGGATCTTCTCAGGTAGACTGCTGGTGTTCAGTCATTCTGCAAGTCAAGAACTTGAGTACTTTCTCAACTTCTGCTTTCTATTTAAAATCACTTCCTTTTGCCTGGAGGGGTGTGGCTCAGTGGTTGAGCATCAGCCTACGATCGAGGAGATCAAGGTTCGATTCTCGGTTAGGGCACATGCCCCGGTTGTGGGCTCAATCCCCAGTCAGGGGTGCGTAGGAGGCAGCCAATTAATGACAACTCTCTCATCACTGATGTTTCTCTCTCTCTCTCTCCCTCTCCCTTCCTCTCTCTGAAATCAATAAAGATATATAAAAATAAAATATAAAATAAAACAAAACAAAATAAAATAAAATCACTTCCTTTCATTCCACCTTCAGTGCAACCAGAGATCATTTGGGTTTTTTTCTCCCATTTTTAAGTCTTTTGTATTCTTTACCTTCTGAAAACTATGTCTTATTTACTTCAAAAGAAGGAACAAAAGTACATTTTAACCATGAAGTGCTATGCAAATCTTAGTTGATGTTATTATTATAATTTCGTGTACTGTATTGATTTTTCAGATAAGAAAACTTGAGACTTTGCATAACTGACACCCAAGTCATATGGCTAGAATGGTGGAAATGGGACTTTGATGTACTCTCAGAAATTGGTTTGCTCTTTTCTTGACACCACTGTGCCTCCCATGGTCTATTTGCAAGTCAGATGACTCATCCACATATTTGTTCTCTCCAAGTACAGAAAGAAAGAATGTTGTTCAGGACTTAGTAAACAATGGCATTTTAATAAAAATGACACTTTGGTATTAAAAACATTAATCTTTTCTTTAAACCCACAATTTTGTTGAATTGACAGTGTGCTAAAATAATAAACATTTAGAAGTTTAATTTTTTAATATGGAAATTTCTTTCAGTAATGACTTTAAAAACTCTTAAACTTTGAACTCTTTCATTCATTTATCCATCAAACCATTTATTTATTTATTTATTTATTTGTTTGTTTATTTATTTATTTATTTATTTATTTATTTATTTATTATTTATTTATTTTTACCATATACTGTGATAGGAATACAGAGGACTAAGACCTGGTTTCTGACAGCAACTCGGGCTACAGGTCATTTCTGACATTCTCCCTACTAAATTCTGCTTATATCTTCTGAAGCACTTTATTTATTTATTTATTTATTTATTTATTTATTTATTTATTTATTTATTTTTAATCCAGACCTTGATGCCTCTCTGAAAGAAGGATTTGGACAGAAACTCACACCAATCTCTGATAGAACCTAACTCAAGTTTTACCTAATTGTAAGCAAAAACTAGGAAGCTTATAGTACCCTTGGAATGATGGATAATCAGAATTATCATATTGTCTACAAATATATTTTTAAACAAAAGAAAAGTAGTGGGGGGTAATCCAATTCAGAGAGCTGCCTTGTTCAGTAAACTGGCTTTAAAAATATCTACTTTGTCTTCTCATTAAGATTCAAGAAATAATTGAATTTATACAATTTTAATAAACAAGTTTGAAAATCTCAAGCAATGAAGGACTGCTTGAATTTGAAGGACATGACTACCAAATGGAAAGGAGATAGAAGCAGACAGTAGGAGGGGAATACTGTACAAAAAAATCAGTTCGTGAAGTAGAAAAGAATTTGCAAAGCTCTCCCAGTACACAGAGAAATGAATAAAAGGTTGACGTGATGAGGGAGGTAATTAAAAAATATGAGGAAAGATTATGGAAATCCAACCAAGGAATATAGAATTGCCAAAGGAGAGAACTGAATATGTGGACCAGAAGCAAACGTCAGAGAGTTAATGGAAGAAAATTGGGTGATCCAAAGAAACTCAACCTAAACATCTAAACATCAAAAGTATGAATAGTACTCTGGCAAATGCCATAACAAACCTGTACTCAACAATACCTAACCATTTTCAGTTATTAAGAATGTGTAAAAATCCTAGACATTTTCAGCATGCTCCCCCTCCCAGGCACACACAAAATAAAACCAACCACCACCCATCAAGTTATTTACTGTATTAGTATCATCCCTGCAAGAAACAGGAACCACCTCTGATGGTTCAGTGAAGAGACTTTAATCAAGGCATTACTTACAGAGAGGGTTAGAGGTGCAAACAAGGTGGTTGAAGTGCCCAGAGATTAGCAGCAATGGGAAGCTGTCCATACCTTCTGAGCTGAAGGAATGAGGGGAGAAAATTGAGTTTAGTTTAATGAGCTGGATTTCTGGAGCAGGGGCCTTGTGTGGGTTCTAAAATTGCGAAGGGACATGGCTCCTGTTATCAGTGAGCAGGGTGGAGAATGGGAAATGGTAACTTTGACCTCTCCTGCCCTCTGATCTCCTGCTGGTATTTACCATTGCTGGAACCAGGAGACAGCCAGCAAGCAGGCCACACACACACACACACACACACACACACACAGCTTGTTAGAGAGGGTAGAGAAACATGGAATGGATCTGGATGATGGAGCGGGATGTGGATAAGAAGATAACTGGTGTATCCAGTGAAGATCGAACAATTAGCTCAACTGAGAAATATCCAGTTAGCTTTGGGATGGGGGGAGGGCACTGGGTAGCACATGGATTCTGTATCCAATTACTTTGTTGTTCATGTGTGTATGAAATGACAAAATAGTCAAGCAAAAGCATGGGCTTCAGGAACCTCCTGGGGGATTCAGTGAGACTCAATCTCTGCTTTCAGTGAGTTTGCAGTCACGTTAAAACTCAATTTGTAATAAACAGTGCCATGTGTTGAGAGGAAAAACTTTGCTACCAACTTATGTCGGACTGGTCAGGGGTCTGCAAATTAACTGACAATAGAAGGATTAATAAGAGATGATGTTATTATGGATACAGGAGTACCCTATATAAATAGCAGCTCCCAGAACAGCTAAGGGTAAAGGTTTATACACCAACTTAATAAAGTCTCGAGTGGAGGGGGGGTAATTTAAGGGCTTCAAAAATATAAGGTTCTGCTGAGGCTTGTTTGCACAAATTTTTTTGGAATGTTCTGGTGCCTAAGATCAGTGCTTCCCTGACTAGAGACCTCCTTGGAGGTTGAGATTGTGGCAACTGACTCCTAAAGATCTGTTCTAGTCAGATGAGGAAAGCTCAGATAAGCATTCTTTCTTTACTTTCTGAAACTTAGATGTTTTCACTTTGAGGTAAACTCAATACAAGTTTGGTGGGTTGTTGGTCTTTTCACTTGGCTGTGGAAGCAGACACACAGGGAACTGTAGGAAAACCTTGGAGGGGAACCTACTCCAGGATGATCAGAAAGAGACTCCTGATCTTAGTTGAGCCTGAAAGATGAGTAGCTGCCAATAAGGCAAAGCAGCTCAGAAGATATCTAGGCAAAAGGATCAGCTGTATATACAATCAGGTTGCCACTAAATGAGTTAATTAAAATAGCCTAATTGAACCTTCCAAGAAAATTTTCATGGAGAACTTTCTTAGTCCATGTGGGCTGCTATAACAAAATACCTGAGACTGGGTGGCTTATAAACAACAAACATTTATTTTTTCATAGTTCTGGAGTCTGGGAAGTCCAAGATCAATGGGTTTGCAGATTCAGTGTCTGGTGTGAGCCCACTCCCTAGATGGCCATCTTTTTGCTGTAACCTTACATGCAGAAGGGGTGAGCTAGGTTTCTGGAGTCTCTTTTTATAAAGACACTAACCCCAACCATGAGGGCTCTACCCTCATGACTTAATCACCTACTAAAGGCCCCACCACCTAATACCATCACACTAGGAATTAGGTTTTAATCTATGAATTTGGGGTGGGGGGGGATACAAAAATTCAAACCATAACAACAACTGATGTCATATCTACACTGAAGAAGCATTTACTGGTCACCCATTAAGGAGCTGGGACTGGTGACACAAAAACATGTAAAATACATTCAATTACATGTGTTTGAGCAGATGCAGGGAGAAACAGGTAAACGGGGAATTAGAACAGCTTTTATTTTTAATTATATTGAGAAATAATTGGCACACATTATTGTATAAGTTTAAGGTGTGCAAAATGATGGTTTGATTTACATATATTGTGAAATGATTACCACAACAGGTTTAGTTAACATTCATCATTTCATATAGATACAATGAAAAGAAAAAAATTTCTCCATGTGATGAGAACTCTTAGGATCTACTCTCTTAACAACTTTCCTATAATTCATACAGCAGTGTTAGCTATAGTCATGTTGTACATTACACCCCTGTTTATCTTATAACTGGAAGCTTGTATGTTTTTACCACCTTTTTCTAATTCCCTTTCCCTCCATCCCTCTCCTCTGGTAACCACAAAACTGATTTCTTTTTCTAGGAGTTGTATGTTTTTGGGGTTTTTTTTTTTAAACTAGATTTTACATATAAATGAGATCACAGTATTTCTCTTTCTTTCTTTCACTTATTTCACTCAGCATAATGCCCTCAAGTTCCATGCATGTTGTTGCAAATGGTAGGATTTCCTCATTTTTTATAGTTGAATAACATTTTAGTGTGTGTGTGTGTGTGTGTGTGTGTGTGTGTGTGCCCATCAATGGACACTTGCATGTTTTGGCTATTGTAAATAATGTAGAGCAGCTTTGGATGACAGCTGTGTTCAAAGCACCTTGAGAGAATGCAGATGCTGGAAAGCACCCCATTTTCTCTGTGCCAGCAACGGGCTTGACTTGATGAGTTGTACTTGGCTCCCGGATCATCTTGCCCTTAGAACTTTGGTGTTATGTTTAGAGGTACTCCAAATAAAGTGTCACTAGTAAATTTCATGTTAATACCATCTTTGTCAATGAGAATAATGTACTGAAAGACATGCCAGCAAGTTGGCAATACCAATTCTATTGTCTCCATTTATTTTTCATCTCTTTTCACTGCTGAGCTTCATCACAGTAAGAGAAATAGTGTAGCTAACAGTATTAAGTTTCCTAGAAATTTAAATAAGTAAAATTATGCAGAGAATGTCAAAAATCTTTTTTTTTTCTTGCTGTTTATTCAAATAAAGAAGACATTGGGAGTTCTTTAACTAATCTCACATAAAAAGTATATGCTGTATCGGTGTACACATTAGTAGACATTATTTTTCACAATTCTCTAAGGGACATACAAAATTTTAAAAGCACAAAGAAAACAAAATTTTAAAAAATGTGGTAATAAATTACATATAGCCTGAAATTCAGGTCAGTAATTAATTAGAACTGTTCAAAATTACTTCATGCCTGGAAAAACAAGACTTCTATTATATTTATAATTAAATTTACAATTAAGTATTCTGCATGGCATGTATAAAGACATGTTTATACAATGTAATTTTATATTATTTCTCAATAAAATAAGCAAAATGCAAGCGGGATTTAATGTTTAATATACAGAAATTTAACTCTCATGTACTGTCCCTTTGTAGGAAAACGAAAACTGGTCAAATAAGAAACATGCAGGTTTGGCTTATTTTTAAGTTACTAAAATAGTGTGATTTTTTTTGGTAGCTCTGAAAATAGAGTAATCTCTAATGAAATATATGCATGAAGGGAGCCATTAAAACACAATTTATCTTCTTTATCTAGACTTGTGATAAAATGTTCCCTACTAGTAAAAAAAAAAAAGAAAGAAAAAATAAAAAGGTGCTGTGAATTGAAGAGCTGAGCCCTGTATCAAGGGACTAATGATTATTGTATTTAAATGTAAATGGAGTAGTCTTGAGTGCTCTAAAATTTGTGAGAAAAGACTGTGGAATTGTCATTATCGTGTCATTACTGTGGCTCCCCCACAGGAGCAGTTGTGAAGGTGAGGGGCGGGGGTGGTGAACTGAACCTCTAAGAGCCAGGATGCTTCCTGCAGAGTAGAGCTGGTGAGTAGGGAAGCCTGGCAGCACCACCAAGCATCCAGGATTTGGAGATGTCAAGTTAGGAAACAAGAGCAGGGAACACAATCTAGAAAGTCAAGTCAGAGAGAAAGAGCTAGACTAGGAGTAGAGGCCTATGGACACTGGCTGATGGGTGAGGAAGGGACTGAACAGGCTGATTTTTTTTTGAAGACTGGATCAATCTAGGGCTAGGTTCAATTTGAGGACTTTATTATTCCAGAAACAGAAAGGGGCTCAAAAGCAATAAATTGTTGTTGGACTGGGAAGTGAAAATGGAACAAGACAGAATAGAGGACCCATGGCCCTATGAAATTGTGTGTAAAAATGTATGTCTCTGCATTTTTTCCTGGGGAGATCAGATCCTTGGCAGGCATCAAATTCTCAAAGGGATCAGTGACTCCTGACCTCCCTCAGCCCTCCTCCCCCTCCAAAAAACACACACCACTGACCTAGAAATGAAATTTAACAATTTAGGGAGTTCTTATCATCTGAAAGTAAAATGTCAACAGTGACCACCTGAAAGCATTTATTGTTTTAGATTTGTGCCAAGAGTTATATTTGTGATTAACCCAAGATTATATTTGTGATTATTTCCCCCCTCAACTATATTGTTTATTTCTAAATTCCTTCACACTGTAGTGAAATTTGTGCATTTGAGATAAATGTGTGTTAAACTAATGGATAGGATTGAATGAAGGCATGTCTTCTTGGAAGAAATGAAAATCCAGAGCTCAAAGATTAGACCTTCAATCTGTCCCTGCATCCTTCCTCCTTCTCTCTCTATCCTCAGTCCCCAAGCCCAGGTGTGGTGCTAACAAAAGCCAGATTTTTCCTGCCAAAGAGCACTATCCATATTTTTTTTAGTCTTTACTTGTGAGATTCATTTTCCCTTTTGATATATGTACTTGGGCCTTTCTCCCTTTCTCCACATCCTATTTAATGTGGATGACAAAACCTGGCCACCACACATGAGCAGGATGTCATTCTTAGTGTGGTATTTGCTGCCCACGTCAGCTTGGGTTCGCTAGGCGGCCGGCAGTCCAGGCACCTGACAACTGCTCTTTGTGCAAGTTTACATCAGTTGCAGTTCTAAGCTGCTTTCTCAGGAGGCCACACAGAAATGGAAATGGTGGGTGCTGAACTTGGTGACTGGGCTACTATTAGATCAGTTAAGGATTATTCATCATCTAGCTGGAGGGGAAATTTGTACGTGTTCTCAATAATTATAAGTTAAATGCCAAAATATAGGCACGCATTGCTGGCAGTCCTTTTAATGACAGGATGAAAAGCTTTCGGAGATGAGAAGGTAATGGTGGAGAGCAAGACTGTGACAAAAATAGAGACTTCATAATTTGTCTCTCCTCTACACTGCTGAATTAGAGTGTATGGGAAATTGACTGTGGGGTAAAGCTATTTCTGCTTTTCTCTGCTCTGATCCATTTGAAAATGGATGAAAATGCCTTGTACAGATGAAAATGCTAAAAAACTATGAACCATGATGTAACAGAATATAAATGAGCAAGGATGTCTAAAAAGTATTTTACTTGAAACAAATCAGATATAACCAGGAAATTCGATAAGGTTGGAAATTAATCAGCCTATTATTCTGGAAACACACTGGTTAGGCTAAGGACATAGTGTATAAGGTAGAAAAAGAGCCTTTTTCCCTCTCTAGAAATACTGTTATTCAAAATGGGTTTTCAAATTTTAATAAAAATATGTCTTTCTTGATTTCAGAGGAAGAGAGAGAGAGATGGAAACATCAATGATGAGAGTCACTGATAGGCTGCCTCCTGCATGCCCCCTACTAGGGATCAAGCTTGTAACCTGGACATGTGCCCTGACCGGGAATCAAACCATGATCTCCTGGATCATATAGGTTGATGCTCAACTGTGAGCCATGCTGGCCACACAGGTTTTCAAATTTTTAAAGATGAAAAATGATACTAGAATTTTATGTGCACGTACGTTTCATGTCTTAAGACTTTTAAAGCAATAAACCTTAATGTTCCCTGAATTTTATATTTCTTACAAAGGATACTGAATTAAATATATTTATTTTCAGTGGCATACACTTTTCCAAAATCATTTTACACTCTCTCTATTTTACATTTTTACAAAATATAATTGTATACATGTTTTTTGTCTTCAAGATGATTTTAAAATAATTTTATATTATGGGCAGTTCTACTCTTCATAAGTTTACTTGTAAGGTTTTGAATATGCCCTTCAACTGAACAGTTTGTTTAAAGGAGGAACCTTGTCTCAGAAGAACAATTGTTTAAGTGCAGCTCTTTTCTCATATATTATCTCCTGCTATTGTAGTTTGAAGTTTGGAAATATTTAATAATGTCACCCTAAAAGTATATGTTTAAATAGTCTGTTCTAAAAATCAGATAGCTTGAGTATAATAGATGAAAAGCATTTACCATATTTGTTTATATTTTTAAAATAAATGTTTTGCATATTGACTCTGTCTACTGAAAAAGCCTAGAAATAGTGACAAACCCAATAGCAATGAACATCTCTAGGACCCAGATTGTGATCTCCAAATAACCATTTTCTACTAAAATAAACCATTGTTTGTTGGAGAATTGCCAATTGCTAGTTAGGGTCAAGATGAGCTTGGCATATCATATGTGAAAGCTAGCAAACTATTAAAGTCTATTGGAGTCATGTCAAAAAAGTTCAGGAGCCAACTTGAAGAGGTCGCAGACAGCCACACAAAGACGGGATCACTGGCATATCAAGTAAATTAGATGATCAAAATAAAACACATCAAATATATTTAAATTCTTAAGTTCATAATGACATTGGGGAAAAAGTCATTGGGAAAACAACTCATTGGTCAACTTTGGAGAAGATCAGGGAATGAACTGATTATTTTTAAAAACTGATAAATAAAGCAAAAGAGTCAAGCATTTATTTTGGCTTTCCAATATAAACTATACCACACGATAACCAAGTGTTTGAATAAGGTAAGTTTCTTTTTAAAAAAATTATAGAAGGAATAGAATATCACCATTTTGCAATCCTTAGTGAAATAGTGGATCTAGGCTATGATTACCATGAGATGCTATCAACACAAGAGACAACCAAACATGTGCCCCCTGATGGAAACACACACCACCACCCATGAAGTATTCCTGCCAAAAACTGGACCTGAATCCAATCAGCCTCTACATACAGCTACCAAATTATAGGAAATACTTAGAATAGAGAAATACCCTGACATGTATATGATAGAGAAAACCACCTGACATGGATACAGTCAGCAAATCCAGAAACTCTACAGGTCAAACAAGCCAAAGCTCTTTTCAATAAACAAATTTTGAGGGGAAAAGAAAGGGAGAGGCACCTATAAATAAATGAGATTTGAGAAATCCACCAATTAAAATGGTTGGGCCTTATTTGATGCTAATATTTTAAAATATATCTTTATTGCTTTCAGAGAGAGGAAGGGAGGATAGAGAGAGATAGAAACATCAATGATGAGAGTCATTGACCAGCTGCCTCCTGCATGCCCCCCACCGGGGATAGAGCCTGAAACCTGGGCATGTGCCCCCACCAGGAATCGAACTGCGATCTCCTGGATCATAGGTTGATGCTCAATTGCTGAGCCATGCCGGCCAGGCTGGTGCTAACTTAAACAAACCACTTGAAAATTTGGGAGTAAAAGGAAAAATTTGAACACTAATAGGATATTTGATTATAGTAAAGAATTATTGTTAATTTAAGTGTGATATGTTTTTACACATTACATTTTTTTAAAAGAGTGCTTATCTTTTAGAATTATATATTTGCTAATAAAGTCTGCTTCTAAACAATCTGTGTGGAGATGAGAGTGGGGATATAGATGAAACAGGTTTGTCCATGAGTTGATGATCATTGAAACTGGTGCTTGTTCATGAAGATTCACCATCTTGTATATGTTTGAAATTTTCCATAATTAAAAGTTAAGCATTTTAGAGATTGTTCCTTAAAAATTGTTTAATAGCTTTTCTTCCTATGTAAGTGAAGTAAGAAAAAAATGACCAAGTGAGATCTCAAGTAGAGAAGAGTCAGAAATCTTACTTTTAATTAGTAAACTGTGAAATCCAAGCTCTTCTTTTGAAACTCTTAATCCTCTGCCAAGACTTCTATCAGTCACTGTCAGCCCAGTTAAAGAAGGTATGTACGCACTTGTGCCTTTTTCCAAAGGAATGTAAGTTCCCTTGCGTTAGCAAGTTATGCTGTTGCAACACAAAACATACTCTTACTCTTGGGTTCTTTCTCAGGAGGAGCTGAAGAGTATGGATAATAATTTAATGATGTATGTGCACTGAAATGTCGACTTACTTCAAAGGCTTCAGAAGAAAATTTTCAGAAGAAAGTGTAAATATGCAAACTGAACTCAAAATTTCAAAATGTCATAAAGGAAAACTTTATGTATTTATTTATATTGTATATTTAACTGCAAACTTTCTTTGAATACCTATCATATTAGAGAAACAAGATAAAATCTCTGTCCTCAAAGATTTTAAAGTCCTAAATTTAAAAAAAATCAATGATTACAACTTACGGTTATAAATATTATAATAGTGTCTGACTTTTCCACCATTTTGCCTTAGCACCTAGCAATATCTGTCATGTAAAGAATCTACATAAATATTTTATAGATGAGTGGGTAGATGACTGGTGTTATGGAGGGATGTGGTGGAAATAAAGTCAGAGGAGAGAGGAAGGAAATCAAGAAGAACCAGGACTACCATGCTAGCAAATTAATCTTTATCTTAAAGACTAAGGTTTCTTTGTTTATAATAGACTATTTTTTAGAGCCGTTTGAGGTGACAACAAAATTGAGCAGAAGGTACGGAGATTTCACATATCCTTCCTGCCCCACATGGACACAGCCGCCCCCACTGTCATCATCCTGAGCTGCAGCGGCACATTTATTACAGTTAATGAACCCGCATCATCACCACCCAAAGGCCATAGTTTACGTTAGGGCTCACTTGTGGCGGCGTACATTCTACGGGTTTTGGCAAATGTATAACAATGTGTACCTTCCATTATAGTATCCTACTGACTACTTTTACTGTCCTAAAACATCCTCTGTGCTCTGCCTATTCAGCCCTCCCTTCCCCAATCCTTAGCAACGACTGATTCTTTTACCGTCTTGCCTTTTCTGGAATGTTTCCTATAGTTGGAATCATATGGTAAGTAGTCTTTTCAGATTGGTTTCTTTCACTTAGTAAATTCATATGTTTCCTCCATGTCTTTTCATGGCTTGATAGTTAATTTCTTTTTTTTTAAGTATTCATTATGTTTGACTTGTCCATCTACCTAACTTGTTGAACTCTTCTAAAAAAAAATCTTTATTTCTGAGATGTCTTCATTATTTTATAGATGTCTTCCCTTTCTTTCCCCTTTGCCCCCCACCACCCGGTTCCTGTCCTGCACCTGGCCTTCGCCACCCTCTTGTCTGTGTTCATGGGCACTGCATTGGTGCTGAATAATGTTCCAGTATCTGGATATATCACAGTTTATTTATCCATTCATCTAAAAGGACATCTTGGCTGCCTCCAAGTTTTGGCAATTATGAATTAAACAGTTATAAACATACAAGTGCAGGTTTCTGTGCAGGACATACATTTTTACTTGATTTGAGTAAATATCAAGGAGTGCAAATCGCTGGATCATACAGATTTCTAACACAAAACAATAAAAATATTTTTAAAAAGTAAATAATGGAAAACTGGATTCATAATCTAATTGTTGTTTATAATAACTTTCAAGTAACAACATGCAATTTTAATTTTGCTGAAATAAAAATGCAAACTATAAAAGATAACTCTAATAAAGTTATTATAAATAATAGCATGGAATTGTTGGTGCCACTAAAAAACTACAATAGAAGGGATAACTCCATCATATTAAGATGAGACAAAAACAGGCATTACCATTAAATACAATTCATATGGTGCCTTGTATCCATATGGTAAAACCTGAAGTTTACATTTACAGTAATTCTAGATGTAATATAGATAAAGCTAGTCCACAGATACATCTTCCCAATGACATCCTATACATATTTAATAATTTCCTATATTTGTAATTATATACTTATTTTCTTGCTTATGTATTTTCATTGTCTCCCTCCTCTAATGAGACTTAAGTTCCATGAGGTCATATGTCCATTTCACTTACCATTGTGTCTTCAGGGCCTAGCGTCATGCCTGTTCTATAACAAGTGTCATTCACTGCTTGTTAAATGAGTGGAGAAAATTGAGAATGAGACAGGCAGAGGAAGGCACTCCAGGCATGAACAAAGACCCAGCATGAAGGTTTGGAACATACTAATGTGACGGCCTCTCAGGGTTATGACATGATAGAGTTTTCCATCCTTTATGCTGGTTTTGGTGAGATACACAGGGCCCAAGAACTGACAGATACCAGGTAAAACTAAAAATTGGAAGGCACTCTATCTTCCAGGGCTGAGGACCAGCTGTGAGATCACTGTCATTGCTGTAGAAGATGGGACCAGCTCCCTGCACCCAGAGTTGTGGGCTGAAGTGGCATCAGTGGCATCCTTCAGCCCCACATGTGGGGTTCTGTTCAGAGTCAAGGGCACTTCCCAAGCAAATAAGGATAGAGCTATTAGGGCACCGATCCTCACAGTGGCAGCTCATGCAGAGCAGGCAGGGAGTATGAGATGGATAAGATGGGCAAGATATGTAAGCTTCAACAGGATAGAATTTTATTACATTTGATCAAAAGTCATTCCAACACGCTTAACACAGCAAAGGGCAGGTGGATGTAATCTTTAAAATAATGTTAAAAGATCAAAACGGAATGAAGCTAAAGTGAAATTCTGAGTGTATAGAGAGGTAACATTTGCAGCGTTAGTTTTATGAGGGGACACATCAAGGCAATAATATATCACTGGGTCATTTTAACTGCAGTGTCTAACATAGCTTCAACTCTAAATTTTAAAGTAGCACATGCAAAAAGAGTCTCTAAAAGTTATGTACATGTTTATGTGCTACAGTAAGTTATTTCACTTTTCTGATGTTATTTAAGAGTTATTATGGTTTTACAACATCCTCAAGAAACCTCCAGCTTGAGGCCACATCCATAGGGCCAAATAAAAGTGAGAGGGGATGTGGGATTCATAGGGTAAGGAAACTTAGACTTGAACTTGAGTTACAACAAACATTAAGGCAGGGAAGACAGCAGGATGTGTCTCACAATTGATTAAACAAGAGTTCTCCACACAGATCCCGTGCAAGGTCCACCGTGGAAGCCAGAGTTCAACTTGGCTACTAATAACATCTGTGATAGTGAGCTCCACAGGATTCTAGTTTGCCTTGGTTTTCAGGATGTGTTTATGAAGAAGGATAAGAAGGTTCAGAGTCCAGGAAAACTTATCACAGTTCTGCCAACCCACTGCTGACACTAAGTACCATGGAAGGTGGCCAGCTGCTCCTGAATGCTGCCCTGGGCTGGTGTGTTACTTCCAGATGGGAAGTATCATCTAGAGCACAGAAGACCCCATCTGTGTCTGACCACAGATCCATTAGGTCTTATTTTCAAGACCTGCAACTCTCAGTTATAGGAGTTTGCTCAACTCATGCAGGAGAGGTCAAAGTGCTAGGGAGCAAATGCCCTAGAAGCAGCCCTCAAATAATAATAGCCGGGACTTGGTGGGTAAATGCATCTTCCTGGGACAACACTGAAGTGTGTTGTAATCCTGTAGGATTGAGCTGCATGAGCCCACAGTAGTCCCCTCTCACTCCTTTAGTGAGATATAATTTGCATACAATACAATTCACATTTAAAATGCAAAACTCAATGGTTTTTAGTATATTCACAGAGTTGTGCATCCATCACCATAATCTAATTTTAGACATTTTTGTCACCCCAAATGGACTTTGTTTTGGCAATAAAAACAATCAAACATTGCCCTGGCCAGGTGCCTAGGTTGGCTAGAACATCGTCTGCTACACCAAAAGATTGTGGGTTTGATTTCTGGTCAGGGCACATACCTAGGTTTCCTATTTGATCCCGGTCAGGGCATGTACAGGAAGCAACCAGTCAATGTTTCTCTCACACAATGATATCTCTCTTTCTCTCCCTCTAAAAAAATCAATAAACATATCCTCGAGTGAGGATTAATATATATATATTTTAATATTCAAAGGTATTCAAAGTCAAACCTAGAGGAAGTAGTGCTTCCAATTTTTTGCTGTTGTTGTCCTCTAGAATGTCAGATTAGCCAGAAATGGTGAAACTCAAGTGTGTGGCAAAGAATTCTTAAGGGTCCATGAGACCAGACTCCAGCCAGCTGGGTTTGTTAGATGGACCCAGGCTAACAAGGTTGCTGGTGTCTCTGACCAAGGATGGGGCAGCTGGGGTAACCTCCACTTGTAGACTGTGCAACCCACCTTGGAGACCCAAAGTCTCCCCCATGAAATTTTAGACTCCCTGACAACTCCTTCAGGAGGGAGCCACTCTTTCCAGAGGCATCATTTCCAGACAATACTGAATTGGCTTTGCTCAGTTTTCTCTGTGTAGATGAGTCCAACATGTGCAGATCACTGGGAGTAGCACTGTCACCTCCTAGAATGTCCTGACATAGACTTGGGTAGGCCCTGGTGTGGGACTCTACTCTGCCCAAGCTCTAGTGCTCTTCTCACCTTTGTCCTGGCCCTGCAGGCATTATCAGAGTACCCTGCTTGTTCTTTTATTCAATGCCCTGAGGTGGTGGGGAAACTTACGCATATCATCTGCACATGTTTGTTTCTACCACATATATCCCAATGTGGTAGAAACAAACATAAAGGATATCCCCTTGCAATAACTTATAAACAAAAGTGTTATAAACTCATAAATTGTATTATTTAGCAAAGAACTGTTTAATAATTTACTTGGTGAATATTTAAGGAGCATACCATTTGCCAATCACTGCAAGGAACTGGCATAATAAAAATGAATGCAATTCCCACTATCTTCTGGAAGAGACCAATAATTACGATAGGCGGGAAGCAAGATGGCGCCGTAGGTAACAGCTGCACCCGCCGCCTCCCGCAACCACATCAAAGTTACAACTAAAATACAGAACCGCCATCGCTCAGAGCCTCCTGAGATTTGGCGGAACAAAAGCCCTGCAACCACGGAACTGAGGAAGCACGGAGACTGGTAGGAGGGGCGGAGACGCGGGCGGATCGGGGCTGAATTGCAGAGAAAAGGCCATAGGCCCACACCCGGTGCCACAGGTTAAACCCAGGAGGGAGTCTCGGTTGAGGTTTCCTGGAGGAGTGAGGGGTCCCAGCCCCACATCAGGCCCCCAGCCCAGGGCTCCAGGGCCTGGAAGAGACGTCCCCACAACTCCCGGCTGTGAAAACCCGCAGGGACTGTAGCTGAGGGACTTGGAGGCTGCGGGAGCCCCAGCAGCTCCTCCTAAAGGGCCCACACATGGACTCACTCGGACTCTCCCTCTGAGCCCAGCGCCGGGCAGCAGCCTGAAAGGACCCGGGACACTCGGGGGGAACTAACCTGCCTGGAATCCGGGCGAGAGCTGGAGGGGCGGCTTCCTCCCGGGCAGAAGGGCTGGCAGAGGCCATGGCTCCTTTGGCGAGTCCTCCCCGCACACAGCCGCAGACAGGCGCCAAGTTTGAATCGCCAGCACGTGACTCTCACCTTTGGCCCCGCCCCGTGATTCCCGGAGGCCCCGCCCCTCCCCACCTGCAGCTCATCCAGGCCATTTCCAGGGGCTTTTCTGTGCAAGGGGCCTCTCGAGCCACATGCTTAGGTCTTTCCTAAAACCTCTCAAACAAGCAGCAGCAGGCCCCACACAGCTTGATAAGTGGCCCCAGGCCTGGCCCTAGCGGCACCTGCATTGGCTCATAGCTTGGCCTCTCCTGGACACCTCCACGCCCAGCACAAGTAGCAGCCAATTATGGTTTGCTGAGTAGCTCATGCTGGGGGGCCCTGGGCAAGGCACTGGCACAGGCTGACTTGGCACCTCCAGGGAGGCCCCAGACTAGCATGATCAGACTAGAATTTTAGTAATATCCCTCTATCAGAAGAGGCACAAAATAAAGCTGGGGAATCTAATGGAAAACTGCCATGGTGGCCTGAAGGTGCTAGGTAAGGCTGTGGCAACGCAATAGGAGAAGAGTAGATAGAGTTTGAAACCTGTAGGAATTGGAATTGAAAGATCTAAAGGAATTGGATATGGAGGGTGAAGGAAGAATTCGTATTGACTAGTTTTCGGCTTTGGTGACTTAGAGTAGATCACAATGCCATTAACTAAGAAGTGATAAGGAAAGAGGAGTTGGTTAACAGGCAGAGAGGCATAAGCTTAGGATTTAATAACTATGTGTGCAAAGACAAGAGCTTTATTTAATATTTACATAGACATATTCTCAAGACATTAACATTTATCTTGACAGTCCTTTTGGCCACCATTAACTCTGAGTTCTTTTTCTAGTAAATAAATTTGCATTTATTCTTCTACACTCACCTGTCCTCATAAAATCTGGAACCAAGACGTGGGTTGTAATTCACAGACGGGGGAAAAATCATCCATGAGGAATGGAACCTCAGCCTTCGGACACTTTAGCAGTAATATCTTACCAGGAGTTAATTAACTATGGATAATATCACAAATAATGCATTCCTATTGCCACTGGATTTTTAAAAAATATCCATGCTGCTATTTCCACATCAAAGCTTGTAAGAAATAAGCTGTAAGTGGGTTTCACACCATTTAAGAAGCTCCTGACATTTTTGAAGTTCCCCTGGGGTTTACAATGAGAGCCTTTCTAGGAATACTGATCTCTAGGAAATGAAAGGAAAATTCCTCACAAATTTTCTCTAAATGAAATAAGAGGAACACTTGATCTTAAAACTATTCATAGGGATTGCACTTTTTAAAAAAATAAAAGAATAATAGTGGCTGCAGGTTGCAACTTGCTTTGGCTTTTCTTCTGTGGCAGTGTCTGAGTGGGGGGTTTGATGAAGAGGATTTGAGCATAATGAGCAGAAAATTGCAAGTGATCGATCTGCTATATACATTATCTCAGCGCCTAAGTGAAGAAGGTGATGAAATTATCCTTTGAATTCAAAGCCATGCTAATCATCAATCTAGATCATTTTTTTTCAGTGGTATGTTTTGTTTGCTTAATTATCCAAACCAGCCACCCAGTGGCTTCAAATCCATTATGAACCATATAGCCCCCTGTTATATTCTTGTTGGGTAGACAAGTATTTCATCTTTCCTTTTAAACTATAATGTGCTTTTGATATGCTAGCTTAATACTTATCTGTCAGTGTATGATGAGTAGGCAGAGAGCTTACCATGTTTTATCAAGCTCTTGAACTAGAAAAAAATTGAAAAATCATATAATTCATCTTTAGTTTGTATCTGAGAAACAGATTTGTTAGCTTGCTAATCATTTTTCAAGGAAAACTCCCTGAGTGTGTCTGTGCTGTCCATCACTGTATATCCAGCACCTAGACAGTGCTTAGGGCACGGTAGAGCCTCAGTAAACCTTTGAGAATGAATGACTGACTGACTGAATGAATGAATGAATGATGACGTGCTGCTCCTGCTCTCTACATCCCCAACTGCTCCAAATATTACCATCAAGAGATAGTCATTCGTTTATTTTCTTCACATAGTGTCTTAATAAGGTGATTGTATAATTTATAGTCCAAATCAGGACACTTTAGAGGGTAACAGGGATGCTGTTAATAATTACACCAGGACCAATGGCATAAACCAGGACATTCTCAAGCAAATTGGGACACATGGCAACCTTATACATAGAGGATTCTGAAACACCAGAGGACCAGAGAATATTTGTCTTGCCTATATTTCATGTTGTCTATTTTCTTGACACCTTACTTAACTTGATATAACTGAACTAACCTTTTGAGCTAATTACTGGGTGTTCCCTAAAGTTTTTCTTTTTTTGCCTTCCAATTTGAATTAGCATTACAGTGATAGGGAAAAAAGTAGCTTTATAAGAAGTAAAGAGCATCTGAAGGGCACTATTCTAACCCCCAAGCCTAGCTGTGTTTGACACATACTTGACTCAATAAATGTTTGCTTTAAAAAAAGGAGTTCTGGTTTCAAAACAGTAGAATGTAGAACTATTAAATACTGCTCCCACATAAAATCCATACAAATGATTAAAATACATATTACAATAATATTGGCAAAATAAAAAATGAGGGAAACTAATGAAACCTTGAAAAATGGAAAGCACATGGTTTAACATGAATTGCAAAAGCACTTCTCAAAACATGTATAAGAGTAGCAACAAAAGAATGCCATTGCTAGAGGGGGTTAGAAATAGGGAACAGAAAGGAGACCAGGGGCAATTAGCAAGGGTTCCAGGGTGGCATCAGACAGACAGATTGACCCTTACACACACACACACACACACACACACACACACGCACGCACATGTACCAGTCATATCCATCTCTACACAGGAGCAGTAGGAGCTTAGATCAGAGTGCGAAGGCAGTTCTCCCAGGCATCCTCAAAGCTCCAGAGGAATCAGGAGTGTCCAACCTCACTGGAAACAAAAAAAGCCTCAGCAGCAGCTCCCTCTTCCCCACCAGTGGTTTACAAAGACAGTTAACAGAAAACCTAATAGGGAAGTTCAGCTACCAAAACAAACTCATTAGAAAGATGAAAATATTCTCAAAGTTTGAGGAACACCACACCATAAAAGGGTAATTTTTCTCAATAAAACAGAAACTAGACAAATGAAATAATTCATACTAGTGAAAGTAGTATAAGACTGTAACATAGCTTATTTTATATCATTTGGGAGGTAAGAAAAAAATATCTCATTCAAAAACTAGGATAAGTGATTATGAAAAAGAACAGAGATTGTGGAAATGAAATAAATAAATCTGTTGAAATTTAAAAATCTCAAAAATGAGCTGACTAGCAGAATAAACACAATTAAAGAGCACATTAGTGATGTGAGAGACTTCACCAGGAAATTATCCCTGAATGTAGCACAAATGGAAAAAGTACAAGAACAGCACAAAATAAAAGTTAAAAACAAAACAAAACATGAAAAACGGGGCTGGAAATCAACATCAGTCCATTAGGGGTCCAAACTGAGAGCATATAGAGAATGAGAAGGGACAATGCTTGGTGGCATAAAAGCCAAAAAAGAATCTAGACCTGAAAAAAAGACTTAAGTCCTAAAGTTGAAAGGGCCTGTCAAGGAACAAACATAATAGCAACAATGGAGACAAAAAATAATTCTAGACGCTTCATAGTTATGTCAAGTCTAAATGGAAGCCTGGCCAGTGTGCCTCAGTTGGTTGAGTGTCGTCTCATGCACCAAGAGGTTCCCAGCTGGATCCTGGTCCAGATACATGCCTGGGTTGCAGGCTCGATCACGTGGAGGCGGCCCATCGATGTTTCTCTCTCTCCCTCTCCCTTCCTCTCTCTCTAAAAAAATCAATATAAACATATTAAAAAATTTTTTTTAAAGACTAAATGGAAAATTCTAAAATATAGGAGAGAAAAAAATTAAAATGCTTATAAAAAGTTAGAATCATATTGACACCATACTCAGCAGCAACATCATTGGATATAACAGAATATTAAAGCATCATCTTCAAAAAGCTGAGAGTAAATAACTTTGAGTCTCTAATTTTATACACAGTGAAACTGTGACTCAAATACAAGGGAAGAGTAAAACATTTCAGACATACAAGACCTCAGAAAGCTTATTACTCATAGATCTTTTTATAAGAATTACTAGAGGATATATCTCAGGAAAAAGAAAATAATTCCAGAAGGAAACAACTGGGTGCATTGTGTAATTTTAAATTGATAATAAAATGAAAAGTATCTAGGAAAGTAGTGTTTGATTTTTTAAATTGTGAACATGAAATTAGACAAAATTAGAATTCTTTAATTTGCTTTCATTATACAATAAGCCAAAAATCTATAAAGGTACAAACTGAGGGATAAACAAAGGCCTGGAATCCTCTGATTAACCAGACTTCTGCCCTTAGTGGAGGCCCCACTTGTCCTGATGCTGGAGGAAGGGGAGGCCAGAGGTCAGGACTGAAGCAAGATCTAAACTCCCCACAAAGATGGTATGAGAGCCAACATACCACAGAACCCCTGACAGAACCTCTAGTATAGCTTCCTGAAGGTCTATATTTCCAATTACTGTCAACAGCTGGTTCTTTCTCTGTGTCATTTTCAGGGACTCTTCAAAGGTTAGCAGGAATTTTATAGGGAGAAAATTTGATAAATCTAATAAAATTGAGCATTAGCAGAATATTGAGATCCCAGAAATGCTTTAACTTGCACTCTAACTCTTTAACTTTCCTCTTTCCAAGTCAAGACATAAGGAGTTCTGAATGATCTTTTTTTCCCTTGGGCATTGTCCCCCACTGTTCAGGTGGCAGATAGCCTCAAAGGGAAAGTTCTTTGTCTTGGCAGCTCAGTGTAAAAGTGGAAGTTTGTTAAAAGAAGTATCTTGTACTACTACCTAAGGCAGGCGAATGTTATGGTTTCCTTTCATTAATGTCTTACTTGGTGTCGTGCCTTTGGTGGACATTTTTGTTGAGAGCTCCCAGCTCACCTCCGCCTTCCTGGAAGCACTTCACATCTTCTTTCTTTCTCGCAACAGGAGCCACTGCCCTGATCCTGCCTACCTGATCCCAGTAATTGGCCCAGCAGCTCATACTTTGTGGGCCAAAATCCTTCTCTAGAACTTTCTACTTACTCCTGAAATTGAAAGAGATTGAGGCCCTTCCTCCCCAGAAATCTGTGAGGATTTGATCTTGGTCATGACCATCTCCCTAGTATATGGAAGATACAAGTTGGCAGATAGAGAGAATGAAGCCAGAGAGCCAAGAATAAGGGAAAAAGGGATGGAGTCTTGGTGGAATAGGTCCCTGGCTCCTTTGGCACTAGTTATACCCCTACCCATCCTGGAGTCTGGGCCAAGAAACTTACCTTTTTGCCTTGCTAGTTCAAGTTGACTTTCTATTATTTGCAACCAGAAGAGTGCAGTCCAATTCAGTGCCTTCCCCTGAACAGGTGCACAGTAAAGGTCACTGGATACAGAGGAGCAGGCCAAGAATTAATTCAGCATGAGATGCAGCTCCCTAAGAAGGAGGTGAGTAGGCCATGCCAGAGCATCATTGTGGGGGGCAGAGCACATTTGTGGGGGAAAAGGTACACCATGTGGAGGCAATTCTGCCAATAGGAGACAACCAAGTACCTGGCAGCAGCTCATGCCAACAAAGCATAGCAGAGGTGACAGTAGGTCCCAGCAGGAAAAGGCCCTTTATCTAGAAATTGAAAATAATATTTGAGGAATTCTGTTTTGAGTATTGTAGGATTTGAGACTGCTATTATCTTTCTGTGGTCTAATACTTGATTTGCATTGCTTTTACTTTCTCTTAATAATGCTAACATATGTGAGTTTATGTGTATAATTCCTGAGGGGAAGGAGAGAATTGATGTGTCAGCCTGTTGGTTTCCTAATGAAGAGATGGTCTTAGGCTTCTGGGTGAGGAATCAAACCAGAAAGAGTGTCACTACACAAAGGCAATCCCACTTCAGGGCATAAGAATCTCTGACCGAGATTCACTTCTAACCTTTAGGGTCACTTTCTTTGGAGCTACAGTTTTCATTTGTGACAGCAACTAATACTTCCTTTATGCCAGTTTCAAGGATTCTTTGACTTATCATATATTTCTTATGCATTTTATTTGGCCTCAGTTTTTTCATTTGTTTATAGGTGGTTATCAACTTTGATCTAAACCAGGAGCATGGTATAGAAATGATTATTTAACAGGGTGTTAGAGGGGGACCTAAGAGAGGAGGGTAGGTTTTAGCTCTATGACTTCAAGCCTCATGAGAGAAGCTTTTATGGGATGACTTGGAGAACTTTGAAATATATTGGGAGTTGGGAGACACAAAGACTAATGCCTGAGAAAGTTCAAGTATCCTTGTGTCAGCAGGGCCAGAGGTGGCTGTACTGGGAGTAGGCCTGAACTTCCAAAGTTTGCTAAGCCAACAAATATCTGTGCACCAGATATGAGTCACTTGGGAGACACATTTCTGTGAGGTCATTTCATATCCATAAAGGATAGCACAGAAGGCTAGAGGATTTCTAGTAATAAGAAATTGGAGGTGAATTTCAAATTCTTAGGAGACATAAGAGAAGTTGCAAGCTGTGGCCTGGAAATGAGATGCATCCACTCACATCACAAAAAGTGCCATCAGAGGGGCTGACCAGGGAACCTCTGAAGAGACCATGAAAGTATATTTTGGGAGAAAGAGTTGGCTATTCTCACCAGCCAGGCCCAGAGAGCACGAAGCCAGCTTACAATAGTACTGATGTAAATAAGGCCTTTTCTGTTCTCCCACAACTCATCCTCTTTCCACCCTCTCCATGTCTCCCCAAAGGGTGCTCAAGAATTGGCTAGTAAGTGGGGGTAAGGGAAGGAGAAGCCCAATGTGGAAAAATGAAAAAAACTCCGTCCTATCCCACTTCCCACTGCAGACTTCCAGCCTGAAGCAACTTTAAGCTAAAGAAAGGAAAAAGATTTTAATTTTAATGCTAAATAAAGTTTAGTGATTTGAATAATATCTTAGACTGGATGTTCTGGTTATTGAATTAAGATTACTTTGGGGACTTCAAGTGACTATAGGGCTGTCTGTTACTTAAGAGTGAGCACAAAAGCCAGAGTTCCTGACCAAGTTTCCATCCTTAGGCAGGCTAAAATTAACCCCACTTAATGCTTTTAAACAATAAAGTTGTATTTTTAATGCAACATCACTTAGATTTATGTAACATAGTAGTTGTGAAGCGACAAGTACTATAAAATCGAACAAATGTGATAATGCCTAAAATATGTGAGCAATCTTTTCAATAAGCATCAAGAAGTCATGTTAATTATCCTCAGAACTAGTCAGACATTCTTTCAGATGTTGTATTTATTCCTGGGCTTTATAATTTAAATCATAGTTTACCTTTAGAAGTATGATAAAAGGACAGACAATTAAGGCCAGGAAGAACAGTTAGAGAACTTGGATTATTTAACAGGGAGAAATAAAACTTATAATGGCACCAATTCTTAAAACTTTTGTGTCACCAAGAGTTAGAAGCATCAAAGCCATGAATCCATTATGGCACAGATGCACTTTGATTAAATACCTAGTAACACAGTGCTGCACTAAATGATCCAAAGAGCTTCAAGTATGGTAATAGTGAGGAAGAAAATTCATAGAAGCATCATGTATCCAAGAGTCATAATTGACATCCTGTGACTGGTTGGTCTTCAACATCTATTAGTTGACATGTATTGAGCAACTGTTATATGCCAGGTTCTGTAGCTAATGAGGCACAAAGGTACAAAGTGACCAAAGGGTCAAAAAGGAGTGAAAGTGGACACAGGAGGGATAAGAGTCATTGTTGCCACTGGGACAGCAGCACAGGGGAAGCTGTCTTAATTCATCTCTGTTTAACTGACCAGATAAATTTACAAACTCTCTTATTGCCTCTGCAAAACATACTGAGGCCTTAAGCACTCGGAAATGCTTTCAGCAACTCTAGCATGCCTGTGCACTTCTCCTCTCATCCTTTGAGTTATGTTGTTGTTGTTGCTCTTAGAGTTAGTTGTGTTTATTTCCCAAATTTTTTATACCAATGATACTTATTATTGTAATTAAGTAATTTTAAAAATAATATATGATACAATGGATATGAAAATATGATACAATGGATTTTGAAAATTGGATGCTTTGGGAAGATACAATAAAGACTAGTCATTTAAAAAATTACTATATAATAATCCAGATTATTTAATAGTTCTTAAAAGTTTATGACTAGATAGCAGAATGTACCTGCCATTCTCTTACCTTTTCTAATCAAAGTGCTATGTCAACAAGCCAATTTTGTAGCTCTATTCAATACCAAAACAGAATAAGCATTGGCAGAAAACATACTGTCATTTTCTCACATAGACGAGCACTGTCAATTGCGAAGCCATTGTCTTGGCCACCAGCTAGGAAAAGTAATAACCTCTAGAAATTCTATTATTTGTGTGCCAGTGAGGCCATATGACCACTGCAGGGCAAGTCTTTTAGCATCACCCACCACATACTTCATGTCAGTTCATTCATTCATTCAATTAATATTGATTGAGCTCTCATAGGGAGACTGGCAGAGAAACAATGCCTCTTATCGAACATGCAGGAGAGAAAATTACTTGACTCACCTGATTCTATCAGTATGCTTCCAAGGAGGGATCCTGGAACAAGATATAGCTTGTGGTGGCCTCTCTCTTCTGATGAAGCTCATTGTGCTGGAAGGGTTACTAGCCCAAGACAGCTTCAGGGTTTAGTATTTAATCATTTGTATCCAGTCTGGCCTGTTCCTTGTGGAAGGACAGGCTCCACTGCAACACAATAGAGTGTTGATTACAAATTGGCTTACAGACCCCTGGAAGTGACCGGCCCCCCGGCTGGTAGTGCAGAACTAAAAAGCCCAGCCTCTGTGGTAGGAAGTTACCTTGGTGACTCTGAGTGTGTAGGGAGACAGCTGGTTTTTATGTATAAAACAAGCTTCATCATTGATTTCTATAGCATCAATTAATTTCTATTAACGTGCTTATGTTTAACGAGATTCAAAAAATCGAATGCTCATTTTCCATGACACTCAATGTTTATGAAGTTTTGAAAAACTCTGATAAATATTTATGATAGAGGCTATATAAGATTATTGACTTTCAAGTAATTCTGTTTCTATTTCTAAGATGACTTAGGCACCACATAAAATTATAGGCCAAACCCTTTTCTATCTCAGAAGGGTATTTTAAAGACTGAGACTTTATTTGCATAACACTTATTGCTTCTTTGAGGAAGGAATTAAGTAAATGAAAGATAAATTGATATAAGAATCTGTAAATATTCTTGATAAATTTGGGAATTTTAAAACAATTCTCCCTCTGTGTGCCATGAATTTCTTAACTATGTGAAATGCAATGTCTTAAAAAGACATTGAGAATACATCTTATTTATCTCACATCATGTGGCTATGAGTTTTTATTCTGAGCAAACATGATTAGAATAGACAAAATTAGAATGGATGTTCCAAAAACTCTGTGTGTCGTCTCAAGTTAGCTATTAGAGAAGAGTAAATTGAATTGTCCTAATGTTTCTTACTATTAATATTAATTTAAAATTCTCTTAGTGTTCTTTCTCAGCTGGGTGAATGCCAATCTATACACGATTAAACTTTATTTGTAAGAATGCTGAATTCTTACCAAACATGTATTTGGTGATAGAAGGGAAAACAGAGTGGTGATACCCAGATACTAGATACTCTTAGCTATTGGTAATCCACACTGGCCCTCCCATCTGCTTATTAACTCACTTGTTCTATGCAAGTTGTTGCTTAGGGAAGAGAAATACAGCAGTTGAGAAATTCTTCTAGTTCATTCCTGACTCAGTACCTCACAAAGAGGGATCAAGAGGAAGAGCACACAAGCATGAGTGAGGAAAACTGGGCTACCCTTTGTGCTGATGGGGTCTCGCACCTCTCTTTGCCTTTACTCTCTCCTGGGTTAGCATCAAGGTTACCGTGGAAATGCAGGAGTTCCTATATTCCTCCCTAGCCCCTCTCCTACGTTCTTCCTTCGTCTGGGGTAGACTCAGAGGCACTTGCCACGGCACAGAGGCTATGAAGGAGCCCAGGAGGGCACCTCTGTGCCTGGGCTGTCCTTGAATGGAGCAGATCATTCCCATAGAAGCAAGCGACCCCGCAATACACACACAGAGGACATGGGACAGTTGATCAGGAAAACTCTAGCTAGGCAGAATCTGGTTATAGGCAGCTGGTTTTTAGTGTAGCTGTGGCAGTCAGCAGTATTTGCAAGTGAGAAGAAATAATGTACAAACCTACCATATGGGAGAATGTGATAGATGCCAAGGACAGTGGTAGGTGTGTTACATACACAATTGTTCACACAGCAAACCCATGAGGTTGGCATTATTTTTTTGGCCACAAGGAAGCTGAAGGCCAGAGAATCTATATAACGTCGTGTGACTAAGAAGAGGAGAATCTTTGGTGGAAAGACAGGACTATTCGAATTCAAAACCCACACTATTAACCTCCACCAGGGATTATAACTAAACAGGAGGGACTCTAAAAGCAATATTCATCCTTGAAAAGATTTTTCTTATCTAAAGTGTGAAGGTATATAGTAGGTCGAAACATATGTAATTGACAATATTCAACTGCTTGACCTACAAAAATGGTAATTTCATATGGTTCAATCATATCTATTTATGACTTCTGTGGAAAATATTCACAGATGGGGGATGCACAGCAGAACATATTCATATTGAGGAACCCCCCCACATTTCCTATGACTCACAGATTTTTATTGTGTAAAACAAAAAGGAAAATAATCAGAGTAATAAAAATTCACTTAGTAAAGTTTGTATAATTAAGGCAGAAAATTTCTCTGCATTAAACATTAAAGTTTTTCATCTGGAGGTAAAAACTGGGAACTCCTTGTAGTGAATACATCATCTTTGATAGAAGCTGACTGTTCGACATGGAGTGGCCCAGAATTCCAAAGCAGGGCAACTAAATGAGATGATCTACACCAGGCCTAGGAGAGACGCTTCTTTGGCTACTATTAGTTAGAGCTATTTATAATTTGCTCTGCATTCGCTTATGACTGACTTCAGTATTTAGTACCATGAATACAGCTCTTTCATTATACACATCTAGGTAATTTCAGCTAATTCTTTGTTTTCATAAATGTCCAAAGTAAAAGAGTCCTTTCAGATACTGTGATTGCATTCATGGTGTTGACCAAACATGTCCAGTTTTTCTCTCTTTCAGACACAAGAAAATGGGAATGACATTTCCAAGGTCCCTGTGGCTGGGTGAGCCCTGTGATTAGTTCCGGCCAGTGAGTTGTGAGCAGAAGTTACATATGTCACTTCTGGGTTAAGCATGGAATTGCTTCTGTGAGACCTTCCAGAGCTCTTTTTTCCTCTGGCATGGTGCTTGCCAACATTTAATACAAGGGCTACTCTCTCAGCCTAGATCCCGAGAGGAGGATCCTGAGATCCATGATGAATATATACAGAAGAAAGAAACTTTATAATAACTAAGACTGGGGGGTTGCTTATTACAAAAACATGCCTTAGCCTATCCTGATTGATACAGACGTTTTGAATGGCCCAACTACAGTTTTGATCTCCATTCTGGGTCTCTCTGGTTCAGATATTTCTACTGGTTCTAATGGACAGAGCGGGTACCTGACTTACAAAATGCTTCCTGAAAACGGCATATTTCAGTGTGGGAATAGCTACCCTTCTCCCCAAAAGTAGGATCCTTCATGTCCAATTACCAGTTCCATGAATGAAGTACCCCTGATTGAAGCAAAGCCGTCACAAAGGTAAAAAGAGTAGATAGCTTTATAAGAAATAAAATCTCAGAGGAAACACAAGCTCCATCTAGGAAGGAATATCACTTCTCCCTCATCTATCATGGAGTCAGATTACCTCCATTTACCTCTCTTATTTAACCATCAAGAGTGTGGAAACAGAGACGATACCTAGAAAGGTTGAAAGTTCATCATAACCCATTAATATATTAGCAAGAATTGTTTATTAACCAGAAACCCATACAGCATAAAGGGAATAGGATATTTTATAGATAAGTCTCAAGGCAAGAGAAAGCAACCAAAGGTCAGAAGCACCAGGGGACCACCCAAATGAACTGATATCACACTGTGAACAATAACACAGGAGAGTGCGGAAGCAGGAAAAACGGATTTTGCCAACTTCCTGATCTCATCCTGGAGAAGAGCCAGTTTTAACACTGACTCCAAATGAGGTTTTTCTTGAGGAAAAAATTCCCACAATTGGAGAAATTTATCAATAAGGGCAAAACAGGTTTCTGTTAAGATCTCTGAGTCTCTGTAAATAAGTTTATACCTTTTTAGTCTACTCAGTAAAATTTGTCTATTTACCAATTGCTGCCAAATCTGTAGCATTTATCCCAATTTATAGAAAATTTCTGTTAAAACATGTAGCTTTAGGCTTGCCTATGAGGCCTCCTCACATTTCAGCAAAACAGTGAGTTTTGTCATAATGTCTTGTTATCTGCAAGATTCAAAAGCACTGTGGTCAGGCCATGCCTAGCAATCATGAGACAAATAGGAGCATATTACAAAAAACAAAATATGTATGCAGAAAACATTCATAGCAACAAAATGTATGGGATAAAACATGACAACATATTTTGTTGACAAGAAAAATAGAGAGACTCTCTCTCCTCCCCACGCTCAATACTCACCATATCTGCCAGCAGGGATCTTTGAAAGAGCTGGCCATTGCAACAAGTAATTTATGCAGCTCTCGTAACATCCAGGCACTAATGCAAATTGTCTACTTAAGCATGCTGACCTTCACAGCACCAAACCAGGGCTCAGCAACCAGAAATTCCCTTCACTCTTCGGTGGAGGAGTCACATTTTAAAGCCTGTCATCCTACTTAAGGAACTACCATTTAACTGTCATTAATAGGGCTTTTAGATTTTAAATTGAATAGCATATAAAATACTTCTTAGTAGCAGGTAATTGTAGTTTATAATTGGTTTCCTCCTTTGAATGTTCCACTACAAGATTCTTGGCCTTCACTTTGGTTTTGATGGTGCATTCTGTTTTGAGGGAGTTGGTCAAGAAATAATGTTTTATAAATAAAGGTTAAATAAACAAAAGTTCAACAAAGGTTGAAACTTTTGACCTAAATCACATTGAATTTTGAAAAATGTATTACACTTGTTTTAAAATGCCTATAGTGTATTAGTTTGCTAGGACTGTTATAACAAAATACCACAGGCTGGGTGGTTAAAATGATAAAAATTTATTTTCACACAGTTTTGGAGGCTAGCAGTCCAAGATCAAGGTGTCAGGAGGTTTCGTTTCTTCTGAGGCCTCTCTCTTTGGCTCACAGATGGACACCTTCTCATTGTGTTCTTACATGGCCTTATCTCTATGCATGCACACCCCTGATGTCTCTCTGTGCATGCTAATCTCTTCTTTTTATGAGGACACGAGTCAGCTTGGATTAAGGCCAAATCTAACAGTTTTAACTTAATCACCTCTTTAAAGGCCCATCTCCAAATACAGTCACATTCTAAGGTACTGGGTTTAGGGCTTCAACATGTGATTTTGAGGGGACACAATTCAGCCCCTAACACTTAGCAAATGGAATATAATGTAGCCTTTCTCGATTACTCAGGATCTGAATTTTGAACATTCATATATTTTTCTGTGCCATCAGCATCTCTAGAGAGAGTGAGGGGGTTATGGAATGTGCTCTTAGAGAAGTCCCTAGACTCCCTTTGGCAACCGAAAGCCCCAGACTTTTTACTATTCAACACAGCAATCACTAGCCACATGTGGTTATTTATGTTCCAATTAATAAACTTACATGAAATTAAAAATTCAATTATTCATTTGCACTAAAAACTCAAGTGTTCAGTAGTCACTTGTGGCTAGTGCCACCAAATTGGGAAGTGCAAATACTGAACATTTCCAATTTCACAGAATTCTACTAAACTGCACTGTCAGACTGCTGTCCTGTTGACAGAAACTCGCCCTTATTGCCCCATAATACCCTCAAGAGAGCACAACACAGCTGGAGTCTTCAAGAACTGTGCAGGTTGAGCTACCCTTTCTTTCCCCTTCTCTCGGTCACATTCATCTCCACTCCTCACTGTCACTGTTATTGGTTACTGCCTTTACACTTCATCACGTTTTCTCCTAATTCTGCTGCCTTGCCTTTTAATTTCTTGCTCTTCCCCTTCTCACCTTGTCTTTGACTTCATCTTCTATCCTTTTCTTTGCTGGGACGGTGAATTTTGCTTTGAAAGGTTTTGCCAAACAATAGAAATCATCTCTCTTCTAATAAGCAAATGCCATTAATCTTCATGTCTTTGGCCGCTCGACGCTTCTATTGGTGTTTCATTCAGATGCATCTTAGTGTAGTGGAGCCTGGTACCTGAACAGTGGATAAGATGGGGCCATATAGTCTATCTGGAAAGCATAGCAATCACAGGAAATTGGTTTTCTGCTGTTCCTCTAGCAGCACTTCTTGGGAGATGAGTTAGCCTAACAATTAAAGACTTTGAATTCAGCCTGCCTGAGTTCAAACTGAGGTGGCATCACCTATTAGCTATTTGACCTTGACCAAATTTCTTAACTTCAGTTTCTTCATCGGTGTATTATAAGTTTTACAACTTCATATTTTTCTGCTGCTTTGATATTCCCACAGATAGGTTATGAGCACCCACCCAGGTGACCAGGTGCACCAGTGTGATAGGCTGGAACCTGCCACAAGTTCCTCTTCTTGACATCTCTGACTGTGACCTATGACATTCAAATGCACCAGTGAGATGCCCCCATGCCTTTTGCTCATATACCCCACAAGGTCCTCACTCTCTCTCAGCTTCCCACCTGCTTGGTTGAACCTGCTCCCTGGGTGGTCTCCTCATGTGGCTCCTTCATAGTATACAGTGATTCTGTCTTTCTAGGACCTGTAAGTAATAAACTTTGTTTTCCTTTTCCTCGCCTGTGTCCCCTCTGTGGCTGCACCTGACTGACCATCATATGAAAAAATATAAAGCAACCTATAAGATAGACTTTAAGAATAGTCCTCACCTTATGAAGTTGTTAGGATTAAATAATTTGACCTAAGAAAATGGTGCCTCAAATATAGCTCAATAGTTAGGAATAGTTATTATTTCTCAGGAAAAGTTTAGCTCTTTACAAGATGACTATGGACCTTGTCTGCTGGACTACTTGTATAGATCTCAGGCAGAGGAACATTTATTTGCCATATAGACTTTTTATTGTGCATCTATTTCATATTCAAGTTTTGCTAGGAAGTCCCTCCACTTTCTCAAGTTATCATCCACCTATTAAGACAAGATTTATGCAGAGAAAAGAGATTAGTATAAGACTGGACATAATCAGATGCTAAATCATAATGGACAATATATTCTATATAGGATTTTGGAAAAAGAAGTATTGATTTCTGGCTTCTGGTTTCACATGAAAGAAGCTTCAAAGTCACCATTCTATCCTAACAACAAGTAAAAAGCTGAACAAACTAAAAAATAAATAGCTCTTCTAGCATATGTAAGAGATGTGAGGACACAGGGCAATTTGCTGCCTCTAAGATTGGAGAGACAGACAGGTAATACAGGTAATAACAACTTAGCAGAGCAGAGACTCACAAGTGAAACCACCCCAGGAAGCAGTGCTGGGGTAGAAAAACCTAAACGGTAATTGAGTTGCTGGAAGCTCAGTGTGGACAAGTCTGAGAGTTGAAGACTCCAGGGGGGCCAGTTCTTGGGGCAGGGGGAGTGCACAATATTGTGAGATTTACTCTAGGAGCTCAACCAGATCTCCACAGTAAATATTGGAGAAAAAATCCCTTGGTGCTTCCTGCAGTGAGACAAAGCCATTTTGAAACAGCACTCTGTTCTTGATATCATGGCCTGCCCCCAGAGGAAGCTAGTTAATGAGAGCCTGATTTTCTGGGATATTATCAGAACCTAAACTGACCTGGGGAAGAGAAATATCCAACTTCAACCCACTCTAGCTAATCTCTCCCACCTAATGGAGGAAAAATAGTGAGAACCACTTGTGAAGGTCACAGTCCAGAGGTCAGGCTCACCAAATGCCTGAGACCTAGTCATAGGGCTAAAGAATGCTTTGCCTCTCTTCATACCTCACCACTACATTACTAAAGATCTATTTGCAGCATTCCCACCTGCTTGGCTGAGCCTGCTCCCTGGAGGTTTTTTTTACCTAGTACATCATGTCCAGCTATCAAGAAAAAAATTACAGGGCATACCAAAAGATTAAAATCACAATTTGAAGAGACAAAGCTAGCATCAGAACCAGTCAAGGCAGGAATGCTGAAATGATCAGACTGGGAATTTAAAACAACTATGAGTAATATTTTAAGGGCTCTAATGGATAAAGTAGAAAGCACATAAGAACAGATAGGCAATGTAAGTGGAGAGAAGGAAATCTTAAGAAAGAATCAGAAGAGGTGGTAAAAATAAAAAACACTGTAACAGAAATGATGAATGCCTTTGATGGAATATGGCTGAGTAAAGAACCTCTGAGCTTGAGTATATCTTCAAAGAAAACTCCAAAACTAAAAAGCAAAGAGAACAAAGACTGGAAAACAAAACCAGAATAAAATATCCAAAGACTGTGGGACAACTACAAAAGTTGTGGCATGTGTGTAATGGGGATACCAGCAGGAGAAGAAAGAGAGAAAGAGAGAGAAGAAAGAAGAAAGAGAGAGAAGAAATATTTGAAACAATAATGACTGAGAACTTTCCCATATTAATGTCAGACATCAAACTACCAATCCAGGAAGCTCAGAGAACACCAAGTAAGATAAATGTCAAAACACAAACCAAAAAACCCCCAAACTACACGTAAGCATATCATTTTCAAGTTATAAAAAAAAAATTCAAGAAAAAGAAAAATCCTTAAAGAAGCAAGAGTAAAAACACCTTACCTATAGAGGAATAAAGATAAGAATAATACCTGACTTCTTTTCGGAAACCACGCAAGCAGGAAGAGAGTGAAGTGAGATATTTAAAGTGTTCAGAGGAAAAAACCCCACCAACCTAGAATTCTGTACCCTGTGAAATTATCTTTCAAAAGTGAAGGAGAAATAAAGATTTTCTCAGACAAACAAAAATGGAGGGAATTTGTTGCCAGTAGACCTGCCTTGCAAGAAATGTCAAAAGAAATTTTTGAGAGAGAAGAAAAATAATATGCATTGGAAACTCAGATCTACATAAAGAAAGGAAGAGTTGCATCAAAGAAGAAATAAGTGAAAGTAAAAAAAAAAACTTTTATTTTTTATTCTTAATTGATTTAACATAACAGTTTGTTCGAAATAATAATAGCAAAAGTGTATCTAATTATGTATATATTTTTTACATCTTATGTATGTATGTATATGCTTTTGTGTACATATATAAGTGAAATAAATGACAGCAATGATACAAGGGATGAGTAAGGTACTCACACTAAATAATAATAATGATGATGATGATGATGATGATAATAATAATAGTAATAATGCTTTGTGTGAACTGAACTCATCAAAAAAAATTTTAGAGGCCCCAGTGAAGAGAGTTTTCTCCTGGAGGAGAAAACGAGGAGAAATGAAAGCCATGTAAGGAAGGTGTTGAGCAAAGATAGAAACAGGAGTGAACATAGAGGAAGTGAATGAGGGTAAGAAGGGGTGCCTTTGGTGGAGAGGAAGCTCTGAGTTTAGCAACAGGATAGATTAATGAGGGTGAGAGTGAGAAGACTGGCAGGTTTGGAGTTAAAATCCATGTGAGTATCAGAGGAGGGTATTTTAGATCTTTCAATATGTTTCTAAGTAATGTTCTTTAAAATTTTATGAAATATACTATACTATATTGTACTTATAATTATTTGATTTACTAAGCTCACTTTCAGTGACTACCTCCAAGTTAGAGCCTTTCAAATTCTCATCTACCTTCAGGTTACTACTAGGAATGATTCCATCTTAGCACCATCTATATACTTCAGGAAAATTCACCTTGTAAAATATGCCATTAATAAAATATTAAATTACAATGAACCCCCAACTAAGTAAAAGAACATAAAATAATCTCTGTGTAGAGGAACATTTAATTTTTTATGGTTCTTTAAGGTGAGTGTACATGAAGAGGGATTCAAGCAATCAGTTCATTTCAAGTATACATTTATTTTCTATGCTCTATGTACTAAAGAAGTGCACCTGGTATTTTGAATTATATAATAGAAATATAAGAAATATCTTTACCTTCAAATGGTAGCAGCATACTTATGCAAAGTAAAGTAACTAAACAATACAGTTTATATGCAATGACAAAGTGAATAGCATAGTATTAAATAATATACTTATTCATAAGAGAGATTAATGGAATAAAGAATAGTTAGAAGTGTTGTCATAACAGTTGCTGATATTTAAGTGTACTTTAAAAATGCTTAGCATTTGATTAGATGAAAAGAAAAAGACTACTCTTTTTTTGGTAAGGATATACATTATGAGTAGAGTATAGAAGTAAGAATAAGCCAGAACTGTCCTGGACATTGTGAAAAACAGAGGGTAGGGTCACACTGAGAAATACCAAAAGATAAGGTTTTTGGATAGAAAGTAAAAGGAGGGCCTAGCCAGCATGGCTCAGTGGTTGAGCTTCAACCTATGAAACAGGAGGTCACGGTTTGATTCCGGTTGGGGCATGTGCCCAGGTTGTGGGCTCAATCCCTTGGTGTGGGGCATGATTGATGACTATCTCTCATCATTGTTTCTCTTTTCTCCCTCTCCTTTCCTCTTTCTGAAATCAATCTAAAAAATTTTTTTTAAAGTTAAAGGAGGGCCTTTAAATCCATACATTTCTTTTTCTAAAATGCAAATCCTCAAGTGTTTCCATCAGGTGCCTAAGCATGACTCCATGACAAAGTCATAGAAACATTCCAAATCATTCAAAGTGCCTGTTGTAATGCAGAATAGAAGTCTAGGTGTTGCAGTTTTTTAAGACATGCCCCTTCTCAAAATTAGTGATCTGGGATGGAGATTTGTGCCTCCTAAAATGAAGTTTCCCAAGTGGCACATCAGATATCAGTTAGGTTTACCCAATTTTGCTTTATCTTAAATTCTCTTTTCCAGTTTTATTTTTCCATTTTTTGTATCTAACTGCCTTATTACCATATGTGGTCCCTAGAATCTAGAAATATCCAAGGACATTTTTACTTCTAAACTAAAATTTCTTCTCCCTGATTCATTTATTCAGCAAATATTTACTGAACACCTCCTATGTGCAGAGCAACTAGTCTAAGGCCTTGGATAGATCTGTGAGCAAAATCAGTAAAATTCCTACCCTCAGAGAGCTTTAATTTAAATAAGTAAAGAGAGAAAATAAAAGAAAACCATGAGAAACACTTATCTCATTTCACAGGTTAAAAAAAAAAATACATTCAGAGAGACAGTTGAACTTCCTAAGTTTATACTGTTATTGAGTGGTAAAATAAAATTTAAACTCTTCTGTATACAACCACAGCTACGTATTGTAAAGTAAGTGACTACTAAAATATAGAAATACAACTCTTCCATTGGCTTCTGGCATTTCTAAGATGCACATCTTTCTCCACCCACCCCCGCCCCTATTCTACCCATTCTCTATGTCTTGGTTTTGAAAGACTAAAACTAGTGTGTATTAAAGGTTCGTTGAGAAGCAGCATGAGGATCTCTCTGAGAATGTACACATTGAGAACAGGTGGTATTTTCAAGATAGGAGGGTCTCGAACTCATTGCCCACTTAGCTTCATACTCGTCAGTTCCGGGCTTTTCAGTACCACGGACAGCTGCTTTCCATCGAATTTCTTTCAAAAGATTCTATAATAAAATATTGCACACTATCTTCTTTTGCTCCTCATTTTATGTATCGTAGGGCTATTACAACTATTTAACCATGTCCATATAATTCATCATCCAGAACATTTATTACTTCTATGTGCTCAATTAGGAAGCAGCAAAAAGTGCATAAGAATAGCATTTAAATTTAACATCCTAAACAGAATGTCTTCTGGGTTTTTCCTTCTTTTGTTTATTTGTCTGTTGATATTTTTTTGTACATGCATTTAGGCAAAATAACAAAATTTACACATTCTATAGGACATTATGTTATGTTTTCATAAGTACACAATTTACTGACCATCGTTGCCCTAAATGAATTATCAAAATATTAAAGTTCAAATACTTGAATGTAGAAATCATATATATGCAAGGAAATCCTGTGATCTAAGTATATTTTATAAATATAAATGTCCTCAGCATCATTTCACTGGCTCACAGGGAGGTTTCAGAATCCATTATTCCTGCTAGAAAATAAGTACAAATGGACATATGGGTAATATCCAGCCCCTTCGTGGTGTACTTCATAGAGTAAGACCTTAATAATTGCTTTTTTATTGTACTGATTAAAATGCTAATAAATGCCTCCATTGTGCCTCTCCTTCCCCTGCCATTATGTTGTGATCTGGTAAATTCTGCAACAGACCATAGAAAAGCCAGAATGGCTATGCTATCATGGTGAGGCGAGGAGCTTATTTGAAAGCAAGGGCTTCAAGTATGTAAAAATAACTTTATATTAGTAGCAGAAAACAGCTGTATGGTTGACATTTAAATCACATCTAAGTATAAGGCCCCAGTATACAAAATAGTACATAAAGTAATAATTGAGAAAATGTCAAAATTTGTAGTTTATTTTCACTTGGGTATGACATTTTGTAAAAAATATGAAATACCTCTTTGAAGTTTGGTTGTGTTAGATCTCTAACCTGAATTCACACAAAGAGAACATTCAGTGTTAAAGTTTCCATTATTTTTAATCTATTACATTGGAAACATAACATAGAGTAGCCATCATTGTCTCAAAATACTATCACTGCACGTTAAAACAATGGTACAGTAATCCCCCTTTATCCATGGGGGATATGTTTCAAGACCTCCAGTGATGCTGAAACCTCAAGTAGTACAGAACCCTACGTATACTATGTTTTCTCCTATACCTACATACACTTTATGGCTTCTCTGGCTTATTTGTGTTGCCAGTATCATTATTCTTGATCTCTGGGGCCATTACTAAGTAAAATGAGAGTTACTTGAGCACAAACACTTTGCTATCTGATAAGCAAGACGGTTACTAACTGACTAACAGAAAAGGAGCATATACAGCGTAGATGTGCTGAGCAAAGGGATGATTCGCGTCCTGGGCAGGACAAAGATTTCATCACAGTACTTGGAATGGTGTGCAATTTAAAACTTATGAATTGTTTATTTCTGGAATTTTCCATTAAATATTTTTGATCATAGTTGAGCACAGGTAATTGAAATCATGGAAAGCAAAACTGGATAAGGGCAGACTACTGTATTAGACAGTAGTTTTTTGAGCAGAAGTCTTAGGTGCATTAGATGGGAAAGTTGTTTTGGACAAATCAAGGTTTTTCACTTAAAATAACAAAGAGATTAGCAAAGAGACTGTACAATTAAGCTATAAGAGGCCATTACTTATTATTTCTTTACATATGATCAATTTCCCAAGGGAAAATACTATACTATTGTTTGAGTTTGTTAGCATAAACATATATTACTTTTTTATAGAGTCAAGTTTTTATTGATGTATAACACACAGAGAAGTTTTTATTGACATATCACACACACATTGAAATATGCAATTCAATGAATTTTGCCAAGTGAATACACAAGTATAACTTGTACTCAGATTGAAATATAGGCCATTATCAGTGTCCCAGAAGCTTATACCTCCTTCCAGTCACTAATTCCTTTGTTCCAAGGATAACAACTACCTTGACCTCTAACACTACTACCACTTTTGCTTCTTTTTGGATTTTGTGTAAATGGTATCATATAGTAGCCTTAATATATACTAACATTTTTCCAAAGTGGTTGTGCCAAATTATACTACTGTCAGCTGTGTATATGAATTCTACTTGCTCCCATCCTCACCAAGACTTGATAGTGTTCATGTATTGCTTTTATAATAACAATAATAATAATGGTTAATAATTATAAGGCCATTTCAATTCAGAGGAGAAAATATCAGGCCTAGACCATTGCAAGAAAGAAGTGGTAAAAATCATACCAAGATCCCCAACTATTTTATTTGATTTTTTTAAACCTTTATGATGAATATATATATATATATATATATATATATATATATATATATATATAGTAAATTAGAGAAAATCACCTATATTTAATAACAGTTAATATTCTGCCAGAAAGCTTCAACTTTTTTGCTAAAATATTAAAGAAAATTACAGATATCAAGGCATTTCTATCTAAACATTTTAGTATACATTTCTAAAAAATAAGAATATTTTCCTATAGAACTACAATACTATAATGAAATCTCACAAAATCTATAATAATTCCCTTATGACATCTAATATCCGATCTCTATTCAAATTTCCCCTAATATCCAAAAAATTTCTTTTGACAGTTGGTTTGTTTAAACCAGGATTTATTCAAGGGCTACACATGCCACTTGGTTATTATGTTTCTGAAGTTTCTTAATCTGAGTCCATGCCCAACCCCCCTTTTTAAAATGACATTGACTTGGGTAAACAAGGCCATCTGTCCTGTAAGATATCTGAACGTCTGGATTTACCTGACTGTTTCCTCAAAGTCATTTAACTTGTTATTCTACTCCATGTATTTCTTATAAACTGAAAGTCAGATCAAGAATGCTTCCTGGAGGGGCAGTGACTTTCACATTGCATCACTCCAGGAGGTAGACACCATCTGGTGTCTGACCTAGTGGTGCTAAGACTGATCACTGGGTTAAGATGGTGACCCTTAAACCTTTTCATTGTAAAATTACATATTTATTCTCCCAGTCTTCCATTAATCTGGAGAATGACTCCAACTGTGTTTATAGTAACAACAAAAATTATTTTTAAGGACTATTAAGATATAAAATGTGCCCTGGCAAAATTGTCAGAGAAGATTTATTTACAGCATATACTTCTCCAGCTTTCATCTCTTTGACCCTTCCTTTCCTTCTTCCTCAAGACATCCTATGCCTCCTAGGTATATAGTGATGCTAGACAGAAGATGACAACTGGGCAGGAAAAGTACATGGGAAGAATTCTGTTTCTAACTCCTATATACAACCTCCATAGGTTAGAAAAAGGACATGAACATTCTTTCGCACTTATGACCTGTTCAGTGGCTTCATTCTCAAGATGATTTACAAACAGTGGCTGTTGGAGCAATCACTTTCTTCACCTGTGACAATATTCTCTAAAAACAGTTTATTTTATAAATGTGGAATAAGCTGTTAACTATTAAAATAGTTATTATTATTAGTCCCACACAAATATCACTATCTGATGGAACCAATAATAATACAAGGCATAATAACATAAAGAGGGTTAATTGTTTTTTTTATAGTGTTTTGATAATTTGGATGAAGCCATAATAAGGAGACAAGATTCTGATTCTGCCATATACATGAGCTGCACAATTACTCAGCAAACATTTGTCTCTTCAATGCACTATGTCAATTCCTGATGTTGTTTTATTGTCCCATGAGGCACATTACTGGGTCTCAAGGGTGGAAAGATTCTAGAAGAATATTAAGCCCAGAATATGAGGGATGGACATCCATCCTGTTCCGAGCAGCCTGGAAATTATTGTTTAATATTAATTTATTAGATGATTGCTGAGCCAAAAGGACATAATATCCATTATGTAAATGTTCAGTCATGGACACTGTGCCCCAACACTTATTAACTCCAAGCTGAATATTGAATGGCATGCATCCAAAACTAAACATGTTCAAAGAGACAAATAGTTTGTCATGAAAAGCAAGACCTTTCAGTAAGTAGTACATTTTGTCCTACAAATGAGACAGTGCTTTTTCTTGAACAACACTAAAGGCTCAAGCCAGAAAAATTGGGCCCTGGGAGAAGAAGAAAATAATGTAGTGGGAAAGGAAGAGTGTTTCGTGGCTACACATTAGTTCACATTTTTGTCTGGACTCTATTTGAGCAAATGTCCTAAAGGTGTAGAGCAATTCTATGTGCAGAGGACTGGTGGTTATACTTGGAAAGTCTTTCAAGGATTTAGAAAAGGAATTGATCTCTTTGTAATGTTATGCATGGCAATAGGTGACATGTATAATTCACTGGTTTATCTGCTCACCTTAGCATTTTCAAAAATGAATTTGTGACTTCGTGATGCAGTTTTTGTGAAGCCTTGAGTTGTATACAGTTGGCTTGATAACCTTTTACATATAGTAGCCAACAGAGAAAAATAGATTTTTTTCCTATTTTATGAGTCTTCCTGTGGCTCTGAGGGAATCCCTGTCACATAGAATTCCCTTCATTGCTTCAAAAATGTATACACCCTGAAGAAGAATCTCGTACCCTTTGGGACAGTATGGATGGTCCTGGAGAATATTATGCTAAGTGAAATAAGCCAGGCAGCGAAAGAAAAATATCACATGATCTCGCTTATACTTGGAATCTAAAGAACTTAATAAACTGACGAGCAGAATAGATTCAATGACATGGAAGCATAGTTGAGACTGACGAATGTCAGAGGGAAGGGGGAGAGGAGGTGGAGGGGGAGAGAGTAACCAAAGAATTTATATGCATATATGCACAACCCAAGGACATGGACAATGGTGGGGAGAGTGACTGGGGAGGGGGAAGGAACGGGGGGGAAAGGGTCATCGGGGAGAAAAAGGGACATCTGTAATACTTTAAACAAAAATAAAAATTATTAAAAAAAAAAATGTATACACCCTTTAACTGACCAAAGCAGAAAGGACTTTTTGCCCCCATTTTCCATCCCTGAGGCTTATATTTCTTTTCAGACCTAGTACAATGTTTAGCATGGAACAGATGTCCATGAAATGATTGTTGAATGAATACATGAGAAAATGAATAGTTGTATCATGTCAATAAGGGTATGTGCTCTGGGCAAATCCTGAAGCTTGCTTAGATGATGAGACTATAAATAATTTGGCCAGCTTAATCATTTCCTGATCAACTGAAACTATTTAATCCTTCCAATGATGGCTTTCTTCAGTAGTGGAGGCAGGGTACATGAGTAGGGTGCTCTAAGGGAACTGTATTTATAATTACGATCTTTTCCACTTATCAAAAATCACTGCAAACCAATGAATCTCATTTGTGCAATATATGATTTCATAAAATATTTAGCAACATGAGACCTACCAGGAAGGAGCAGGCATGAGAATTTTTATTGGTGGAGGAGTTGATTAGCAGACATAACAGCTACCTGTATGAACTTTTCTTGTTTTGCACATATTTTCTGGGAGGAGACTCCTGCCCCTGAAATACAGTCCTGGACACCTGTTGTTTTGTTCCTTGAAGTCAACTGACTTTTTTAGTCTGTAGTCAAACTCCTGTTTGACTGTAGGCACCATGTCTTACCTCCTGGAAAATCCTCTCTCCTGTGGCTTTCAGTGGGATCTCTCCAGGACTAGCTGCCTCCTTTTGGTTTTGCTGAGAGTTATTCCAATTATCTGTCATAGTCCAGCTCAGCCTTTTAGGTCCTGGCTAGCTCCTGTCTTTCTAGATGGTGAATTGACCAGGATGGCAGATAATGACCATTTCAGAAAGAAGCTATGATGTCACTATCTACCTTACATGGAATGTAATTCTACCTGCCATGCCTAAGTCTCAGCACCGCACCTCCTCACCATGTTCATGGGATGCTGGCATCCACTATTGGGCTTGCCATCCATCCCTCAATCAGTGGCACCCCAGGGGATCCACAATGAAAAGTGTGCTTAAATCTTCAGGCCCATTTGGATCCTACTAGTCACTTAGCATAGCAGGGGGGTGAGATTATATGTTAAGTCTTTCCTTAAAGTTTTGAATGTGATTATAATAAAACCACCATTTTCTGGAGAGCAGCCTTCCAAAAGTAGTCAGGAGCAGAGGAAAGAATGTAAATAAAAGAGCGCCTGAACACCCAGAAGTAAATGAAAAATTCAATAACCAAAGGCCTAAATATAAATACACTGCATAGTAAAAGAGACTGTGTCCTGGCCAGTGGCCAATGACTCTAAAAAGTCAAACTTTTGATGTGATCCCAGAAATAAGAGGTAGATAGGAGAGAAGCAAGCTGGAGGAGAAATGGCAATAAACCATTGGAAATAAGAAGAAAAGGCCGTAGTGACATCAACTAGAAGTGGTGATGAAGACGGTGAGAAGGGATCTTCAGACTATTGGGAGCAAGAGGGCTCATGGGCAAATAAAGAAGGGACACTCAGGCTGCAACCTGAGGAGAGGGCTGGGGCAATCTGTCAATCATATGGAAAAAGCTGAAAATATATCTACCTTGCAACATATAGAAAATAAATTCCACATGGATCGAGGACTTTAATGTGAAAGACAAAACTTTTAAACTTTAAAATATAAGATAACATTTTTATGACTTCAGTACAAGGTAAGATTTCTTAAATAAGTTCTAAGAAGTATACAGCTTCTACAGGAAAAGATTGATATGTTTGACTCCATTAAAGTTAATAATTTCTGTTCATCAAAAGAGACCAAAAGGGAAGTGGAAAGATAAACCACTAACTGGAAAAAGGTATTTATAACACACAAAAATAAAGTTGTTATTTGAATATTTAACAAGTATAGCATAGGCATCAATTAGAATGGATGCCAACCACAAATTACTATTACGACAGCATGAGTACATTTCAGCATAATGTGACTAAATGTCACACAGGATTAGTATCCAGAATGTATAAAGAACATATACTAATATATAAAAGATACACATTCAAATAGAAAAGTGGGCAAAATATCTAAACAGGCATTTCACAGAAAAGGGAGCACAAAACACCAAAATAATATATGAAAAGATAGCAAACTTCATTAGTAATCATGAACATGTAAATAATAACCCACAATAAAATCCCATTTCTTAGCCACCAGACTGGCAAAAAAGTTTAAAAGTTTAGTCAATTGTAGTGTTAGCATAAATGTGGAGTAATAACTCTCTTTTGTGTTGATAGAAATGTAAACTAGTACAATCACTTTAAAAAAATAACGTGGCATTACCTACACGGCATTTCCACTCCTAACTCTGGGAAAATTCTTGCCCACACGTACAAAACAGACCTTTAAAGCACTGGTTGTAGTAGAAAAATGGAAATAATTCAAATACCTATTGATATTAAAATAGATGAAAAATCATGATATTATCATTTATACAGGGGAAGTTCTACATACAATAGTGAAAATGAATGAACTATTGCTATGTGAATGAGTTTCAACCACGTATCACTGAATTAAAAAGTAAGTCATAGGGAAATATATACATTCATTTCACTTCTATAAATTCAAAAGCAAGGAAAACCAAATAATAACTGTTTTGAGGATATGTGCAAAAAAATTTAAGTCAAGAAACACAATTTTGGATAGTGCTTAACTCTGGGGACAGCAGGGCAGGAAGGGAGTAATGAGATCTGGGAGGAGCACACAAAGATCCCATAAATTGGGTGGGGAGGCAGGGTGTTTATTATTATTACTCAAACATACATATGTGATATTATTCACATATAAATATATATGTACTTTAGAGTGTTCATATTTCAAATTGTTCATATTTTAAAAGTAAAACAAAAAGCACTACCAAAAATAAAAAGGTGATTATAGAAACGTAAATACAGTATCAAATGTAAGTGGACAAATAAGTGGATCAGCATAAAAACATGAATGTAACATGTACTCATGAACTTCAGAATGTTAGCTGCTCTGAGAAGGGACAGTGGGAAAGTAATGGGATAGATGTAGGTGCAAAATGGACTTTGCCTGTATCTGTAAGATTTTCTTTCTTTAATTAAATTCTGGAGGAAAATATGAAAAAATGTTAGGTTGTTTAAATCTAGATGTATGACTAAGTTAATGCTTGTTATGTATTTTCTGCACTTTTCTTTATATTTTAGTAAAATAAAAATAGTTCCATTAAATAAAAGCCAAAGTGTTGATGTTTTGGAAATGGACAGTTAAGTCTCAATGATTTAGAAAATTCACCTATCTAGAATGACTTGATCAAGAGATTAGGAAGACAGATGGGGAGGTAGAGAATCATTCTGCAGGAAATAAATTAATTTTAAAATGTAATAAATATCTTATTAGCCCATACTTAGAGTCTTGAGTTTAGATAAAATTGCATTTGGTTGAATTTAAGAATTTTGTTTACTTTGCATGTATTCTCTTGATCCAAACAAGTAAGCATGAGCACCATATTTAAAATTTAATGTACATTATTAGTTAAAATATATCCCCCTTTATCTATAGTTTGCCTTATAACTAATCTTTTTATCATAATTTTTATTATAATTTAAGACTAAATATTTGTAAAATTTTATTTAAAATTATTCTATGTTTTAAATAAGGGAAATAATTTTTAGTTTTGTGTATTGGGTGATTTTAGTATTTAACGCATACAATTATATAACAAAATTTTAAAGGCTAGAGTTTTTCAGTTTAAAATTAACATTCACAATTATAATGTAAAAGTTTAACACATTTGTTCACAACTCACATAATTATTTTTAACTTAATTTAATTTAAATTTCTGGTTTAAATATTTAATTTCTTTTGTGAGATACTTTAAAGGTTAAATTATTTTCAATTACTAGGGCAAATCTATTAAAAATTTTAAATGAGTTTTAGTACTTAGATAAGTTTATTTTCCAACAGATGACATTTAAAATCTTTCTGTATCTAAACATGGAATAAACTGGCTTGATATTAAATGCTCCATTTTTAAATTGATTTATTAAATATGAAATTAACATTTACTACATATCTATTAAAGTAAGCTTAAAAATCTGTAAGGCAATTATTTTTAATTATTATAGATTAAATTAAAATATGTAGACTCATGCCTAGAAATATATCCTTGTAATAATGTTTTCCCCACCTCACAAAAAATAGGATACTGTATTGCTCTAATAAACTACTAATGTATTTGAATTTTAGTTTTGATCTAAGAGGGGGAAAAGTTTGAAGTGCTCTCAAGATTTGAATAAATTTACTTTACATTCTGTAAAATATTGATTTCATACTTTATAACTGATTTATAATTTTCAATATGCTAAAAGCATACTATGCCATGAAATACCCCCATTTTAGTTTATATATGATGGCCTTTTTACATTTATGAGACACAGATCATTTGCAATGCAATAGCATTGTTATATTTCATTTTTTAATGTTTTCATGATGAAAAAGCTGTGACCATTGTGTTCTCCACTTTCCATTATCAGACAGGTAATTTTACTCCTGCATTCCAGCATTATGTCTCTTCCAGGAGTGTTGAAAAACTGTCATGTTGTACATGCACTTCATTCTTAAGAAGTCTGGCTTTTAGAAATTCCAGAATATATTGTAAGTGAAGCCATTATCGAATGCAGAATCAATTCTCTACAGAAACAGATTGAGTCTGGGACAGGTGAAAGAAAGAAGACCTACTGTATGGAAATTAAAATAGCTGCTGAAAAACTCACCAGTGAAGCAACTCAGATTACACTTCCAGGCAGAAACACCACAAACGGCTCCTGGCTCACAAAGAAAATCAATCTAAGGAGCTGTGCTGATTTACATAGCTGATGTGGCTGAAAAATGAGCATGGGGAGAACATCGCTTTCCAGATGCAAAAAGGCTGGTGGAGAATTAGATTTGTACCAGGAGGTGCGTAATGGAGAAAGAGCTGTTCAGAGTGAGCACTGTGCAAAAGGGATGTGGCTCTGGAGCCAGGGCGGGGGCAGCCCTGCCCGGTCCCAGCCTGAGAGCTGCTCCAAGAAACCTCTGGTGAAAATGATGTTTTAAGAGGCACTCATTAAGTTCCATAATGGGCACCCAGAGGTGATCATAAACCTGCAAAGAAAGTCTGTCACTTACTGCTGTCTTATTACAGCCTCTACACTAGGTGTTATGAAATTTCCTACTCTAACAGATTGAAAAAGCGCACTTCAATGTACCTTTTATTAATTTCACTGGCTTTTAAATTGTCTGAACTGTGGAGGCCCACTATAATATATCAGCCTGTTCATTACCATTCTTGTCTAGTCAGTTTCTGGAGAATGAATAAAATAGCCTAGGAATTGAGATATGTACGATTGTTAAATTACCCATGAGGGCGGTTTCCTGCCTCAGTAAATGCACAGAGACGTATAAGCAGTGTGCATTCGATTCCAGGGGAAGGTAAAGTTGGGTAGGTCCCCTACATTTTTTGAAGACACACATTGATCCCTTTATTTCTAGCAATCCCATACAGCATATAGTGGCATTTATAACACTCTTTACATCACTGGATTTTTAGTTTCATTTTTCCTTCTCTCCTTGATGAAGGTAAAAGGGTGAGAGGTGATGGTGACCGGAGTGGGTAAAGACTGCCCACATTCCCAACATAGAACTCTCTCTGACACACACACTGTCACCAGTAGACCAAAAGCCACAGCCCTGAGTTCATCCTAAGATCTAGAGATGAGGTGAAGGAGTGTCCACACTTTAGAAATGAAGCTACATCCCATATCCATAGGCCGTATTCTCATAGCAGGATGAAAACACCTCTGCATTTCTGACCTGGGATCAAGTCCTAGCTCCACCATTTACCAGCTGTACGGCCTTAGGTAAATTGCTCAGTCTCTCTAATCCTTACTTTCCCCGTCTCTAAATGGCTAAATAACCAACACCTACTGCAAAGGTTCTCAACCTCAGCACTATTGACACTGGGGCCAGATAATTCTTTGTCGTGGGGGCTGTTCTGGGCATTGTGGGATGTATAGCAGCTTCCATGACCTCTACCCATTAGATGCCAGTAGCACCCCCTCTGTTCCCCAGTGTGACAGCCACAATATCTCTGGACATTAACAAATGTTCCCTGGCAGAGAGTGGGGGGATAGGGGTGGCAACATCGCCCCTGGCTGAGAATCATGTTCTATTGAGCATTCTGATGAGTATCAGGCGCTTTTCTAAAAGCTACGAGTGTTAATATAACTATTCTCCCCCAAACAAAGGTGAGTACTGTTTTTATTTCACAGGTGCAGAAACTGAGTGACAGAGAAATTAAGTCCCACCCGGAGGTTACGCAGCTTTAAGGGGCTGAACTTGGACAGGAAACAGGTGTGAGGCTCTATCTGTGCTTTCTGCTACCTGGGATCATCCTAGCACCCACCCCATTGAGCTGTCGTGGACATTCAGCGACTCGGTGACTCCTGCTCTTGTCACCGTCAAGAGCACGGCCTGTCCATTTTGCAGGGCGAGGTTTCACCCGTGAACCTCGAGCCCCAGCCACTGCCCCAGCCCAGCCTGTGCTTCAGGAGAAGGAAGGAGGCAGCAGCCTGTTGGGTTTCCCTCTGCAGCGGCTAACTCCCGCCTCAGGGCCGTTCCATCACCGTATCTCTGTCACTGCCTGATTCAAAGGTTCGAAGACGTCAAAGGAAACTTTATATTCAGAAACAGAAAGGGGCAATATAGAATCAGTGGTTCCCAAATTTGGCTGCGCATGATAATTACCCACCCAGCTTGATAAAACCAAGTGGTGCCCAGGACCTCACCCAGAGATTCTGGTTTCGTTGGACTGAGGTGAGGCCTGTGTGTTAGGATTTTTCAAAGCCCCCCCCCCGCCCCCCCGGTGATTCTAACGAGCAGCCAAGGTTTGAAACCACTGACCAAAGACATCTTTTGTGTAATAATGTATTAGCTTATGTGATTTTTAATATATTTTACCAATTAACTGTTATACTTTACTGGTGCTACTTTTTTTTATATCACTATGCGGTAACTAACCCCAAATTTATTTGATAAAAATAAACTATACTTACTTGGTAATCGAAAGTGTGCAGAAAGGAATAAATGAAAGAGAGTAGAATTGGAGTTCAGGTTTGCTATTTTTGTGAATGCTGCCCGGAGGGTGCTCCAATTCCAGATGGATAACCCTTGTTCTTTGGACAGAAACTCAGCATCAGTGGACTAGGGGAGTTGACCAAGGAAAAAAATTAAAATGGAGTCTGTAATGTCTAAAAATAAGAGATGGACTAAATAAAGGTCATATTATAAAATACCCTGCTTCCATCGGGGTGACTGTTCTGAATCAAATATACTGACAGAAAAATGCTCACAGTATGCTATTTGATGAAAAAAATGAGTTACAAAAAAGTGTATACACAAACACCATTTTCCTTTCTAAAATAAAAATACATATCCATAGAAAAACATATAGAAGGCTGTATCCCAAAATGGTCAGAGTGGTAATTGCTGAAATTTTTCCTTGTTGGGGTTGAAAGTCATTTTTTCTTTTCTGCCTCTTGTTATCTTGTAACATCTCTATGATACTTATATATGACTTGGTAACAAAAATATAATTAAATATAGAAACTCAGCTGTCTTGGTCTAATTTCATGTTCATGAAAGCATTCTTCTGGTCTGTAATCTGGCAAATGTAGTAGATCTATCTCCAAATAAAAAGACTATCCTAGCTGGCTTCAGGCATCCAGTCTCAGGTCAGTTAAAACTACCAATGTAGTTTTTAAAATGAATTTCTGGGGCATTCACGATCAGACCTGCACATGTCAGTGAACCAGAAACGAATCCCTCATCCTGCAAGGTGGGGCTGCTGGGAAGCTGCTCTAAAACAGCCGGGTGGCCTCCCCTGTCTCCTCACGCCCATGGCCATGTGCATGTAGCTTTGTGTGTGCTTTCATTTGGAGGCCTTGCCTCAGCAACTGTTCTCCTGCCTGGGCCTTTTGAAGATCTGGGACCCTTCATCACGTTGTTGATTTTGAGCTAGAGCTGGGCTTTGCTTTCCTGTTAAAGGCAATTGTAAAGCAGCTAAAGACATGTTGCTGGAAGAAAAGAGACACAATCAAAATACAGAAAGCCAGCTTTTGCAGTAACAGCCTTTCATGTTGAAAGCAAGTGCCTTAATAAAACTGTATCACTAACCCAGAGCTTTGCGTGTGATACATATTTGATGAATGAATAAGTGAATGAACGAACAAACAAACATAATCTAAAGCCATCCACGTAGAATGAAAATGAATCTTACCTGGTGTGGGGCAGGCCCCTCAGTGAGCCAGGTTTATCCGTCTTTGCACTTTTAGATTCAGACTTTTTTACAGATGAGTGACACATGGCTCCCGTGGTTACAAGCAATTCACAGATTCTTTGTGCTGGAGTTCATATGATAAGCCATGTGAAAATGCCTTCTGAATGAAAAGAAAATGTGGAGAAAAACCCTTTCTCTGTAATATGTGCATTTGTGGAATGATGGCATCCTTTTCAGAAACATTTTATGTGGTCTGATACATTAATATGCATTATTCTGCAATACTAGCTTAGTTACCACATTCAGGAATTAGAAATTTCTTCAGGAAATCATTTATTTCATCCAACTCCTGCCCTTCCCCCGCCTCCATCTCTGAGAAAAAAACACCTAACCTTTTATACACATGATGTCTGATTGAATCTCAAAGACCTTCAAGGAAGACAATCCTATCATTTTTCTTAGTAACCTTTTCCAAGGTCTTATTGATCAAAGTGAAATTAAGGGATTATTAATTTGATTCCAGGTATCAGGGTCTATAATCATTATAATATGTTATCATCCTATTGAGAAAAAAAAACTAAAAATAACTTCCTTAATATAGTCTTTCTAATCTGAGTCAAATCTGAAATTAATCATCTATAATTATCAAACCTAATTTAATTAAAACTAGCTGTTCACCATCTGGTCTTATTTGTGTAAATTTAAGAATCTACCATTTCATAAGAAATTCCTCTCTTTAACCAATTATGTTAAGCATAATTATTATGTAATTAATCTCAGTTCAAATTACATTTGTTGTCACTTGACAGAAAAGTAATTTATGTGATAAAAAGCAGTTGACCAACTAATTACTCTGCCAATTGGGGTCTTTTATCTCAATGTCTCACCATTTTTTTAAAGAAAGGTATTTTGTAGGAAAACATCCTTTTTGAAATATGAAACTAGCTATTGTTAGTGCAAAGTAAACATAAGAAATAAGATTGGGAATGAATCATCATTATGTTTTGTATTTTCAAGACCTTTATCTGGATAAATTAATAAGCAAGGGAATAAAATTAACGGTGGAAACAGAACACAAATTATAAAGCTAAATGCAGTGAACCAAAAAAAATGCATAAGGAAATAGGAACTAGGTAAGAATGTGTGTACTCCCCAAAGCAAGCTTCCTGCAGTATCCTTGAATGCCACTACTTTCAGATGTCTGTTTCCCTCTTTGTGATTAATAAACCTGCAAAAAGAAGAGATGAATAGTTACTGATTATGAAAAGGATACCCATATAAATAATGCTTATTCCTATGCATTTCCTTTTGAAGACTTCTGGGAAATCGGTGATACTGTCCTAAGGAGTCTAAAGAGTACATGTTACTCGCCTAAAATCTTATCATACGGAAGAAAGTTTGATCATTGAAGGAGCGGGTGAATTTCTGGATAAAAAGAAGCAATTTTAATGACTAGACTGCCTTACTTGAATAAGGGCTGGGAAGAGAAACCAGAGAGTAAGCAGAAAAAATAAAAATGTTTTCACTTAGGATTCTTGCTCTAGCTGCAACCTTGCACTAGATAAGTGGGCCAAAAGGGACAAAGAGATGCAAGAACTTGACATCTGTCCAAACTGGAGAAACTTTGTAGGACAAAGGAAGAACCTCTTTCCACAAGCTTAGTGATGGGTCAAGTGTACCATGTTCCTCTATTCATTCCGTACTTACTCTGTGCTATAAGTTAGTATAAGTGTACTGGGCATTCAAAAGTTGTCAACTTTCCATAAAGAAGTGGTCACAGGACAAGAGGAGCTATACAATGTTTTACCAACCTGATTAAAAGTAGAAACATAGTGGAGAATTTTTGTAACTTTAGCATTGGTTTTTAAGTCTTAAAATTATGAACTGTATATTAGATAATAGTTTTATATTAATGCTAATTCTCCTGAACTTGAAAATTGCACTGTGATTATGTGAATGAATGTCTTGCAATTAGGAAATATACACTGAAGTATTTAGGGGCAAATGGGACACAGTTTTAAAAATTAACTCCAAAATTGTTCAGGATAAATATATATAAAGCAAATGTGCCAAAAGGTAAGCCATTAATGAATCTGGGTGAGGGATATATGGGAGTTCTTTGCACAATCCTTGCAATTCTGTAACTTGAAATTATGTCTGAATAAAAGTTAAATAAAGATAACCTTAAAGTTTGTCTGCATCTAAAAAACTAAAAATTTGTGATCCTTGTATTGAGCTAAATCTTGTAAGATTTTTAGGCTCTGTAGTTGGAGCAGTTGCTTTCATCTCCTGTTTCTCCTACCCAACCCACATCCCAGCCCCACTCCATAGAGTGTAGAGGGCTTCTTAACATTTCTCCCTGATAAAACACACATGCGCGCGCGCACACACACACACACACTAACAAAGGTATACGCTTTGAGAAAATTTGATACAAAGAACACAACAGCTGATGCTCTGTCCCTAATGGGAGAGAAAAGTGCTCGATTTTTTTCTCTGAACACGCATCTCAGTGGTAAAACATAGAGCCCACTTTCCCACCGGCTTCTGTGAAAACCAGATGGCATCTCCCGGATAGAATACTCATGACTACAAAGGTGGCATATGGGTCAGTGCCAAGATGATCACTTACACGGCATCTGCAGATGGTGGTCCACCACATCCTGAGGCAGGAATAATGAGAACAACATCCACTTCATCATCATCTGAACATCCAAACAAACACCAGGGGAAAGTTAATGAAAACAGCACCGGGCCACGTCCCAGGAGGGGAGGGGGTCTGCCGGTTTACCTGAGATGAAATGAGAGCTGCAGCAAAACACATGCAAAATATTGAGTTTGGCTTTTAATTGAGACTCAAAGACGATGGATAAAAAAAAGGGTGTTGTAAACTGTAAAGCACTATACAAAAAAAAGAAGAAATTATTTCTGTCTACAAAGCTGAACAATGAAAACAAATATGCTCCTCAAGTGTTGCAAAAGTGAGTAGAACATTCCTAAAATTAACAATAGAAACCTTTCACTAGGGCAGAAAAAATGGATTTAGTTTTCTTTCAGGAACTGGAGTGGTAGTTTCCATAACGTATACAAGTAATGCAAATGGTAAACAGAAAATGTTATTAAATTCAGCATGATAATTGTAGATGATTATCTTTAGTTCTGAACTGCAATATGAATAACTAGATAGTTACTAGGACCATAATACATGGTATAATTACACATCCTCTGACATGCTTGAATTTTACACACACCTAAATGCATCTTTGATTTTCAATGTTATTTATTCATACTGTCTGACTAACAATAAGCAATTAAAGTTTGCTGGGGAGAAAGAATAAAGAGTTATTAGATGGGTGGATGGATGATGGATGGATGGATGGATGGATGGATGGATGGATGGATGGGTGGATGGATGAATGATAGGTGGATGAAAGTAAAGATAAATGGCCCTAAGAATAAATGGATAGAAGGATGAATGAACTGAAGGATGGGTTCTAGAATGGATGGATGACTCAATGGGTAAATGGAAGGATAGAAGTATGGAAGGATAAATGGAATGAGGAGGGGGGTCTCACTAATATCAGCACAATGAAAATACTTTGGATTTTAACAAAGGCTCATTTCTTTGACGAAATATAGTTCTCAAATAGTCCATTGTTTCTATAAATAAAATTTGTCTGGCAGTCAACTCATCCAAGAGAAATGGCTATGGGTTTATTGTTTTTATCTCAATGGTATTTCTTTTTATTTTTTAAAAATTTACCTTTATTGTTGGAAGTATAGGCGTCCCATGCTTTCCCCCAATTGACCCCCTCCACCTCACTCCCACCCCCTCCCCAGGCCTTCATCCCATTATTGTCTGTGTCCATGGGTTATGCATGTATGTATATAACTTCTTTGGTTAATCTCTTCCCACCCTCCACCTCCCCTCCCTCTTCCCTCTGAACTATGATGCTCTGTTGCATGTATCATTGTCTCTGGATATATTTAGTTTGTAAGATTCTTTTGTTCGTTAGCTTCTTCTTAAAGGAGACCTTTCAACATTTCATGTAGTACTGGCGTGGTGGTGATGAACTCTTTTAGCTTGTCCATGTCTGAGAAGATCTTTATCTGACCTTCAGTTCTAAATGATAGCTTTGCTGGGTAGAGTAATCTTGGTCATAGGTTCTTGTTTTTCATCACTTTGAATATTTCTTACCACTCCCTTCTGGCCAGAAAAGTGTCTGTTGAGAAATCAGCTGACAGTCGTATGGGTGCTCCCTTGTAGGTAACTAATTGCTTTTCTCTTGCTGCTTTTAAGATTCTCTCTTTGTCTTTAACCTTTGACATTTTAATTATGATGTGTCTTGCTGTGGGCCTCTTGGGGTTCCTCTTGTTTGGGACTCTCTGTGCTTCCTGGACTTGTAAGTCTATTTCTTTCCCCTGGTAGGGGAAGTTTTCTGTCCTTATTTTTCTTTCTTTTTTTTTTTTTTTTTAAATATATCTTTATTGATTTCAGAGAGAGGAAAGGAGAGGGAGAGAGAGAGATAGAAACATCAATGATGAGAGAGTCATTGATCGAGCCCACAACCGGGGCATGTGCCCTGACCGGGAATCGAACCCCGATTGCCTGGATCCCACGTTGAAGCTCAACCGCTGAGCCAGGCCCGGCCGGGCTCTGTCCTTATTTTTCAAATAGGTTTTCAATTTCTTGCTCTCTTTCTTTTCCTTCTGTCATCCCAATAATATGAATGTTGGGCTGCTTGAGGTTGTCCCAGAGACTCCTTATACTATCTTCATATTTCTGGATTCTTTTTTCTTTTTGCTCTTCTGGTTGGGTGTTTTTTGTTTCCTCATGTTCCAAATTGCTGATTTGATTCTCAGCATCCTCTACTCTCCTATTGATTCCCAGTAAATTATTCTTCATTTTAGTTTGTGTAGCCTTCATTTCTGATTGGTACTTTATTATGTCATCGACATATCACTTGTTTTCTTAATAGTCTTACTAATATGCTTGAGCATCCTTATAACCATAATTCTGAGCTCTGTATCTAGTAGCTTGCTTGGTTCTATTTCCTTATTTCCTTTTCTGGAGATTTCTTATGTTCTTTCCTTTGTGGCATGTTTCTTTGCCTCCACATTTTGGCTGCTTCCAGGTGTTTGTTTCTATGTATTAGGTAGAGCTTCTATGTCTCCTGGGATTTGTAGAGTGGCTTTGTGTAGTAAGTGTCCTGTAAGGTCCAGTGGCTAGTCTCCCCGGTCACCTGAGCTGGGCCTCCTAGGTGCTCCCCTGTGTGGGCTGTGTGTGCTGCCTTGCTATAGTTGAGCCTTTGTTGCTGTTGGCATCACTGGGAAGAATTGACCATCAGGCCAATTGGTTGTGAAGACCAGCTGCATCTATAGCCAAAGAGCTGCTGTGCTGAAGACACCCCTGTGGAGCAGGACCTTCGGTGTTCACCAAGTGCGCCCTTTGAGTGTGTCACTCATGGATGTGGTAGGGTTGTAATCCAGCGTGGTCAAGTCTGATCACCAAGTGCACTATCTCTGGGGCCTCCCGGGAGGTGCCAAGTCAGCCTTTGCCAGTGCCTTGCCCAGGGTCACCCAGCATGAGCTACACAGCAAACCATAGTTGGCTGCTACTTGTGCTGGGCTTGGAGGTGTCCAGGAGAGGCCAAGCTATGAACTAGTGCAGGCTGCCACTAGTGCCAGGCCTGGGGCCACTTATCAAGAATGTATGGGGCACGCTGCTGCTTGTTTGAGAGATTTTAGGAAAGTCCTAAGCTTGAGGTAAGAGAGGCCACTTGTACAGAAAAGCCACTGGACATGGCCTGGATGAGCTTGCAGGTAGGGAGGGGCGGGGCCTCCGGGAAACACCAAGGTGGGGCCAAAAGTGTGAGTCAGGTGCTGGCGATTCAAATATGGCACCTGCCTGCAGGCTGTGTGAGGGGAGGACTCATCAAAGGAGCAATGGTCTCTGCCAGCTCTTCTGTCTGGGAGGAAGCTGCCCCTCCACCTCTGGCCCTGATTTCAGGCAGGTTAGTTCCTCCCCAAGTGTCCCAGGTTCCTTTTGAGCTGCTGCCCGGTGCTGGGGCTCAGCTTACAAATGATCATTTCTTTCTTTTTCTAATTAAATTTATTGAGGTGGCAATGGTTAATATGAACATATAGGTTTCAGAGGTGGGTTTCTATGTTACAAGATCTGTATATTGCTCTGTGTGCCCACCACTCAAGTTCATATCTTCTCCCATCACCATATATTAAGACCCACTTCACTCCCTACCCCCTTCCCTCTGGCCATTTCTTAAATCTGCCTTATAATAGCATGGTAAAAGAGCTAGGATTAAAGGACTAAAGACTTGTCTTAAATCTATTAGTAAATCTTTATTAGTAACTTACCCTCTCTATAACTGACCTTCCAGCTATAAATAATATAGCCTCTTTCATAGAGCTATTGTGATAAATAAGATAAAGTATACTCAAATTCTATGAAAAGTAGTGGGCTAATTTAAGGCATTTAAAAATGTAATTGTTATCTGCTTGGATTCTTTTGCACTACCTTTGCCCATTTTTATGAAAGCAATTCAGCAACCTTCAAAAGAGTAGCACAATTCCTACCACATTATAGGCACTCAACAAGCATTCACTTCCCTCCTCCTTCCCTAATAAAAAGTTTAAGTATCAAAGTTAATGTAGAATGAACAGAGATTAATGGAGTTGATTGTGTTAATTCCCTTAGGATATTTCCTAGCTGCAATTTTTTCCTCTTGTCAGGTAAGTGGATAAAAATGGCGTTGGATGATAGCTAAACAGGGTAGTTGCTAGCATATATATATATATATATATATATATATATATATATATATATGGCTTTTTAGTGCAAATATCAAAAAGGTGTCTCTTCCTCCCAGCTCAGCCCTGCCAGAGTGCTTGAGTACTAGCATCACTTACACCCAGGTTAGCCTCCTTTATTTGATGCACAAACTGTACAACCACAAGTGGCAGCCCAGTAACCACCCTGGAGCTGAGAGATTAGAAGTTTATACCATTTAGCCACCACTATAATGTTCAAACTGAAAATACTGGCTCAGCAATTTCTAATCATACAGATTTTTCAGACTCTTCTCTTCTACATCTGTTGACTTTAAACCATATATAGGTTTTTAAAGACAAGCGTGTTTGTCCCATCATGGAACTGTATCTCTTAGGATATTTCTTTCATCATTTTATACTGTTATAGCCATCCAAATAGTGTCTTATTATAAAACAGAGTTAGCTAAGATTAACAAATGTGGCCTTCTCTTAATTGTTCTTTCAAAAAGTGAAAATATTCCCTCTATTAAAATAACAAGAATTTGCAGTGAAGGAATATTACATGGAGACCAGTAACTTCCAAACTTCCCACTGAAAACATTAACTCATGTGTCTATTTGATCTGTGCCAGGCGAAGAGGTTTCCTACCCCTGGATTTTTATTTTTTTTCATCTTTATCCAAGGATATTTTTTCCATTGCTTTTCAGAGAGAATGGGAGGGAGAAAGAGAGAGAAACATCAATTTATCATTGGTTGCTTCCTGCAAGTGCCCCAGCTGGGGCTAGGGATTGAACCTGCAACCGAGGAATGTGCCCTCAAGCCAGAATCAAACCTGGGACCTTTTAGTCTGAGGGTCAGTGTCCTAACCACTGAGCCAAACCAGGTAGGGCCTACCCCTGGATTTTTAAGAGGAAGCAGGCATCTCAAGCCCTCTAACTACTTCTCCTGGCCCTTCCCCCACGACCTGGAGTTTCTTGGAGCCATAACAGAGACATTCCCCAATGGCCATATCTCCATAAGGAAAAGGAGAGCCTGCATAAGAGCAGGAGTGGATAGGATTTTACCACAAGGCTTACCCCTTTCAAGAATTTGTTTTCAAAGACTCACCACAACTCAAGCAGGTTGAACAGAGAGGAGACAAGGACTCTTAGTGCCATGTGTGCTGGGTCGAGGGTGGACAGAAGTGAGGATATTTCAGCAGACGCACTTCCTTCTGATGGTGCCCTGGGAGCATGGAAAGGACACAGCCACGATCTGAGGCTTCAAGTGTCCTTCTTCCCACATTCCAAGGAGCAGCAGCAGAAATGATTCCCAAGCCTCTACAACCCCTCTTTTTGCTACATAGAGACCTAGAAAGTGAATAGAGTCGCGAGCCAACCTGTAAATGCCTTTCAGTTACTTTTGGGTAAAGTAGTCTTTAGAGAGGGTGCTGGGGACTCAGCCTCTATTTATAGCATTGTTTCTAAAAAAAAATATGCCATGCATTCCAAAAGCTAATTTCCAAGTAAATCTTAGAGCATAGCACATGAGTTAATTGGAATTTACTTTTAAAAATAATCCCTATTCAGGGTGGAAATAAACCGTTCAATACAATTATGAACTTATTTGCTATTCCTTACACATTATGTCTTTCAAACTTGTTTTTAGATGTAAATTTAATTAAAAATGCTAACTTTTGGTTCTCAGTACCTTCCTTCCAGTTATTATTAGTTAATACTTGCATAGATAATTTAGGGTATTTTTAGTTTATGGTGCCCTTTGACATCTGAAATTTTCACAACTGCGTGAACTGGGTGACTGCTATTATTCCCATTTTGAAAGTGAGGAAACTGAGACTCAGCAAGTTTGACTTGCTCAGGATTATATAAGTATTAAGTGAATAGAACTAGAATTCAACCCCAGGTCTGATGGCAAATCTCACACAGTCTCTTCCTTCAGCATCCCACTGCATTGCACAAAATTCCTGATAATAGAAGAACAAGAGAAATCAAATGATGCTGTTTGTCCAAAGGAAAGTCCTTGATGATTTTTTTCATCCAGAAAACTGTTAGCAGGTTGCTTCATTAACTAGCTGGAAGCCTTCGCCTCTCCTTATAATCAACACTTGGCTCACTCTTATACCACATCCTTCCCTTAGCAATCAGCAGCTTGCCTTTGATGCAGAGCTTGGGCATTTTCTGAAAGCAGAAGTATATTTTCAGTAATGAACTATTCAAAACGGCACTTAAACCAAAAGTGTAGAGTTTTGTTGTGTGTGTTTTTAACATAATCTAAAAGCCACTTACTTCCCTTTGAGCAATATCCACATCCTTCTCTGGTTACCAGTAGGCAAAGAAAATAGAAGTCTCTGCCTCTAGTGAATGTGCTCAGAGGTCACCCAAGGCAGACATGGATCCCAATATGAAAAGCAATTGAAACCAGACAAACTAAAGTAAATGCATCAGTAAGTATACTAAGTCTTAATAGCATGATTTTGTTTTGGTCCTGAATCTAGTGCTTATTTCATGAATAATAATGTTATTCTAAAAAAATGTTCAAGAAAGGCCCTGGCCAGTGTGGCTCAGTTGGTTGGGTGTCATCCTGTGTACTGAAAGGTTGCCGGTTCAATTCCTAGTCAGAGTACATGCACTATTGTAGGCTCGATAGATTGTGCAGGATGCAGCCGATCTCACATCAATGTTTCTCCCTCTCCCTTTCTCTCTCTCTAAAAATCAATTTAAAAATCTTTTTAAAAAATGTTCAAGAAAGGAGACTGACTCTGTGAGCAATTGTAACCTATTTTATTATTTGACAGATGTTGCCATCAACAAAGCTTTCTTTAAGACATTTATTTCTCCACAAATAAAACCATATTTTTCAGTCTTTTCATCTGTGAAGTGAGCAGATGGAAAATTAAGAATCTGTCTTTTAAAAAGAACTTGATATTGCTTTTTAATGTATGAAAGTTTAATTATCTTCTCTTTATCTCCACTGACCTTTGTCTAGCATACAGCAAGCACTCAATAAATAACTGTTGATTGAATAAATGTTGATATTATTTACTAATTCAGTAAGTTTTTATTCATATTATACTATCAGTCCACCCTATGAGAAATGCTGCAATCAGAGAGAAAGTTGTAGTTAAAGAAGCATCAACCGAGTGGTCACAATGGCAGTCAATGGATGCGAGAGGTATTGCCAAGGCAGAAAGACCTGACAAGCAAATTTTGGGAGTAAAAAGGAGGAAAAACCCCAGGATAATCAATCTTTCTGATCCTGGGTGACAAGGAAGACGGTGATACTAATAGCAGAGTTAGGGAGCTTAAGGTGAAACGCTGGTTTTGTGATGGAGAAATAATTATTTTCAAACCCGTTAAGCTTGAAGTACCAGTGGGACACCCAGGTAGAGGGTCCAGCAGGCCAGTGTGAGGTGAGCTCGGGAAGCAGAGTAAGGCAGTGTTCCGGGCCTGTCTTCGCTGAGCTGTCTGACACCCTGAAATTGTGAAGACATCCATGTGAAAGAGTGTGCAGAGGAGAGAGATGGAGACACCCGTGCCGAGGGCACCGAGGAGGAGGGAGGGCCAGAGAAGGAGCACCCTGAAAGGAAGTGGGAGAAGCAGCGCAGCCAAGGGCCGCAGGAACCAGGGGAAACCACCACGCCCAGGAGTTGCTTTTTGAACCTTGTATTCATTGTATTTGCTTTTTAAACCTTGAAGAACTAGCATAATAAATATTCACTAGGAATACATATAGGCAAATACGACCTCACAAATGCATCAGTGGTGAGCTTTGTAACATTCCTCATTTTCTGAATCATCTGACTTCTCTCAAGAATTAATTGTAGGAAAAAATTATTTGTAGAAGAATAAGACCACATAGTAGTATTGCCTGGTTTCTAGTGTAATTTTTATCCATTCTTTACCAAAAGAATAAACTAGTAGACTCACTACTTGAGTGAACAGAAACTTAACAGTCTATTTGTATTGAGCTTTGTGTATGGTTTTCCTTCTTAAAAAATGTACTCATGAGCTGTGTATTATGGGACCAGAAAGGCTGGGGTCAAATTTCTACCATTCACGTAGTTAGTACTTTTAACTTTCTCTTCTTTTAAAAAATATTTAAATTTTGCTTTTAAATAATAACTTAGTTTACTATTCCATTTTTTGGTAAGCACTCATAATTTCTATTCAGGTTCTAGTAGATTTTAGTGCAAGATACGGATAACTATGAGTAGACATAAGCCATCTTGGAATATTAAAAGGGTGACATGGGTAGTGAATGCAATGTGTTAATGAGCATAAACAATGACTAGCCTGTATCTATATTATGCAAATTTGAAAGTCGTTTGTAAATTTTACCTCTGGGAAAAATTTTCACAAAAGAATCCTCTTCCTACTTTGGATTAGCATTAATAATTGTAAAAGTTGATTTTTCCCTTATAAATGGATCAAAAATCTTTCTTTTGCATCCCTGGAGATAGAAAAATGTTTTATTAAAAAACCAGTTGTAGAATTTATTCCAGGCTAATTATGACCATGAGATTTCCTGAAGAGTAACTTGCAGCCAGGGTTATCTTTGGTTCACAGTTTTCTCTTAACATAAGCTAGTGAATTTGAAATAAACCTGGCCCAAACATGTCAGACAAAGCTCCATTATGACCCAGCTCTGAGCTATCATTTATTCACTGGGAGAAAAAAAAAAAAAAAAAGCTCGAGAAGAAGCTTGCCAACAAACCAGATGTCACCATCAGTAGACAATTATGTTCCACAGTTTGGCACCTGGGGCCCACAGCCACCATCCCAGGAGGAGGAGAAATGAAAAGTAGAACATTCTGGCCGACGGCACACGGAAAGATTCCAAATGGCTCGCGGTGAAGCCAGAGGCTGAAGAGCTGCTTCTTTCACTCTAAGGGCAGGAGGTCCCAGGACCCAACCAGCTCCTGCTCTCCTTGCTGCAGTTGTCACCATCCTGACAGGCACCTCGGGCCTGGAGCACTGGGCTCACAGGGACTGGTGCTGAAGCTGGCCTGGCAGCGTTTTGTCTCCTGGAAGGTGTGCCCCTCACAAGACATCTTTGGGGTAATCAGTGGACTCTAAGACATTTCTTTCTTTGATAAAGTTTAAGGAATGAAAGGACAGAGTTATGATTTGGAGCTGATTTCAGTGAAGTACTGACCAAAATGTGTAGGACGGCACTGCATAAAATACCTTTCACATCTCCAAGTAAGAGTTTCATCAAGGCATTACCCAGGTTCAGCTTTGAAAAAGAAAATGAACTTCCTCTTAGAAGGTGTTTGGTCTAGAATAGACACTTTACAATCCTGTGTTGGCTCCAAATGACATACTTAGGTGGCCTAACAAATCTTTTTTACTTTCATGTAATTTAAGAATTAAATACATAGATAAAAATTGAAATAATTCTTTTTTTTAATTTTTACTAAATATTTATTTATTTATTTATTTCTCTATCTATCTATTCTTATGTGGAAACTGCCCGTCTGCCCACAGTCAGGTAAATATGAAGGGTAGACATTAGATGTATTAATTCCATCTGCAAGTAAACAACAAACAGAAATCTGGTCAAGTGGAAACTAATTTTACTATCTTTCCCCTCCTTTATAAGTCACCAAATCCTGGATAGCACAAAATGAGGTATTTAATTTATAGCACAATTTGAAGACTTTGTTTATTGTGTTTATTGCATGGTTATTATATATATTCATGATCAAAACCAGATTTTTATAAAATTTAGGAAATATTTTTGCTAATTATTAAAAAGTTCTTAATGTTTTATTTGAATAGAGCTAACTGGCCCATTTAAATTAACCAATGAATCCACAAATAGTTCTTTTCCACAAACAAACCTCGGCATATTTCTTTAATTATTCTACACTTTGGGCAAGAGGCAGGATTTTTCTCTATGTATGATGTATAAAGTGCTAAGCAACTGCTTAATTAATGCATAGTAATTAACACAAATATTATATATAAATATATATATATAATTAGTGTAAGTAATATAATTAATTATACATTGCTGTATGTCTAAAGGTTGTGGCTCCAGAGTATATCTTTCAGGCTTTCAATAATTATGTTGTTATTTCATGATGAGGTAGCACATTAGTTTGTTCCTAGAAGTGCCATGCTTTTAATGCAGAGGTTTGCAAGTGTTTTGGTTTGTGAATCATTTTATCAAGGGATAAAAACAAAACAATGGGCCACAAGTCCCAGTCATACCACTGCCTCCTGTTTCCTTCGCATTCAGCCCTCCCCACTGAAACCCTCCATGAGCATTACTAGAAAGAACATTGCTGTGTGTTTAAATGTTCACACAAATTATATCATAAATAATTTCCTAGTTTGCCTCTGATGTGAATAAACATTATGATTCCCTGATGGTTATAAACATTAATGCTAGCAGTTTGTGTGGCATTCTTGATCGATGGAAAATTGTTTCCCTAAGTGGCTGGAAACAACAAACTGAGAATCAGAAGTCCCCAGTTCTATTGCAGGATTTGCAGTCAGGTACAGAGACTCTCTATGCATCTGAGTTTCCTCAATTTACATGGAGAATTGTTATCCCTGCCACTAATTCACAGGGCAAAAATAAGGAACTCCCATCTCAGGGCAGTGGAGAACAGTGGTCCTTCCAAGAACCGTATAAATGGAAAGAGCAGTAGCAACAAGCTACCAGCAGTCCCTTGGTTTTGCTGCTGAAGCCTCCCACACCCTGGCACTCCCTCTGACACCTGTCATTCTACTTCTAAAGTGGCAGGGGAAATGTGTGGAGTTAATGGCCACACTCATCGCCAGCTCCAGCTGAACAACCCTTGGAATGGATGAGAAAATACAGAAAGGACGGTTTCTCTCCTCAGTTCCAGCGGGAAGCCTGTGGCACTCCCTCAAGGTCAAGGGGAGTACTGAAGTGGGTGGAGAATTTCTGCAAAACACTTCAAGGTCTGTACAGAACTGAAAGGGACCTACTTCTATAATAGTACATTAGGTATTATAAACCTTTCTGCAAATTTTCTTGACAAAAATGATGACTTTGATTGCTATATCTCTGATATACAGTCAAGAATTAGTTAGAAAAGGGATATAAAGGAGAAAAATTATTTAGTCATTGAAATCAGCTTTTTAAAAATTAGCATATATAATATTTGATTTAAGAAATTTCTACTCTTAGCTTGAGGCTTCCATGGTGATTTTTTTTTCATGTAATTTACAATCTAAAATGCTATTATAAGTTCTATTTTCATATAGACCAGTATTTTTCCATAGAAGAGGAAATCCAAAGGAAAGTTTGAGAGCCTATATAGAACTATATGGTACAACTTTTCTTGACATTAGAAAGAAGACTTTCTCACTTTCTCAGTTTCTTACCTTATAGAATGGAAGTAATTCATTTGGATAAAATAAACATGGAAGAGTTCTTCAGAGTATAGTGAAAAGTGGTAAAAATTTCAAGAGATCTAGATTTTGCTTCCAGCATTATTGGCCATCTGCATGTCATTGGGAAAGCCATAAACCTCTCCAGACCCTAGTTTATTTCTCTGCAAAGTAAGTGGCTTATTCATTCATTTATTTGAACACATTTGTTAGGTACTCACTAGATTGAGGCACTGGGCTAGGCTCTCACAATAGAAAGCCTAGTAAGATGCTTTTCTTGCCTTCAAAGAGCATGCAGCCAACCAGGAGGTGACAGAGCATAATCAAGTACAAGAAAGGGACAGATGCTCTCACGGAACAGTTGTTGGGGTACCAGAGAAACCAGGAAACACATTGGTTGCAGTGGGTATAGAGTAATTTCTAGGATTGGTGAGTCTAAAGTCAAGGCTTTACAATAAATAGGATTAGTCAGGGCTTCGGTAGGAGAGTGAGTTGGGGGATGCCAAAGAACTTTGCAAACATAAGAAGCAGTAAGAGGAAAAGCAGGAGGTATGAAAGAAACACTGCGGCCTGCCAGGAAAACCACAGTGGCCCAGTGTGGCCAGAGAGGAAGTTAGGAACCAGATGGCAGAGCACACTAAGGAATCTGGGTTTTAGTCTGTGACCATAATCTTTCCACAGGGTCAATGGGGAGGTTCTTTCTTGCCCACATTATCTACCATGTGACTCCACCCTTCACTCGCTACTCACAGGCACCTGATGCCGGAGTAGTCAATCTTAGATCTGGATGAACTGGCTTGGAAAGATGAGCTACATTGCAAATCCACTTTGGCAAAATTTAGTAAACATAATAAGTATTCATGAGGATGTAGAGAAATGGGAACCCTCAGGCACTTCAAGTAGAAATGTAAATTTGCTAAGCCAATCTGGAGAGTAAGTTGGAACTATCTAGCAAAATTAATTATGCATATATCTAGAAATCATATATATGTATCAGAAGATTATACAGATCAATAAATGGACAGATGGGTAAAAGTTTTGTTTCAGCACTGTTTTGGAAGTAGGGAGTTGGAGGCAACCCAAATGTCTATCATTATGAGGATGGAGAAGTAAAATATGATGGCACATACACTGAAAAAGCCTGCAGCAGTTAGAACTAGATGTATATACAGAAACATGAGTTTTAAAAACAGTGTTGAGTAAAAAGAAGAAACAGAGCGATAATATAACATTATTTATACAGATTCTAAATGGAGACCTACGTGGAGCAACACTCCCTTTCAAAGGCACATACTAGCCAAGAACATCTATTACACATGTTAGAATCAATGCTTTTTGAAAGAGGACAATGAGAAATAAGAGAAAAAAACATGAAAACAATGAATCTAACCTTGCATTAAGAAGCTATAGTGTGCATAGACACAATTAGCTCAATTCTATACACTTGAGGTAAGAAGAAAAGGTAAAGTACTACTTTAAAGAGTCATATGCTCTCTTAAGAAACTAAGAAATAAGGCTAAAATTTATGTTTCTATGAGTTTCGAAAGCGAGTGTGGCTAAGTCACATTTATGATAGGGCATCAGAATAAAGATCTTTCCAAATTTGCAAACTCTTGCTTCTAGCCTACGGAACAGAAACACCCTCCAGCTCCTGTCTCTTTGAGGCCCAACCTGTTGTAGCTTCTGTTTCCTGAAATATTGAGTAGTTCCCTGTTCCTACTCTCAAAAAAACCCAAAACAAATTTAAAATGTGCACGACATGGCCACAGTCTGGGGTACCTGTCAGAACACGAAGGGAAAACTTCTGAATAGCTAAGGAGAGGAGTCAGTACTAGAGATACAGATTTGGGGAACAAGAGATTACAGAAGATTATTTAAGTTATATAGCAATGAGTAAATCATGGTTATAAATGTAGAGAAGAGAAAAGTAGTCTTTCAAGGACTGTGTAAAGAGAGAGAGAGACCAGCAAAAGAAACAGAAAGAAAATAGCTAAAGAGAGAAAAAAAACCAGGAGAGAACCAAAAAAGGGAAAACAAGGGGCCAATTTCATTATTTACTTCTAAGCTGTCAAGTATGTTGAGACAAGGTCACGGTGACCTGTTCCAAAGCAGTTATTGTGCTGTGGTAATGGCAGGAGTCCAGGGGCTCTAGAGTAAATGGGGTGCCACTCTCACCCACACCCAGGCTGATGTTGGTTTATCGGACCCCAAACAACAAAATCCAGCCCTCTGGTTTCCCCAGGATGACACAAGAAAAAAATAACTGAGAGAAAAGAAAAAAAACTTAGTGAGATTAAATTAAATAAAGATACTTTTAATATAACAAAGCCATAATTATTTTAGGTGTGACCAGGAGGTAAAGCATTGGACACAATGAACATAGACTGTCCATTTTAGGATTTGGCTGGGAAAGTGGCACTTGAACTCTAAATCTCTTCCAATTCTACTAGTCAATGATTATGGCTCATAAACTATGGTTCATAAACATGAACATGACCTTAAATATGGTAAGAAAATAAAACAATAATTTGCTTCTTTATTTCAGGGTGCTTGTTATAAAAAGAATACAGGCTCTTTTCAAATTTAAACAACAATATTTCAAAATTAAGAAATATATAAAGTCAAAATTAACTTCTCATTTCCACTTCTACTCCATCTCACTCTCCAGAGATACTATATTTTCCAGGCATATACAAACATATGTGTACATCTACACAATATTTCAAGGATTGGAATCATCCATTTTTAAAATATACATATAGGCATGAGTGACATTAAAATATTTTTAAAATCCGTGTGAAAGGGTACTGACTAATTGGAATGAATGCCTGTGGTAAGTAGCTGATGGGCCATTATTTTCTTTAACTGGTCCCAGGAGAGGAGCCAGATTCCTCACATGATGGGAAGAGCTGCACCTCAGGTGGGGCTCTGGTGTTCTTTCTACTGGAAATGCCCTGCTGAGTAACTTGGACATGATCCTGGCTGCACAGCCTCCGAGTTTCACTCTTTAGTTCTCTAAGATGTTTCTATGAGGTGCATGAATGCTTTAATAAATTCCCTTTCTATGTAAACTGAAGTGGTTTGGTTTTTTGCAAGCAAAAACAAAGCTATATTAAGAGAATTAAAAGTCAAATGCTCATCTCATTTAAGCTAAGAGTTCTGAAGACCAGTAAACTACATAGTGGTCTGTGGCCACCTGCAAGGAAGTGACCAAATCCCTGAGAGTCGTGCCTCTCTTTTCTCTCCTTTCCTCATAAACAATCGGCATGTGGCGGCTGTGGATTGCCAGGCCCTAGGTGGAGACTGGTCTATGATCAGGACAGCTATTTTGAACAAAACAGTTTCTCTACTTTAGCTTTAAAAGCTTAAAAATATATGTATTACTTTATTTTAGATTTTTCTTTGGTAATTTAAAAAGAAAAAACAATCAAGAGGAAAAACAAGATATTCTTTGTATATGTCTGCTCTGAAGGAAAAACATACTCTTTTTTCATTTTTTTATTACATCAGCAAAAGGCATTCAGAACAATTTTTAAATTACTGCTTCAGGTCCTGAGTATTTTTGAAGTCTCCCATGAAATATTAGTTTAAAAAATGGAGAAGAAAAATCTTCAAATTTTCTCAAATACACCAGCTATGCATATGTTTATGCTAAGAAAACAAATTTTTAATTTTTGATGTAATATAATACACTAAGAATGGTTTATATAAGAAGAAAAGGGAAAGGGAACAGTCCAAGTGCGGAAATGTATTTCATATGTTCGTTGTCTTTGGTTTTGATATATGCTTAACTATATTGCCTTCTAGGAGCAGCTAATTTCCATATAAAGTGTAGCTACTTTCAATTCTGCAGTGGAGGCTTTGATTTGTGTGCCCTAGGCTAGATCAGAGCAATGCATAATTTTCTTTAAGTTCCTTCTGTCATGCACAATCGGTGAGTTTTAGCACCAATTATAACATGGATGTTTAGAAAGACATTACCCAAAAGGGGGGGAAATAAGATAAATGGCATCAAAAAGGGTTAGCAAATCAAAGAAAAGTTATCAGAGAGAACCTGATGGCAATCCTCCTGAATTACATGCACTTGGGCACAGGCCCACATGAATCTCGGTCTGTTTTGGTGATTATAACGGCTATTTCAAGCTTAATAGCAGAAGGGAGATTCTGCAGAGTCACATCAAAGCATCTGCCATCATTCGGCCCTTGTGTGATGGTTATTACAGGCTGGTAAGAGTCTTTGTAGAACTGAAGGTGGCATGCACATGGGACAGTTGGGTTCATGCAAGGTGTGACTTTGTGCAATAGCATAAGACCTCACCCCAAATACTTCCTGATGGCATTCTTTCATTTAATTTTTGCCTTCAGTTCCCTTGGAAGATGTGTGCTTTTGAAGTAGATTAAGGAATTCTATTACCTGGAGGAATAAAATCAACTAGTCACATAATATCAGCCTATGCTATAATCTAATGACTTTATCCGATTACCATCTAATGGAAAGAGCTCCAAACTAAGAATCAGGAGACCAGAGTTCTGTTCCCAACTCTGTGGTTATGCACTTCTGAGCAAATCACTTATCTCCTTTGGGTTCCAGTTTCTTCACCTCTAAAACAATGAGATGACTGTGAAGATCTGCAGTTTGGAAAGTCTGACTCTGTGTCTAGATTATCGCCTTTGTCATTTAACACCCTGAAGAAATGGAAATCAGAAGGGTTCAATTTTTATGGACTTGGGGATGAGAGAGGAAAAATGTGAGGTGAGTCATTTCTAGGCCAGAGTTGAGAAGAGATTTTTTAGGGGAGGGACACAACCATTGAAAAAATTAAAACTAAGGAAGAGAGCAAACTTCCCATTTCTCTACCTTGAGTCATTGTGTGTGTGTGTGTGTGTGTGTGTGTGTGTGTGTGTGTTCCTTTTCATCTTCACCAGAGGATATGTTGTGTGTTTTTAATTGATTTTAAAGAGAGAGGGAGAGGAAAACATCAATGTGTATGTACCCTGACAAGCGATCAAACCTGCATTTTGGTGTACAGGATGAAACTCCAACTAACTGAGCCACCCTGCCAGGGCAAGTCTTCATATTAAAAACATTGATGAATGATTGATTTTTCTTTTTAAAAATATTTTGGTTGGATTTATTTGTATTATAAAAATAAAAAAAGAACCTGTGTGCTCCCATACCAATTATTGTACATCTTAAAGGTAACCACTGTTAACAGTTTGGTGTTTCTTCTTGCAGACTTTCTATGTATATATTTCCACACACACTCCCTCCCATTACTCGATTCTTTCATTTAATAGTATAACAGTATGATCCCTCTCTGTCTATTAGAAGAAACACTGCTGGTGAGCATCCCTGTATGTATATCTTGACACATTTTAGTAAGGTTGTCCACAGGAGAGATTCCAGAAAGTGAGATTGGCAGGCTAGGCACAAGGACTCTAAAGCATGCTGGCTATTAACTGCCTTAGCCCAATTTTCACAGCTCTTGAGGCAAAGGCTACATGGTAGAACTTTCTTAAGAATGTGATCCCTGGGAGCATGACTGAGAAGAGGGGGTAAAGTAGGGAAGGAGGGAGAGCTGATACTAAGGTTTATTGAGTTCATGGCTGGTACAGGTGGCTGGTTGCTTAAATGCACGTGTTGGCCCTTGTGCGTGTTTCTATGGAGCCCTGATTTGTGGATCATCTGAGAAGCCCTGGGGTGGGGCAAAAGATAGGTCAACTTGCACCTGTGGGAAGCCCACCTGAGCCCACACTGAGTCCCCACAGTCTGGAATAAGACACAAGTGAGTTCAAGAAGAGCTGAAGTGACACATAAAACGTTTCAGATGCACTAATAACCTGTCACACAAAAATGTACCGCTTGACACTTCCACCGATCACACAAAAGTGTTCTTCCCTTTAACAGCAGTGGGTCCTGTCAATAATTTTTGCCATTAGGTGAACATTGGTATTACTTCCTTTTATTTTGCATTTCTGTATTATTGGGCTTGAACATATTTGCGTATGTTTATTAGCCTTTGTATTTTGTCTATTTTGTTAATTGTGTACTATATATATTCTTCACCTTTTTTTCTTTGGGGTTGTTCTTCAAGGCCTCATTTTTTTAAACAAAAAAGGACTACTTTATGAAGTTCATTTTCATGGAGCTTCGTAGCTATTCGCCTTTACAATCTAAAATACGGATATGCTTCCCGCTCGCCCAATTTCTAGGATTTAGTGTGCACTGATGACAGTACTTAATCACATACATTCTTTGTATCAGGAAAGTCACTGCTATATTTTTTCAGTATTAGAGTGAGAATACATTGTATTTCATATGTAATAGCAGATATAGATTTAAGGATGAATGCATTTTACTTTCAAAGACTTTCCAGAACAAAGTCAAGTTTTAAGCTTGCTCTTTTCATTCTTTGTTCCTTCTTTATATTTTATGTTTTCAGCAGAGAAACCTATTAGGCTGTCATAGTCCAGCTCCACTCTTATTTGCTACTTGTTAAATGATTTCTGAAAGAATACAAGGACTTTTCTATAACCTGCTTATGATTTCACTTTAGATCTAATAGTTCAACTGCCACTAATGATCTTGTAATTCAGCTATCAACCAACCAAGTGAGGTCTTCTTGTTTTTACCCCTTGTCCTAAAAACCTAACTTTTTGCTCTCTTCTGCTATTTTCATTGTCATAGTGATGTGTTTAAGTGCCTGGGGTTTCAAGTGAAGCACACTTATTGTAGTGATAATATAAAATATAAAAACAAGAGGAGCTACCATATGATTTTATAGATTGTGTGTGTGTAACTGTAGGAATATTATAAGAGGACCCTCATTGTCTAACTATGTGTTAGAACAAAACACTGGAGTGAATAACTGTGTAGGTGCCATTTTTAGAAGTGCAGTAAGTGCATCCTAATAGCATACCTCCTGGGTAAATTTTTCTTTGACAAATAGGATCTACGTATAATTCCTTTTCCTGGCCTAAAGAGGTTGGTTGTGACTCAAGGGAAGATAATCCCACCTTCAACTTCAGGTGTCACCTCATTGGTGTAAAGGTAATTTCATCTCCCTTGTTTGTTGTTGGTTTAAGAATGAGCTTGTTTCCTGCCAGCCAGTGTGGCTAAACGGTTGAGCACTGACCTATGATCCAGGAGACTGCGTTTCGATTCCTGGTCAGGGCACATGCCCAGCTTGCGGGCTTGATCCCCAGTGGGGGGCATGCAGGAGGCAGCTGATCAGTGACTCTCTCATCATTGATGTTTCTATCTCTCTCTCTCCCTCTCCCTTCCTCTCTCTGAAATCAATAAAGATATATATATATATTTTTAAATGAGCTGTTTCCTAACTCTGGCTACTAAGACAAAAGAGAAAGGCTGAGGGGCTTGTGGGGAACATTTTCTATTTACTGAGAGAGAACCACAGGAAGGAATTTTCTCCTTTCTTCCCTGTGCATGGTCATGTCTGGATATTTTGCCTGGTGTGGTTGTCTTTGGCTTGCTATCCCTTTGAGGATGAAGCCAACACTGAGAATAGCAGAGTGGGAGCATGAAGAGAATGATATCATTGATTCACTCAAATTTTTCCAACTTTGGCTACCAGGAGCTCCTTTAGGTTGGGTCTGGCATTCTTTAGACGGGTCTTTAAAATTATTAAATATTGCATGTTCACAAAATAATTAAGAATATACATAATATATATGATATGAATAACAATATATTGAAAATCTGTGTACCTAACTCCTAGATATTTAACCTTAGCCACTGAGTGAGATATAGAAAAATGGGAGATGAGCAGGATGGGGAGGAAAATGGGTAGTCTGGTTTCAGATATGCTAAGTTTGAGTGAAGGATGCTGAAGAGGGAGTTTGGAGCTCAGGGCAGTGGTGAAAGCCAGTCATAAAAATGTGATACCCAAAAGACATATTGGTCTCAGAAGAAGACAAATATCACACACAATCCCATCACTCAAAGATAAATGCCCTTAATTAACATTTTGGATTAATTCCTTCTAATTTATGTTTTCAAATGACTAAGATATTGTGTGTGCAATTTTGCATTGTTTCTTTCTCACTTAACATTGCAATATAAATATGTTCAATATCTTTAGAATATGTATATATGTGACATAATATTCAAATATCTTCACACACCCTAATTTATTCTTTTAAAAAATTCAACCCTATAAGCCTTGGTTTTAGATTTTTTCTCTACATTTTCCTGGTGCCTGTTGGCCCTTTCAAGCACTCAGTCTCAAGGCTTTATTACATCTGAAAATGCCCTTCTCTGAGGCCTTGATTATTGCTTAGGATCATTTTCCTTGTCTTCTTCTTTGAAAATATGTATGATTTGTAGGTTTCACATCTGTTATTTATCCTTCAGGGTCATTATCTTGTCTTTGTTTTCATTTTTTAAGGGTTTTTATTTTAAATTAACTTTTCTCTTTAACTCATCTTCTTTTTCTTCAAGCCATTCAAAAAGTTTATGAGTAATAATTATCAGATATAATAGGTGTAGACCAAAAAGGGGCCACATACTAAACTCGACAAGCTCAAAGGAGGCCCGCATGGTGGCCTTACAAACTCAGAGACGAGACTGAAAGTAACCACAGAAGATAGTCTGAACATAAAAATTCTTAACTAAAAGCGAGTTGTGGTGAGTAGTCCCGTCCTAGCCTGTAGCTTCCTCAGTATACCTTAACTAAGCCTGTTGATTTTTTTTTTTTTCATCTAAGATAACATATCTTTGAAACATCAGAATAATTTTTTTTTCTAGGCCCCTCAAGCCACAACCTCAGGCATAAGAGAGCAAGACCAGAGAACCCTCAGTTATCTCATCCCTCGCTTACCATCTCTACAGTTAATTACTAACTATTCTGTACCCACGAATGTAAGAGAATGATGTGTTTCTCTATTTTGCCTTTTTATCCAGCCCCAGAGATTTCCCTGCTTTGTTTTCTCCTGCCCCCTTAATTTACCATCAATGGGTATCATGTAACCCTTGCGAAGTCTGCTTCTTTGATTCTGCTGTACAAAATAAGCTGCAAAACTGCCATTCTCAGAAGCATTTTCTAAGCGTGTTGATAGTTTGATTCCTGACAATTGTCATCAGTTTGGCTCAAATAAACTTAAAAATTCTCCACAAGTTTGGACATTTCTTAAGGTTCACTTTGGTAATACTAGGAAGATATTTTCTAAGATATTCTTTATATTATGAAGTAGGAATGGGTAGTAATTTTGATTCTGCCATTGCATTTTTACATTCCTTAATATATACACCTCATCTCATCCTACTTCTTTTTCCATCTAAGCCAACAGCTAAGCCTGTTAGCTTTGTATCAAACCCAGCCATCTTTTCATTTCAACTCTTCATATATTTTTGTATTCATCTTTTAGCCTAGTAGAAATATCTGAAGTTTTTTTGTTTGTTTCTTGTGGCAAATTATTTTCAGAGATTTGAGTTCTTTCTCTCTATTTTTAGATAAGGCTGCCTTTCTTAGGAGCCATGTGTTCCTCTCTGTTTCTTTCTTTTTCTAATATCAGTAAACTATCTTTTTAAATGAGTGGGAAATCCCTATATAAATCTAACTTTGTCAGCAGACATAACCTGTGAATTATCATTGGGGCCACTGACTACTTTCTCAGGCATAGGAAAATTGCTCTCTAAGGTATGTGCACAGCCTGTTTCCCAGTTCTGTTGATTTGCAGGCTGTGAGGGCTGAATAAAATCTACCCCTTCCTGAAACCTACCCCTTCCTGAAATCTGCCCCTTCCTGAAATCTTCCAGTCAGAAGAGTTCATATGTTAAAGAAGCTGAGATTACCTGTATTTCTTCTTCTTCTTCTTCAAAAAAAATCACTGAACATGTAAGTTATATAATAAATACATATATAAATATCCATAAACAGAAAAAATGTGCCCTTATAATTTAAAAGTATAAATACAGGCCATATTTTGTAGTCCCTGTTCAATGTGTGTAGTTATTAATAATAAATTTGTAAACAAATATCTGACATACACCCTTTTATGATCTTATGAGATACTTTATGTGAAACTGCAAGCTCTTAATGTACTATTCTAATGTAAGGTACAATTAGTACTATTATTATTAAATATCACAAATTTTTAAGATGACTAAAGAAAAAAATTTACATGACAAATTAGTGATAAAATTTGAGTGAAATTGGAAGGTAGAAGCCATTCTGCTTCTTACATTTGAGTAACAACCACCAATGTATCCACCTGAATCCTGAGGTGTTACTCCCTTGTTATGCAAGACTTGTAATGGATTTTTTTTTCTATTTATCCTTGACTAAGGGTTCTCTATGACTTCCTTAGCAAAGCAGAATTTAAAATTGATATCAAAACTCAACTTTATATGTAAGTTATAATTTGTGGTATATAATTACACTATAATAAACCAGGTTAATGTAGGTTCATTCATTCCCAGGTAAACATTTTTTCCTGTCTCCTTTGAAAAATCTCTTCACATGTTGTTCTGGAGAGACATCTAGGCTGAGAGAAGCCTTCCTGAACTTCCCAGTCGATACCTGGTGTACACACGCAGCTTGCTAAGGCAGCTACAAGTTGCAACTGTCCATTTTAATACCTCAGAAGACTTGTTTTTAAAAAGCAATACCATTTCCTAAGGAGCATTCAGCAACATAACCATGCTGCTTACAGAAAGATACAATGAAAGGAAACTCAGGCGTTCATCCTGAATGGGGAAAAAGAGTTAGGTATCAAAGACACTTTTTTTCCTTGAAATCTTAAATTTTTGTCCTGTCAACCCTAAATCATAAATTTCAAAAATCAAACAGCTACAACCAAATAATGACAACAAAATCTAAAATCACTCAACCAGAAATGCAGCTAGAAGATAAAATGACACTCTTGGAAAGCAATTGCTTTTATCCAAGAGCTCTGACCGCTGAGAAACAAGATCCAATCAATAAAATACAGAAGAGTAGAAATGGCTCATACTGTTTAATTAAGCACCTAGCAAACAGCTCTTGATTCTCTGTGCAAATTAAGGAAAGATGAGCCAGTTCACTGTTAATAATACATATATTTTTAAGACCTCCTAAAGCTCTCTTGCCCCAAATGCCTCTGCCTCTGTACCAGCTCTGTTCCTTAAATGTTCTCCATGTCAGTGTTTCTGCTTAACATATTTAAGGCTTCTGTTAAATGCAACTATATTAGAAAAAAAAAATTTATAACTCCTTTCTCCCCTCCTTCCCAGTTGTGCCCTAGAAGGAGTAACATATTCAAAAATTATCTTCCTTCAACTTTTTAGTTTATCAAGTTTGCTAGTCAGTCATCTATTAAGGACCTAAAAAAATAAAATAAAATAAAAAATGGAGCCCTAAATTATATGTAATTTTTTACATGTAAAAAAAAATTTTTATCAAATTAATGCATGATGTGGTAAGAAAAAAATCAACAGTACAGACAGACTTATAATAAGAAGAGCAGCTAAATTTTGATGAAGCTCTTTGGAGACAAAAAAAATGTCTAGACTATCCAGAAGGCAGCCTGTGTGCCTTATAGCAGTGATTTTCAACCGGTGTGCTGCAAGACTTTTTAAAACATGCAATACATGACTATTTAGCCAAGGGCACTGACCTCTTTTCCCTTAGCTTGTCAAATAAAAAAATGACAACAGCCAACATAACAATAGCTGTCCGGTGTGAATGAATCAGGCCGAAGTGGACTGCAGTTGGGAACACAAGCTAAGTCAGTCAGAAGCCGGACTGAACTGTGCTTCAGTATGGAACAGAGGCTCTGGGCAGCGGCTTTGATCTTAGCCTACTGGAACTTCTTCCATGGTGGGGCAGAGGGAGATGGAACTTTGAAGGGGAACTCCCGTAATGTCACCTCATCACTAAAGCTTTCCGCAGTACCTCAGGAGATTCCCATTCCTGCAGCACCCCAAGAAGCCCACTTTGACCGGCAACAGGTGGAGACACTGAGGATACCCTACTGATAACAGAGGGAGGAAGGTGAAGGTATTTGTAGTATATAATAGTAGAAGCTTTTTGAGAAGGTGATTGGGGTCAAACATCAGAGGAGAGAATACTTACTCAGTAAAAGGAGAGAAAAAGACAGGCACACAGAGGTGAGCGTCCAGATGCGGCTGTGGGAGAGTGAGGTCTTCTGTTCTGTTGAGCCTCGGGGGGCCCTCACATGCCCTTCAGCCCAGCATGTAATTTGTACACAGATGAACCGGTGGGGGTCCAGAATGAGTCACCCAGAGATGTGCCTCTGTGGTACGCAGACTGTGTTGAGCTGAAGGCAACTTTAGCCTCAGGCTCAAAGGAAACTTCTCCCAGTCCTCCCCCTTCCTTAACTACCTAAAAGAATTTGAATTGGAGACGTTGCCCATGGAGATGACTTGAGATAGCTTCTTTTGACCTGTCTATAAGGCGAGGCAAACTTTGTTTACTAAAGTTCTGTTCTTATCATCCCGCTCACAGCACGAACTGTTACGGAGAAAGTTTCCTCTACACTCAAGGTTCTTCTGACTGGTCTAATAATCAGATAAATATGAGACAGATTAACAAGAGAAAATAACCAACTTTATTATGTACATAGGAATGGGAACCACGCGTACATGAGAGAGTCAGAGACCCAGCCTGCAGGAGAGATTCCCATATGTACGCACGTGTTAAATTTGGTTATTTTCTCTTGCTAATTTGTTTCGGTCTATTCGATTATTAGAACTTTGAGGATAGAGGAAAGTTCCTTCCCCACAAAACCTATGTATCACCTCCCATACATTGAAGATGTTTAGAGATGAACTCTGGGAGTTTAAATTACTCCTACATTGAACAAAAAAGCAAAAGAAAGAGAAAAACAGTTTTACATCCCACAACCCAAATGTTTATCACGTCTCAATAAACCACAGAGCTTGTTTTTTAATCTCTTATTTGTATATATATTTCCCCCATAACACTGGTCTCTCTGATATATTTAAAGATAGAAATGTGGAGTGTATAAATGCAGGCTAAGTCATGAAGTAAAAAAATATATAACTCAGATTTCCAATCTAGCTTCAAGTCCCAGAGATGCTGCCAAGCTTTGAAAGCATGGATATACATGTGAACCAAGCCTTTGAAGCTTCTGATGTTTGCCATCTCGGACGGAAATGTCTGCCTCAGGAATGTGCCTTTATTACACAGAGAATGAAAACCATCCGTTACAGTAAGTGGCCTGATGTCTTCGTGAGGGACTTTCAAATGCATGAAGGAAATCGTGCGAGCAAGCCTGTCGCGGGGCGCTCAGCGCTGGCGCACAGAACAGCCAGACGCACGAGGCTCGCTCAGGCTCCCCTCATCTAAGAAAATAATGGAGATTTTTTTTTTTCCAGAAACAAAAAGCCAGTGCAACATGTGCCTGGAGGAGAGAACAAAGGTTGCTATTTTTCCTTAATGACAGCACTGGGCTCTGAAATTGAGCACAGCAGGTAGAAAGAGAGTGTATATATTTCAAAAGATATCTGAATGTTACACAGGCACTTCCCTTAAGAATGAGCAGCCCCAAACATTATAGCAGTTTTCTTTATTTTTCAACCCAAAACAAGACATTCTGAGAAAAAGAACCCCTATTCTTGACTCTCTCTGCCTTGATTTACTGTCAGGAACAAGAGACTTGGCTGTAATGGAAGTTGGGGGCAGGGAAGGGCTAACCTGTCGGTTCTGGTGACTTCCCACCTTCGATTAATTCCCGGCCTCAGGGGATGCCTCTCCCAGCTTCTCTCTCGTTTCTATAATTGTCCTTATTGTTTGCTAAATGTATCCCTAGGTGCTCTCTACTGCAATACACTGTTTCAGGACCTTAATGGATTCCTCTACTCTGGGACGTTTCACAAATAAATCGTGGAGATTGAGTTCTGTCTCCCGGACCTGACCCTATTTGAAGCATTTATACAAGCCCCTAAGAAAAGACATTTTTTAAACAGCATTGATCAAATGTTCAAAGTATAACAAAAATAGGCAATAGGTAATATTTTTAAAGGATGTTTGTGACAAGGCAATTTGATCTGCATAAATGAAAGATTAAACAGAAAAGAGATAATGAAATCTGTAGAGCTAGGTGCAGAGAAATTCAAGGAGGACATGAAGGTCCCTGTCGCTGCTGGGTGTAGGAAACCAGGGGCTGGACCCCAGCGGTGCGTCAAAAGACTGTACAGATACTTTGAAAAAGTAAAGATGAATATTCAATGCTATGTCATGATTGGAAATGTAAATGTGCGGCTCTAAGAGGCATAATTTCAGATGTTAGATGTATTAATGAACAGAAATTCAACAGAGTAAATTTAAAGACCTAGTTGGCTTTACTGAAGGATTCATGAGTCAGGCAGCATCCTCTCCAGTGAATAAAGCGGCGCTCGGAGAAGTTGCACAAAGTGGAAAGTTCTCATGGGCAGAAACTGGGCAGGAAAAGTAGGTGAGTCAAAGAAAAGAAAGGACTGTTTCCGGCAGGGTCACCTTTCTTTGGGGAAGGGCAGGAGGAGTCTTAGGAGGCAGTTTACCACTAGTGTTGATCTGGAAATGACAAATTAGTTTAAGGTCATGCTCCTAGGAGGGACTGAAACTTGTTGGTTTGCTGTCCTGGGGTAAGTGACTCCACTTTGGGCTTGTCATTTTTTAACAGATAATTAAGAAAAGATTCTTTCATTTACTTATTTATGGCTAGATCCACAGACAGATGGTGAGTTTTGTAGGAGGAAAGAAGCGTGTCAAGGGCTTTGCCAAAAGGCATGGTGGAGAGGGGCTGTGAATGATAGAGGACTGAGAGCCTTCATGGTTAAGATAACAGAGCAATTGGTTCTGCTGAGGATATACATAAACAAAGGTTTCCAACGTGGGATGGATGAACTTTGCCACAGTCGAATGAAAATAAATCATGAAAAATCCCGCAGAAAACAGTGGGATGAATAACGGAAATATGGGGACAGAAAAACAAGTGGATGAAGCAGGTGCCGAGATCACCGAGGCGCAGGAGTTGAAATGACCGGAGGTCAGGCCGGCACCACAGCCTGACCACTGCGCTTGTGTGACAGTTGGTCTCGCGCTCTGAGGGTAAGCTTAACTCGTCTCCCCCACCCCCAAATAGAGTAGGAGGGAAGTCTGCCAGCTGAAGGGATTCTTACAATCCCTGACAATTTTGTGACCTCTGTGTGAAAAGAATTCCTTATTTTCCTCTGCATTGCGGTGAGAAACTCCAGTCATGTTGAGTTTCTAACCTGAAGTTTATGTTCTCGGAATTGCGGAGATCATTATTCTGGGCTGGCTGATCCTGGTTGTGTGGGCATTAACTACATCTGCCAACTGAATTGGGGAAAGGGTATGTCAGGGGCGATGTTTGAGACGGTACACAGTGGCAAAGTGATAGGACAAGGGATATTGAAAGCAAAGGTCCTTATAACTTTGACTAAATCTAGCTTTAAATCTTAGCTCTAGAAAGCATCATTCTCTGTGTGTCTATACCCCTCGGAGACCTAGCCTTTCCCCTTGATAATCAGCAACCCCTGAGGCAGCAGAAGACAGCAGCCAGGACCTGACTAATGGTCTCAAGGCCTGACATCTGGCAGGTTAAAGATAACGTCCTGACCTAAGTCTGGTTTCAGCTCCTGAGCCCTAAGGTAGAGTGACCCCCTGGCTGCTTTCGCATGAAACCAAATAGAGGGACACTGGAACAGACCTCAGAGCTATCCTTAAGACCTGAAGAAAGGATTCATTCCCTCTACCTCAGCCTCTGACCAACCCCCTCCCAGCAGGGCCCTGACCCCCTGAAGCACCTAATCTTGCCCATATACTGTAATCGGTCACCAATACACCACTGGGGAGTTCAGACTTTTGAGAATTAGCTTCTCATTCTCCTGGGTGGTGCCATTTATAATAAAATATTTCCCCACTGCAATTCTGGTGTTTAGTGTTCATTTCTGCTGGTGCCAGGTGGACAAACTCTGTCTGTTCTGTAACAGTAGCTGATCTCCATTATAACTCTTTAGCATAATTTGGCCTCCTTTATGTTACTCTATTTTCTTCTTTGTGAGTTTTCTCAGATGAGGGGGACAGATGGTATATTGGGAGACAGTCTGAAGTGAATGGAGAAAAAGTGGGCAGTACTTCAGTAAAGGGTGAAAAAGATGAGAGCCTAAAGTGGCCCAAATTCCCAGTCTCCTAGATATCATATCGGCAGCATCTGTTTGTTTTAAAATCAATTTCCCTCCTATTTCTTCCTCAATAAGACTTTGTTGACTGCTCTCACTTTAGTGTTAAGTGAAAAAAAAATAGCATGTGGGTTATCTAGTGCCTTACGGTAATGAAAAAATATTGCCTTTAATATTTCCTCTGTGTTAACTGAGTGGCTTAGCTCTCGATGTGATGAAAACAGATTATTCAAAGAACCGGTTCACTGAAAGCAGATACCATTGGAGTAAGTGTCCATTCTAATCATTCAGCAGCTCAGTTTGCCTTCAGCAGAGATTAAAACACTCAAAACAAAAAGCAAACTGGGGAAGGGGAGACAATTGGAGCTCCTGCCCAATGGTTGAAATTTCTCATAACACTATCACAGAAAAATTGTCTACTAAGGTTATGACTGTAATATCAAAATTTAGCTTACGACTGAAAAATTGCAATAATTTCTCTTCTTCCAACCCAGGAAGCCAGCTAGATAAACACTGTCATCCTCAGAGCAGATGTAATCTTTTGTAGGAAAGAAAAGCTCTTAAAATGAGTAAAGGCAGAGGGGCAGGCACCATGCAAGGGTAGGGCTGCCGGTTCAGCCGAGGAAACACTCTCTTATTGTACTCACTAAAGATGTCTCAAAGCTGGCCTTTGGTATCCTATTTGAACATGGTGTAATTACTGTGATTACCACCCTGAAAATGACTTAAAGGACTATCTTCCTAATGCCACTCATCAATTGTATGATGCCAGAGAACAGAAGTCTCTCCAGCAACTGGTCTTTTTCAGAATTGAATTATTTTTCTGTAGTTAGTTTAGCACCTGCATTAGATTCCCAGGCTGCTGTAACAAAGTACCACAAACTGGATGGCTTAAACAACAGAAATTTATTGTCTCACAGTTCTGGCAACTAGAAGTCCAAGATCAAGGTGTCATGTCAGCAGAGGTGGTTCCTTTTAAGGACTGGGAAGGAAAATATGCTCCATACCTCTCTTCTACCTTCTGATGGTCTGCTGAAAACCTTTGGCTTTCCTCAGCTTGTAGATGCATCACTCTAATCTCTGCCTTCACCTTCAAATACCATTCTCCCTGCGTGTGTGTCTCTGTGTTCAAATTTCCCCTTTTTATAAGGACACCAGTCATATTGGATTAGGGCCCACCCTATTCACTTCATCTTAACTTGACTGACACTATAAAGACCCTATTTCCAAGTAAGGTCACTTTCCTTGGTACTGGGGGTTAGGACTCTAATGTAACATTTTTTTTGGAGGACACAGTTCAACTCAGGTTACCACCTAAGTTAGTTGGCAATAATTCAGCTATTTTTCATCTATCTTTAAATGAAAATAACCACCTGACCCTGAAAATGAGCGTACCCACCAAAACTTCTAATGTAAAGCTGGTCTCTCAAATTACTGGTTCCAAATCCTTCCAGAATGGAGCTGTGCCTATCCTGGACCTAAGGAGCAAAAGTGACAATTACAGTGATATTTAATCCCATGCCTGCTTTGGAGGTTGTTAGCAGGGCTCCAAGCTCCCTTCCAGTGACTTGCCTTTGCTGACAATCAGAGGGGTGTTACAGTCCACCTCACGAGAGGGTGATGGCCCCCAAAGTGTGTAACATCAACTGCAGAAGACCTCATTCTCCAACCAATGATGTCACCTCCACTGTTATGGTTGTTTACTGCCCTTTTTCATGAGTTTGGAGAGGACCTCAATGTAGAGGACATTGGCCTCAATGGCATCCGCTCTTAGAGATCTTAAAAATCAATCCCCTTTTTAAAAACTGGCCGTCCTCTCTACTGAGAATACTGGGACTGAGGCTGCAAATAGCTGAGGGTATCATTTAAAATCTTTCCTCGCCTAGTAGTACAAATCTAACCAGATTTATATCGCGAGGCTCTGGAAAGCACACTCATTACAAGTAACCGATAAGCCACATCTGGGGGCCTGGATTTACAAGGCAGAAAGATGACGTCACAGGGATTCCAAGGCGATGGCGTGACAGCACAGTGAGAAAAGGTGGTGTGAGAACACAAAGTCACCCGGCAGCTGATGAATTCTCCCTTTATTATTGCGCACAGCGCTCCTCCTGCCCTTGGACCTCACTCAGAAGCCAGAGCACTAATGAATTTGAAAGAAGTGTGAGATCTTGGGCTTCCTCATGTGTGCCTCCCCCGGGTGACCCATTATCGTGTGTATCGCAAGGCTGATGATTGCAGTTGTTGTTTTTGAAATTGGGGAGGGGGCCTGGGCCCCTCCCTTTGACTGCAGTTTTTCCTTTAGCTCGTTACCCTCCAGTGCTCAGCCGCACAAACACTGAAAACACCATTCTGGAGACTGCATCCAACAAATTTGGAGGTTTAGGAAAAAGGAAATCAGGATGAAAACCTCAGGCTGCTGGGGGGATTACTTGCGGGGTCACAAATGGTTTCATTGACCACTTACCTTCGATAGTAACGTGTAACCTGAGTTCGCCCAACCCGATGGCGATGAGGGAGCTCTGCGGGCAGGCAGAGGGCTGTGCACAGGGGTTTGGAAACCTTAGTAATAAGTAAGGTTGTCTTTATGATTGTGGGAGGAAGGTGATATTTTTTGAGAAAAATGTCAGTTTCTACTTCTATTATTCTTTTCATGAGTCAGATGGCTATGCCATGTGGGTTTTTAAAAGATAGAGAGATGTAATGAAAAGTAATATTACCAAGAGAAGGAAGCATATTTCAGTTTTGACTTTTAAAAGCTATATTGCGATGCATACATTTTGTGTTCATTATAAACACAAGGCCATTATTTCTGGCAAAAGGAAAAGAATGCTTATTATTTGTGATGAGACTAAAAGCAAATAAGAAAGGCTGAACTGAATTATCATTCAGTGAAAACTGGTTGCTTCTCTTGATTGACACAAAGAACTTTTCCTACAGTCTGTTAGAAAGTAACTGGAAATTGGTAAAATATAAGCCAGGATCTCAGGTTGAATAAAAGAAGGTTGAACGTTGAGTTGGTACACTGCTCATATGCCATCTATTTTCATGGTACTTAGAGCAGATTCAGTAGGTCCAAAAAAACCCACCTTTGTTTCCGTGATAAGCAATGCTGAATAACTCAAGCGAGGAAATAAAAGAGAAAAGACCATGCTGAGGAGAGATGCTCTGGAACCAGGGTTTTTAAAGGTATTCATTCTGACCCTTCCCTACGGCTGCTGAAAACTACTTACTGTCCATGTCACCCCTCAACACAGAGGCCAAAAAAACAGTGACTGAAGTTTTCTGCTTTGGGAAAGAGTAGTCTTATTCTCTGTTCCAGTCCCAGGAGAGAAGGGATGATACATGGGGAGGAAGTGATGACAGAAAATCTGCACATGCAGGAGGGGCTCCTCCCATTGCTTATGATTCACAAGAGAGAGTAGCCAAAGTGACCTTGGCTTAAGAAAGTGCTGGACAGCTGGTGTGGTGACTAAAAAACAAAAACTCTGAGAACTAGGTCAAGCTCTATTATTACCAGTCATGTGACCTTGGGCAAGTCACAGCTGGTTCTGAGTCTCAGTCTCCTTCTCTATAATATGAGCCTAGATCATGCCTCTCAGAAGTATTGGTGAGATTGGGGGCATGAAGATTTACAGGGACACACACACACACACACACACAAATAATAGTGATAAATGGGAGCAGAGACCATTTTATTGCTAACTGAGCTAGTGCCTGTACCCTGTAGTGATTTGCACTGCAGCATATTGCTTAAGCTCAGTTAAGCTTAATAGGTCTTTTCCCTCTGCTAGAAGGCCATATCTTACCGCTAAGCAGTCCTTGGAGACCAGAACACTAAGTGTTTACACATGAAGAAGAAAAGAAAGCTAGAAAAATGGCTAGCCCGCTTCCAAAATTCAGACGCTGGGCTTGCCACACAAAGCTGGATGCAAAAGGTTGGAGAGAAGATTCCTCTAAGGCAGGTGTCTCAAAACATGGATGGCTGTCCCGATCACCAGTAAGTGCGGCCCAGCTAGTATGGAATTGGAGATAGAGGCAGGAGATTTCCCTGCCACCTTCATCCACCTGCCTACTTATCACAAAGGACTGGGGTGGTAATCAAATCAAACAGTAAGGTGAAGTCTCTTTGTAAACTGTAATGTACTAGAACTATCATGGGTTACCATTTTTATCATTAGAGAGAGCGCATGAGAGAGCTTTTGCTAATGAACCACCACAATAAACCACCGTAGCAGAAACAGGCCTTGAAACACCTTTGAGCCTCTCCCATTTGGAAATGCCAACCTAGTCTTGAGGCAGGAATGTTAGAATAGGGAACAAAGGCCTCGAGCTCCGCTTTTCTGTCTTGGCTGGAACATTGCAGACATGACGTTTAAATCAGCTTGTTAATGTCCTTAAAACATTCACCTGGGGGTTTTATTAGAATTACAATAAAATTATAAATGTTTTGGGGAGAATTATCATTGCTTAATAAAGTGTTTGACATATAAGAGATTCTTGGTAAATATTTGTTGAGTGAATGAGCAATTTGAATTATTGAGGGTTCCCATAGAGGAACATGGTATACCTTTCACTAATTTACATATTTTATGTTTTCTTTTTTAAAAAATTGGTTTATTTTTCTGTTAGAGTAGTTAATCTTCACATGAGTGGTTAACTTGACCCAACCATAACACTCTGATGCCCTTGGCCATACTAAATTGTCCAGGGATGGGCATCTGACCCAGGTTGTGAAAACCATAACCCTTACCAGAATGTTTAAATTTGAGAACAGAGAGAAAGAGCTGCAGTTTCTCTGAGGTGGTAGATGGAATGAAATGTGGAGACTAAGGGTAATCATGGCACTGTCCCATAGAGGGGAAGCCTGCCAAAGATAGGGGAGGGAGTTATTCCAGGAGCCCAGCTAAACTGGTGTTCTTCCTGCAATTAAGAAAGTGACAAATTATCCTTTTTAGCCTAAGCTTGTTCAAGTTGAATTTCTGTTACTTAAAATTGAAAGCATCCTATCATAAATATACATAATGATTCAGAGTGTTATCTCTAAGGTGCCAAGTAAATATCACTAAACTACTTTCATGAATAGATAACAATTATTACTATTTAATGTTAATTAAGTATTGATATATAAATGGCAGCTTTTAAAGTATTTAAGAATGCCTGAAAACTATTTTTAAAAGTCATTTAAGGTTGTGTTCCTCTCCAAGGCAGCACGCCAGCGCCATTCCCTTCCCCCTTCTTCCCTCTAAGGGACTCCAGGAGAGTTGCAGCCAGGGGAGCAGTGGGCAGTGGCAGCTCTTCCTGGCTTATCCCCTGAACCTGTCTCCAAGGCCCCCTTCTCTCTCTCTGACTTCTCAGTGAGTGAAAGCAGCCCAGCCTGGGCTCTCCTGTTGCTGCTTCTATGCTCTTCTTTGTTTCACTGTCCTAAGTATATTTTTGCTGCCATCATGAACCCAATACCCTTTGACTCAGTGCTGTTCAGCCCCTCCCTTTGGATATCCCCACCCTCCATCCCCTTTTAATGAAATACATTTAATTTTTCTTTAAAAAAAAGTCATTAAGCATTTTCCTTATAATCGTCCCCAACTTAATTGGCCTAGTAAATGATAGTTAATGCCAATCAAAGATAAACTTAATGGCTAGCCCCTGTAAAATTATCTAAAATTATGAATTAATTAAATATTATGTGCTATTTTTTTAAGTGATAGAATAAGTTACCATAATTAAAAACCTTTTATATTCTAAAAATATTTTTAAAATCTTATTAAGATTTCAATGGTAACAGACAGAACTATCAGATGACTTACTAGTGACATAATTATTCCACCAATGTCATTACTCAAAATAAAATGCTAAGTAAACGTTTAGCAGTTAATGTCCTAGGATAACAAAGAAATGTGCAGTGAATTACCTATAATGATATACGGCAGCTCATTGGCCCCCTTTGCTCTGCAGAGATGGGGCTTGTTATTTCCTCCTGTGGTCTTTGCCTTGTCCTAAACCCACATTCACTCAGATTTTGAAACCAACCATATTCTTGCTCAGTTTTAAGAAAGATTTAACAAGCTCCTCACCAGAAGCATCAAGATTCACGGCTAAGTCAGTTTTAAAGCTATTCTTGCTCTGATCTTGTTCCTTATGACAAACTTAAGGCCCTAACTACTAAAGGCCCCTGAAAAACTTCCACAGGAATTTCCAGAGCCTTGATCCTGAACTCAGGGGCTGTGTCTGGGCTCCATTTCTTGTGCTAGAGTTCCTTAATGCCAATTGCCCCTACTCTTTAACCACCACCAGACTTCCTTGTTGCTATGCTCGCCTCACCAGCCAGGGCAACCTTCTGATGGTGACACCTGTGTCCTTTACATTCATCTTCTATCTTTTCTGGGACCTCCCCAGACCCTTGTTGCATGTACTCTGACAGGAGCACCTAGACCCCAGAATCAAGCCCTCCCTCAGCTGCTTACTGCGCGACCGCCTCAGCTCTAGTACCAGCACACCCTGAAGGCCTGTCCTTCACTGACTGTGTAAATCTTTTCTTGATCATTAGGCAGAACTGCTGCTACACCTGTTCCTATAGCACTTTCTATAAGCCTCTATCACAAGATACAACAAATGCATTACAATTGTTTACCCAGCTGCACTTTGCAGGCAGACACAGCATTCTATTCAATCTTACATTCCATGTGCCTATGCAGACTTCCAACCCGTCACAGATAATAAATGTGTACAATAGTAAAGTTGAGGTGCAATAATATCTCAAAACTTTTCTCTGTTAAACAAGATATTACCATTTCCCATTACTCAGAACTGTTGATCACTTTTGTGATTGGTAATCCTCTCCCTCCGCTAAGCACCATGGTATCCAGGAAAGAGAAACAAGACGACTATTTCACTTCACCTAAATCTGTCTTAAATATCCATAATGACCCCAATATTCTTTCAGCCACAATAGTAGGGGGGTTAAAGGCCAACACTGCCTTCTCCCAACCTACTTCAGCACATATGTTTGCTCTTTTGCTCTAGTGCATTCAGCAATTTTAACAATTAGTTCTGGCATATGGGATATTATAGTGATGATGATAAAAGTAATATTTAAACTGCAACAACCATTAAAAAGTATAGGAATGTAGGTATAAAAGTTAAGAGCACAGAATCTAGAGTCACACCTGTGAATATATCCTGAATCTGTGTAATATCAAACTAGTATTGATCTAACCTCTGCAAGGCTCAAACTTGTCCTTGTCCAAATGGGACATGATTAAATGAGGTGATATATTTAGAGTGTCAAGTGTAATGCCAGGCCAAGCACAGAGAAAGTGCATTTGGGGGGAGGGGGATATTTCTCTTATTATTAGCTGTTATAAGCATTTAAAAGCAGCATTTCTTTTTTTTTCTTGGTATTTATTAATTTAAAACTGTTTATTGGACACCCCACCATATGTGAAACACTAAACAAAGTACTATGGGAAGTAAGAAGCTGAAAATGCACAGCACCTGCCTGATAAAGCTTTTAACCCAAAGAAGGGCTAAGACATGGGCGCAAAACTACACACAGGGACAAGCAAATAGGAGGTGCTCCCAAAAGGCCATCAACAAACTGCTAGAAGAATTTAGCAGATGGAGGGAGAGGACACGATGTCTCAGAGAGAGGAACCCTGTGTGCTCCTTGCAATGACACGCACATAAGAGATGTTGCATAAATGCCTGTTCTTTGTTGATACCAAGAATATTCTCAAATGGTAAAATGTAGCTACTCTAAAAAAAAAAAAGAAAAGAAAAGAAAAAAAAGTCAATCTGAGTAGCTTGAATGATTTTTTCTGCTTCTGCTATTTATGATTCCACACCATGAAATTTTAATTGTATGATATTCTTTAAGAATCTTAAAGGGACCCTCGCAAGTCTGCCTAATAGATACTCATTAATTCAGCCAAGTTAAACGAGCTGTAAGTGAAACTGACAAATGACATTATCCTACTTGCTATATAATTTTCTCCACACCCATCAGAAGATAGTTTGAGGATCTCAAAACTCCTGACACTGTGCAGGGGCCAAAGGGCCACAGATAATTAATGTGTGATTGTGATGAATCCTTTTCTCTTTTATCTTTAATATGTAGTAAAAAACCACTGGAATATGTGTCCAAAGGCTTGGATTTAATAGTTTTGATGTTCTTTAAAAGACATCAAGCTTAATTATCTTATCCCTATAGCCTCCCTTTCCTGGTCAGTACGTGGAGTAGTGAAGTGGATCCATAGAGGAGAGCTAGCTTTTTGTGCCCTAGAGAGGGATGAAGCTTCTGGACATTGGACAGTGGAGAGAGAAGTTCTTTCCAGAGGTTTATGCCCTTGGGGATGAAGAACAAGGATGACTATTTTAGGCTATGAAATCTGTGCTGGGTTTCTATAGAATCAGATTTTATAGATGACCATGTGGCCAGTTTGGAGGACTTTGGGCCAATCCTACACTCACCTTCAACTGTCAGGTCCTCAAGTTATACCATTCAACATTTATTCCAGGTTCTGCCTATCATCTCTTTGTAGTCCTCTTTTTTAACACAAATGCTTCTGGGAGAAGCAAAGCATTGCTGCAATATTGTTATGCTTTAGCAAGAATTGGTTTGTCAATATCTCTCTAATCATCACCATCATGTCATCCTCGTGATCACAGACATCATTTATCAAGTGCCGATTTTATTCCAGGCATGCCATGTCTGGGTCAGAAATGGTGCATACCCAGAGACTTAAACACAATTTCAAAATCATTCATAGCAGTTATAGATAAAGCAGGCAATTATAAATTACTTATCAAAATTCTTCAAGCCAAGTAAATTGTTTTTCTCTCATCAATTTATAAATATCCAGTTTCATAGAGCAGCAGAAACTAATTTATATTTGGGCTTGAAATGTACTTAGTGCGTGTGTTTAAATGTAAATGTGGGAACTCTGGAATTCAGGAATACTCATTTCATCGTTTAATTGTTTGTGTCCCCCAAAAAATGTATATGTTAAAATCTTAATATGATAGTATTAGAAGGTGAAGCTTTTGGGAGGTGCTTAGGTCATGAGGGTGGAACCCATATGAATGCGATCAGTGCCCTCCTAACCTCTTCCTGTAAGGATACAGGGAGAAGTTGGCAGTCTGTAACCCACAAGAGGGCCCTCAGCCAGCCATGCCGGCACCATGATCTTGGTCTTCCTGCCTCCAGAACTGCAAGGAATAAACATTTGTTGTTTATAAACCACCCAGTCTATGGTATTTTGTTATAGTAGCCCCAAAGGACAAAGACAACTTCTAAGCAAGCAATAACATTGCCCAATATGAAAGTCTCTATCAGGAGCGCAGAGGAAATCATTAGGGTTCCAAAAAACCTCGATGCCGATTGGCTCACCATTCCACCCAGGCAGGGAAAAGTACACAGCCTTCTAGACTGGCACAACCTCCACTCAGGCTTCATTGTCTATGTTGTACATTTCTGGATGCCTGGCTGGGTGGGACTGAACTGGGAGGAGAGAGGAAGGCTCTCACACTCTCCCAGGGAAAGCAGGTATTGTGAATGGCTGACTAATCCATTCCAATCTATCTTTATATCTTTCATCTGTCTGTCTATCTATCTATCTGTCCATCCTAATTGTCAGAGTGGAAAGAATTTTAGTATACCCTTCTAGGTCCTTCTAGCTGGTCTAAGAATTAAATTACATAAAGCAGATTAACAGGAGAAAATCAAATTTTAATATGTGCTTATGGGAGAAATCACATAAGCATGAAAATTCCAAACACAGTCAGGCAAAATGAGGTATATTTGTCATTCTGGACTAAGGAGAAGGAGGTAGGGATCTGGGACTTTAAAGGAAAATAAGACAATTCACAGGGAGATAAGAAGAATTAATATTTAGTGAACAAATGTTTGCTGGGCCATCTAGAGACACTGGATCACAGGGAGGACTTTGATATTGCTAGGTTCCTCCCTGTATGCCACACCTAGTTCATATTATACTATGGTTTTCTATGACTATAGTTCTTCCTGGAACAGGTCTTCTGTCTCAGGTTCCCTTAGGCAGGTTGGAAGAAGGTCCAAGGTTGTTCCTCAGCCTTTGTTTCTTAAAAATAAAATAACCTCAAGCCAGACAGACACTTTTCAGGGTGGCAAAATCTGCTTCTCTACATTATCAAGAGATATGTGCTGAGGTACTCTTTTCTGCTCTGTCACAAATGCTTGTGCAAAGATCTTAATTAGAATAATACTTTATATAGTTACAATTGGACAATCTAGGTTCATTTCTGGGCTTCTGCTAGTGCCATTGGCTCTCTACACTTAGGTCACCATCTAAGCCGCTTCCCCTGTGCACCAGAGATGCTGCCTTTTCTGTGATTATATGATGATGTCTGAGTTACTCTGGGCCTAATAATTATTTACTTCTTGAAACCACCCGTAGCCACCAGCAAGGACTTGCAAGTCAAACACACTCGGTTGAAATTTATATACTTTCCCAATATATAGCCTTCCCTCATTTAAATCTACCCTCCCTTCCAGTCCCCAGCACACCTATTTCCCTTTCCTAATTTCTTTTCTTTATCACTTTCCCAAAATGTGTATCACCATCTGACATACTATACATTTGATTTGTTTATTGATTGGTCTTCTGTGCCCTCACCCTACTACAAATAAGCTCTGAGAGTTAAGAAATTTTTGTCTCCTGTTGACTATTGTGTCCCTAGCATTAGCGCCTCTGGCATGTGATAGATATTCAGTAAATAATTATTGAGTAAATAAATAAATTTTTTATAGACATTTGTTCTCTGAATACAGAAGTAGTACAAGAGTGATGGGAATTTTTAAAACTACAGAAAAACACCAAGAAGAAAATAAAAACCATCATCCACAATACCACCAAACAATGATGTTTCTCTCTTGGTTGTCTGACCCTGGAGCAAAGGTGTAATGTCCACTGTAATGAGAAGGTATATTCCAACTGAAAAACAAAGCAGGCAACTCCACAGAATATAAGAGACTTTATTAAAGGGTAATTTACTTACAGGGATGCAGGGTCAGTGCAGACAGATGACCCGCAGTTCTGCACAAATTATTCTCCTCTGCCAGACTCCTGTTACAGGACTTTTTTTTACATCATAACTCAGGTGTTAACAGTGGACAAGACAAAGGACAAACAACACAGTGGAGCCAGGGGTCTTGTGATAAATGATTGCTCATAATTGATACTATCACCAGTTTGATATTTATGAGGCTGTTGTGCCATTCCTTACAAAAATATGTAAGGCTACCTTTGAAGGAACACAGATAATTATCCACTAGAAGGCTTTCATATGCTTGCTGAGGACAGTGAGGTTGGCCAAAGGTCACAGCATAAAAGTTAAAAATGAAATGAAATCCGGGACACAGAGATGGGGTTGATTTTGTTCACATCAACATCTATAGAGAGGTATAAACATAGTCAGTGATTTTTTTTTCCTGTCTCAATTTGTAATGAACAATATTAGAATTGTGCCCTGGTTGGGTAGCTCGGTTGGTTAGAGCATCACCCCCACACCCCAAGGCTGTGGGTTTGATCCCCAGTGAGGGCACGCACAAGAATCAACCATCGGATGCGTCAACGGTTGATTACAAAATCAGTACAATTTTTATTCACCCTCTCCGCATTGTTTGTCATTTTTTTTCTTTTGTGTGTGTGTCTTAATTTATTGTTGTAATTACACATGATCTTCCTACTTTTGTCTTTTTACCTTTGTACCAGCTTTGTCCTTGTTTGAATCAATGCTTTTGCTAAGTGTTTGCCTTTGTCAGTGAAGATTTTTCCTTTCCTTCATTTTCTTATTCATATTTTTGACATTTTCTTTTCTTCTTAAAGCACAGGAGATTTTTTTGAAGCTGCCCCCTGCTGTCAGGTAGCTACTTCGCCTTCTCTATGAGAAGCATGTAGAATTAACAAACTGGGGTGATTTCATAATTCTATATAAGATGTGCTATGTACCCTGTAACTCTTCCTAGAGGTAGGCTGTGCAGATGCCGTAAAGTAAGAGAATATCTACAAATTCTATGCTTAAGAGTAGCTCTTTGTTGAAAGTTTGCTATTCACTTGATTGCTTACGTTACTTTTTTTTTTTTATAAAAAAGGGAAAAACCTTCTCTTGAATGTCCCAAATGAGATAAGAGCCATTCCCTTAATTCCTTCTCAGAAAAGCAATATTCTTCATAAAGGGGATCAGATGATCCCTCCTTTGCCCCTTCAGAGGCTTACAGAGGACCAACTGAGCCTCTGTACACTGCAGTATAAGAGGCAAAAACTTTTAAGGGGGCGTATGTCTGTTAGTCTCCTGATTTCTATCTTGTTTCCATCAAAACAATAAAATCTTGCCCAGAGAAGAAATTATCTCTAATTTTAGCAGCTCTGTAATGACTTGTTTCTAACTTTCCATGTTTATAAATAGTGCTGCTTATCTTTATAATACATTTTTGTTCACTTCTGTGACTGCTTTTAAGGGGTAGATTTCTGGAAGATGCATTATTGGTAAGGCTTTGAATCATATGCTGATGTGTCCTCAAAAGTTTGCGCCAATATTCCTGCCACAAGCAATTGAAGAATGCCCCTTTAGCTACACCTTCATCAATATTTCCAGTAGCCTTTATGAAAAATAATGTAAGCATATCTTTTGTACATATGTAAGGATTCATAGGCAAGCTTGAACTTATTTCATAGCATCATTTCTCTAAGTGTGGGTCTTGTAGACCTCAGATGGTACTGTGCTGGGACTTCAGGCCATGTTACAAATTGCATTTCCAGAGGAATTGATTAGAAGACTTTTGCTCTAGCCTCATGATATAGTGTAAAAATTTTCACTCATATTTTTGTATATTTCGGAGGTATGTAAAATCAAGCTATAAAAGAGAATCCAAACATGGCTATGCTATTGTATTCAACCCAAAATCTAAAAACTTAGATTGGAGGCTAAGCACAAAGAGTTTCTCTCTATGGACAGCACTATAAGGCTCTTTCTTACACTCATGAAACAGGACTTACATTTACAAGTGAATGCTATTTTCTTGGAAAGTTTTGCAAAACACAGTATTTTTGTAAATTTCTGCTGAAATGCCACTTTTTTCAGGAATTGTGAGCAGCATCTGTACACTTATTTTAGGGAGAGCATTCCAAGAACTATGTATCTCATAAGAAATGAAAGATCTATTGTGTGTTCCCAACTAATCGTCTCTGGCTCAGTCTATGCCATTAACAGAGTCCATGCCAACTAACAACCTAGCAGTCCATTCTTTTTGAATAGGTCAAAATACTTCTGTCCAAAGCAAACTAGTCAAATCCTAGAAAACAATGGGTTAGACTTATTGCTGGACTGGTATGATGCATGTCACCCTAGTAAGTATAGTTCAAACAAGTCAAATGCTGGTTCAGGAGCAGAAAGAGCAGAGAACAGCGAGACAACAAGCAGCCAGGGATGGAGGCTTGGGGAACTCCAGTTACTTGGGTGTTAGAAATAGTGGACAGGTGTAGAAGGTAGTCCTATCTGTCTGTCCGTGCCACGTAAGGACACCTGCCAGAGTCTGAAGATGAAGCTAGAACTGGGAATGATCACTAAAGAACCAAAAACATTCACAGGGAAAGTAAGCAGAGCCTTTTAGAAGGAAAAAGCTATTTATTGTCAAAGTCCAAGTCTGGATGGAGCTCTCTGATGGAAGTTAACAGAGGGAAAAATAGCTCAAGGTATTGCAGAACCAGGAGAATAGATTTTAATTTTAAAAAAGAAAAAGAGCACATCCCTGAACCAAATATACTTTTAAAACTGGAAAAAATTTTGAAAATTGATATTCTTAATTGTATTCTAAAAAACATGATCTTTATGATATAAGAGCAGGAAAGTTTAAAAAAGAACAATTATATCAGTTAGGAAAAAATTAAATTGGTTTTAAATGCCCTGTTTAAACATAGTGAAACCCATCTGCTTAGGTTAAGGGGGGGAGGGATATTAATCAATTCTATCTACTTTAAAAAGATGCACCTAAAAGAAAAGACTACTAAAAGGTGTGAAATAATGTACTACAAAGATTAAAAGGGAAACCACACAAGTTGAGCATAATACATACTGGGGCAAACAAATGACAAAGCAGGGATCACAAAGATCCTACCAAAGAAGTCCAGACAAAAGCACTAAAGATGTGAAAAAGAATCGATTTTATGTGATGAGAGGGAAAATTCACAATAAAAGGACTAGATATATGAATCTATAAACCCTATGTAACATAGTATCATTATAAATTCTAAAAACTTAGATATTCAAAGAAAAATATAACAAAAACAATTTTGAAGTATTAAACTAAAAACAAATTTTGTACTCTTTAAATTTCTTCTCAAATATTACCAAATTTTACCAAATTTTCTCAAATTTTACAAAAATTTTCATATACTCTATTTACTACCAAAAACTTCAATAGTTCCCCCCAAAGAAATTAAGCTAGACACATTATTTGTCTACTCTTTCTTAAAACAACAAATTAATAACAAGTCCTTGAACAACAATAAAAACAAACATTTTTATAGCAACAAACACATATATGTCTCCCCCCAAGTAACACCTTAAAAACTATTTGCTCAAAACAAAAATAACAACAGAGTACTTTTTAAAAACAATAATAATTGAAACAGTAGTTTCAATGTTAAGGAAACAGGTTGAAAATAAATTGTTCAACTCAACATTTTAGAGAAGAATATCAAAAAGATAAAGAAAGAATGAAAGTGAATAAGGTACATTTTAAACAAACAAGCAACAAAAGAAGTAGAATAGAGTTGACTTAATAGAGAGAGAGCCTCAGTGCAAGCAGTAAATATATGTAGAATGACAAAGAGGCTTAACAACAGGCACATAATTTAAGATGAAAGAGAATGTGCCCTATTGCTCAATGTTAATATGAGAAAATAATGAAAATAAATTACCTTTAAAAACTAAGTTACTAAAATGGACTCCAGAAGGAGTCAAAAATCAAATATACACACAACCACAGACGATGTGGAAAAGGCATAAAAGTACTGACTCTGAAACCAGATGGAGTTTTTCCAAATGTTGAAGGAACAGCTAATACTACATAAATTGCTCCAAAGAACAGAAAGATATAGCTACATAATTTACTTTATAAAGCTAACCTAGCTCTAATACTCAAACAAAAAGAAAAGCCAATTTCTTTTTGATATTTCCAAAAACACTGAAATAAATTGCTAACAAACTAAATACAAGGGTATTTTAAATCAACTCAGTGAGTTTTATCTTCATAATTTACAGATTTTTAAAATAAACTCAATAAGAAAAAATATTACAGGATAGATAATATATACATGCTGAAAAATATTCTGATACAACCCATTCTTGTTGTTTTTTTTAAGATTAGAAAGCTAGAAGTTGGAGACTCTTGACATTATTAAATCATCAAAGAAGGAACCCAATATCACATTTCAGAATAAAATACTAGAGGCATCCTATTAAAATCAGAAGCAAAGCAAAAATCCCTGCCATAAATGTTATTGCACAAAATTGTACATTGAGTTCATGCCAATAAAATGTGAAAAAAACTATGACATATAGGAGACAAAATTATCTTTGTTTACTAACAGCACAATTCCAGGTAAAAATGAAAGAAAATCGTGTTTAAAATATAACTTTTTGGATTAATAAGCAAGCTCAGTAGTTAGTCAGAATAGGGAAATATATATATTTTAATATTGTTAGCTTTCTCATATACTAACAGTTGCCGGTCAGAAAATGTAACAGAAAAATACCCATTCATCAGTACCACACTAAACTCACGGCCTTCAACATCGGCTGCCCCCCCCCACTGGGGGAATCCCATCACAGGTTTTTAGTCTCCTTCCTCTCCCACCGTAGACGTTCACCCCCCACCCCTCTTCCATCTTAGGAGATTACCTGCCCCCCCATCGGATGGGAACCCTCTCAACCTCCTGCCACTCAACCTACACACCTGCCTGCATCTGAACCCATCCTCCCCTTTCTTTCCCACAATATGCCAGAGGCCTCATCTTTTTCCCTATCAAAAGCCAGGTGTCTGCCTGTCCTTACATCCCATCTCTTCCCACCTTCTCCGAAGCCTTACATTATGAATTATCCCTTCATTCTACTGTACCAGTAACCTCTCCTTCTTTCCCTTCCTATTCTGTTACCACTTAAACAACTGTAAATGCTAAAATCTCTCCTCTCTTTCCACATTCCTCACTCCTTCTTTGCCAGTTCCATTCCCTTTCTCCCTTCACAGCCTTTTCTCCTTTTCAATAAATCTGGAACAGTTCGTTATATTTATTAGTAGGCAGATCTGTTCCATAGTCAAATGTGATCATGTAACTTGTCCCTTTATAAGTTCTTCCTGGAATGTCCTCCCACTACCCCAACCTCTCGCCTGGTTAACTCCCACGCATTCTTCAGCTCTCAGGTCAAACGGCAGTTCCTCACACAACGTCATCCAACATCAAGACTTGAATGCATGGAGAGATAATATGTTCCAAGATTAGAATACTGAATACTAAATGGATGGAAATTTTTCTAAAATAATTTGTAAGTATAACATAAGTCCAATCAAAATCCCAGTGGAAGGTAGTACTGACACTAAAACTTAACAATGGTAGCACAAAACGATAAACTGATCTCATTTATTAATAAGGAAGCTAAAATTCTTTACAAAATTGTAGAAAATAAGATCCTTTCCTTTAATGAAAATAATACAGTATGGCCTAGTAAGATTATATATATATAAAACTGATTTTTGAGCGAGAGGAAGGGGGAGAGAGAGAGGGAAGCATCTATCAGCTGCCCTCTGCACTCCCCCTACCAGGAATCAAGCCTGAGACCTGGGCATGTGGCCTGACGGGGAATCGAACTGGCAACCTTTTGGTGCATGGGATGACACCCGACCAGCTGAGCCACACCAGCCAGGGCTGGCCTAGTAAGATTTTTAAAAAGTGAAAATGTTTCAACATTGGGAACTGAATTAATAAATTTATCTCACCAATTAAATAAAAGAGAACTATATATGTGTCAATTACTGTTTAAAAGATATTTAATAAAGTTTATGACGCTCATCATAAAATCTCAATCTAGAGACAACATCATATATGACATCAAAATATAAAAACCAAGACAGTAATGACCACTGCCTCTTCTATCATCAGAGGACAATGCAACAGGGCTGAAAGATAATGAAAGACATGAATGTTGGAGAAAAGGAGATAAAATCTCTATTATATAGAAGATAGGGTTGTCTCTCTGTAATGAGAGGCAACTGAGTTAGTTCTCACAAACAGAGTGAAACCAATTTCTTTATAATATACTATTAAATTCAGTTAAAAGAGTAAAAAAGTTCATTCTAAGTGGAATCAAATGTATAGAATATCTAAGAATAAACTTATTAAGCAACATGCTAGAGCTATATATATATATTTAAAATAACACAATTACACTGTAGGACATAAAAGAAGATTTGAATTCATTTTGAGATATATCATGTACCTGAAGCCTATAATATCAAAATACCAATTTTTTAAAAACAAAATCTCACACAAAATGAATTTGACAAGAACATGACATGTTTCTAAAGTTATCTAACATAAAAATTGACTAAGAGAATAACTGAAAATCTTTGAAAACTAAAAATGATAAATGGGCTTTCCCCTGTAAAAATTTAAAATATATTATGTCAGGCTGCAGGATGCCGGGATACCCCAAGCCTGAGGCCGCTTCCACCAGGACCATGCTGCTAGGGGAACTCCACTGTCCTCTTAATTAATTAATTAATTAATTAACTTATTTATTATCTTTCTTTGTCCTCATAATTCAATAAAGCTGTTGTTCTAAAAAAATTTTTTTTAATGAAACTGAGGTGGGTAAAAAAAAAATCAAAGGACTATTATGAACATTTACAAATTTTCTACTTCAAAACCATTAAGAAATGATAGATTATTTAATAAATAGTATTGAAATATCTAGCTACTCATTTGAGAGAAAAGAAATTTTTTCCCACATCACAAAATCAAATAAGCCTTAGAGATTTAAATATTTTAAAAGTATTTAAGAATACTTATATAAAATTATAGAATAGAATTTTTCTAAGAAAAGTGAGAACTCTAAAAAGAAAACATTAAAAAATTTAAATACCTAAAAATTAAAAGTATCCATACATTTAGAAAACAAAAACAACATAAGTTAAAAAAAAAACACAAAGAAATACTTGCAATATTATTACAGGAAAGAGTATTATTCTATCAAAGGAGAAAAAACTTTAAAATCAATAAAAAGATGAACAATACTATAAGAACTGAAGAAAGAATATAAATTGGCAGAATAAATATACAAATATCCAAAATATTCAACATCATTAACAATGAAAGACCCTTATTGAAATAGCTTTGACATAACTTTCCCCCATGTTGAATTGGCAGACTTTCATAAATTACAATAATCAATTGTGATGAAGATGTAGTAAGACAAACATTTGATTACAAAATTATAGTAATTTGGTAATTTGAAATGATTCCTCTTAAAATTAGTTTTTACAGTGTGTATTATAAAAGTTTTAACAACTTTTAAGGAAATAATTTTAATAATGGAAACAGTTTACATATTTTTATGTATATTATGAAAGCATTACTTTTATTGAAAATTGTTACCAATCATGACTAGTTATAATAGAATGATTAAATATATATGGAGATCCACTATCTAACCATTAAAATTCACATTTTTAAGAAACATGTTAATAAACTCATGTATCAATTGAAATAATTTTAGTTCAAGTAACAGAATCTGACTGTCTTAATAACCACCATACTGAAAAGAAACTGGGGTATGTCACAGAGCCAAAATATAAGTTGAACAAGGAAGCATCAGAAAGAATCCAGGCAAGGAATGTCCTGAGGACCGCAACAGTGGGAACTCTCAAATCTTCTTGTGAAGGCACAACCATTAGATGTGTCTACTCCAACCACTTTCCATCTCTGAATGTCTCCATTCAATTCCTATGAGAGAATTTGGATTCAACTTTGATTGGTTTTCTCTCTGCTTGACTCAGTCAGTCGGGCAAAGATGTAGGGCGTGTAGCACCAACACTGCCCTGTAAAAAGAGGGCCACTTCAATATGTGTCTACTACAACCTATGTCATTTTTCAAAACAGTATAAAAGTGCACCGGTTTGGTTTTATGTGGGTGCATATGTAAGAACATTAGAGGAACATTTGGAATAAGATACTCCAAAAGGTGGCATTGTTGTCTATGAGTGGCAAGTTTATGAGTGACTTACTTTCTGCACCTTTTATGCATGTACAGTAAAATTCTTCATGCAACAATATGAATTCAGCTGCAATGCCATTAGCAGTTGGCCACACTCCTCAGCCAAGTCCCCATTTTGAGAAATTTTTTACATTCTACGAGATGGAAAGTGATAAGAAAATTGAAGAGAAGGAGAACCTGCTAAGGAAATGGCAGACATTCCCCTCTCGAAAAATAGACAACTTGAGGTGTGTATCCTATTGTCCCAGTATTCTCATAGCCTGATTTCTTTAGATTGGATTGACAAAATGGGCACCAGCTCATTAGAAGGTACCTGGAAGTCCCAATTAGCTATAGGACCCAGAATCATCCTCATTAATATTTATGTCAGAGTGGGCATGTACCACCAGATGGCATCAAACCACATCTGAGGCCAGAAAGGATTTGGAGAACCCGGTTGGACTTCCAGAATACCAGGTGGGCCAGTTACACAGGCTTGCTCAAGCCATTTGACGTGGGGTTTTTTAAAGTCCACTTATTGCATTATGGTAGGATCTTACTGCATGACTTTTTTTCCTAATTAAAAAAATCTTTTAATTAATTAAAAAAATCTTTTTAATTAAAATTTTTTAATCCCCACCCAAGGACATTTTTTCCATTGCTTTTCAGAGAGTGGAAGGGAGAGAGAGAGTGAGTGAGTGAGTGAGAGAAACATCCATGTGAGAGAGACACATCGACTGGTTGCCTCCCGCACATGCCCAGACCAGGGCTGGGGATCGAGCCTGCAACCGAGGTACAGGCCCTTGGTCAGAATCGAACCCAGGATCCTTCAGTTTGAGGGCCAATGCTCTAAGCACTGAGCCGAACCTGGCTAGGGCTAACTAATTTTTTCGACAGATGATTTATTTACTTAGTTCAAATCTCCAATGAAATAATAGATTTATACAATGTTCATCCATCTCTGCTAACATCACAAAAAGAAAGACAACCAGACATATTCTATCTCCTGATGAGAGAATGGAATGCTGTGTATGAAGTCTTGTCAAAATATCAAACCTGTTTCTGCTCAAGCCTATAGATAAAACCTTCAGTTTACAGGTACACTGGGAAGAGTGGAACATTTAAAATGACACCATGGAATCAATCAGCAAAATCTGGAATATAGAAAATTACACTCTTAAAAAATAAAGTTTAATTGGTGGTGGAAGGAGATTTGACTTTGAGTACCAAACACACAATGCAATATAGATGATGTATTATAAAATCGTACACTTGAAACATATAATTTTATTAACCAATGTCACAGCAATAAATTTAGTAATAAAAAGTAAAAGTAAATGAAGTTGAAGGGAAAAATTCAAAAAGAAAAAGGAGGGGAAATCAGAGGACTTAGTAATCAAAAGTCATCTGGGTCATGTCCTGGCCAGGTAGCTCAGTTGGTTAGAACATCGTCCTGAGGCACCAAGATTTCAGGTTCAATCCCCAGTTAGGACACATACAATGAATCAACCAATGAATGCAGAAATAAGCGGAACAACAAATTGATGTTTCTGTCTCTTTCTCTCTCTAAAAATCCATAAATAAAAATTTTTTTAAAAATGTAGTCTAGGTCATGACATAAAGCAACTGTAAGAAAAAAATGAGCACAATTTTAAACACTGACTCTTTTATGATATTTAAGTTATTTTAAAAATGTTAATATGTGATAATAATATTGTATTTATATTTTTTAATGTGCTCTTATATTTTAAAGGTATGTACTAAATATTTGTTGATAAAATTGTATAATGCCTGGAATTTTCTTGAGAACAATCTAGTGGTGGTTGGGAGTATAGATGAAACAAGATTGGCCATGAGTAGTAAGTATTAAAGTTGAGGAATCTGTGTACGTGTGAACTTACTATACCATTCTCTTTTTCTATGTTTAAAATTTTCTGTAAAAGAAAAAGCTAAAAGAGAAACTACAAAGTTTCCATTCCATCCTTTCTTCCTAGTTTCTATTTCTTCCTAGGTAATATATTCGTAGTTTCATGTGCATCCTTCTAGAGTTTTATGCAATAAGTTATTTTTATAATTGGAAATATATTAAAATATATTTTTTAAAAGAGAGATTTCTTGGGAGTATCTGACTTTCAGTTAACAATTATTTGAGTTCATTCCTTAAGACTGATTCTCATTTCCTTTCTCAGTTCCATGGACTCTGTACTAGATCACTGGGACCAGGGAAGGTGCTTGAAAATAATGACAGCAGAATCGGTCCTGGTGGCTGTTTCCATGGGAATGGAAATGAATCATCCCGGGAAAACTCTTAAATTTCAGCCTGAGGGTCACAGAAGGCCATTCCATTTTCAAAGGGTTGTGGCTGTTTACAGCTTTTATGTTTGGGGGAGATGAAAAAATATCAAACATAAATTTATTTCATTGAGGAACATTACCTAATCATATGTATGAAAGCGAGGCCATTATTCGGGGAGATCTGATGAGCTTTCCGCCTGTACACAGCCCTGGTTGGGAGTGGTTGCTGAACACCATCATCTTCAATTTCACTGCGATCGTCCTAAATTCTGCCTTTCTCTAGCATTTTAGAGTGAAAGGTCGGTTTATGGGAGTTTTGAAGAGTACTCGTTTACAACTTTGAGTAGTGTTGAGGGGGCTTCCTGTGGGCTAATTGGAATGCAACGAATATAGCTGAAAATTGGGATTAGTTCAAATTAATCTTTGATAAGAAGCAAAACACAAAGAGCTTGAAGGACAGCAGTGTCATCAATTCTTAAATAGAAATCAGTTTTGAGAGAAGCTATTTAAGGATATTTCAAATAATTTAAATAATTATACTTAATTCAAAGGCTGTTTGTACATCTGTCTTCTTATTGTTTAATAATACTAGATTGTGGTTGCAGAACAATACGTGGTTTCTTCTTTATGCACATCCAGCAGCATGAATCTTGGCAATATATCATCTGGGAAAATTGTTTTTTGGGTGATGAATTGTCAGGTTAAGAGAATTATATGCCTGCTATCATGCCTTCATTACCAGAGCATTTTATAAAATATGTTTTTTATATGACACAGGGGTGTTGTTGTGATAAGAATTAATATACCACTTTAACAAGCAGCTTAAGAAAATCAAAATGTGGTAGTTTTAGATTTACATTCACAATATTATATAGGCAATGTAGATAACATTAATAGCATCTTTAAAAAAAAACTATGCAATTAACACCTACTTCTATAAGTGAACCACAAACATAGGAATAATATGAAGCATATTTAGTTAATTCATTAAAATAGATAAAGGAAAAATGAATTTCATGTATAGCACCAGAGAATGGTAAAATTAATTCCACTTTCTGGGGTTTGGATAAGAGAGAGAAAGGGAGGGAGAGAGATTGAATTGAGGAGACAAAGGGACCAATGCTGCATTAAAGAAAATTCATAAACTCATAATTTTCTTGCTCAGATTGAAAGTAGTAAGTAATCAAGTTATGCAGTGGCTGTTTAGGTAGGTAAACTTCAGAATCTCCTTTGAGGCGTGAGACATTTAAAACTAATTAAGAGTTATTAATATTGGAAAATTCCCCAGACTTCAAAAAACATTTTCTCATAGAATCATGCAGTGAAGACACATGTTTGAGAAGAGCACCCTTTTTCTCTATAATTGAGAGATAGAAGACAAGGTAATGAAAAATGCAACCAACATAGAACAAGCTCACAAAACAACAACCAACAGCTGACTGACTCTGGACAGAGGGACTTGGAGCATTAAACAATGGAGCTGGCATCCTGAAGAATGGGAATGTTTGAAACGGCATAAACTCTTAGCAGTGTTCCTTAGGTTGTTGTGACAGTTCTTTTCTTTTTTTTTTTCACAGTTCCCTGTTCCTCATTTAGAAAACACAATACAAATTTATACAAAAGCAATATTATATTTTGCTTTTTATTTATTTATCCTGAGGCTGACTTAGAATGTTGTATTTTCACAACTACCAGACAAATGGAGTTCCAACTGTTAAAAATATAAAAATTCAAAATTTACTAATTTTTAAGTTTTTCAGGTGAGTATTTAAATGTTTACACATATATGTTTCAACTATTGTTTTTGAGCACTTTTCTGATGGTCTTTAATACTTTTCAATTTTTAACTAAGAATTAATTTGGGGTACAATTTAAGTTATTCTCTCCTAGAAAATATAAGTAGCCATTTTTAGTCCTTGCCACATATAAAAGAAAAACACCCCAAAACATGGGTATTGAGTGCCATCTATTACCAGCAGGCACTGTCCATATAAACCTCTACAACAGCTTCTTCCTACACACACAATTCCCCATCTATACAAGGCTTGACACTGACTAGACCACCATGGGTGCTTGATAAATACTTCGTTGATTTGCTAAAGACACTGAAGCTGAGCAATTACATAATTCATCTAAATCATCTGCTTAGTAAGTGGTAGACTTGAGATTCAAAATTTGGATTTCTGATTCCGAACACATGCACTCTCTAGAACTCTTTCTTTTAGAATCAAAGTGTGTGCTGAGTATGGGGCCTAGAGTCCATCTAAAAACAATGGAGTCCCCTGAAGAATTATTTGTGAACATACTATAGCAGAAAGGAAGCAAGATGTTTTTTATGTAAGACCTATGAATTTATCTCTGGCTTTGGCTTTAGAATTTAGTAATCACAACTCCCCACTCCAGAAAATAAATCAATAGCCTGGCAACTGGGTTACATGAAAATTGGTTAGTGGAATTTTACAGGCATGTCTTGGAGTATGCTTTGGAATCAGAAGATGGACTGTGATAATAAAAATGGGTTGCAAACCTTCTCCAGATCATAAAATGCAAAAGTTTGTGTCAGAATAACATATGGGGCTGGCGGCCTTCCTACAGAGAACTAAATTCAGAGGGATATTTCAGGGTCTTATGCCTAGGGAGAGGACTGTGTAGTTGGATATTCATCCATTTAAAAATATTTCATTCAATAAATACTCTTCAAGTTCATTTTCAGTGCTTTTAATTATAATTTAAGTAACATTTCCTTACCTATAAAGTGTGGGGGTGGGGGTGGGGGTGGCGGAAGGTGGTCAGGGTAGAACCTATCTTGTCAGAATTAAATGAGAGTGTAACTTCCCAAAATATGTTAGCTGTGACTATTGGTTTTTACAGTGCCCTTGCTGGGTGCTAGAGATTCAGAACAAATATGACATTAGTCCTTTCCTCAGGACTCACAGTTCAGTAGAGGGAGACTTATAAATTAAAGTCATTCAGATAAGACAGTAGACCTTTCTGTAGGTTGCAGACAGAATACAGAGGGAGTAGCCAAGTGTATTTGGGGGTCAAAATAAGCTCCATGCAGGATGTAACAATCTGGGTTGTAAAGGATAAATAGATATTCTGCAGGATGAGCTAGAAGGGGTACATTCCAGGCAGAAGGGCTTGTGGGAGCAAAAACTAGCTGAGTCATGGAAAGCCTGGTCTGAAGGAACAGCTTGTTTATCATTATGACTGAAGATAGGTGCTTGGTGGTAAAAGGAAAGAAATGTGTCCAGAGATAGGCCAGTTTATGAAAGACTTCATCCTGTCAGCAATGAGAAACCACTGACTCACCTTCAACAGGATAGTATTACAAATGAGTGCTTTAGAAAAATCTTGAGTAAAGTATAGGTGATAGATTGAGGTGGGGCAGATACAAGGGTATGACACTGGAGGTTGGAAGAACAGTCAGGAGATTATTGAAGCAGACCGAGAAAGAAATGAAAATGGCTTGAATTAAGAGCAGTGACACTGGGCTCAGAGAGGATGACAGATTCAAGAGACATTAAGAGGATAGACTATACAAGAAGTTGGGATTGATTGGGTGGGGTGGCAGTGAAAGTAAAGGTTGGGTACCAATATTTCTGACATAAGCTCTTCAAAGGATGTTCAACAATGTGGGGAATGAAGATGTGGAAAGATAGAAAATGAATTCTGCTTTGAACCCAGAAAATTCAAGATGCTGGTAGAACACCCTAGTGAAAATACACAGTAAGCCATTGAATGTATGACTTGAATGTAGGAAGAGGTGAGGCTGGAAATACAGATTTGGAGCTCACCAGCATATCAGTGAACATGAAAACTACAAATAAGATTCCTCAGAGATACCATGTAAGCAGAGAAAAATGCTATCTATGGACCAAACATTGGAGAACTCAACATATGAGTAATTGTGGAGAAAGAAAAGCCTGAATAAATAAGGCTAATAATAATAATCAGGGAGATAGAGGTTGAAGCAAGAAAAAGTGGAATCCCCAAAAGCCAAAGGGAATCTCAAGGAGGTCATCAGTATCAAATACCATAAAAAGTACATGAAACCTGAAAGAAGCTTATTGGATCTAAAGGTTGGGGGTTTGTTGTTACTGCAGTCTTGACTAGGTAGTTTCAATGGGAAAGGAACTGCACTAGGTTTCCTGAAATATGTAGTCATGTGTGTGTGTACTTGTGTATGTTAGTGTGTGTTTGTGTGTGAACATAGGTACATATGTATATTTCCTCTTAACTACATTGCTGCCTTCATAAGACTGCCTGAATATTTCTTATTGCATATGTCCCTTCTACTCATGTTTCTATAGTTTTCTTATATATTTATGATGATTTGATAGTCAAAGTACTTATATGTTGAGTTACAATTTTAGGAGACTAATGTCATAGTTGGCACTGCCTCTCAAAGTTTCAGCTGTAATAAATATGGACAAGGGTTCCTCTTCCCAAACAAAATGCCTTTTAGCAAAGAGGAAAGAGTCACTCTTTATGATTTCAGTCACATCTACTCAGAAAATGCCCTGAAAGGACCCTGTCTTAATAGGATGATCTGGTAGACCTGCCAAGTGTTCCTTAAATCAGTTCAATATGAAGCAGTGTCTTGTAACTTCTACCAGTGAGTGAGTTTTTTTTAAAAAATTTTAAGAAATTCTAAAGAAATGATTGTTACATGAATTTTTCCATGGTGAGAGCAGAATCTCACCACTGCAGGCCTTCAGGCTCCAACTTAACTCGTATTAACTCAAAAATATACACACACAAAATCCACATTTGAATTTTTAACTTTTCATTTCTAAATAATTATAGATTCACTGGAATTTGCAAGATAGTACAGAGAGGTCCCATGTGCTTTTCACCTAATTTTCCCCAGTGTTTACACCTTACGTAACTGTAGTACAATACCAAAACCAGGAAAGCTGACATTGGTAAAATGTATGTATATAATTTTATATGATTTATCACTGGTATAAATGTGATGACACTGTAGTCACCATGGCAGTCAAGATACAAAGCTACTTCTTCATTCTAACAGATTCTTTCATGCTACACTTTTTCAAAAATATTATATAAATGGAATCATACAATATGTGATCTTTTTTGAGGCTGGCTTTTTTCACATAGCATAATGGCCTTGATCCATCCAAGTTGTTGCAAGTAGCAATAGTTTATTCCTTTTTTACTGCTGAGTAGTATTTCATGGAATGGATGTACCACAGGATGTTTAACCATTCACCCAGTAAAGGACAGTTGCATTGTTTCTAGTCTTTCGGTTTTTACAAATAAAGCTTCTGTGAACATTCATGCACAGATTTTTGTGTGGATTAAGTTTTTATTTCTCTGAGATAAATGCCTAGGAGTGTGATTGCTGGGCCATATGGTGAGCGTGTAATTTGTTTTCATGACAAACTGGAAAACTATTTTTCAGAGTGGCTATATACTGTTTTACATTCCCAATAGCAGTGTGTGAGAGATCCAATTTCTCTACATTTTCAATGGCATTTGGTATTGTCACTAATCTTTTTTTATTTTAGCTGCTCTAATAAGTGTATTGATAGATCCCTGATGTCTAGTAATGTTGAACATCTTTTCATGTGCTTTCTTGCCATTTGTATATCCTCTTCAGTGAAATGTTGCTTTATGTCCTTTGCTTATTTTCTATTGAGTTCTTAGGTTTCTTTTTAAATGTTGAGATTTGATAGTTCTTTATAATAGATAGATAATAGATGATATAGATAGACAGATAGATAGATGATAGATGATAGATAGATGGATAAATAGATAGATAGAATAGCTATATATTCTCTGTCTCAGATATAATTTGCAAATATTTTCTCCCAGCATGTAATTCTGTCTTTTCATCTTCCTAACAGAATCTTTCACAGAGCAAAATTTTTAATTTTGATCAAGTCCAATTTATCTTTATTTTTCTTTTATGTTTAATTCTTTTGGTGTCATATCATATTTAGATTTTAGGATTGAAAATTCATTTGAATTTCCAGACGACAATAAGACAATAAGTATTTAGCACCCCCCTCCCAAATGAATTCTAACTGAAATGACGAATGTCTGGGATTTATTTCAAAATAATCCAGCTTAGATAGAGAATGGGATGGACAAAAAGTGGGAAGGTGTATAGATTAACAAGAATGGCCATGAGATGATAATTGTTGAAGCAGGGAGGATAGGTATATCAAGTTCGTGATAGGACTTCCCACTTTTGTAAATGTTTAAAATTTTCCATAATAAAAAGTTTTTTTAAAAAATAGTGCGTATCTTTTGTCTAAATAATTTAGTTTGGGGAACTTTGCCCTAAGGAAAAGATTAAAATGATGAAAAAAGAAAGCTATTTGAACAGAGATGTTTATAACAACACAATTTGTGAAAGTGGGAGGAAAAATCAGAAATAAGAATAGCTAATGATTAGGGAATGGTTATATAATCTATGGTACATCATCTTAGGGGATCATTATGGGACCATTAAGGTGATAAACACGAGGCTGAGGATACATGAAAAGTGTTTTACAAAATAATGTTAGACAGAAAAAACAAAACACAATCTTTCAACTCTAATTTAGCCAGCCATAGTATTAGAATAATGTGATTTTATATTTCATAGAAAAATTTTAGTACATTTTGCTTAAACAATTTAATGATAATTTCAGTTGCCATAAATAAAAGAATATAGCAACAAGATTCAGCCCCTTCTAGATCCCACTGGCAGGTCTAGGAAGGAGGGCAGGCAAAGGGGCGTCTTTTGCTCCACCGTCTCCTTGTGAGGGTAGATGGCAGCGGCACACACACGCCTACCCTTCAAATATACAGACACCCTTGAGCATCTTAAAATTTCTGACAGTTATTCAAGCATTTTACTAACACTTATAAAGATTAAACAAAGGAAAATGCAAGTGCAAAAGACATGAAATGTTAGCCAGTAATGGGCTACTTTATTTTTTAAAAAATTGCTAAAGAGATATAGCTATAGTTTTCTTGACTTACATAGTTATAGTTTCCATGATTTATAATTTGAGGAATAATCTGCCTTAGAGTATTGCAATGCTCACAGATACTTCTAATTAAACGCGGTAAATTGGGTGGCAAACCCTCACTGAATCATGTTTTTTTGTTTTTAGTGATTTCATGTCTTTAGTGATTTCAGAGAGAGGAAGGGAAAGGGAGAGAGAGAGTAGAAACATCAGTGATGAGAGTCATTGATCGGCTGCCCCCTCCACGCCCCCTACTGAGGATGGAGCCCACAACCTGAACATGTGCCCTGGTGGGGAATCAAACCACGATCTCCTGGATTATAGGTCAATATCAACCACTGAGCCATGCCAGCCGGGCTGAATCATGTTCTCAACTGGCAACAAATCCAGTTTGTGTTACAAATGATGGTTTTAAATGTCGACAAATTATTTGAAATTTTTTTCTTCAAAAAGTTGAGCATAAATCCACTTCCCTTAAGTGTGGGCTGTACTGAGTAGCTCACATCTAATGTATAGAAAGAAGTGGAAGTAAAGGTGTGCGACTTCAGGATTAGGACATGAAAGGTGCATGGCTTCCCCCTTAATCTCCCTCAGGTCGTTTGGTCTGGGGAACACTACTTATCATTTTGTAAGGACACTCATGCCGCCACATGGAGAAGCTCACGTGGGGAGGAACTGAGGCCTCCTGCCAACAGCCATGTGAGTGAGCTTAAAAGCAAATCTCCGGGTCCAATAAAGCTTTTATTTTTTCTTTCTTCATTTTTTTGTTGTTGTTGTTCAAAATATTACAGATGTCCTTTTTCTCCCCATTGACCCCTTCCATCCCACCCCAGCCTGGCCCCTCCCCCTCCCAGTCTCTTTCCACACCATTGTCTATGTCCTTGGGTTGTGCATATATGCATATAAGTTCTTTGGTTCATCTCTCCCTTTCCACCCACCTGCCCCCCTCCATCCTTCTGAGATTTGTCAGTCTGATCCATGCTTCCATGTCATTGAATCATTTCTGTTCAAGTTTATTAAGTTCTTTAGATTCCACATATAAGTGAGATCATGTGATGTTTCTCTGCCTGGCTTATTTCACTTAGCATAATATTCTCCAGGTCTTTCCATACTGTCCCAAATGGTATGAAATCCTTCTTCTTTATAGCTGCATAGTATTCCATGGTGTAAATGTCCCACAGCTTTTTTATTATCTCCTAAGTCAAGAGAAAAAATAAACATATGGGACTACATCAAACTAAAAAGCTTCTGCACAGCAAAAGAAAACAGTTTCAAAACAGAGGAAACCCATGGTCTGGGAGAACATATTTGCCAAGGATGTATCTGATAAGGGGCTAATTTCCAAAGCACTCATACAACTCAACAAGAGGAAGACAATCAATCCAATTAAAAAATGGGCACAGGACCTGAATAGACACTTCTCCAAAGAGGACATAAAGACAGAAAAAATGAGAAAATGCTCAATGTCACTAATCATCAGAGAGATGCAAATTAAAACCACAATGAGGTATCACTTCACACCTGTCAGAATGGCTGCCATCAACAAATCAACAAAGGACACTTGCTGGTGAGGGTGTGGAGAAAGGGGAGCCCTAGTACACTGCTGGTGGGAATGCAGACTGGTGCAGCCACTATGGAGAACAGTATGGAGCTTCCTCAAAAAATTAAAAATGGAGCTGCCTTTTGACCCAGTGATCTGACTTCTAGGAATATATCCTAAGAATCCTGAAACACTAATCAGAAAGAATTTATGCACCCCTATGTTCATAGTAGCACAATTTACAATAACTGCTGGAAACAGCTCAAGTGCCCAATAAAGCTTTTAGATGACTGCAGCCCCAGATGACATCTTGCTTGCAATCCCCCAAGACACCTTGAACTGGAATCACCCAGCTAAGCTAATTCTGAATTAATGACCCACAGAAACTGTGAGATAATGAATGTTGGTTGTTTAAACCACTATGTTTTGAAGTAATTTGTTATGCCCCAAAAGATAATACAGAAATTTTTAAAAGTCTTTTAGAAATTTTATTTAATGTGATTCTTGATACAAGTTTAAGTGGTCTTTTGTTGATTTTGCCTAATCCCGGATAGTCACTTATGGAACTATGATTTTGCCAGCAAAAGCTTTACCAACTAGAAAATTTTTCAGAAACATAATTCTAAAAATGCAAGAAGACTTCTATATGTAAAATCTATATACCTACGTGGTATGGACTAGGACATACCAGTGATATAAACAAGAATGTTAAGGTAAAAAGGATTTGTGAGTACTCTTAAGATCTTTAAATATTAATTCAAAACATCTTTTATATTGGGTAGGAAGAAGGTATAAGGGAGATAAATGGTGATGGAAGGACACTTGACTTGGGGTGGTGGACACACAATACAGTGTACAGGTGATGTGTTGTGGAATTTTTCACCTGAAACCTGTATGATTTTGTTAACAAGTGTCACCCTAAAAAATTCAATCAAAAGGAAATAAAATATCTTTTATATTAATATTAGTTCAAATTTTTTTCTGTAAAACGTTTCATTGTTTGAATTCTTTGTTTTTGTTTTTAATATTTATACTGAAGAGAAGGAAAGGGAAGAGAAGAATAAGTAGGTTCTAAAGCCTGAGAAAATAAGACCCCTTCATTTGTGAGGTTATTTCTCATGTGACTAGTACCATACCCTTTTAGATTGTTAGGACAATGCCCTTCCTTTACTTAGGAGAGAAAAGTATTACTGTTTAAAATATATACCAGTTTTAAAAAATTATTTATTTAAAAGAAAACAAAATGTGACATGTCCTAGCCATGATTTAAGAATCCTTTCAATGCTTTCTGTGACTATTGGTCGGATTTAGATTCTTTGCCTTCATCAAGGGCATCAATTAGTAGTTGAAACACCAGAAATGTGTTCAGGGGTCTTGAAAGAAAGGCTATGGCTCTCACAGTCTTTGATTCCTCCATACTAGTATCTGAACTGGCAGGTTTATTCTGCAATGACACTTTTGGTGTACTCCATAAGAGATGCTTTGAATGTCATTTTAGCAAATAATTCAGTGAGAAACAGGTTCTCTTTCAAATACTTCCACAGAAATAACCTAATGAAAGGCCTTTTCACTAAGGGTGTGAAGACAGTAGTCCTTGTTGGTTGGAGAGGGAGAATGGAGTTTGGGAATCATGATTATGTACCACAAAAGCCAGGCTCAGTTAACTCAGGACAAACAAAAGCCTTCCTAATGCTGAACAACTATGCAAATGATAAATTCTAATGATAAAAACCAAGCCTCATTAATGTCCCTGGCTTAAGAAGCAACTTAACAAATGTAACTGAAATATGATGGAATAATAAGAGGATGGTGACAAAAATGATTAAATAACCTATCCCCCTGAGGATACCAAAGTAACTTGTAGAAGCAAGAGCATCTGCTTCCGATTCCTAGACTTTGGAGAATACAAAGGGAGCTAAAGCCATGTGCTAATTTGATGGTATGGTGGGACATCATGTTGAGTTTCTTTTAGTGGTGAGAGAAATTGTGCAAAACTCATGCCTATGCCCACAGATGTTTAACATATTCCTAAGTGGCTTCTATGTTGTTGAAATTATACTCATTAAAATTACATAGAGGTGACTTGTCATTCAAAGCATAGGATTAAAGCTCACAATGTGGAAGAATTAGAAGCCAATGCACAAACTGTCAATAAGAGTAATGTAAGCCTCCTTTGGAAATGTAATCAGATATAATGTACAATATGAGATATGTCAAGGAAAAATATAGGATTAATAATTAATCAACTATTAATCAAGTCACCATAACTTTTTAAGGAAGAAAATGACAGTAAAATGCAAAATTAAGAATGTAGAATATGTGACAGAGCCTTACAATTATACTATGTCTTAGTTAAACTCATTACTGTTGTTTTTTAAGTGGTGCTATGTCAGGAATAACCCACTATGTGCCATATTTAATAAAAACTAGAGTACATAGCTAATCTTAAAAATTAAGCATAGAAAATAGTGTTCTACATCTGTAGCTCCATAAATTAAGATATATATAGTACCTGAAACAAAATTCCAAGGAATAAAGCATGCTGCAGTTATTTATGAAGATAATTCCATTGCCCTTCTATGGGGAGGCTTTGAACTTTGTGCTGTTTCCAGGAGTGCTGTCAGCTTATTTGGGGTCTTCCTTTTGACCTATGTCATGTTTTTATTAGCTGACTGATGGGGTAGAGGTGCAGGTCAGGAGTGGAGAACAGATGGAGGTTAAATGGTCCTACCAAGGTCACATGCATCCACATCTCACAGAGGTCCAACGAAATTCTTTGACTTTTAAGGAAACTCTAAAGGAACTAAATTTTTTGAGTTTGGAGAAGAGGAAGCCATGGACTGTTGTGATGATGACAATCTTAACTGTGTTTGAAGCTGCTAAATAAATGCTGTTCGACTCTTCTTTATTCTACAGAAGGTCATGACTTACACAGAGGGAATGGTCTTTAAAACTAGTTGAAGAAACCCCTGATGTAACATGAATAATTGTTGCAATTTAAGAGAAAGAGACAAGATGGTGTCTTTTTGGTAATGCTTGAATTTTGGAGGTTACCTTCTTGAAAATGAAGGAATGGATCTCATGTTACTCTATAATTTACAAAAGCACAGAATTCTGCTTGAAAGAACAAGATGAAATAAAAAGCAATGTTACTACTGATTTCACACCCTAAAATATGAAGATACCAGGTTATTTTATAGTAGCCATAACAGACATATACAGTTTTCACAGGTCTTTTTCATCTGAAAAATAATTGTATATTTTAACCATATTGGCTAGCATTTAAACAATTATACTTTTCTTCCAAGATGTTGCCTAAAACATCTGGATTGGTGATAATCATTCATGGGGTGGAGGAGTTGGACACAAGTTCCAGAGGAGAGAGGGACCTAGAAAAACACCATGAGAATGAGAATGGCCTTTTCAAACTATATCCTCACATCTACCCCATTGAGACTGTCTACTGTAGGGATCCATTGTTATTGATAGGCGATGCCATGTCCCTCTGTGGAACCAGTGGAGAAATGACTGAATACCACTGATGCAGATCAATGCAAAATGAAATCTGATGTAGAGCTCAAGCTGTGAGGGTAGACTCCCTGGGTCCAAATTTTGCCTCTTCCTTGCTGTGTGACGTTGAGTGAGTTACTTAACCTCATTTGTAAGATGGGGATAATAACAGAAACTTGCTTGCAAGTGAGAATTGGGAATTTAAAAGAGATAAAGCAAGTAAAGCACTCAGCACAGAGATTGGCATACAGTAACTAGTGCTCAATAAATGTCAGACAGTATGGTTATTGCTCCCAAAGGGATTCAAAGTCTCAAATCTGAGAAGAGAAAAGGCTGTTTTTAAAATAGCATTAAAGAAATGTCTAGGTAGGGACTGAAGTAATGGCACTTTCTCTTGGAAATTATAAAGCAAAGGCTTCTGTTGGGTGGCAGTTGACAGCCCCTAAGTTTTCTTATTACATTCTAAGAGTCTTTGAAATGCAGTTGAATACGGGAACTTTTGCCCCTTAGGCTGTCTCTATAGAATGAGCGAATGATGATTATGCACTTAGTAATTTCAGTATAATTCAGAGTTCACTGGTCAGGGTCATGCCTACAATTCCTTATCTCACTTGTTCTCAGCCAGGCTGATTCTCATTATCTGTGAAGATTCACATGGAATGATTTATTAAACTTTCGCAAAACACTCCTAAAGGACAGCCAGCTGGTCTAGGAAAAACATCCTATGCTAAATTTTATTTGTCTGAAATATTGCCACCCTTTATGCTTTTTTGCTATTGAAGGACTTCAAAGTCCTTCCCAAGCTGGTCCTAAATTATGTGGCCAAATTCGCTTCCCTAACTGTTCACTCAAGGCTCGGGAACATGCCTTCCTGCTGCTTCTTCCATGGGGAATAAAATCATTTCTTCTCCACCTCTCTGCTCTTCCTTTCAAGGTCTTTCAAAGGGCAGTGCAAATATCCAGGTCTGGCCCTGCCAGAACATTCTCTCTCATTCTCGCTCTCTCTTCTCTAGCTGCCATAACAAAATATGGCACCATAGATTGGGTGTCTTAAACACCAGACATTTATTTTTCATAGTCCTGGAAGCTAGAAGTCCAAGGTCAAGGTGCCAATATTATCAGTTTCTAAGGAGAGCTCTCTTCCTGGCCTGTGGACAGCTGCTTTCTTGCTATGTCCTCACATGGCAGAGAGAGTGAGTGAGTGAGATGTTTCTTTTTCTTCTCATAAGGGCATCAGCCCTATGAGATTAAAGCCCCATCCTTAGGACCTCATTGAACCTTTATCACCTCCTCACAGCCTCCATATCCAAATACAGTCACCTTAGGGATTAGGGTTTCAACATATGAATTTGGTGGGGAGCACAATTCAATCAACAGAATCCTCTTCTCCCCCTCCCTCTCTCTCTCCCCTCTCCTTTTGAGTTTCCCTACTGCTTCCAACAACATGTTTTCTATTGTTGGATAATTTCTTTTATGTCTATATCTTATCTCCTCAACTAGACTGCAAATTGCTGAAGAAGGCACTGCAATTTTTGGCATCTTCACAGTCTGGGCATGTAGAATAAATTCAATATAAATGTTACTTGATTGACTCATTGAAAAGTACCTTGAATTCAGTGAAACTATCTAATGCAGTATCAAAAAAGAGTAAGAATTATTACTGCCATTCACCAAAGGTTTATTATGAGCCAGCCAGGAACTCTTCCAAAGTGCTTTTAAAAAATTAATTTGGCTAATATGGTTAACTCATTTTCTTTAAATGTGAACTAAGTGCTTCCCATAAGCCAGGTGCTTTGCATATATGTCTTACATCTCATTTAATCTTCACTACTACCCTGTATAAAGCTATTATAGTGACCATTTAAGAGATGAGGGAACAGGTTCAGAGAAAGCAAGCTCCCAAGGTTATATGGCTAGTTAGAGGTGGAGCTGAACTACAAAGCAGATGGGTCTGATTCTAAAACTCATGTTGTCTCCACTATATCTTACTGCACTGGAATCCACACTGCCGGGTAAGGACTGACTCCCTGAGAGTTTTGACAATAGCATCTTGACTATTCCTGGAACTGAACCATTGTTCAGACACTGCTGGAGTTTTGCTACTGGCAAGGGCACCAGCAGAAATTTCTGTGCAGTATTAAATGTTTTAAACAATCCAACAGTGAATGAGAAATTCATGCTATGCTTATGAGGTTACCTTCAGTGGCCAAGTTGATTTTTCTGTCATTCAGAGTAATTCAGCTCTTTATTACCAATACTACATGGGGACAATTAGTATTCCAGTGGTTCAGGAACAACAAAACCCTAAGGTGTACAGAAAGAGCATGTGGAGTCTTGCCACAAGCAAGGATTTCATGCAGAGATGCCAATAGGCCACCAGGTTGTGAAAAATCCATTCTGTGTCCAGGTATATTAATATTAAAACTCCAAACAAAACAGCATATTTCTGAGTATTGCTCAGTGATTTCATCTCCAAATAATGTAATAATGTAAAATAAATAAAAAGGTAAGTGTAGAGGGTACAAGGAAACGAGATATCTCAATCTTTTGCTGGTGGTTGTATAAATTGGAACCATCTTTCAGGACCAATTTGGAAATACATATTTTAATGATACTTTGGAGCTGGCATTCCAGATGGTCTCTGAGCTAACTAGAGGGAAAGAAAATACACAGGGGAGTGGGAATCATCTCTTTTAGTGGTCCCATATCCACCCATGACCAATCAAATTAAGAACTTTTCTGCATGTTTGTTGAATTGGGGAGTTTTGAGAAAGGGGATAAATATTTTATGTTATTTTTTGAATATAATAAGCAACTCAAAAAGATTTTAAAAATACACATGTATAGTCAAAAATCTCTTTCTCATGCCCTATAGATGCCCGGTTCCTTGTCCCAGAAGCAACCAGTTACTGGCTTCTGAAGCCTTCCAGGTATATTCTATGTAAACACACACAAACTTGTTATTCAGGTAATTTGTCTTTTCTTCTGCATTTCAGTCAATAGGGATTACAAGATAGGCACCAAGTTTCAGTGTAAACTTTTATATTAGAAATGCAATTCATTGTCTAATCATAGATCTCATCAGCCCACTGACTTTCATTTTCTCTACATGGGGAGGGTTGTCATGAATACAGAGCCCTATACTGCTCTTGGCCACAAGTGTTTAAAACTCTGCAATCCAGGTTTATTATCCTCTACCTGGGTTCCCTTTTCACCAATATCCTGAGAATTCCTTTTGCCTATCTTCTGTGTTTGTACACTTTGTTTCTTATAGTACATTATCCCTCTCCCTTGATATACTTTTCTCCTTTTGATACAGAACATCCTTCGGTAGCCTCTTAGGAAGTAAGAAAAGAAATTTTTGCATGTCTGAAAATGTCTTAATTCCACCCCTTCCTTTGATTGGTAGTTTGGCTGAGTATAGAATTCTAGGTTGAAAATAAATTTTTTCCTGACTTTGAAAGCATTGCTCTAGTGTTTTTTAGAGTTGCTGTGGAATAATATGAAGCTATGCTAATTTCTGATCCTTTGCAAGAACAAATAAATGAAGCTATATTCACATCCATGCTCACTCTTTTCCTTCTCCCATCACAAGGCAGGATACTCATGTTCTCTCTTGGGATGGAAGTGGCTGACAATCTGTCAGGTTTCTTCTAAACTTAGGGTTCAATTATAAATATATAGGTGGGACCATTCTGAAACCCCTGTGGGTATGATAAGTGTTTCTTTTATCATCACTGGTTAATGATCATGGAAATTGTTGCTTTTACCTTGCCTTTCTCCAAAGCTCTTCTTGACTCTATCCTCTGACTTGGGGAAAACACATTAATTTGGGCTAATTGACCTGTTAAGGTTAATGAAAAGTCTAAATTACAGGACATATTAAAAGCATTACAGGCATCTGTGTTCCAATGAAGTGAGCTTTGGATCATGCATCTGAAGACCTACATTTAATTAAGTCCCAGCTTTGCCACTTACTAGTCATGTGTCCTTGAGCTAGTCTATTAAGCCCTCTGAGCTACTGTTTTTCTAATCTGTAAAATGGGTATATTGCACAGCTCACAGGGTTGCTGTGATAATGAAATATATTACAGGCACTTGTTTAGTAAATTGTACAAGAAAGCACTATAAGGCATTCTTATAGTAATTTAAATTAGATAAATAATGTTGTCTTTAGTGGAGTTCCTTGGGAAGCTGCTTTAATCTATAAACAAGAGTGTGTTATTTGCATATTTACTTATGTTAATGCCTTTCCAGGTTGCTTAGTAACTGTTCTCCATAATTTAAATTTTTGCCATAGTAAGTGGCTTAACAAATCTTTTCTTCCAAGGTATTGTAAAAATAAACTTTAGCCCAGTTCCTTGACCAAATTATTAGAAATTCCAAAAAGATAAGTTTTATTATGGTTTTACTTTTTTCACTTAGAAAAACAAAAAATTGCCACTCTGAATGAAGTACTAAGACTTTTCTGAGAATAACATTACTGAAGTAACATTGGGGTTTGGGTGATTTGAAATAAATGGAACCCTGTTGTTATTATTTGAAGCTGAATTGGGGTTTCTTTTTAATAGAAAATAAAATAAGACAGAAATGACTTTAAGGAATAAGTGGCAATTTTATTTTATTATTTTTAGATAGAATTGTACAGACATTTCTTATGAAAAGCCCTAAACAGGGAAACAATGACTAAAGATCGGATTAAACAGGTCTCACAAATCAGCTACATCTGACATTGTACCTTGAGGACTCTTGCCCTTTCTATGTACTGCTGTTTAGGTAAAAGAAATAAACAAGTATCATCTGAGAGGTCTGTCATTCGGGAAGAAATACTGCTAAATATATAAAGGGGATTCACCCAAAGTTGAAACCAAATGAGAAGGGTATAGGAGTTTTGTTATTCTTCCTATCATAGATTTCTCTTGTCAAAATGCCCTTATTTCTAATAATACCACAAATTTTTGAAAGGAATTGGTATTTTTCAGTCTTTGATCAAATAATATCATTCATTCATCCACAAATGTTTATTGAGCCCCTTCTATGTCCCAAGTATAATTCTAGATGCTATGAATGCAGCAGTGAATCAAATACACATTTCCTGCCCTCTTGGAACTTCCATCCTCAAAGCACTCAAAGATCGAGTCAGACAAAGAAATCATGGGTGGCTGGCATTACAAAACATGAGGGGAAATGATCCTGTATTTCTTGGAAGTGTGATCTTTCTTTTAGTGCGTAAGGGAACTGAAAGCCTTGGGAATCCTTTGGCTCCAGATTCCAAAACTTATTCTCTGTATATACCTGGAAGGCAAGGAAAAGACTCAAGGCATGGTGATCTAAATAATCAGAGTGAATTCCAAGAAATCAGATAATTTAACTGAAAGAGCCACTGGTTCTCTCCTTTCACCAGACAAAGAATGGTAAACTGCCAGGCTGATCTGGTGTATCAGAGGTATAGCAGGACAGCCTTAATTTCTAAAATTCTGTCCTACTCTCCTCGTGACTATATTCATACATGTCACACCATGTTTTCCTAAATTTTGGTTGAAAAATATGGCTTCTGTCACCATAAAGCAAATGCTGGGGCAACCGCTGAGATACTGTTATTCTGCTCTGCCAATGCCATGTAGCAAGGGCAACGAGGGGAGACTGACTGATTAACAGAGGCAGTAACAGCCTGAGATCATGAGGAAAATATCCATAATTCTTAATACGTCAGGAAGCACAGTGGCATCTGGGGAGAAAGAATGACTCTGTGCTTTTGAAAGAAGAGGGATTTCAAAACATCTAAAGCCATTTAGAGAGTCATTGGAGACAGTGGAGCGCTGCCTAAAGAGTAACCTTTTCTTCCTGTGTCCCGTTGTTTTCTAGATTGGATAAGAGAGACCTCTGACCTTCTTACTGGGACTCTCCAGTGGAATGTCTGGCCCCATCTAGCCCTTTCTGTCCTGCTGTTTTCCTATTGCAAACTCACCACACATCTTCTCCACTAGAAAACGAGGTCATGGAGGCAAAACAGCCATCAACATCCACCCAGTCACACGTTGCTCAACTTAAAACAAAATCTCTTAGCTTTGTCTCATTTGGCTACAGGTTCCATTTCCTTTTAATAACAAAAAATACCAAGTTAGATGTGACTATATTTGTATGTTTTGAAGTTCACTTTAGTTTTGCAGGGATGGAGACAGTTTTTTCTACACTCGCTTTTCTGATCTCATCGAGAGAGGTGAAGTCTGACTTGTTCAAGTTGCTTGATTCCATTAAACACAATGTCACAGAAGATTTAAGCCAAATCAGACTTGACAGGTGTAACCTAACCCAAACCCTCATTTTACAGATGAAGAAACTGAGACCCAGGGAGGTTAAGTGACACTCTCTGGTCACAAAGCCAATCAATAGCCGGGTCAGGGGCCACTGGCTCCCAGCCCATAGTTATTCCACTAAATACAGGAACACACTCAGTAACATTTCCAACAGATTTCTCATATCCCTGACATCGTCTACAGCTTTGGGGAGGAAGTGGAATCGCTCTTATGGAACACAGGGAGGCAGGAAAGGTACTCGGTACATAGAAGAGCAAGATTACCCTGAGTGTCCCCAAATGCTCCCCATGGCATTGGAGGCTCTTTGGACCACACTCAGAGTGTTTCTTCAGCCTACAGATGGCACAGTCAGGCACAGAGTGATTTAAGGTAATTGCATTTGTGACCCTCTATGTTTGAGAACTTTGGTTCATGTAAGATGCAATATTGATTAATCAAACTATAAAATCTGTATGATTGTTGACCCGTAATATAGTCCCAGCCAATAGCAAGGATATGATATCACATGTGGTTTAGAAAGCTTAATTCTACAAGTGTGAACAGATATCCCTTTTCATCACAGTGGATTTCTAAAACTGATTTTGTGTAAAGATGACTGCAATAAAATGGGTTGTCGTTGCCATAGGAACACGATCTCTGGTGTTTGGTAGCAGTGTTATAAGTGTATGTGTGTGTATGAGTGTTGGGGGTGGGGGTGTATTCTTGACCAAAAAGGAGCCCTAGTAGATAGGTAGCACTTAAAATGGATAAAACCTATCTACTAACACAGCAGTCATATATCATCCACATGCCTTAGAAATGATTTATTAACTCCAATATGAATTAATTAAATATTTAATTTGCCATGATTTGATTTGCTTCCTTAAAATTTAGGATTTTGAGGTGTTAATTTGAATAGCCTAATTGTCTTTCATTAAGTACCCACTAACTTCACACTTCTACCTTTTCTCCCCCCCTTGGAAAATGTCTCCATAGCAGACAGAATTATTAAAAGTAATTCTGTTGCTCAGAGTTTCTTTTAAAGTGGTGGTTACTCCATAAATTTTTGCTGGTGATACTAACTGAAAAGATTTCTGGAAAACATGAGTTAATCCTGTGATTCTCCCCATCTTCTCTTGCCTCCTTAATGTATTTAAAGCTACAAGTTAAGGTAACTGTTCACTTATCAGTCAAAAAGCACTGTGGTCTGGAGACAGCAAGAGCTGTTGCACGTCTTTCATTGTCATAGGACCAACCTAATCCTTTGTGGCTGAGCTTTAGAGTACTTCACACTCCACTGAAAAGCATCAAGCCGGTTACCAGACTGTTAGAATGGGCATTTTAAGAAAGAGTTCCCGGAATTATTAAGACAGGCATCAATAACATTCTGGCTGAGCTAGTACTTTCCTTCTTCTTAGGGTGGGTACAATGTCACTGAAAATGCTGAATAATGGGGAGGAAAAATGGAGAATTTAATTATGGGCATTGATTAGGCAGCTGGATAATTGCTACAGACTAGAGTGTCTGTAGAGTACAACAAGATAGGAATGAGCCTGGTTGTGTAAAATTGGTAACATTTGCTGGGATTTTCTGATTCTGAAGACCTAAGTTTTGACTAAAATAGTCAAGTATGTCCCCTTACTGTGTGTTTTATCTGTAAATGTATTTGGAGGGATTCTTTATTCAAGGACATCATGGAGATCTCAAAACATAAATAGATAGTAAACTTGTGAGTATTACTGTGGCACTTAATAAAGAATATAGGCAAAAATGATAATGTTCTAGCTTTTATCTACTATCCATGCTAATATTGCCAAGGGTGGAGTTAGCAGGCATGATCATATGTTGAAGGTACAAGTGTAAAAATTATATCCTCACTGCAAAAGAGGGAGAAATGTATTACTTTTTAACCAGTACTCACACATGTAGACACCTTCATTACTAATACTCAGTTATCTATTTTTTCATTATTCTCCTCACTAGAAACTCAGAAGAACATAGTGTTCTAAAGCAAAGTTTCTCAAAGTAGGTTCCACAGAACACTAACCTTGTTCTTTTTACTAGCCATAGAATCAAAAAGAATTCTTAGCTCTACTGAGTCCTGGGTGGTTTCTGTGGACATTTACAGTGCATTTTTGACATATTAAAACTCTAAAAGACCCTGCAGTAAAAACAACCTGCCTAACATTATTTAACTATTTCCCAAATTTACTTGACGGTGGAATCCATTGTCAGATTACAGCTATCAACCTCCTCAAGTACTTTTTAAAACCCTGTCTTAGACAGAAAGTCATAGAGTATTGTCATGGAGAACTCAGTCATCTGCTCAACACTTTCTCCAAGCTCAGATATCTTTGCTACTTTATCCTCAAGATGTAGCCACATAAGTCTAGTTAAGGTGAACTCTATGTCACAAGAAGGCCATCACATTGTTACTAGAAACTTCTTCCTTACATTGAGTCTACACTTGTGTACCAAGAACTTTCACCCATTGCTACTAATTCTAGTCCCAGGAGCAACATGAGGTGAAATTTTCTTCCACTTGGCAGTTTTTCAAAAATCTAAAGATAATGATCATGTTTCTACTGAGTTAATACTACTCCAGGCTAACTAGCTCCATTTCTTAGCAGATGATCCTTGGTTCTTCTACATCCTATTTGTCCTCTTTGGTCATGCTCCACTTTGCCAATGTCCTTCTTAAAATGTAACCCCAGAACTGAACATAACACTGTAGGTATGACAGTATTTTGAATATAACCTGAAAGTCAAAGAAGACAGTGGGATTATTACCTCCCTTCATCTCAACATTTAATTCACAGATTGCCACAGTTTGGGTTTCTTGGAAGCAGCCTCTCTGATGGAAATTAGTGTGGGGGAGGTTTATTAGAGAGTGCTTTTAGGATCAGTACCCATTGAAGCAAGCAAAGGAAGCATGATAAGGCAGAAGTTGAGCTGAGATACAGTATCAACAGAGATACCAGCTGAGCCTGTGGTTCAGTTAGTTAGCCAAGTTGGAGTTGACCAAGTTGGGGTGAGAAGGCTGAGCTCTTATACCACCATCTCCCATTATCCATTTGTTATTGGATGAAGATCACTCCAGAAAGGGGGTCCATCTCCTTGGAAAAGGCTGCTCTCTTCAGTTGAGGCAATCTCCAAAGAGGGCTGACAGCTGAAGGCTAGCAGCTGCACCCCCCCCCCCCCCAGCATTAGGACAGTAAGTCCTTCATTCCTGAAAGGTATTCTGGACAGCACATGATAGCATCTACTACACAGCCCCTTCATGGCTTTGTAGACTTGATTAGGATTTTATCTTAAATGCAACTGAAAATCATTGAAGAGTTTAAAGTAGGAAAATGACATAATTGGTTTTGCACTTTTAACAGCTCACTCTTGCTAGTGTAAAAAATGAAATGGAGTAAGAGTAGGACAGGCCAATCAGTTGGAGGCTGCTGCAGAAGCCCAGATGAGAGGTGGTTATGGCTTGGGTTAGAATGATGACTGAATATGAAGAGAAGTGAGCACATTTGAGATCTACATCAGAGGTAGAAGGGTTAGGACATGGAAATGAACTGAAATTAATTGGGAGGAGAGGGGTGGGGTTAGACATGATTTTGAAGGTTCTGGAAGACAGAAGTCTGAAATCAAGATGCCATCAGGAGCATGCTCCCTCTGGAAGTTCTTGGAAAGAACCCATTCCTTATCTCTTCCAGCTTCTGGTGGCTGCTGGCATTCCGGGCTTGTGTCTCCTTCATTCCATCTCTGCCTCTGTGGTCGCATTACCTCCTCATCTTCTGTGAGTGGGTCAAATCTCCTCATACCTTTCTTTTTAAAGAACACTTATGATGGCATTTAGGGCACACATTGCTTTGAAATCTCCTTAGCTAAATATTCAAGTTCATCATTTACAAGATCTGCTTTCCATACAACTGTAGGACACAATTTAGCTAAGTTTCTGCCACTACATAACAAAAATTGTCTTTCCTTCAGTTCCCAAAAAAATGTTGAGCCCTCACCAGAAGTGCTTTTGTTATTCATATTTCTATCAATATTTTGTTCAAGGCAATCTAGGTTTTTTGCTATCATGCACTTCAAAATTCTTCCAGCCTCTTCCTGCTATTCAGTTCCAAAGCCACTTACCAATTCTCATATTTGATTTTGCAGCACTCACTTCCTAGTGTCAAAATCTCTATTCTTTTCCAGACACAGGACCAGTCTGTGGTGAAGGCACATGGCCCAGGACAGGCCCATTAGAGGTCTTCTCTGAGATATTAAAAATTTTACCTCTAGAGAGAAAGTCCTTACTTATTCTCTAATTAGGTCTGTTAGACTTTGTGAATAAGATTGTGGGCATCCAGGTTCCCTGTAACGTAGAGTCTATCCCCACTAGAAAATGATAAAGCCAACACACTAAAAACACAGATAAGGGACACAGACATGGCAAGAGAAAGCCTATTCTGAATTCTAGTTCATGCATCTCTTTGCCCTTAAGGACAGGGCCAAGCTGAGGAGCTCATTGAGAGTTGCAGAATTGGGTAAAAGGTGGGGAGAGAGGGCAATAAGGAAACTGAAAAGGGGTGTCTAGAGAGGCAGAAAGACATCTGGAGTACATAATCTTCCAGAAGTCAAGAGAGAAAGTGGCTTAAGAAGGAGATGGTGGGGTGAGACGGGTACTGCAGAGAGATCTAGAAGGGAGGATTGAAAAGCCTCCTCTGGGTTCAATAATGAAGAGTAATTGGCTAGTGCTCAGGCAGCCCATTCTAGGGAATGGTGAGGGTGGAGACAGGATTAGAAATGGCTGAAGCATGAACGGGAGGTGAAGAGACACAGAAGGGATTGAGAGCAAATGTGGAGAGATAAACTTTTGGTAAGAGAGCGAAGAGCATGGAGTAGATGCAGGTAAGATTGACGTTTCCTTGGCAGGATGATGAGGACTTCTATTTTCTCTGTAAAATATGAAGCCAAGTTGATTGTGGGTAAAAAAGAGAAAAGCAGTAAGATTTGATGAGATAGGAGATGTAGGTGATATACAGAGAAGTTCAGGGGGTGGGAGTTTTGAAGAAAGTAGAGATGTTAAAGTTATTGAAGATGATGGAAAAGTGTCTTATAATGATCTTAAGAAGTGACATCATCAGTATAAAGGTCTTTGGCATGTCCCAAAGAAGACATTTTAAATAAGGTTCACATGGACAACTTGGAAGAGGTATACAGAGAAGGAGGCCAATCAACCCAAGGTATATTATTGAGCTATCATTTGTGAGTATTTTCTATGCTTTTCTTTAACCATAAACATATTAATATCATAACTGGAATGTGATTTTTTTGCCTCATATATATAACCTCACTGAGGACCATTCAGGAGCCATACAGAGCACTCCTCAGGATTGTCCACCCTAGGGGAATGTTTATCCATGCCGTCTACCCAATGGACCAAGGATTGCCCTTGGGTGTTAACCATTTGAGCATGTGTCAGAGTGACAAATGGGTTTCTGTTGACTCTGGAGTGATGTGGCAGAAAAGGCCCAGGGCACAAAGTCAAAGATCTACACTGCAGAGGAAGTGAGGAGCTGGCCAAAGAGGTGGGCAGAGAAGCTGTGAAACACAGCACAAGCACTGCACTCACAGCAGGAAGCAGGCGGAGTTTGTAAATGGAATGTAGAAATGTTTTCCAGAGCCCAGAATCAGAAAATAAAATAACGACTCCTTAAAAGGGGACATCTGTAATACTTTTTAACAATAAAGATTTTTCAAAAATTAAATTAAAAATAAAATAAAACATAAAAAAAATAAAAAAATAAAAAATAACAGCTCCTTAATAAACTTGGCTGTTAGTGAACATTGCCCTGGACTTGGTCAAGAGACTTCGTTTCTAGCACAGTACATGCCTCCTTACCAACTCCTGACATGTCCCAAGTGTCAAGATTCCTTATATGAAAATGGAGAGCAGTGCTTATGTCACCAAGCAGTATAAAAATTAAACTAGGTGATAGAGACATTTACATACATTATGCATACATAACCTAACACATATAGAGAGAGAAAATGTTAATGCATAGAATTTTCTAAAATATGACTCCCTATGTGCAATGTTCCTGTTTCTCCCCATTGCAGAGCTGAGCAGAGCTCAGGCAGAGTAAGGATCCTGGGTGAGGTTTGGACAGGCTTGGACCCCACACAGCCATCTTCCTGCTTTCTGAAGAGCAGCAGAGTTGGAATCTGGGGCATCAGCTCTTCCCACTACATTGGTTGTCTTTCCTCCTTCTCAGCATGTCTTCTTTCTGTTACTAATTAGTGAATGTGCCCATCAGAGAATCCCAGAGAGGCCACTAAGACACAGCTTTACAACAAATGCAGTTTGGGTTCTGCCTAGGACCTACCACCTACACTTATTTGGTCAGAGAAAAATCAGTTTCAATGCCCAGCCTCTTTAAGGTATGGGATTTTCACCTTGTTAAGTGAAATCCATAATCCACACCAACTGAGAATGTCAAATTGTTAATAATCCCTTAAAAGTTTCACTTCTTTCTTTGAATTATCTCATTGCACTTGAGAAGAACAAAAAGATTATAATTTGTGTTGTAAATCTATTTCCTTAATTTGATTTTTGCATATTTCAAGCCATATCTCTTATATTGTCTATGAGAAAAACATGTTCCAGTTATAAAAGTATGTTTATAGTTTAAAAAAAAAAAACTAGAGAAACATATAAAGATCAAAAGACAATGACCTCTAACATGTTGATGATGTATTTTCTTCCAATATAGTCATTTTTTGTATATTTGGGATTTTTTTCCAAAAGTATAATTTTATATCCTGTTTTTCTATACAACTTTATAGTGAGATCATTTCCATATGTAAGAGCTGAAAATCAGAAGTTAGAGGTAGAAAAGGTGAGTAAAAGGGAAACTTGGTCTGCTGAACTCAGTGCCTCTGGCAGTAGATAGATGGGTCCTGTAAGACATGGCCACAGAATAGGGGTGGGGGACTCCAAGAGGGTGAATAAAGATAAGCCTCGGGAAATAAAGACTAGAAGCTTCTAAAGGGGGCAGAAGGGATGAGAATACTTCCCCAACTGTCTGTCACACACAGCTCCATCCTAGCCAGCCTCAGAGCAAAATTTCACAGGCCCTCTTGGGCAGTCTGGTGCTGCTTCTAAATGAAGTTTCTGTCCAACCTTTTCCTGTTGGCTATGCAGATAAGGTTTTATTGTTTATTGCTATGCAAACCTTCAGAAGTCGGATTTATGTTTTTGGCTTCACATAGTCTCTCATGTGAAACTCAAAGAAAATAAAATGCTAGTGGTTGGAGGGGGAAAGTGATAAGCTTGGGGATTTTCTATTCAATGAACAATGCTCTTATTTTCATTGACTTCAAGGTCATATTCACTTTTATAGATCAGGATGCTAGTCTTCACGCTGGAATTTCAAGGAAGGCTGCACTTATAAATTAGTAAAATGTATGAGTCATTGCAAAGTTGTGTTTGATCCAAGATTCAGCTACCAGCCTAGCATAATACCAGCATCTGTCCAAAATTCAGTGGTCCCTTTATTAAAGCTCCACTCCTGGAATCCAATCAGGCTTGCGGTTAAACTACAGAATTTGTATTGCTGTCCACATTAATGTTAAATTACTTAAAATGCAAGACATCATTAGTTAGGGGGTCAGTCACTATTTGAGAATGGGTATTTATGTGAATGCATGGTTGGGTTATAAGGCGGAGCTTCCTAAAGGGCCATAGCAAGTATAGTTTTTTAGAATGAACTTTGGATAATAACCTTTACCCCAGTGTCCCAAAGACATTAGCAAGATGTGAACCACCCTGATGTGTGGTTATAGCTTTTGAAATAGAATCAGTCTATTTGGGAAACATAAGGCTCAAGAGGAAAAATCAAGAAGTACCAGATGATTCAGTGAGAAGCATTCAGAGACAGGCTCCATTAAACCAGCAGGATTTCTTTTGGTGACAAGTAACCTCACAGATCATAGAGGTTATTAAGCTGAATTATTTCTTCACAGGATAAAACTCCAAGAGGAAAGGAAAATGATCTTTAAATGGCACTGCCTTGCACAGATTTTAGGCAATGAACCAAGTTCCCAAACAATTTTACTTATTAATGGTCTAAATGGTATTAGATTATCAAATCAAGTAGAAGGCAGCACATTCCATGTTTGGGGTTCAGAAATATATGTGCATTATTGCATTCATGCGTGTCTCTGCTGGGTTAAGAAGTACATGTTCACAGGTAGAATAATTTTCCAGCTTTTAGTCTCAGACTGACACAATGCTGACACCAAGAAAATTGGTAGAATATCACTGAAGCTTGCATTCTGTCAATGGGAATCCAAATAGAGTGTTCCTTTTAAATCCTGTGCAAAGGGAGAGCTTCTCCTCAGAGATAAGGGTCTGCAGTGGGGACCAGCGAGCTTCGAGATTGACAGTTTTGTGCTTTTATGCAATCAATATTGTTTATGGATTGCTCTGGCATGGCTGCATCTATTTGGAGGAGAGAGAAAAAAGAAACTACAAACACATACACTTGAGAATTTCAGGAAATTATCCAAATGCTCAAATCCTTCTCAGGGGCAATGGTTTTCAATAAGAGTTTACATGATAAATCCATGCGGTGAATACATTTTAAAAATAATAATCTGGCAGCCGCACAGAACAATAGCACACCCATATCGGCTGCTGTTTTGAAAAGAGGCCTCAGTCAGAATGTGTGTGAAATTAGGCCATCAAAAAGGAAACAAGACAAAGGAGGCCCAGAATGACTGAAACAGGCAAGGCGGCTTATCCACTCGTCGCTGACAATGCCACGCATGCTGTGGAAACTACTCAGAGCAGGGCTTACAGAGAGGCACACAAAGCCAGGGTGGAAATGAATGATACGCAGAAATGTGCGGCCATCAAGAGCAGCAGAGGAGGCAGCTGCAAAGACAGGAGGCTGGAAATCATAGCCAGGCTGTAAATAAACGCACCTACACAGTAACGGCCCTGTGAGGGTCAGAATTTGCTGGCCGGGTCTCACTGCCATTAGTTTGCTCTTTGCCATCTCAGTGGCTGATAAACAAGGTCAACTTCCATTGCCACAGTTATGTTCGAGTTTTGGTAAGGAGAGAAAAGATACTGCGGATTCCAAGTGTGGATTTAAGAAATCTCATGTCTAAAACTAGAGTAAACAGCAAAGGCTAAATTTTCAAAAACAAAAAAGGAGGGCCAGCATTTGTGAGAAAGCCCATTCGCGCCCCCGCTCTGGCTGGCGCAGGAGCTGTGGGCCTAACTTGCAGGGACGTCGCTCCCCGAGTGAGAGCCCACTGACAGCCGTCAGCGCTGTCCCAGCATAATCTCGCAGCTTCGGCTTCGGCTTCAGCTTCGGCTTCTGTGAGGGCAAGATCACCACGTTTTCAAGAACATTTTTAACACCTGAGTCACTTCTTTACCACAAGGGACAAATGTTCCCACAAGACAAGTGACATTTGAGGTATAAGCCAAGAGAAGCTGTTTAAAAAAAAATTAGGAATGTGCAAAAATCTTATGTCCAAAATATCCTCCCTCTATTGAAACTCTCCATTTCCACGCCTGCAGTTTTCTGAGGGTTGCTTGAATGCTCCCTTTTAAGAAATTTGCCAGCTAATCAGTTTGGGGTGTTTTTTCCCTCTGCTGTAGATGGGAAAAGGCAGGTATAAACCATCACCGAGGAATCAAAGGCTACAGCACCAAGGCAGGACTTGAACAAACGAAAACATTCCCTCTAGATTCTCAAGTGGATGCGAGAATATCAAAAGTTGCTTTGCGTTTTCGGCAGTGGAGGAATAATTTAACAAAAGCACTGTGAGTAGCACAGTTCATTAGCTGGTGAAACTGTTAAAGCAAAGGAGTGAAGAACCTGCCCTTAAGAAAAGAGAAGTCGCCCTGATTCTGGCTTTATAAATCGCTCCTTAGTTCCAGCACAATAGAAAGGTGTGGGAGAGAACAGACGAAGAATATTGTTTGCTCCCCATTACGTCTCACTCTTGGCTCCAAATTTACTTGGAGAAAATTTCATGTGTTACAGCTCTACTCTAAGTCAATGTCTGCAGAATGAGGACAGTGCTGTGCACTCTCAGCTCAGAGGACGCCAGAGGCATTTAGAAGGAGGCCAGCATGCTAATTCAGCAAGGTGGCAGGTGTTGTTGTTGTTTTGAGGGGGGGAGGGCGTGTGATTGTTGCTGCATGTGCACAGAGTGAGAACTGCTCTTTGAAGCACAGCCCTGGTATCCAAGTGAAAGGCAGTCTTTGAGAAAATATTTGTGGTAGGTAGTCTCCTAATAACAGTAGGAAATTATTTCCACAGTATTTGGGGCTCTGCTCTTTCCTATGACATCTCCTCCCAGTTCAGCAGGCTCCGTCCCTTCTTTGGATTACAAAAAGGTGATTGCAGGTCCAGGCCTCATTATAACGAGACTCCAGGGGGTGGGGCAGGAGCTCTTCTTCAGTCTAGGATAATTGTGTCAGCTATAAAAACTGTGCACCGACCCCTTTTTATCAAAGATCATGTTGTGATGAAGAGGTATTTTTCTTTCTTCATTGCAGATTCATTCCCGATGCTAGGAGAAAAGGTTTCCTGGCGTTGTTACCTTGAGGGGTCCAGTGCCGCTAATAACAAGTCAGTCCAGCCTGGATTCTAAATGCTAATAGACCGGGGAGGGCCTGGGCGGGGGGAGTCGCTCCACTGCGGGCTGGGGAAGCAAGCGGGCTGGCAGAGGCCCATCTTGCTGCGTTGACTCATGCCTGAATCACAGCCAGGCTGGCAGGATGTTGTTTTGGGGAAGTTCGCAGGCCTGTCAAAAACCTGCTGTTGCCATTGGCTGATATTATGCAAGATTCCAAATGATATTTATTTATATTCTCCTTTTGGGTTTGTTTTGTGGTGTTTTTCTCCCCTCCCCCTACTGTACAATCAACAGAGCTTCAAGTGACCACAAAGAAAAAAAAAAATTTAAAGATAGGCATGTGCCTTTTAAAAACAAAAGGCTTTTTGCCCCCAAGCTCCCATCAGCTCTCAGGTCAGAGTAATGCCAAGCAATTTGCTCTAATTCATTAAATCCCTCTCTTCACTCCTGAGGATGGATGCAGTTAGGAGGCGGGCCTGGGGAATGAAGCAGAACCCCCTTTTAGAATTCCAGTGATGGCAGAGTGCAATGTGCAGTTATGTCCAAGCATAGTCCTTTCCACACTTGTAGAATCTCTTCCCAACTTGCTGGCCTATCAGTTTCTCACATTATACGTGGAATGTCCCTAATGAATTTGGTCTAGGACTAGAGGATTTCCTTCGTTTCATGTCTCACTGATGATGGGGGTGGGGATGGGATGGGGGGACTGTGCAGCTCTTAGAGGATTCAAGGAGACTTAAGCTGTTCAATCTGAGCTTCTCCCACTCCCGGAGTCCGTAGGAGTTTGACTCTAGAGCTGAGGAAATTCTCCCAACTGTATCATGCAGCACTGATCAGTTCCTCTGCAGAAACTTGGTAGGCAGAAAGAGTGTGAGAGAATTCATTTATGTGCCTAATTTAAGACACAATTGAGAGGCACAGTGTTCTAATAGATGGAGTTCTGGCTGAGAAGTTAAGAAACCTGAGTTCCATTCTTAGCTCAGCGCAGTGAAATGATGATTGGCACTTTTCAGAAGAATTTGAACTCCAGAGACAGTCAATTCAGGACAAAATTATATATAAATACAGCCATGATCCCCATAATCTAGAGCTTTCATTGTTCTGACAAAACTCAAATTTTGCTCTCTCTAAATTCTTAGAAAAGTCCTAATAAAAAATGTTCTTTGAGTTGAGTCTCACGGGGAAAGAGAATTGTTTATTACCCACTGTGCTAGGGGAGGTTCCTTTGGAACGCTGTTCAAAGCAGACCTGTGGTGCGGTGGAGGGGCACTCCCTCCACCCCCTCCCACCCCCGCCCCCACACACTGGCAATGGAGAGACAAAGTTCTTTCAAGTCCTGCCTAGGGCACTGGACACAGCTGCATCGCTGCCTTGCTGGAAAAATGACCTTGGCCATTAGCTTGAGTGTTTGGTGGTTGTTTCCGTCTGAATAGCACACTCTGGGAAGATTTTAGGTTCAGAAGAAAAAACAGTCGATGCCAATAGTTTCACTAACCTTACATCCGCTGCAATCTATTCACTGGCTAAAGTTTACTTTTTCTCAGATCACCATAATTACATAAAAATAGATCTCAAGTAGATTATAACCAAATTAAGTTTCCTTTTTTTTTTTTTTTTAAATATATCTTTATTGATTTCAGAGAGAGGAAGAGAGAGGGAGAGAGAGATAAAAACATCAATGATGAGAGAGAGTCATTGATCAGCTGCCTTCTGCACCTCCCCTGCTGGAGATTGAGCCCCCAACACGGTCATGTACCCTGACCTGAATGGAACCTTGATTTCCCGGTTCATAGGTCAGTGTTCAACCTCTGAGCCACACCGGCCAGGCGTCCCTGAATCTTCTGACTTCTAAGTCATACAGATCCTATTTAGTTGAGTTCTCTGTCATTTGCAACCAAAAGATTCCTAATTAATGCAGTGAGACAAAGAGATCAGTTAGACTAATGAAATAGTTCAGGTGAGAGATGAGAAGAGGTTGAACTAAGGCAGTAGCAACAGAAATGAAAAAAAATAAATAAATAGGGAAAAGTGTGAAAGAAACTAAGGCAGTGGAGACCCAGATTTAGTGGCTGATTAAATGTAAGGGTGAGGAGAGTAAGGCATATAGGATAATCTCCAGGTTTGTAACCTGATCATCATGGCAGTACCATTCACCAATGCAGGGGATCTTTGAGATGAAAAGGAGGCTTGAGGGAGGAAAGAAAGAGTTTGATTTTGAATGTGATGAATTAGGTCCTCTGGGATATCCAGATGGAGATGTATAATAGCACACACTTGGATAAAGATTCTGGAAGTCAGAAAAGAAGTCTGACAGAGCTTGAGATCTGAAATATCAAATGTGGCTTACAGATTTCTACAATTCATAACAGCTATTAGAAACCCAAATGAGCCCAAAACAACCAACAAACCCCAGCTTCTTCTCAGAGACAAAACAGTGCACAGGAGTCTTCCTTTATCTGTATAGGACACATTCTAAGACCCCCACTGGATGCCCAAACCATAGATAGTACCAAACCCCTATGCATACCATGCTTTTTCCTATACACACATACACTTTATGGCTTCCCTTTGGCACATCCAAATTGCCAGCATCACTACTTTTGTGCTTGGGGCCATTATTAGGTAAAATAAGTGCTACCTGGACACAAGTACTATGATATTTTGACAGTTGATCTGATAACTAAGTGACTAATGGGCAGGTAGCTTATACAGTGTGGATACGCTAGACACAGAGATGATTCACTTCCCAGGAGGCAGAGAGCAGGGCTGAGTGAGATTTCATCATGCTACTCAGAACAGCATGCAATTTAAAACTTATGAATTGTTTGTTTCTGGAATTTTCCATTTAGTGTTTTTGCACTGTGACTAGCTGTGGGTAACTGAAACTGGGGAAAGCAAAACAGCAGATAAGGGGGCACTGCTATACATTCTTGTCATGACAATTTTTGTTTGCGCAGAACTGTTCAAGATGTTGCTGAATTTTTAACATCTCCTGAAGCCATCCACTAAATTTTAGAGCTCCTCTCATCCTTCAGTCAATGCACCAACTGGAAATGTTCCTGAACAGTTCCAGACAACCCCCTTGAGAGGCAGTGTCATCCTCCAGACCCTATGTGAACTCCTCTGACTAGTGTGTGTATCCGTATGCTAGCATGTGGTAATCCTCTACTACTGTAGCGTTCACACAAATAAAGATGAAACGGCTTTCAGTAAGTACAGTTGAAAAGCCACACAGTGAATCTAACTCTGAATAAGGTGGGGCACTTTCCCACTGTGTCATTCTGCCTGTCTGCTTTGCTCTTCTCTCGACTTCGCTCTTCTCAGACAACTTAGAAGTTCTATCTCTAGCCACTCTTACTTCATATACCACCTGGAATGCATCACTTTTAAATGCAAAAAAATGACCATACATATAAATGTTCATGACATTATATTATGACATGCATCTGACTTAGTGTCTGTTTGCATCCATATATGACCTCCTTGGCACCATTTCTAAGTTTGGGGAAATGTTTAATATCATTCAAAGCAACTAATATGGCAGCATGCTTTAAAAATGAGATTCTAGTGGCCCTGGCCGGGTAGCCCAGTTGGTTAGAGTGTTTTCCCAATACAAGAAGGCTGAGGATTCGATCTCCGGTCAGGGCACATACAAAAAGCAACCAATGAATGCGTAAATAAGTAGAACAACAAATCAATGTTTTTCTCTCTCTCTCAAATCAATCAATCAATAAAAAATTTGATTCTAGTAATATAAAAGTCACTTTTTAACATGTGTTTATCTGCAAATGAGCAGATTTCCATGTGCGAGTATAATGTACTCATTTTGGGAGTCACATGTAAGGTGGGGTTTATCAAAAGCTCTGATGATGATCAGTACATGAAAGACATTAATGAAGTCTGCTATGATTGGCTCCTTGATTCAAAGAATAATTTAGGGTATCTCTCAGACAAATTTGAAAGCCTTCATTTTTTTAACAAGCTCTTTGATTTGCACAGTGTCATGAATTAACTTGTATGTAAACACAGCGATTTGATGAATTAAATAAAATGCATTGAATGCATGTCACTTTGTACACTTGCTCTTGGAGGAAGAGTCTAAGGCAATTAAATCATCTTTATCTTTTAAAGCAGAAGCTGCAGGAAGCTCACTTTTCCTCCCATTTCTATTGGGATAAGAGAAAGCATGAGGGAAAAAAGGAGAGAGAGAAAAGAAAGAGAACATGGAACAGAGTAATAGAATCCTGCTAGTGTAGACAGCAGCTCTGGGCTGAGTGGGGGAAGGGTCACTGTCTGTCAATGCCATGTCTACACAGGCTAAAGGACAGCTTTCAGGCCCAGAGCCTGTGAAAAACAAAGAAGAGCATGAAGAAATCAACCCTGACCCAACAGGCTTGTGAACAACCTAACATCTGGCCCTTGCATGGCATCTTCACTTAATTATCAAATTCAGTCACTTGTATGTGACCAGTTTAGACTTCCCAAATCATTACCACTAAAACAAAGACAATGGATGGAAACAATACGAGCTGGAAAATGTCTTCCTCCACCGTATTCGGTAGTGTGTGTTCTACACTGTGGCGGAGACACTGCAGCCTAATCCACGTCAGGGTATTAAAAGGAGTCAAGGAAGAGCCAGGGCGTTTCTTCTGGTCCAGAGATTACGTTGCACTTTGAGAACTGCTGACCTATTATCTGTGTATATTTTTTTGTCATTCTTCGGTTCTTTGAAAGTTGACTGCTCTTGTCTCCAGGAAAGGAATGTACTGATTACCTGGCTTTGCTTTCTCCAATGTAGTCTGGAGACATAGGTGAAATATAGGTTTATAGGAAAGATGGAAATGCGTTTGGTAATGAAGCATTACCAAAACTAATGCCCCAGAGGTTTAACAGGAACACAGAGTACGAAAGGCAATTAGATACGAATTCCTATAAAGTTGCTCCTTCAAAGAAGTCCCTTGGGGAATGCATGCTTATTTCAAAGATAAAGTTATTGAATATGCTTATAATAGTAAGTCTTTACCCTTTGAGGAATAAAAGCAAAACAAAAGCCACATGAAGTCTAATGAAGTACGTAAACAGTTAAAATAGATTATATCATTTTGGACTTTTTTCAAAAACGTATTTTCTTATATGCACTTTAGCCAGTCAGGAATGCAGTTCTGAAGGAAGGTTTCAAGCATGCAGAAAGTTGTGGCAGGTTTCCCATGTAACTGCTTGTGTATGTGAAAAGATTTTGGACTAAACTGTAAAATTCTTTCAAACTGCGAAATGCAATTCAATAGCAAGCTGGAACAAAAGGTCTTGTTTCTTCTGACTCTCTATTGTCAATTGCAGGGTCCACAAACTCCATAGGAAATTAGTTTCATGGAATATTTTTAAGTAAACATTTGTTGAAGCATAATATACATATGGAAATTTAAACAAACCACTAGTGGGCAGCTAAATGCATTTTCAGAATAAACACATCCATGTACTCACCACTAGCTCAAGAAAAAGAACATGACCAGCATCCCAGGGGTGTCCACTCTAGTAGCCACTGCCAGTCACAACTCTCTCCTGCTTGTATCACAATCTATTAATATTGCTTACTTTTGAACTTTCAGTACTCTTTCGTGTCTGGCTTGTACCACTCAATATTGTGCTTGAGAAATTTACCCAGAGTGTTGACACAGATTAGTGGTTCACTCTCATTGAAATATAGTATCCCATTACCACAATTTATTTATCCTTTCTGCTCTTAAAGGGTGTTTGAATTGTTTCCAGTTTGGGGATATTACAAATAGCACTTCTGTGAACATTCTGGTTCATGTCTTTTGGTGCCCAACCCACACATATCCCACCCAAGAATGGAGTTGTTAAGTCACTGGGTGTGCATATGTTCAACTTGAGTAGATACTGTCAAGCGGTTTTCCAAAAAGCTGTGTTCATTTAGCCTCCTTTCGGCAGCGTCTTCTACATCCTTGCCAGCACATGACATTGTTTGCATTTTTAAGTTACTCAGAACCACTTATTGAAAATATCATTTTTTCTCCTTTACTGCACTGCAGTGTCACTTTTTGTGAACATATGTGCATTTATCTCTTTTTAGGCCTTTCAATTCATCTACACAACTACCCTGTTGCAAGTACCACTTTGCTTAATTACTCTAGCTTTATAAGTTTTGACATCTGCAAGTGTAAATTCTTCAGCTTTTTTCTTTTTCAATGTTGCCATTGCCTACTCTTTGTATCTGCAGATAAACTGAGAATTGCTTGTCAGCTTTGACAAAAAAATTAATCTGGTATGCCTTGAATTGTGATTGCATTAAACCTATAGATATTTGAAGTGAAGGGAAAAACTGATATTTTAACCATATTAAATCTTCCAATTTATGAACATGTTATATTCCTGTTTATTTAGTTATTCTTTAATGTCTCTTAATAATGGCTTATAATTTTCTCTGTGAAAACTACACAGTTTTACTGCACATCTTTCGGTCAATTTATTTGTAAAAATTCATTGTTTTTTAAGGCTATCGTAAATGGTATTATTACTTAATTCTCATTTTCTATATTTTAATATACTGCTATATAGAAATATAATTGATTTTGTACATTGATCTTGTATCTGGCAACATTAATAAATTTATTTATGAATTCTAATTGTTGGTCTAGAGACTATTTTAGAATTTCTGCATACTTAATCATGTTATTTACATATTGAAACAATTTTATTTCTTCATATTCAATTCTTCTCACTTTTCTGTTGACTTGTTGCATTTGATAGGACTCCTAATACAATACTGAGTAGAAGCAATGATATCAGACACCCTTATCTCATGTCAGAACTCAAAAGAAAGTTGTAAATATTTCACTATATGTGATGTTTACTAAAGATTTTAAAAATCATATTTTTCAAGAGTTTTTTTACTGTTATTATTATTACTAAGTACTGAAGTTATCAAATTTTTTTTTGTATTTATTGAAATGATTATATGATTTTCCTCCCTTATTTGGAGGAGTTAATTTCTCTAGTTAATTACATGGATTAATTTTCAAATGTTAAATCAATCTTATATTCCTAAAGTAAACCCAAGTTAGTTAAATTTTTTGCCTGTATTATTTATGAGTGGATAAAAATTGATACTATTTTGCTTTGGATCTTTGGATCTAAATTTATGAAAAAAACTGACCAGGATTTTCTAGGTTTTGGTATCAAGATTATATTAACATTAGAAAATAAATTGGGAAATGTTTTCTCTTTCCCTGTTCCCTGGAAGAGCTGTGTAAGATTCGAGTTATTTCTTCCTTAAGTGTTTGGAAGAATCCATAAGTGAAACCTTTGTGGACTGGAGTCATCTTTGTTAGTAAATTTTTAAGTCCAGATTAACTGATTTAATAAGCATTCATATGTTTTGGTAAGATGTGTGATTCTAGGAATTTGGCAATTTCATCTGAATTTTCAAATTTACTGACACAAAATTGCTTATATTTTTATCCTTGTAATGTATGTAAGATTTGTAATAGTATCTCCTTTTCATTCCTTATATTTCCTATTTACCCTTGTTCTTTTTTTTCTTGATTAGAAGTTATCGATTATGCTTGTCTTTCCAAAGCTTCAACTTTTACCTTTCTCCAAAACATTGTTTTTCATAAACTGTTGTATGTATTAAACTAAAAATTCCATAATCACAAAGAAAAGTGCAAAATGAGAAATTTCAAACTATCGGATTAAACAGCAAAGTTAACGGAACACCATAAAGTGTGTTACAGGCAAGTTTCTAAAACATGTTATTACACTTCCATTTCAGTAACTTTACTGTAAAATGGTGGTTATTCATCTCTTTAAAATATCCCAAATTCACTTCTCTAAAGAGGGCATACAAATGGCTAAGAGACATATGAAAAAATGCTCGACGTTGCTAATCATGAGAGAGATGGAAATGAAACCCACAATGAGGTGTCACCTCACACCTGTCAGAATGGCTCCATCAACAAGTCAACAAACGACAAGTGCTGGCGAGGGTGTGGGGAAAGGGGACCCTAGTGCACTGCTGATGGGAATGCAGACTGGGGCAGCCACTGTGGAAAGCAGTATGGAGGTCCCTCAAAAAATTAAAAATTGACCTGTTATTTGACCCAGTGATCCCGCTTCCTAGGAATATAGCTAAGAAACCCGAAACACCAACCACAGAGAACTTATGCACCCCTGTGTTCACAGCAGCGCAGTTTACAATAGCTAAGATCTGGAAACAGACCAAGTGCCCATCAGTAGATGAGTGGATAAAAAAGCTGTGAGACATTTACACCATGGAATACTATGCAGCTGTAAAGAGGAAGGACCTTTTAGCCTTTGGCACAGCGTGGAGGGAACTAGAGAGTATTATGCTAAGTAAAACAATCCAGTCATAGAAAGAAAGTACCACATGATCTCACTTATATGTGGAACGTAATAAACAAAATAAACTGATGAACTAAGTGGACCCAGAGACATAGAAGCATGGAGCAGACTGAGGGGTCTCAGAGGGAAGGTGGGGAGGGGGGAGTGGGCAGGGAGAGATTAATCAAAGAACTTATATGTTTATAAGCATAACCCATGACACAGGCGTTGGTATGGGGAAAGCCTGGGGGTGGGATGGATGTGGGGTGGAGAGGATCAGTGGGGATAAAAAGAGGACACCAATAATATTCTCAACAATAAAGAAACTTAATAAAAATAAATAAATAAATAAATAAATAAATAAATAAATAAATAAAACCCCAAATTCACATTTATTATCACATTTAATTAAGCTTTCTGCTCATACTGATGTCAAATATCTCATTGTTGCCAAATTTTAGTAATATTTTTATATCAGTTCATCCAGAAAAATAAGACTCTATGCAAGAGTTAGATGGCTAATATAAATTGGTTTTCTACTTCAGTAATTTCTAATCTTTCCTTTAGCATTTACTTTCTTCTATTTTCTTTGAATTTAATTTGCTGTTATATTTCTAACTTTCTGAGCTGGATACTTATATCATTGATTTAAAGGCATACCTTTTTGTATTTGTATATGGGCCCATAAGTTTGCCTTCAAAGAAGCTTTAGTTTAATCTGCAAATTTTGATATGTCATACATTACTATCATTAACTTCAAAAATTTTTCTCTTCTCCATTTCATTTCTTTTCTGGTCCATGGATTGTATGGAAGTATACTGCTTAATTTCAAAACTTTGTGGGGTTTTCTATTTCTTCTATTGTTGTTTTTGTTGTTATTTATTTCTAGCTTGGTTCCACTGTGGTCAGTGAGCATCCTTTTAACTTTCTCAGTCTTTTAAAACTATTACATCTTGCTTTATGCCCCAGAGGATAGTAGAGTTTGTTAAAAGAGACTTAAAAAGAATGTGGGTTCTGTTCTACAGCTGTGTTCCATTTCATCTACATCAAGATTATAATCATGTACTTCAAATGTTTTGTATTCTTGTTATTTTTCTCTGCTTTTTTTCATTAGTTATAAATAAATTGTGGTATTATACTCTTTTCAGCCTTTCCCATCTTTTTTTTCCTCCCTCTGCCTTAGTCTATATATTTTTCACTGCCCTCTCTTCCAATTCACTTACCCTCTCAACTGTAGCCATCTGGAACTGATTGCTTTATTCCCATTAGTGTACTCTTCCATTCTTAAAGTTCCACTTTATCCCCCTTTTTAATAGGTTCCAATTATCTAGTGAAATTTCCCATCTTGTAATCTGTTTTCTTTGACTTATCGATCACAATTATTCAGAGAAAAAAGTATGACATCAATTTAATAGCTTAAATTCTCTCCTTATCTTACTTCTTTATACAAGTTGGTAATTTCTTAGCGAATGCCAAAAATTGTAATTGAAGTATTGTAGAGGTGCAATGTTATCTTTCTTCGCAGTGCATTTACACTACTGTTTGCCAGGGAGTGAGCACATCACTTTTGCACTCCTTGAAGTCTTAGCCTACCTTTGCCCTTATGGTGACAGCCCAACTGAGAGCCTAAGGTATTGACTACTGCCCACATTTTTAACAAGTCTTGGGCTCCAATTTTTATTTCCTTAGCACAATGAAACTGCTAAAATAAAATTTAAAAATTCACTCTGCTTTTTAGCTGCTTTCTGTTCAGCTTCATAGCCTCTGACCTTGCCCCATTTAGGAATCAGAAAATGTCTCAAGGAAAAGATTGGTACCAAATGTGCACTTACTTCTCTGTACCTCCTTTCTCTCTGGGATCTTGGCCCTTCAAGACCTGGCTGCTTTAGCAGGTCCAAACTCCATTTGCCACCCCAGCTCTGAGATTGCCTATGGTTCTGCTTAGCAACTCAGCCTCTTTTTCTAGTCCAAGATTTTAAAAATGCCTCAGGAGAGGAGCAGCATGCAGAATGTTCTGCTCACCGCAGAAAACTCATCTTCTCTCTTAGATGTTGGTCCTTCAATTTTTGTCAGCCTCGGCAGCCTTTCGTCCTTTCAAAGAACTGTTTTGCTTTTTCCTCTGACTTTTCTAGTTGTCAATGGAGCCATCAGTCTTTTCTAAACCACACCATTATAACCCGAAACAAAAGACCTCAGTTTCATTAACTATTTTTGTTATATAATACCTGCCCTCCTTCCCATGCCAACTCCAATTGTAGATATCTGTAATGCAGGATAATATAACCCTTCTGACAATGTTACCCCCAACTTATTATGAAATAACTCTTACAAAATAAATATAATAACTTTAAGACTGCAACTTGCTTGAGGAGCTGAGATTTTGTGGGGCAGCCATATAACTGTGTCTTCAGCATCTACTGTAGTGTTTGAATCAAGGACTGAGTGTGGCCGGAGTACCAGATCCTGGCCATTTCTACCCACCATGGGGTTCTTCTACACAGAATATTCTACTGGCCTAGACTCTTGGAATAGTACCCATGCCTTAGGCTTTGCCTGTGCAAACTTCTCCTTTCACAGGTGTGAAACCTGCACTGTAGTCTGCAGGCTTTCTGTCCACCCCTGCTCCTGCTTCCTTACCCTTTACAGGGGCTACTTCCAAAAAGCTTTTGTATATACTTCTAACTCCACCTTGGTGTCTGCTTCCCTGAAGACTTGAACTGACACACGCACACAGATCCCATTCTGCCAGATATGCCTCCTTACCTTACTCGAGATTGCTGAAAAGGCAGAAATCTTCTTGATTGGGCTTTCCCACCAGTTTCTGTTGCATGTAACATGGTGAGATGAATCTCACTTCTCTGGGAACTCTTTACATAGTTTATTGTGTTTTTGTTGTTGTGGCTGTTGTTTTGGGGGAATAAACATATCTATTAATTTATTTTTTTTTCTTTCATTAAAAAAGAAAATCTTATAGAACATATAACACCTGCTAGACACAATGCTAGATTTTCTTCTCAGAAAAAAACAACAAAAAAGTCCCAAGAGCACAAAACAAAACTTATCATCCAGCAAGTCATGTTCAGCCTCTTTTTTTGTTATTGCTCAGCCTCTTTTTGGTGACCCTCTTGCCCATCAGACATAGGCCTCTCCACCCTTTCCCAGCCATGCTATAGCCTTTGTCATCCTGAGGTTTCTTTCTCTTTTTTTGGTGGCTTGCCTCTATATTTTCTTTCTTTCTTTTTTTTTATAGTTCAAAATATTACAGATGTCCCCTTTTTCCCCACTGACTCCTTCCACTCCGCACCCACTCATCCTAAGGTTTCAGTTTGTGAATAGGCTGTTTACTATTTATGGCCAATTGTACTCATGTTTCACAACGAACACCTAGTGCGCTTTGGGTTAGGCCCTGTGAGTGGCTCTAGAAGTTTGAGTATCACTTCTTTCTGCTCTCAAACATCCAGCCAGCTCTGTGTTTCCCTGCCCAACCCTGATGTACATGGCCCAGTCGGGGCAGTAAGGGGATGTGGTTAAAAATGGAGATTATGGGAAACTGCACTCACAGAAAGTCTGAGGGGAAAACCCTTGCCAAGAGGAAGGACTTACAGAGAAGACGGCACCAGGAAACCACTGCAGAGCTGATCACTTCCCAGGGACTGCCATCCTCCTAGAGGCGTGGCCAGTGAGAGGGCTCCTCGTGGCCTGGGGGACGCTCACAATGACTTCCTGGCTTCCTTCCATTACCCCCCCTAAAATGACTCACACTTCAGAAAACACTTTTCTCAATCATTCCCTTAAAATCTATGGAAATCAGGCTGAACAGTTTCATTATCATTATGCGGCAGAGAGGAAAAATAGGCCTCTGACTAAAATGCCTGCTCTAAGGCAGTCATGAGCACATATGGGTCAGTGACAGAAGAGGGAAAAAAGTGATATGATTCGAACACATTGTCCATTGCTGGGCTTGCCAGCTCCTTCCATGATCTCAGCCAATTCCTCAATCACTGCTGAATAATTTTAAAGAAAAAGCTGGATCTTGACAGCTAGAGTAAGATGAGCTTTCACTGTTTCACAGAGTCTAACACCAGGGTTCCAGTTTTGATTGGCTTACATGGATCAGTAATTTCCTTCCTTCTTGACAGGGAGCCCACACTAAAGTCTACTAAATTTTACAAGAAAGTGTGTAATAAAATATGAGTACAACTACAATGAACTCCAATGAGAAGATTAAGAATATAACTGATAAGCTGAAAGATCTCAAGATAAGAAATTGAGACACCACAAAGACATGAGGATTACAGAAGGGCTCTGTGTTCAGAAACAGCACAGTTGAAAGCTCACTGATTCATTTTGCCGGTCCTGAAAGGACAACAAATCAGAAATACTCAAGCCACCAAACAGGAGATGATACTGAAGCAATCTTAATTACAGTGAATTCCTTCCTTTCTGCTTTACATCCCTCTGTGGATGAGTCAATGCTTCTCTTTCCTTTTTAATTCAGTAGGAAATTTATGGTTGAGCTAGATAAGAAAAATGTGCAGTATTTGTCTGCTCTGGTTTTCCGCTAGTGCTTGCCACTACTTGGGAGAGTAAGTGTATGTCAGGAACTATTCCTGAACAAATTGTGAGGTAACCCTGTGTAGTGCCCTCTTACCATCCCTTTTGGAACTCCTGCCTTTGGAATACTCAGATGTTCCCACCCTAGGGAGCCAATTCTGTGTACTCGCCACTGCCTGTCTTCCTTGACCTGCTGAGGTGTTAATTCTACCAAGCTGTCAGAACAGAGTAGGACATTTTGGCCTCCAAACCTTGGCTCAACTCCTTCCCTACCTAGAATTCCCTTCCCACCCTTCTCCATCTGTTTAATTTCTGCCTTTTCTTAAAATCACACATATTGGCCAGGACTCTTTTGAATATAAGTAACTAAATTCATGCTCAACCCAGCTTAGGCCAAAAGGACTTTTTTTTTTTTTTTACTTTATTTTTATTGTTGACAATATTACAGAGGTCCCCTTTTCCCCTCCCTTTGCCCACCTCCACCCAGCCCCTGTCCCCCCTTCCCTCTGGCCATCGCACTGTGGTCTGTGTCTATGGGTTACGCATGTATGTTCTTTGGTGAATCCCTTCACCTTCTTTCACTCAGTCCCCCCTTCCTTCTTCCCTCTGACAGCGGTTAGTCTGTTCTATTTCTCCATGCCTCAAAGGGCATTTCTTAAACTTATGTACCCAAGCCATAGGCAGAGTAGAATTAGAATCTAGGTGGCCACGGCACATGTGGAACCAGGCTCCCAAATGTCAAGACCTGGTGTCTCTATTTTTTTTATATCTGATACTTTCAGGATTTCAGCTTCATTCTCTTAAAGAAACATTTACATAATGTTGGAAACACAGTTTTCTGCAGGTCAACCCTTTCCTGCTTTGCCAACAGAGAATAACTGCTCCCTTTCTTAGGTCAAATTTTAAAATGTTGCCCTGCTGGTTGCTCAGTGATTAGAGCTTTGGCCCATGGACTAAAAAGTCCTGGGTTTGATTTCAGCCAAGGGCACGTACCTTGGTGGCAGGCTCGGCCCTGTGAGGGGTGCGTGCTGGAAGCAACCAGGTGATGTGTCTCTCTCACATCAATGCTTTTTTTCTCTCTCTCCCTTCCACTCTCTTTGCAAAGCAATGGAAAAAATATCCTCAGGTGAGGATTTAAAAAAAATGTTTTTTAATGTTGTGGAAGGATACTGGGTGGCCTAAGTTAAGGTCACATACCCATATTTATATATGTGGGAACAGGTTAATATGGTTTATTGAGACTTTATTGAGACAAATTGGGGAAAAAACTAAATAAGTGGACAGATATATAATATTCATGAGTTGAAAGATTCTGTATTATAAAGTTATCATTTTTTCTCCAAATTAAACAATATATTTAATACTAATAAAATTTCAAACCAGTCAAGTCAAGGTATAGAAGATATTAATATACACATACCTAGCAAGTGACTCCCACCCCAAATATATAAAAATTTTTAATAAATTTTAAAAATATGGTCCAATAGAAAAATGAGCAAAATGCTTGAACAAGAACTCCACAAAAGAAAATATCTAAATAGTCATAAATATGTTTTTTAAAATTCTCTGCCTTTTTAAAATCTCATGAAAATACAAATAACCACAATGAAATGCTAATTCACACCCAGCATGGTGGTTAACATTACCGAGAGTTCACAAATACGTAGAGAGATTGAAAATATACACCACTACTGGGTGTGTAAATTGGTGTCAACATTTGAGAAAACTTTCTTGGCACTATCTCCCAAAGCTGTACATACAAATACCCTATGACCCAGCAACCACACACCTTAGCATATCGCATACATATTTACTCCAAAAGACAAGCACAAAAATGTTCATGGCAACACTCTTTGTAATAGCCCCAACTGGACATAAACCAAGTGGCCATTAATAATGGTGGTATAGTCACGTAATGAGATACTGTACAATAACTAAAATAAACAAGCTGCTAACAGCAACAACATGGATGAACTTCAGTACACTAAAGAAGCCCAAACAAAAGAATGCATAGTGCGTGGTTCATTCACATCAAGTTCAAATGCAGTCAAAGCTAATGGGTAGTCACCCCAATACATTTAATTAATTAAAAATGAAAATTTTTTTAAAAACCTGTTAAACACACACACACACACACACAAAAGAAAAACCCTGAATGGCTTATACAGAAACGACAGTGATTGTCCAGGGGAGGGAACTGGTAGTTCAGGGAGAAGTATACATGGGAGGTCTCTGGAGGGCTGCTGATATTTTCCTTTCTGCACTGCTTCGTGGTTATTCAGATGGGTTCACTTATGAAGAATTAATCAAATTATACACTTATAATTGGTGTACTTTGTTATATGCATCAATAAAAATTTACTTAAAATCATCTCATGGAATATTATAATTATTGACTTTAAGGAAATATGGTGATGTTGATGTGTATGTAAGAAAAGCCAAAATGTAGTTGTTCCTGTGTATTAGAAATACATAAGAATTGCTTTAGAATGAATTTGAATATTACTATTTTATTTTTATTTTGAATATATCTTTATTGATTTCAGAGAGAAGAAGGGAGAGAGAATGATGAGAGAGTCATTGATCGGCTGCCTCCTGCACGCCTCCCACTGGGGATCGAGCCCGCAACCTGGGCATGTGCCCTGACCGGGAATCGAACCTCGATCTCCTGGATCATAGGCTGATGCTCAACCGCTGAGCTATTTTATTTTTTGTGTTGTTTTCTGGTTCCAATTTTTTCACAGTGACGAAGAATCAGTTTTTTATTTCAAAGGAAAATTAAAAGGCTTTCAAATACAGGAAAACCTCTTCAGGCTGGACCCATCAGATGGCTGGACCAGAGAGGCTATAGGTAACAGATGGATCCAGAAAAGAAGAAGGTGCTTTTAAAAAAAGTTACTGAACCGAGCAGGAGTGATTTATGAGCAAATAAAAAATGAATCAGACTAGACAAAATTAAAACATTGTACCTCACGTTAAACTCAGTGAAAAAGAGAAGCATCTCATATTTCAGTGGCCCTTTATAGCTTCAATGTACTTTCATGTCCATTTTCTGGTTTTAGCCTCACAAAATTCTGTAAAATAACTGGGGCAATGGCTATTATCATCATTTCAGGAATAAGAAGTGAGTTCTAGAGAGATAAAATAACATGACAAAACCTAGAACTTGGTAAATGACTATTTGAGGGAAAATAATAGCGACCCAGAAATTCTCATCCCAATTAGAAGTCTTTTATGAGAAATGGGAGTATATACTTTTATATGCTCAAAGTCACCCAAAATATATTTATCCCTCAAGTAACCATCCCCCAAAATTTCTCAAACACCAATTCTAGATAAAAAGCAGGAAGTAGTAATTTAAAAGCAATAAACAGTAACTAAGACTTTAGGAATTTAAAAGTAAGCATGTGAAAGATATGCATCAGCACTAACACCAAATAAACATACAGAGTTAAATATAAGTAACTATAACAAATATTACCAAATTCAATCTAGAAAATTAAAAAGATTCTGAAGTATTGTGTTTCTAAGTATATAATAGTCTGAGTCCAGGCCCATTAATACAGTTATTACTGGCACTTTTTTGACATACCAGGAAGACAAAATTTATTCTTTCACTCTTAAAATTTGAAAATTTACGTTGTACTTAAAGTATTTTTTAAACTTTAAAAAAATTATCAGCAGAATTTGGAGCAAAATATCGTCTTTATGCCCTGGCCAGTGTAGCTCAGTTGGTTGGAGTGTCACCTCATGCACCAAAGGGTTGCGGGTTCAATTCCCTGTTGGGGCACATTCCCAGGTTGTGGGTTCAGTCCCCAGCCAGGGAACATAAGATGTCCTCTTTATTATATTCTTTATCGAATAAAAGAAAAGACAAACACAAATGCAAATGACAGAACAAGTAAACATAAAACAAGACACAAATAAGAACTAGTGATTCATTCATACAGATCAATGTAAATCACTTAAATTTAAATTTAAAACAAAAATTCTAAGATTGCATTAGAAAATAAATTCTAACCAGATGGTTCTAACAAAAAACACTCAAAAATGATGCTGAAACTTAGAAAAATTTAATAGGTTTTATCAGGCAAAGACAAGGGAAAAGTAAGGCCAAAAATATTAATATCAAACAAAGTAGATTTCAAGACAAGGGTATTAGAAATGATAAAAGAGAATTATTTTATGATAAAATAACTCCATCATGAATATGCAGCAATTAAGAAATATATGAAATGAATCAAGAAATATATAAAATAAAATCTTTTTGGGGATAAAAAAGGTTTTCGAGAGGCAATTCTAATGAAAGGTTTAGTATAGCATTCTCAGTCTCTGACAGGTTAAAGCAGATAATTAATAAGGCCATGAAGCTTTAAATAATTTAAATACTAACCCTGAATTAATAGATATATAACATTTTTCTTACAGAGAATATACCTTCTTTTTAATTGTTTGTGGATCATGTACAAAAATTGAGCAGGAATACAACTTTTGAATTCAAAAAGTGGACATTCTGTGACCCACATACGCAGTCAGGGCAATACGTCAACAGCTGGTAACAAACGCTTAAGCCCCGAATCTCAAACAACCTGAAACTTTTTTTTAAAACTCTGACCTACATAAGTATTGGGTCAATAAGGACATCAAATTAAAATCACAGACTCTTTTTAAGATTGTGAAATTGAAAACATTACCTTTTAGAATTTTGGGAATGAGGACAAGAGCTGTATTTAGTATTTTTAAAATTAAATTAAAAACAAATTTCTCTATGTCCTTTAAACTTAAAAAAAAAAAAATCTGGGTCTTTCTGATTATATTCTCTTAACTGATGAGGTTTAAACTCGATCATCTAATTGTCCCTAATAAAAGTTGAAAACTGAGACCACATCATCTCAGAGTATCTGGCCAGAAACTGACCTGAAGAACCAACTGGAAGTCTGCAGTGGGCTGTAGAGCAGGTGCTGGAGACGACCCTGCAGAGCTGTGCTCGGTGACTATTATTGCCTCCCTAACAGCACCACCCTCTTTTCCTCACAACAGTTTCATAGCTGTTTATAAAATTTCAGAGTGACACCTACTTTCTAGAAATAATGCTCTTGGGAGCCATTGTCAGGGTGATGGCAGGCAGGACAGAAGGAGGAGTGTGTTGTCCAGCTGAGGTCAGTTTAATGCTGTTGGTACCAGATTAACCTGAGTAGCAGAGCTGCACTGACCCGCAGTATCCTGCCCTGGCTGGGCGACGACAATGCACGTGAGACAGAGGAAAGATGGTGCATCCAGCTGGATGGCTCTGATAACTGGGGAAATCAGCTGTGGCGTGTGGCCACCCGTTGACAGACTTGACAGTCCAGTAATGAAATTCACTAAATACAATGATAAGCAAGTTTCATCCACTCCAATTCAAAAGAAGAGTTAAGAAATCTGAAACCGAGGGCCTCTTTTACAGTCCAGTGAAGGCAATAATCTCAGTATCAGACAGGGCCAAATTTTCTCCATACAATTCAGAAAGAGAAAATGCTTCTCCTTCCAGAATATTTAATACTTCCATGCTAGCTTAAAGTCCACAAAACATAAGTCTCTGAGTCCTATTTCCATAGTGATCACAGCAAGTGGGCCCCTGAATTCAAAAATCTCCCAGCATCTTCAAGGGACAGCTCAGCATCATTTCCTGGTGTGACTGAGAAATTTGCAGAGCAGAAAAGAGTCTGAGCATATTCCTTAAAATGTTACCTGCCTTGGAAACCCTGGGTCAAAAGTCGGAAACAAAAATAGGGTAGTGGCTCAATGCCTCTGGATATTAAACAACAAAGATAGACGTTACCATTGGTAAATAGCAAGACACCATGTCTTGGATTTTCCTACCCTTTTTATCCTTGATTTTTAGAGTAGGAAATATATAAAGAGATTTATACAGGAAATTGGCTTATGGGTTATAGGGGCTGACTAAGCAAATCTGAAACCCATAGACAGGCAGGCAGGAAGATCAGCCTAGAACTCGTGGGCATGGGCTGAAACTACTGTCTACAGACAGAATTATTTCTTTTTCTCAGGGAAACCTCTGCCCTGATTTTAAGGCCTTCCAATCAGTTGAATCAACCCATCAAGATTATCTACCATAACCTCTTTTACTTAAAGTTAAATTCATTACACCTGCAAATTTCCTTCACAGCAACGCCTTAATTAATGTTTTATTAAATGGCTGGAGACTAAAGACTAGCAAAGTTGACACATCAAAAAAATTACAATCAAGTTGTTAATTTCTACACTAAAAGTCTGTTGGGATTTTGAGAGAGATTGTGTTGATTCTGTAGATCAACTTGGAAAGAACATCCATCTTAAAAATATTGAATCTTCCAAACGAAAATATGCAATATTTCTCCATTTATTTTTGTATTTACAAATTTATGTTAGCAATGTTTTGTGGTTTTCCATGTGGGAAGATTTTTTTAAAAATATATCTTTATTGATTTCAGAGAGAGGGAGAGAGAAAGAAACATCAATGATGAGAGAGCCATTGATCGGCTGCCTCCTGCACGCCCCCGACTGGGGATCAAGCCCGCAACCCAGGCATGTGCCCTGACCGGGAATCAAATCACAATCTTCTGATTCCAGATCGATGCTCAACCACTGAGCCATGCACAGCCGGGCTATTTGGGAAGATTTTTAGTTACTAATTCAATCTCTTTACTTGTCATAGATTTATTCAGATCTTCCACTTCTTACATTAGTTTTGATAAGTTGTGTCTTTCTAGGAACTTGTCTATTTCACCTAAATTGTCTAGTTTACTGACATAAAATATTTCATAATATCCTCCTATATAAATTATTTTAATTTATATAATACCAGTAGTAATGCCCTTTCTTTCCTTCCTGATTTTGGTGATCTGAGATTCCTTCTCTCTTATTTTCTCTGTCACTCTAGCTAACGGTTTGTCAATTGTGTTCATCTTTTTAAAGAACCAACTTTTCTTTTCATTAGTCTTCTCTAATTTATTTGTTTTGTTTCTATTTCAGTAATTTCCACTATTCTCTTTGTTATTTGTTTTCTTCTGTTTCCTTTTACTTTAGTGTACTCTTTGTTTTCTAGTTTTTTAAGGTAGATATTTAAAGTTACCAGTTTTCTGCTCAGCATTACTTTAGATTCTTTCTATATATTTTATATGTTGTATTTTTGTTTCAGTCAGTTCAAAATACACTCACTTTTACTTTTGATTTCTTCTTTGACCCATAGATTATTCAGAAGTGTATTATTTAATTTCCAAAGAGATTGGGTTTTACCAGATATCTTTCTGTTGTGAATTACTAATTTAATTCTGTTCTGCACCAGCATATGATCTAACCTAGAAAATGTTGCATGTGCACTTCAAATGAATTTGTATTCTGAAGTCTTTAGAGTGTTTTATAAACATCAGGTGAAGTTGGTTGATAGTTTTGTTGACGACTTATGTACAATTTTCTGTCCCATTGTTCTATCATTTATTAAGAGTGGGCAGTTGAAATCTCCAACTATTATTGTCAAATTGCTTATTTCTTCTTTCAGTTCTGTCAATTTTTACTTCGTGTATTTTGAGGGTCTGTTGTAAGGTGTGTATATACAGTTTTAACTCGTATATTTCTTGACATAATGATCCTTTTATTAATATGAAATATTACTTTTTCCTTTAATGACATGTCTTGTCTTAAAGTCAATTTTCTATATTATTACAGAAGCTTCAGCTCTCTTATAGTTACTGTTTTATTATATATCTTTTCCACCCTATTACCTCTAAACTATTTGTGTCTTTAATATAAGTATGTTTCTTGTAAATAGTATACAGTTAGATCTTGGGTTTTTTGTCTAGCCTGACAATCTCTGTCTTTTGAGTAGGGTGTTTAGTTAATCCACACTTATCTAATTATTGATATCATTAGATTATGTAGAAAACTTCGCTATTTGTCTTTGCTGTTTCTGTTTGTCTCATGTTGTTTTATTCCTATGCTTTTTGCTAAATTCTTTTGTATTAAATAAAATAAATATTTAAGTGTTCTAACCCAAGAGGAAAATCTTCTGGACATAGAGCTAGGTTAAGAGTATTAGGCATGAATCCAAAAACATAGTTTCTAAGAGAAAAAAAATGATAAATTGGACTTCATCAAAATTAAAAATTTTTGTCCTATAAAATATTTTTTAAAGAGGATGAAAAGATAGGCTACAGGCTGAGAGAAAATATTTGCCAACTACATATTTGACAAAGAACTTGTACCTGGAATATATAAAGATATGTCAAAACTCAACAATAAAAAATATAATTGGAAAACGGACAAAAGACATAAACAGATATTTCACCAAAAAGGAAAAATATAGATCATAAAGAAGTACACAAAAAGATATTCTATACCATTAGCTATTAGGGAAATGCAAAGTAAAACCACAACCAGATATTACTTACTACACATCTGTTAGAATAGCTAAACTAAAAAGGAATAGTACCATATTCTGGAAAAGATGCAGAGAAACTGCATCGCTTATACATGCTGGTGTGAATGTAAAATGGTAAAACTACTCTGTAAAACAGTTTGCCATTTCTTTATAACTCATGGGCATTTATCCTGGAGAAATGAAAACTTACATTTATACAATATAAGTATACATAACATTTATAGCATACATGAAGGTTTATTTGTAAAATAGCCTAATACTGGAAACAACCCAAATATCTTTCAACAGGTGAATGGTTAGACAAAGTCTGGAACAATCATGCAACAGAAAACCACTCAATAATAAAAAGGAACATAATATTGATATACTCAACAACTTGGATCTTAAGGGCTTAGTGAAAATTTCACTAAAGCTTAATGGGGGAAAAAAGCAATTTCAAAAAGTTGTCACTGGGAAAAGCTGGTTGAAGAGTTTAAGAGACTCTATGTACTATTTTTGTGCCTTCCTGTAAGTCTAAATCAATTCAAAATAAAAAGTTAAAGACAAAAAACACACACAATCATGCAAATATTGTCTAGTCTAACATATCAATCTATATTTCATTTATATCTGATGGCCACATTTTTTCTCACAGTTTTTCTTCCTTATCTGGCCTGCTAAACTGGTCTCGTCTTCCATCAGAGTCAAAATTGAGAGTGGAGGTGGGGTGGAGTGCAGAGGAAGGAGGAAAGCAAGAAGGGAAGAGAGGACAGGATGGTTCCTGTCTCACTGGTACTCTATGAGCATGGCCTCATGTTCTCCAGGCCTGGGGGAGCTTGGAGTGGGTGCTCTCTCATCAGCACTCTCATGGGTTCTTTGGAGACTCTCTGCTGGGCCTTCAGAGCACAGCTCCCTGAGTAAAGGTGGGGCCTCTTCAATGGCTGTCCAGCCCAGTCCCCTCTGCCCCCTCTCCCACTAATATACCCCACAGCTGAGTGTTGCCGCATGGGGAGAATCTCTTTTAAAGCACCCCTGTGCCAACATTTTCTGTGGTTTCCACCTCTGGTAACTAAGGTTCCCATACCTTTGATCTGCTGACAAAAGTGAGTGAAGTTACTGCCCAAAGGCAGTGTCAATTGTGTGGCCACAGGCCACTTCAGCTTTCTCAGAAGTGACTTGGTCATCAGTTCCCTGCACACTCCCTCACTCTGGTAAGATCTCTCTAGAATGCTCATAACAACATGAACATAAAATACCACCAGTACTTAGCAAATACACATATTACTTCTGAAATCACTGCATTTGGCCTTAAAAACAAAACCTTATGGATGGTTGAGTTAGTCTTAATTGCAACTTGTCTGATTCAGTTTTCATAACTAATAGGGAAACAAGGCAATATATATATATATATATATATATATATATATATATATATATATATATAATTTTTTTAAAATATGCTTTTATTGATTTCAGAGAGAGGAAGGGAGAGGGAGAGAGAGATAGAAACATCAATGATGAGAGAGTCATTGATCAGCTGCTTCCTACAAACCCCCTGCTGGGGATCGAGCCCGCAACCTGGGCATGTGCTCTGACCAGGAATTGAACCACGATCTCCTGGTTCACCCGTAGACGCTCAACCACTGAGCCACGCCAGCCAGACCAAGGCAATATATTGAATTTAGATTTAGTGGACCATATTTATACTACAAAACATGCTGCCAATCCTAAAATGCATTTCTGGATCACTGTAACATTACAGTTTAGCAACCAAATGAAACATGCACACACACAAAAATCAACTTTAAGGAGACAGACTTTTTACATAAGCGTAGGTCTTTGCTGAGTCTAAAGATTGCGTGGAACCCTGCAGCTTGAGCAGCACTCTAAAATGACATACTGATAAGCAAGAAAAGGAAGGGTTACAGTAAATGTTCCAGCAGAACTTGAGGAAACTGACAGACAGAATCCTAAATTGGATATGTCACATTTTGGCAATAGCAGCCACTTGTGATTAGTGTGAAACAAGGCGCTAACAGGCTAAAGGGCCCACAAGAAGCCAAAGGAAGTGGAAAACAAATGAACCTCCAGCAATGGATGTAATTGAAGACAACTCAATCATTGCGGGCTTCCTTGCACTGTCAGCAATTCCACTGCTCCCCAGTATACAGATATGGCCTCATTTTCCATTCTTACCCTCACCTTCACACTGTGCAGTCTTTCTACACCCTGTATTTGCCTCCTCAGGGCCCCCCTCCCCTATGTTGGGGCTCAGCCTCTCGAGCCTGCTCTCCCTGTTCCATCTGTCTCATCTGATTTCTTCTGTACAAATCACCAAGCCTACCTCAAATGCCATTTTCACCTCACCACACCTGGGGTCAAAAACGTGCAGCTTTCTCATTGGTTACCTAACTCTTACACCCAATTTTAGGAGTAAATTCTTTAACTCAATTTTAGGAGTAAAGGCAGGAGTGTATCTTTACATTAAGACAGAGGCTCATGGAAAATACACTGAAAACTCAAGCACACTTGAATGCTGTCTGATATTTCTGAAGACCCAGTCTTAGAGAAAAACAAGATGTCTATCCAGAGAGAGGTTTCAGGTTCCCAGATTCTCACCACTCCAGGCGAGATGAAGCTCATGGTAACGGCACAGAAGGGCAGGGGCATGGTTCTGACCCTCTGGACAAAGAGAGCTTCTCCCCATCCTGTCCAGCAGCTACAATAGCAGCAACACAAGCAGCAGGTGCATGTTCTGCAGTCTCAGAATGTCCTCAAAAGTCGGTCATCATACCCTCCTTCTTATAGCTAGAGAAGCTCTGCATACAGAAACTCACCCAATGCTGAAGGTCTGTGTTAACACTAATGTATGACAAAAGCTACTATCGTGGGTAGAATCGTGTCCAAGTCCTAATCCTCTGTACCTGTGACTATGACCTTATTTGGAAATACGGTCTTTGAAGATGTAATTAAGGACCTCTGGTAACATTAGCCTTGATTTATGGTAGATTCCAAATCCAATAACTGGTATCCTCATGAGAAAAAATGAGAGGGATATTTGAGGCACACACCTAGAGAATAAGTTCATTTGAAGAGGGAAGCAGAGATTGGAGTTATGTAGCTACAAGCCAAGGAACACCAAGGGTTGTCTTGTTGGTAGCCACCAGAAGCCAGGGAAGAAGCGTGGAAAGGAATATCCCTCAGAGCCTCTGGATGAAACCAACCCTGCCAACAATTTGATTTTGGACTTCTGGCTTCCAGACCTGGGAGAATAAATTTCTGTTGTTTTAAGTTATCAAGTTGTAGTAATTTGTTACAGTATCCATTGGAAACTAATTCACCACTACAGTAGAATGAACTTTTAGAAACAAGAGTAAATCTGAAATTGTGTACAAAACATTTAATTATTATTTTAATTCTATTATCAAAGCTTTTGTAGTCAAGTTTTTAAAATTTGTTATTATAGTACAGTAACAATAATTTCTCAATTACTACATTTTGCCCATGTCACTACAATACATATTCATGATATGAATAGATGTTCACTCTCAACTAAAGTTAGTGGAAGAGCAAGATTTCTAAGATATTTCATTTTTTTCTCTATAATTTTTTTATTTTCTTTAAATTCTTTATAGGCATATATCCAAGATGGTTTATCATGGACATTGTTCTACATAGTTTAGGAGTTTATGGCCTTCAAATCAGTATTACAAAAAATATTAAAGGGACTTCTTTAAGAAAAAAAAAAAAGAAATTAAAAATGTGAATAAGAAAATATCACACAAAAATTCTTACTGACAAAGCCAAATACATAGTAAAAGCAGTGGATCAACCAGCACTAAAGCTAGTAAAAAAGTTAAAAGGGAAAAGTAGGAAGATCATGTTTTATTACAACAGTAAATTAAGGGATACACACAAACACACACAAAAAAATTTAAAAATAATGACAAAAACATAAACATGGAGGGGGTGAGTAAAAATGTTTGTGATTTTAGAATGTGTTCGAACATAAATGGCCATCAACTTAAAATAGACTACTATAAATATAGCTTGGTATACGTGAAGCTCATCCTCTCAACCTCATTGCCACTTTTAAAAATGCTGTTTTCTAAAGAGAATTGAATTCAAGCCAAATAATACTTGGATTTTACTCAAGGGAGTTTATTTTAGAAATTATCAAAAGATTCTGACAAATTTAACAAATGATATTTTTTACCTATAATAGTCTGAGGCTTGAACCCAAATTTCACAATATATTGTGGGACAATTGACTTCATGTGACCCCTGCCTCTGATTTATTCCCACTGTCAATTCTTTCTTATTCAGACCATACTCTGGACCATTGAAATATTTAACAGATACAAAAGTAAGTGAGAATAAGTGTATAACATGCCCAACCTTGGCAATGGCTCAAGATAAAATGGTAGAAACAATACACCCATGTTCATAGCAGCATTATTCATAATAGCCAAAAGGTGAAAGCAACTCACGTTCATCAACAAATGAACAGGTGAGCAAAATGTGATATGTATTAAAAAATGAAATTTTAATCAGTCATAAACAGGAAGAAGATTCTGATATATAACATGGATGAACCTTACAGATATTATGCTAAGTGAAGTAAGCCGGTCACAAAAGGACAAATACTGTACGATTCCACATACTAGTGGTCCCCAGAGCAGTCAAAAGGGGTTGAGGGAGAGGGAAATGTAGGCAGATGCTATTTAATAGAGACAGGTTCAGTTCTGCAAGGTGAATAGAGTTCTAGAAATGGATTGATGGTGATGGTTGCACAACAGTGTGAATGTACTTAATGATACTAAACTGTACACTTAAAAATGGTTAAAAGGGTACATTTTATTATGTGTATTTTAGCACAATTTAAAAAAATGATAGGAAAGAAAATCCTGTCTTTCTAATGAAGACCCTCCTGACACTAAACTGTACACTTAAAAATGGTTAAAAGGGTACATTTTATTATGTGTATTTTAGCACAATTTAAAAAAATGATAGGGAAGAAAATCCTGTCTTTCTAATGAAGACCCTCCTGACACTAAACTGTACACTTAAAAATGGTTAAAAGGGTACATTTTATTATGTGTATTTTAGCACAATTTTAAAAAATGATAGGAAAGAAAATCCTGTCTTTCTAATGAAGACCCTCCGATGATCCCAATGAAGCTCAGAATTTCCCTGTGGATTTCTGAGCACCCTCATAAAGAGCAGAATATGTTTGTAAATCTACAAATTTCACTTTATCTTATAATTTCAGCCCCATTCACCAAAGCGATCTGGCCAGGCCAGTAACTGATGGCCTCTGCCATGTGACCATTATAGTGTTCCTTCCAATGCAGCTTGGCCAGCAGGTCTCTGAGGCCCCCAGTCAGGAATCTGAAGAATCAGCAAAGGGCATGAAGAACACACAGACTACATAATCTGATCCAGTCACAGGAAACGGACTTCGTCACTTCCTGAGTACTGACATCTTCTGTATTGTATCTTCCCAGCAAGGCCCTGGCAACGTAAGCTGTGACAGCTGGTTGTCGATCATCATCGGCACTCGGTGGCTCACGCCTGTATCTACTGAAAGGTGTGCACAGCGCGCCAGGAATATATTCCCATCCCATGTGAACAAATAGTGTGCAACCTGAGTTCAAGCTGTGTGAGGTTTTTCCTGCTGTGTTGGAGAACACTACAGAGCTGGGATGACCAGGTGGAACAAAAAGTCCAAAAGGTAATAAACTCCCTGGAAGCAAATAGAGTCACAGGGACACCTGGGAAGCTCCCATTACCTTGCACTTGGTATAGGTTCTGACAGAAATTTTTGCCATTGCCAGGCTTTTGGCCCTGACTCGAATCCTGCCTCTACTCAGCCTCCCGATATAAAGTCAGACTTTCTGGGTGAATAGAAATGGAAGATGTTTTAGAGTAGGAAGCAAAGACCTAGTGGCTATAGATCCCTTTAAAAACCAAGTCAGGTGGAATTGTTTTTTTTTAAAAAAAAAAAAAAAAAGGATAGTAATAACTTTGGTAGAGAGAGAGAAAGGGGGAAAGGCACTGATCACACTGATCTTTAACCACTTTTGAGTATTCTGTAGGAAAGGAAGCACATGGGAGCACCTCTTTATATTTCTTGGTTTCCTTTTGGCTTTGTGAATAGCTTTTCTTGAAAGACAGTAAAACTCCTTTTAAAAATCAGACAAAAATAGATTTTCATGTACTGATGAAAGAGTAAGACAAAAACTTGGTGCCAGAATCCGTGGGTCCCTTTCCCGTAGTCACGGGTTTCATTAGGACTTCCAGCAACCCTTGATCTGCAGAAGGGTGAACTCAAGGGAAAAAAAGTTGTTTCCACATTTTGCTTTTATTAAAACTTTTCATTTTACAAGTTACATTATTAGTATAATAAAGGAAATAAAAATACCAATAATCATAAAAAAGAAAGTAAAAATCACCCATAATCCTATCACCCAAACAGCGGTTGTCAAAATTTTGATGTACAATATTATTTTAGAAAGAAATGGACCAATACTCCATATGTTATGTTACTTATTTTATTTTTATATTTTAAAATTAAAATATAATTTGTATACGAAGCACATTAACTATCTACTGCTGCATTGAAAAGCACCCCCAAAATGTAGCAGCTTAAAAAACAACAAATATTTATTATCTCTCATGGTTCCTGAGAGCCAGGAATCGGGGAGTGACTTAGCTGGGTGGTTCTGGCTCAGGGTTTCTCATGAGGCTACAGTGAAGGTGACGGCCAACCTGCAGTCATCTGAAGACAGGACCAGATATTTCCAAGCCCCGTTGTTGAACGGGGGTTTTAGTTTCTCTTCACAGGATTGCCTGAGTGTCCTCAAGACATCGCAGTTGGCTTCCCCAGAGCAAGTGATCCAAGAGAGAAAAAGCATGAAAGCAAGACCCAAATGGAAGCCACAGCATTTTCTATAAGCCAGTCTCAGAGGTTTCATATATCACTTCCACTGTGTTCTTTCTAAGGGTCACGCAGACCAACCCAGGTACCATGTGATATGCCAAGAGGCAGGGATTATTAGAAGGTCTTCTTAGAAACTGGCTTCCATAATAAACTGCACAGATTTTAAGTGTACATTTGACAGGTTGTGACAACTGCACACACTTATGTAACTACTACCAATCAAAAAATATTTTTCAGTCCAAAAAGTTCTCTCATGCTCCTTTCCAGTCAAGCCCTACCCACTCACCAAAGGGAACCAATGTTTTGATTTTTTTTTCACCATGGAATTATTTCGTTAGCTCATATACTTCATGCAAATAGAATTGAACAGCATGTACTCCTTTCTGTCTGGCTTCTTTGACTCAGTAGTATCTCCTGGATTCATCCATGCTGTTAAGTGAGTCAGTAGCTCATGCCTTCTAATTTCTGACTAGTATTCCTTTGTGTGAATATACCACAACTTGTTCATTCATTTTCCTGTTGACAGACATTGGGTTATCTCCAGTTTGGAGCTAATATGAATAAAGGTGGTATGAACACTCTTGTGCAAGTCTTTTTTGGACATATACTTTTATTTCTCTTGTGTAAAAACTAAGGAGTTTATTTGCACTGTCACAGGGTTGATACATGTTTAATTTTATTTTTAAAACTGCCAAACAGTTTTCCAAAATGACGGTACCATTTTACATTTCCACCAGCAACTTATGAGAGTTCCAGCTGCTACATCTACTCACCAACATTTAACTTTTTGTTTTTAAATTTTAGCAATATGTTAGGTATATAGTGGTATCTCATTGTGGTTTTAATTTGCATTTTCTTAATATTATTGAGCACCTTTTATGTGTTTAATGGCCATTTGTAAATCTTTTGTGAAGTATCTGTTCAAGTCTTTTGCTTATTTTTTAAACTTTGTGTTGTTTTTTCAATATTGGCTTGGTATTACTTACAGATTCTGAATACAAGTATTTTTGTCAGATATGTGGATTGTAAATATCTAATCCCAGTCTGTGATGCACCTTTTCATTTTCTTAATGGTGTATTTTTATAAGACATTTTGATAAAGTCCAATTTAACAATTTTATGTTTTATGTTTGTATTTTCGTGACTTAACTAAGAAATCTTTGCCTTTCACAAAATTGCCAAGATATTCTTCCATGTTTTCTTCTAGAAGCTTTGTAGTTGTAGTTTTTCAGTTTAGGTCTGTGATGCATCTTAAATTACTTTTTTGGTATGTGGTGTGAGGTTGGGGCTAAGATCTATTTCTTTTTTCAGATGAGTATCTAGTTCCAGCATTATTTGTTGAAAAGATTTTGTTTTCATTTTCAAATGCTTTGTGCCTTTATTGAAAATCAATCGACTATATATATTTGCACTTATTTCTGGTCTCTCTGTTTCATTCCAGCAATCTGTTTGTCTAAACTTACACCACTACCACACTTTCCACATTAATGCCATTACTATAGCTTTAATGTACATCTTAATGTAACCCACTTTTAACACAAAACAATATGTTATGAATATTTTCCCAGGACAATCTTACTGTGCCGCCTTCAGCTTTTATGACTGCATAATATTCTATTCTATGGATGAACTATAATTTATTAAACAAATTCTTTATCATTGGATATTTTTAGCCTTTATATTTTAAAGAATCACTTAAAAATAATGCAGTGAATGTCGTTAGCATTGTTCTAAATTATTTCCTAAGAGTAAAAATTTTTAAAGTGAAGTTGCTAAATTAAAATTGCTAAATCAAATGTGTGTTGATTTGTAAAGATTTTCATACCTATTACCAAACTACTCTGTAAAGTCTGTGTCCATTTACAGCTGCCACCCCTAGTATATGAGAGAGCTTATCCTGTGTATTATTTAAAATAAAATTTGCTGTGTAATTTTAATTCATAGACAACATTAGTATATCATTGTTCTAATGTGCATTTGTGACTTATACTTTATATTTTCTAGTAAAACTTAAAAGATATTTCATTCATATTGGGCATATAAATACAACTTTCTTCCATTTTGAATTGCCTGTTCATGCCATTTGGTCATTTTTCTATCACTGCTACCTCCATCGTAACAGACTAATGGTCAGAGATAATTGTAGTCATAATGTAGATGTTCTTTCAGGCCAATTACAGGATAATTTAATATATCATTGTTCTAGAAATAATGTAAATAAAATGAAATTACAGAAGAGATTCTATTAAATGTAGCTATTAAAATAATTTTTTTCCATTATAATTATATTACGACCTTGTCCCAACTACGAGCTCATTTTCCTTATCATTTGCATAAAGCTCAGGCTCTGCTACTTCAGGGCTTTGGCACCACACTTGATCTGTCCAGATGGCTTCTGACTTCCTATTTTGCCCTTGCTTTGCCCTGAAAAATTGTCATTTCTGTACTCTTGGCCTGTTCCTTCTAAACGCGTTTCTTTGCCACTCCTTAGTTGTTCCTTTCAAACCCCCCCTAAAAATTATTTTCACTTACCTAAGTTTGTGATCAATATAACATTACTGTGAATTTTTTGTTATTGAAAAATATAATGGAGAAATACTAAAACGAAACCCTCAAAAACATTAAAAGGAGAATTTTGTGTTTCTTCTGTTGTGCCTGATCCTCTTAATCACTTGAGCGTCATTATTTAGAACAGGACATTTCCCTTTGATCTTATTCCCAGGAATAGTTTGCTTTTGAGCAGTTGGTTTGTTTTTACGTATGGACTTCATGAATCATTTAACCGATCATGCTCTCCTATCTGAGTTGGCTGCTAGAAATCTCAGAGTCAGATTTGCAGTCCATCTGTACCAACTGGATTTCGTCTCAAGACATACTTTCTATCTATTAATCCACTCTTATTTTTCATCATCTTATTTTTCTTATTCCTCTCTTATTTCCCTAACACTTATTGTCCATTTACCTTGACTTATTTTTACTTAAAAAATTAAAGTATATATTTTATGGTATATATTTTGAACACCGACTTTTTTTCAGAATAAGATGGATTATCTATAAATAAACAGACAATCTCTTATTTTCTAAGAGGAAGAAATAAAGGAAAATTTGTTTAGCCTCATGTCATTTGTGTCTCACCTATCATGAGCTAAAAGCTCCTAAAAGCAGTACCTCTTGCACCCCATTTGCAAATAGAGAGGTGGATATCAAGAAGTTAATTGAACTGCCCAAGATCACAGATTGAGTCAATGACTAGGGTCCATAAGGAATCTTTGCTTCTTCAGCCAGCACATTGTTTATAAATCCAACGCTCCACTTGCACTTGGGTCATGACTATTAAGGTAGTTAATTACTTTGAAAACTCATTCAAATACAAGAATCCCTGCCTTTGAAGTCTATGGGTTTTTAGGTCTATGGAGAACTGGCCTAAGGTTATTACAAAGTTAATTGTTTTGGATTTTTTTCAAAAGCAGCTATGATGTAGCAAAAAATCATTGTCTTGACTTTTCCAAAATCTATAACTCAGAATTAGAAAAAATTGCTGTGATTTTGTTGATCTCCACTGCTCAGGAAAAATACAACGTAGTAATATTCCAAAGGAAAATGCTATTATATTAATACAAGTATTAAGCTGGTGTGTTAAAATATAGAGTTTCAGTTGGGCAAGATGAAAAGTTCTAGAGATCAGTTGCACAAGAAGGCTCATATACTTAACACTACTAAAGTGTGCACTTAAAATTGTTAAAATGATAAATTTTAGGTTTTGTGTTTTTATTACCATAAAAAAAGAAAAATATAAGAAATCTCTGAGAATGTGAAAACTGAAAAGAAGTTTCTAAAGCCCAGAACTGAGCCTTAGAGGAAGACATAATTTGAAAGAAACTCTTGGAGAAAACAGAGGAGGAGCAGTGAGAGGCTGAATGAAGAATATAAAACCACGGAAGCTGAGAGAGAAAATATGCTATAAGAAGAACCAGATGCAACAGGGAGATCAGCATGCCATCGAGGAAACAGAGAAATCATTATAGACCTTAGATGGGGTCTTTTCAACATTCATTAATTGATTCAATCCACAGATATTTATTTAGCTCCAACTATGCACCAGCCACTGTTCTAATAGTGGAAAATGGGCAAAGTCTTTTTCATTGTGTTTGCAGAAAAACAATAAATATATGCCAGATAGTAGTAACTGCTATGAAGAAAAACAAGCAATCTAAGGAGGCTGGGGGAGGGGGATGCTATTTTGTTATTTTGATTTTTTTAAATAGAGTGACCAAAGGGTCATCTGACCAGACATCTGAAGGAAGTCTTATGAATATATGGGGGAAGAACATCAGGGCAGAAGGAAGAGGCATCCCAAGGCCTGAAAGAGGAGCACACTTGGGCTTGAGGAGCAGTAAGAAGGCCAGTGTGGTTGAAGCAGTTTGAGAAAGAAATATTAGTGAGAGATGAGCAATCAGAGGTGGTTAGGTAGTGGTGGCACTGAGCATCAAAAGGGAGGGACGTGAAGTTTACAGCAATTCAAAGAGTTTGCTAGTGAAAAAAAGAAAGAGATAAAATGAACTAGAATTGAATGACTCTTTGGTATCACAGGAGGCTTTCATTGTTTTAAGAAAAGTGATACAGTAAAACTGTTGGGGGAAGGGGGAGAGGAAGAGAGAGAGGAAGCTATGGCATGGGAGGAAATTATTATAGATGCAAAATCCCTTCAAAAAGAAGAAAAATGATGAAATACAAAATAGAGTTTGAGATATTAGATTAGGGAAAAGGAAGAAATGCTTCCTTCCTTCAGAGATCCTGGGGAAAGATGTAAGAATAAACCTGTAGCCACTGAAGCCTGTTCTCAGCACCTGCTTCTGTACAGCCAACCCAAAAAGTATAAATATAAAGTCAGACAGTATAAATTCAACTCAAATAGGAGACAGATGGTCCTTGAAGTCTGTAGGCATAGATAGATATTTGAGGTGATTCATTAGAGCCAAATAAAGGAAGAATTGGTTGTTGATTTAATAAATTACTATAGAATCTTTACAAAACCTTAGACTTGGCTAGGTATGAGTTAATAAGTTTGGTAATCATCACCAGAAAAGGAGAAATGGTTTGATCTTTATTTTCCTTAAGGCTTCTAAAAAGATGGAAACCATCTTAAAAGAAATATAAAACAAATATTCATAATAATTTAGAAAGTTCAAAAACACATTAGAACACATTAGCAGCATGAGTTTATGGGGGAAATCAGGTAAATAAAGCTAAGACTTAAAAAAATACAACCTGACTAAAGTAAATGTTTGAGAGATTTAAATAATATTAGATCATATTATTATTCAACATTAGCAATGTTAAACAGTCTTAGGTTCATGGCCCCTATCTTAAAAAAGTTCACTGTAAACAAGGTACTTTGCATTGTGATAAAATAGGCAATAAAAAGTCTAGATATTTAAAGTGAATGGCTGGTGTAATTGACTAGAGCCCAGGCCCAATAGTAGAAAACACTTGCAAAAGCACAAAGAAGATGAAAGACACATTAACAGCACAGTGCCTAACTGTCAACCACAACGCAGTACCTACCAGGTATCGGAGTGGCTTTTGGTATTGGCTGGTACCAGCATTCAATGTCATTAATATTTTTTAAAATTGTGAAATACAGCACCTCTACAAACATATGCATAAAACACACATGCGTAGTTTAATAAATGATAATCATCATCCTTTTTTCACTTTCTCTTCAGGGATAACTGAATTTATGATGCTCATTCCCTTGTCCTCCTTTACAGTGTTTCTACTTTTGTACACTTCTCATATTGTTTCATACCAGCAGCAGATGTGGATCCTGTTCAACTGACCTACGTCCTGGCATTTGTATTGACCAACTTTTAGATTTTCACCCATCTAGTGGATGTGAAATTATACCCCCTTGTGGTTTTAAATCACATTTCCTGATTACTGAGTGAGCATCTTTTCACATGCTTGTGGGGCAGCTGGAATGGCACTTTTGATAGAAGAGCCATTTTGTATTAGGCTGCTCGTTTTTCTTCTTATTGATTTCTAGGAATTCTTTATATAATACTTTGAGTTATAGGTCTTGCAGATATCGTCTCCTAGTTTTTGGCCTACTTTTTCATTTTCTTTTTGATGTATTTCAGTGAACAAGCATTCTTAATATTAATGTAGCCAACATTTGACAATTTCCTCCTATGATTTTAGCCATTTCTATTTTTAATTTAATTGCATTATGGTCAGAGAATGATCACACATTGGTTGGGCTAGTTCTTGTCCTAGCAAAAATTCAGTTTTTATAAATGTTTTCATGTGGGCTACACATTAGTATATCGACTGTGTATTTCTAAATCATTAAATGCATTGTTCTTTAAATGTCTATTAAACCAATCTTAATTGTTCAATTAATATCTTCTATATCCTTACTAATTTTTGTCTGCCTGATCTTTGGTATTTCAGAGAGTACCAGAGTAATGGATTTGCCAATTTTTCTTTGTAGTTCTGTCCAATTTAAATTTTCATATCTTGAAACTATGTTATTTTGTTCACAAGGTTTAGATTTGCTATAACTATAAGGTGAATTAACAATATTAATATTATACTGTGGCTCTCTTTATTTCTTATTTCCTCACAATCTAATGTCTAATATTAAGATAGCAGCCCCATGTTTCTTTTGATTATTTGTCTAATATATATTTTTTCATTCTCTAGTTCTAAAAATGTAGGTATCCTTTTAATGTATGTGATCTATTATAAATGGTGAATGGCTGGACTGTTTTTTAATGCAGCCTGGTCAGCCTTATGTTTTACCTATAAAGTTTAGTCCATTTACACTTATTGTGATTAATGTTATAAAATATATTTTATATAATGCTTTTATACTATTAATCAATATATATAAAGATAGTTATTATGAGAAATTGGCTCACATGATTATGGAGGCTAAAAAGTCTCATGATCTGCCATCTGCAAGCTAGAGACTCAAGAAAGTGGATGATATAACTCACTCCAAGTCTGAAGGCCTTAGAACAAGGGTAAGTCTCAGTCCAATGGCAGAAGACAATGTCCCAGCTCAGTCAAACATAAAAGGCAATTCTACTTTCCTCTGATTTTTTATTCTATTTATACCTTTGCTTGATTGGACGATAGTCACCCACATAGAAGAGAGCAATCTGCTTTACTCAGTCTACCAATTCAAATGCTAATCTCATCCAGAAACGCTCCATTATGAAATAATGTTTACCCAAAATCTGGGCACCCCATGGCCCAGTCAAGTTAATAACAATAACAAAAAACTGATCATCACACCTGCTAATGTCAATCATCCATTCTAAAACATTAGATATTTTGCTTGAAAACACTGAGTCTATTTTCTGTTATTTTAAATGAGAAAATGCATAATGCGTTATATGTTAACCCTACCCCTCAACCAATTTTCTTCAGTAAAATACTTAAATAAAAATAAGGTATTATATTTGGATGTAAAATGCTTAAAACAGTATTCTATGATTACCAGACATGAAAGTCTGAATGCATACCATGAACATTATGTTTACAATATGGCAAAGCAAATAACAGCAATAAATATATTTGTTAGGAAAAAATTAATGAAAATTTTACAATAAAAACAATTATGTGCAATAAACTGTAACTCACCAAATGAGGAGAAAATTTAATACTTGAAGAAAACTGAGGAGGGAGCAGGACCGAGGCATATTTGTTTGTCACTGGCTGTGGAAGTGCTGATGAGACGAGTAAGATGAGAATAGTGATTTCAAGCAAACTAATTTTAAGCTGATAGAAATTTTTCGTCATTTGGCACTGCTGAGGAAGCCCCTGAACAAGAAAACCATGACACATTTTCAAAGGAGGTGACTAACACTGAAGGATGAGAAACTTGTAAAATGGAGCTTTGTTTAAATTCCCAATTGTTTTCTCCATTTGTTTTCTCCTTTCAACCAAGGTTTTTTTCTTCAATGCTTTTTTAGATGTGTGTATGTGTGTGTGTGTGTGTGTGTGTGTGTGTGTGTGTGTAACTCATTCTCACTGGTCAAAAATAAGGGTTAGATATGAGAAATGCCCTTTGGAAATGCTTTCAGGGCAAGCACACAGTAGCAAAGTGTGGTTCCCACTGAGTGAAATGCTATGATGTTCTGCTCAGGACCAGCATTCCTTTTGTGGACCTCTGCATGCTTTTCAAAAAAAATCTTCCTGTGATTCTGATGATTTATCCCTTGTATTTAAAATGTAACCTGATACCTCTCCAGCACATCATTTTGTTAAAAAGGCATTGAGTATTTGGACTATAGTTAGACTCTGCTCCTATATAACCACTAGTGGATACAAAATATATTCAGAGATACGTAAGTTCTATGATATTTGGTTATTAAAAACTGAGAGGTATTTCACTGGAAAGATATTAGCTGTAGAAAATTCTATAATATATGCTTATATTTTAATTCACTTTTATAATTTTATTCTTTTTCCAGGTGTATCTCTATTTTCTGTTCTCCACACTCCTTACTTCCCCCTTGCCTTCAAGCCCAAATGTGGGCTGGTTTGTGGTTATAAATTATCAGGGGAGATATCAGACAATGTTTTTCTCATCCCCAATACCAAATTCAAGTCAGGCAAATCACCTTGCTGCCCTCTTCTATAAGGTGGGCTTCATTTCTTATTTCCATTGCACTAAGAGTGTGGACTTTCAAAGTCCTGATTTATTTGGAGATCATCTCTTAAGACTTCCTTAGCTTTAGGTCTCATTCCCTGAATTCATGCCGCTGCTGAAACAGAAGCCTGGGGTCTCAGCACAGAATTCAGCCTGGGTGCTCCCTTAGGCCCAGGATTTTCAATTTACTTCAGTTCTCACCTCTGAAAAGCCCTTACTTTCATGCCAGCTCAACAATAAATTTTAAAAGATTTTTTTTTAATTATTTAATATTTAGCTTGTTTCTATCAAGAGGGCTGTTCAGGGCATCTCATCTGCCTACAGTGCTGGAAAAACAGAAGTCTCTCCTCCTTTCCTAACATCTTTATTGTCCAAACCCAGGGTCTCAGAAGGCTGTCAAGCAACTTCTTAATTCATGCTAAATAAATCCAGAAAATACACCCAACAGGTCAAAAGTGCCATAATGTTTTAATGTGGCAAACTGTGACAAATCATAAGACCAAAATGGTGAATCATGTAGCCAGTTGTCACAGAAAGCTATATGCTTAGAAGGGCATGCTGCTCACTGAGTTCAGCAGGTTTATTGCTACTAGGAGTTTGATTAAGACCATTAATATTGGAGGATAGCTGTAAAGAAATGTTACCTTGTTTTTGTTTAAAATAACAATCCCCTAGGCTTAGAAAAAAAGGCTTAAAAAACTTAACAGTGATCTCTGGGTGATGGAAACTATGGCTCATTAGTTAGTCTATTTCTGCTTATCTTTTAAACATGTTTTATTCTGAAAAGAAAAATAACTACTTTTTTTAAGGCAAAGATATATTAGAGTCTACACGGGGGCTGCAGAAGGTCAGTGCTTTGCTATGGGACATCACAATGCAGACAGGTGCTTTAGATCAGAAGTGGCAGAAATAAATGATAACATGAGTTATGGGAGTAAATGGTATAGAAAGTTTTAAGTAGGCAAACATGGCAGAGAATGGTTTCTAAATGTTGTAGGTCTTGAACATTTAAGACGTATTCCTTTAACTCATAATAAAATGCTATAAGTAGGAGATGTAAAATGAAAGCAGTTATTTTGAAGGCTAACAATGAAAAAAACACTTCCTGAAATTGCCTAAGATTAGAAAATGCATTTAAATTTTAATTAGGATGATTAACCAGCTCAATATTCTACACACACAAGAAAGTACAAAAAGAAAAGCGGGCTTCTTGAGGATGTCCATGCTGATGTCATCAAAGAGGTTTCCTTACACATCCGTTCATCTGACTACCTACTATGTGTCAGGTACTATGGTAGAGCCTGGAATCCACAGATAATGGTGTATCTTTATGCCTTCAAAGATCTTAAGGTCTTTTTAGGAAGACAGATTTGTACATGAGCTCCAGTGTTGTATAAAAGAAGTATATTCATTGGAAACTAAGTCTTCATGACCTCTCCTATCTCCTTACCAAGCTATTGAGGGACAAATTTCTAGTCTTAGTGTCTGACCCATGTTCTTCCATCCAGACCCACAGGTTCAATTTTACTTGGTATGTATTTGCTGAAAGCAATAAAAACAATCCCAGTCATCCATCATTTGAACAAGAGACTTTACCTAAATGTACAGTAGGGGAGCTACAGCCTTGATTCGTGGTAGATTTGCCAGATCTAAGCCCTGCCCTCTTCACTCTACTGCACAGTCACTGACAGTTAAAATATTTGGCCCCCAAAGGTAGCCAAGAAAAAGAACTCAGATACTAGTGTTTTGAAGTAGAGAACATTCAGATTGATAGCTCCTGGCCTAGAAATTTCCAGAAACTGCTTCAATTTTATTGTTTCTACAGGACTAAAAAGTTATAACTCAAATGGAAACTGAGTGTTTATTCAAGAGTCCAGACATGCAATATAATCGCTCCTAAGACAATAGAGTGAAGTCGGAGCGTGATGGGAAGCTCATGACTCGTCAGGTTTCGTGGCCTATGCTTCTTAGGTCCTTTTCTAGAGAACCTGCTCTATCCGTGGGCCTTGGAAACAGCACCCCAAATGTGACGTCCACATGGAGAAGGTAGGTCAGTCAGATTCTCAGGAGAAGAGTTTGAACTTAGTGATAGAGACTGAAGTGAGGCAGAGGGTATGAAACATATTTGAACCCATGGCCTTACTGGGTCATGGGCAAGATGAACAAGAGAAGAAGCTGACCAAGCGAGCAAGAATAAACAGATGAGAGAAAAGCAGAGAGAGGTTGTACAAGAGAGATTGCATGGCCCCGAGATGTGGGGGAACATAGGTGCTTCACCTCAGTCCTGGAATCGGTACATAGCCATGAACTGACCTGACATTTCCATGGAAGAGCCCCATCTCTGCTTGGGCTAGCTTGGGCGGGTTTGTTTTCTTTGGATTCTAAAGAGCCCTGACTAAGACAAATCAGAACACAGCTGAGCAGAACCATTTTATTACTTGACATAAGTAACATTCAAATGCATCAGTGGGTAAACAAGCTCTATTAGTGAAAATCATAAGAACACTGCAAAGCAAATGATGAAAAATGCACTGCCAGCTACGATAATACCTAAACAGGAGAGGGCAAAATAGATTGCATGTTCAACTTGAGATTCAATGGGAAACGAAGACACGTGCCACAGGGGACATTTTAAGCCTTCATCCCTGATAGGAATAATAGCTTGAGTGCCTTGATCGACTACTGGTCTCAAAAATGTTATGAAATCAGGTGCTCCCAGTAGCAGCGGTAGTGATATTAATTTAAGAGTAATTCATAACCTAGGACAACAAGCTGGGGCTTCATGACAGGCCCCTGATTTTTCCAACTCACAGTGTGGTCTGATGGACTGAACACATCCTCTTTTGTTTTCTACATGGCAATCACAACAGTGTTTATGTGCAAAAGTCACAAATACATTTACACAATCTTTTTTGGTACTTACAATTCATTTATTAAATGGCAATGGTCTATTCCTCCAATAAAGACAAATTAGTCTTTCGCTTAGGAGATAAACCTGTAAACTGGTTTCTTATCTACAGCACTCATCCATTATAGATCTTGTGCCTTCTGAAAGATGAATAATTATAGTCCCTGAGGAGATTTGCTATATATATTGCAGTGGTAGTCATCAAACTGGAGGGAGGGTTGATAGGTGTGGGCAACAATGATAAAACGAACAGCCCGCCTGTCTGTCAGGCAGCGAAGTAAAACGAGGAGAACAGCCCTCATTACTGCAAGTGGAGTGGGCATGTGTGGCGTTCAATTTCTGGGCATGTACTCTTTCTCTCTGATAAAATAAATACTACACCATAAAGACTTACTTATCATAAATAAATTCATCTAATGACTAAGTAAAAGGAGGATCATATATAACATGAATGAGTTCATTTGGGGCCCTATTTTATATAAACAGCCTGCCCTTTAAAAGAAGATGGTCATATATATATATATATATTTGCCACATTGGAGGTCTATATTCCTTGGGGGGAAATAGCAGATCAGAAATCAGAATCTAACAAGCTGTGCATAATAAATGTATGGCATACATTACGGCTGAATTCATTTCTATGCTTTGCAGTATATACATTCTACCTAGAATTGCAGAAGTGCTTGTTATCTTGATGGCACTGAGGCAAGAAGAGAAGATGACAAGAGGACTGCCATATTTAGCTCAAGATACTGCCTCTTGGGAGCATGTCAGAATTCCTAACAATAAATCCATGCGAATAAATTCAGGAATCACAGAGTTTAAAATTGCCACATCCTAATTATAGACGAGTCGCTCTTAGCAGTCCCATAGCTCCTATGAATTAATTTTATAAATTACGTTGATTTCACTGTGACATATATCTTTTACAAAATGTAGGATTTAAATGATTGGAGCCTACTATTAATTCAATATATTCTTTGGATGATTCTATCCTACCAGTTCTTACCGGTAAATCAATTCCTTCTCTCTCTAGCTTCAAAATCCCTAGTTTCTTCTCTTTAAAATGTCTACATGCTTTATTATCTTATCCTTCGTTCAGCAAGTACTTATTGACTGCCAACTGTGTGTATAGCATTACGCCACACATGGGGAAAGATGTGAAGATGTATAATGCATACTCCTAGCATTCTAGAAAATTCCTCTTTTTCCAGGCAATGAATAAGAATTGCACACATGAAAAGTGAAACATCAATGCAGAAGCTAGAATACTGCAAGACAATAAAAGAGCTATCTCAAAACAGTACATTTTGAAATGCCAAGTAACTGGTATAGCCAAAAAATAAATGGAAAAGGTGGAAGAAGCAATCATCTTTCAGTGCTCAGTGGTCAGAGAAGGCTCCCTGGAAAAGGAAAAGAGAAGATTTGACCATTCTAAGAGGCAGCGTGTGTGTGGACAAGGGCATGGCCCACGTGCAAAGGCAAGGTGTGGCTCGTGGGGAGAAAATGGACCACTCCTCAGACTGGGGCAGATTTGGCTGGAATGCAGAACACACAGGAGAGTAGTGCGAGGATAGCCTGTAGAGCATCTTGACTGGCAGCCCGTGCTTCACCTTAAAGTAAGGGGCATCCAGAAAAGCTTTTCTTCTTAGATCAACTTTATCGAGGCATAATTTATGTACAATCAATTGCACACATTTAGAATTTACTGTGGAGATGAGCTTTAACAAATGGATACTGTAGTGTAACCACCACTGCAAACAAGATATAGGACATCTCCGTCACTCAGGAAAGTTCTCTCGTGACCCCTTCCCGTCGATCCCTCCCAAACTCCTTCTTTTTCATTAACACATCACACTCCACTACTTACCCATCATGGGACATTTTTAATAGTTGCAGTTTTAAGCTATAATATTTCCAAGCTGCTCTATTATACTTTATATAGCTGTAAACACCTGTAAACGGAAGGGATTTTTTAAAGTTTTGTGAATTATTCTCTTAAGCCTGGGCCTCACAAGTGGTATTACTGGGTTCAACCGTGTGTGCCTCACTCACCCACTAGATTTAGTGTAGCATGGGATCTGACTCCCAGATTCCCAGAGTACATGCTGGTTTTTTTATTGGTTTTATTTCCAGCATCAACAAGTCCATTTAAGACTTCATCTTAAACATGGCAGATTGATCATATGCATGTGCCTCCTCTCACTCTCAAGACTGATAAAATGAAAATAAAGGGATAAAAATTGACCTCCCATACATTCTTACTTGAAAAAACAGATGAAGGATATTTTCTACAGAAGTAAGGAAAATTATCAAGAGAGTGAAAGACTCTGAAAGTGTGGGAATTCAACAAGAAAGCAGTGAATGAAATTCCTATTATGTTGAAGAGATGGTCCTGTTGATAGATGTGTAGGAAGCCCAAAGACCAGCTGTCTGGAGTGGGGCAGAAGCATCAATGGCTCTAGGGAGGGGGTCTTCAGGGGGGAAAAAATGGAATTGATAGACTACCTGAAATGTTGAAATGACTTATAGAAAATTATAGGAGGGGGAAAAAAAAGAAGCAATTAATGAATTCAAGTTGAGGGCACACCAAGAGCAAGCTGGAAATGAAAGTGAAATAACAAGGCCAGGGGGCTTTAAATAAATAGGTCTGAAATGAGAGTATAAGCTTGTAAATGCATGTGTGTGCATTACACGTGTAGATGTATAAATGCACAGGCACATATGAGCAGGCGAGTGTGTGTGTGTGTGTGTGTGTGTGTGTGTGTGTGTGTGTGTGTGTGTGTGTGTCTGGAGAAAGAAGTGGGGACGGAGAAAAAAGAAAGATCACACTGTGTTCGGACGTCCTGTTGCTGACATAACTCTCAGGTTCCTTTATGGAAATGTCCTTCAGGTGATTTGTTGTTTTTTGCTTTTGAGTTTGTTGTAAGGTTAGACGTCACTGGTGATTCTGAGGGGCACTGTGTCTCCTCGGGAGTGGGAATTTCCCGAGCGGGGCATTTACACAGCGCAGCCCCTGGCTGAGGGCTGGAGGAGCCTGATGGCTTTCTGACGTCTCCTGATATGAATGGGCTTCCTGGGGTCCACACTGTAACCTTTGTGCAGAAGTCTCTTGTCACATCCTGGAGCCGAATTGTGTAACATACACTAAGTCAAATCCATCTCAGATGCTACCTTTTAAAGCCTCCACGTGGTGCTTCCACATGTTAAAAGGGTTTCAGCAAAAAGAACACAGACAGGGAGGCTTCCTGCTGATCTTGAGAAAACAGATGACTGCCTTTCAAAAGTCTAGGGGGAAGCCGCAGTGGGAACACTATTCTGCAAAAATTTTGGCTCTTTTTTCACTCCCTTGACTATTATTACTGATTATTATTCTTTGTCATTAAGACATGGGATGCCAATGTGTGTGTGTATATTTATATATATATTCTTTATTTCACACAGCATATTCTTATAGGAAAGACAGAGATGATACCAGAATGGAGGTGGAATAGCAGCCTACCCAAAAAGAACAGCACACATGCCAAGGGCATTGGCCTAAGGATGAACCCAGAATGCTAAGGAGGGTCCCAAAAGGATGTGACAATTGGGCAGAGGACCTTGGAACCTGGAATCAGAGGTCTGGATTCAGGTCAGGTCCTAGCTGTGAACTCAGGCCAATGACTTAATGTGCTTATGTCTCAGTTTTCTTATCTGTAAAGTAGGAATAGTTACTCATATCATGGGACTATTTCAAAGTTAGCATATGCAACAGATTTTTCAATGTAAAAATTCTGAAAGTGTAATCTATTAATTTACAACTCATATAACACATTTTATAATATATAATTAGTATGATATGTGATAGGTAATTATTATGATTTATTTTATTGAATAATATGTGTTTAAAAGATATCAACTTCATTCCATTTTTCATAGTTACTTTGATGCATTGTTGCCAACATGTAGGCAATTAAACTGTGGCTGATATATAACTGCAGTCACTAAGGTGACAGATCTTGATTCATGCATTGAGTGCAAAGACCAATCTCTCAGGGGAGGCAGTAGCCGAGTGAGGAACAGGGCCCTGGGTGTTCCCAGGATCCGGGACCAGTCACCTTGGCTCTGCCACTCCTCGCTGTGCACCCTGGTCAGGTATATCCCCTCTCTGAGCCTGAGTCTTCAGATGATTCCAGCAGCCTCCCACCCCCACTGTACTGAGCACAAATGTATGTAGATACGGACAAGGACTTGGTTGTTCAGTCCTTGCTTTCCCAGAGCATATAATATATGGAAGGCAATGAATAATGTTTGCTGCATGAATGTACCAATGGACAAATAATATCATGTGATCCCAACTATGCTGCTTGTCCCTCAGTTGCTGTGGCTGCAGACTCTACCATGTCCCCCGACCCCTGCTGCCCCGGACATGCCCTGCGTAACCCCTCCTCCGGAATGTGACCTGGACATGCTCACTTGCCTCTAATGAACAGAATTTGTCAGAAGCAACCGGTTGTCACTTTCGAGATCTGGTTACAAAAAGGCTGTGGCTTCTTTCTGTTGGGGGCACCTGCTCACTCCCTCTCCTTGCTTCTCACTTTGCTCTCTGTCCACGCCATTGCTTCCTGTGCGCCCGCTCCTGTCCCCTCCTCTCCCCGCTGGCAGGAACTTGGCACTGAGATCTGCACCACAGGACCATGGACGCAGAGGCGGCACCTTCAGCCCTCTCCAAGCCGCCCCAGAGGCTCAGCCTGTCTCTCTGGGCCCTTCACTGAAAGGTAGCAGGGTTCCTAGTTTGAGAGACACACACAAATATGAATGATTCTCTGCCTCCCTCTCTCTTCCTCCCGCTCCCTTTTCTCCCCCCATCCCCTTAAAAGGTTCCACAGTCTTCCTCTGATAACCACGTCAGTGTCTAATACATGACACCACACAAGGAGGTGACTTTTTACACCTGGATCTTCCCCACTACAGTTTTGTCCCTACCTAGTAGCTCTTCTCAAGCGGAGAAAACAGCCTCCCCATCAGTCTGCAGGCATTCCCCTGTGTTCACAAGCAGTTAATGAATCAGCCTTTCTACTGTGTTTCATATCAAATAAATACAATTTTAAAAATATCTCCGTGGTGTTTTGGTTGTTTGATTTTTCTTTCTTACACCTTCACCTTACTCTGCTTCGGTTTTGAGGCAGTAAATTATTTCATGTACTTTCAAGGTTTTTATTTCCTAAAACTTGTTTATATTGGTCGTTTTAGAGTCCCCATGCTTCCCCCACAAGGGCCTTGGTATTCCATTAAATAAAAGAAAGCAGTGCTTTAAAGTATGGCACATGGAGTAAAAAAAGAACCCTTGGTTTCCACTTTTTATATTTTTCTTTATCCTTACCTGGTTTTCCCCATCATAGTAACAGGGCTGCATTACTGATTCAGGTTCAACTTCCAGGCCAGCCCCCTCCATCCCTGTCTGTCATTCTTTTATTATCTGCAATTCCCAACAGAATATTTGTGTCACTGTCTTTCCTGTTATCCTATAGTTTTTCATCTTGGATTTCATTCTATTTGCTTTTAAATTGACAAAGAAAACATATTAAGAAGAGTTGTTTTTAGGTTGTAGGTGGAATTGTATAAAAACGGGAGCTTTAGTCTTTTTTTTCTTTTAGCTTATCTTAGGCCCCCAAAGTGAACAATGCACCTGCTACTTAAACCATAATTCTTTTGGCAGTGGTTTCTTGGTCAGAATCAAATTTCCTCCTTTGCCTTCAAAAATAGCAAATATATCAAGGATGTTATTTCATTCTACATATTGAATTATGGAATACCCATAATATTTCCTGGCCCTGAAGATTGCTTAACGTTTGCAGGATGCAGTTTTAGAAAACTATTGTTTCCAGACAACTCAGCTAAGATACTTAAAGGGCATGTGAATCTAGAGTCAGAAAAAGCCATTGCTATACACTATTTTTAGTTTTAGCATGTTGAAACATAATGCCAATTTTTTGGATTATAGCTTACATGGTTTACTGTGACTAAAAATAAGATTGATAATTAAAATACCTTTGGCTAGTTGACAAGAGTTTTTCAGTAAGAAACTAAATTACAGAAATATTAAAATTATATATAAAATAAAAATAAATTTAAGAAAATAAAATGAAAAATAAATGAAAGCCAAGGCTTTAAATCTTTGAATAACCTTTATTGGAATGCCCTAACTCCAAAAAAAATGCATTCCCATTATAGAAAACACAACCATTCAAATAAAGGCACAAATAAGAAATAAAATTATTTGAGCTTTTATTGTTTACATTTTTAATTCCTTAAATCTTTTTAATGTCTATGAATCCTCCTTGTTCACATTTCTCCTTTTGCATAGTAACCTGCTCTTTTTTTTAATGGGTGCCATGTATTCTCAATACTCAATGCGGATGTTACTAGGATTTCTATTCTCCAAATGTCCACCATTAATTCTCTTTCCCTGGAGCAATTACACTGATTGTCCAGATAAATCTCCTGTACTAGCTCCTGATTCTCCTCAAATGCCTACTGATTTCTCTAATGATTGTGCATATTTATAGGTTTCAATACCAGTAGCTGGTGTAGAGTGGATCCCCTCTGGTAACTGTGAAAGTCATACTGATTAACAAGTCCTGGCTGGCTTATGCCAAATGTTATTTTCACAGGAATACAGGCTCTCCCTCACCTCTCTCACTGCCTCTCAAAAGCAGACAAGATCTGGGATCAGATCACACATCCTCCACTACATCATGGCTCTGCTCCTGCCAACTTCCCCAGAATTCTGACATGAAATCAGGGAATCCTTAACTGGCTGCACGAGGTGGGAGCAGACTTATCCAATCTAACGAGCTATTAATTTACCATCATCACCTTCCCCCACACTGTGAATTTGTAAGAGTCCCAGAAAAACAGAGATCTGCCAGGGTGTGATAAATGCACATATATCATCAGCTATACTTGTAAAGAGAAACTAGAAACTCAACTGCTAGGTGGAGACACTAGAGTACCTGACTCAACCTCACACTTTCCAGTCATGATACTCCTCTGTGAAGCACAATTAATTGGCACCAGAAACTCAAAAGAAAAATGTGTACTTGTCAGGAAGTCCTTTACACCTTAACCTCCAGTGAGGTTATACCAAGAACACAGGTGAAAACAGTTACTGCCAAAGATAAATGTAAGATGATCTCAACATGAAACTCTGTATCACAGGGGAAGAGAAATAGAAATTTTAGGTACATGGACAAATAATTTTATCAAAATGGCAGCCAACACCCAGGAGACTATAGTATTCACTTTTTAATTGTATTTTTGTCAAACATACAAAGACCTTCTGTCCCCAATCTTTGTTTCCAGCCCCCATATCTGTGTTCTCTCTGAAGGTGTCCTGCATTAACTTTCATCGTATTGTTTGCCTCACCCCACTTCCCCTTGATCTCTGTTCCCATTCTGATCCTGGCTTTTGCAGAAACTTAAAGCAGAGCTTGCTTTGACCTGGCAGACAGAAAGCAAGGGCCAGGAAGGTGACAGCTTGGGTTTCCACAGCGGTTCCATCCCTTAGAAGCTGCATGACCCTAGGACATTATCTGACCTCTCTCACCCTCAGTTTCCTCACCTATAAATGCTAATGACAATGCCTAAGTTACAGACAAAGCATTACCAAAGTACCAAGAATAGGGGCCCAATTAGAGATGACATGAGCATGAATCCTCTAGTCTTTCACTGAAGCTTTTAGAAATTTGAGAATTCCAGAAGTTCCTTTCATGTACAATACCCTGCATGAGTGCCCCGAGGAACACAAAACCTCCAGCGTAATCACACACCAGCTCTCAAGGTGGGCACGTAAGCCCAGCCTGATCAAAATGGAGCTCTGGATAGAAGTGGAATAAAAGTTCCTTTTGCAGAGGTAGCTCTCCTGGAGACAATGCTGAAGCTTCACCCCAAATCTTTTCTGTATTCTTCTGCCAGTGGCTAGGGCAGGTGGCAATTTCACCGAGTTCTGAAAGCCATTTAACTCACTTCTGGAAAATATTCGAGGTCACCTCACTCCGTCACCCAGGCTCCTCTCTTGGGTAGGTGAACATTCAAGGATATCTTCTTCCAGTTCTGAAAACTCCTGGCCTTGGAACACACCAGAGTGTCCTTTGCCACAGGGGAAAATCCCAGTGATGTTTTCTTAAAATCTGAATCCAATCCACCAACCTTGGATTTCTTACCATAGGGAAGTTTCCATGCAGAAGTAATTGAGTGTGGGGCAAGGGTTAATGCGGTGGGTGGGGGAGTTACAGGTTTCCTTCCTCTTTTTACTGTACTGCTTCTGATTTTTAACTTAATATTGATTGTACTAAGAGTAAACTCACTTTCATGCACCAGAACATGAAATTAATAAAACCCAAGTAAGGTCAAGATGAACATTGATTTTCACTAACTACCTTCCTTCTACTATTTCGACTCCAAGAAAGATTTCTTCAGTACTCTTTGCTATCAAATTGGGACCCTCCCACCAGGTTAAAGTCTGAATCTAAATAACAGGTTCCCAATTCTCCCCGTGCAGTATTTGGGAGAGTTTTGCCTCGACTCACACTTTGCAGGAGGACAGACAATTTCGGGAAAGGGGATGTCTGCTCCTGCATGGTCCATCTGACAGAGTCATCAGGGAAAGCATGAGAGAAACCACGAGACAACCACTGTCCCTCCAGCTGCCTCAGGTCCTGATGGCTCTTTGTGTCCATTCAAGTCCAGTCCCCACATACTTCACTCTCTGTGGCAAAGTCAGCAATGCTCTATCTAATAGAGTCCAATGTTCTTTGCACTTCCCAGACATTTCCAGTTAGGCTGGGCCATGTGACCAGTTGTGCCAATGAGCCATGAGGAGAAGATGGGAGGAGACAGTGAAGAGCCCAGGAGTGGGGCTCCTTTCTCTCTTTCCCTGCTTCAGTGGCCAGTGGCATTCCAACCTCCCAGATGGCAGCTCCTCGTCAGCCAGAGACGCTAACAACAAGCAGCAGTGTGTCCCCAACCACCGCCACAACTTCAGTTCCCAGTGGATTTGTTAAGTGTGCAAATGATAAACGTTTGGGATTTCAGGTTGTTTGGCTACATGGCATAACCTAGCCTATCTACTTAATACATCCTAAAACCCAAACCCTTGTTCCTACTCCAAACTAGGAGAGTATCTGTTCCTTATACCCATAAGTCTAAGCCACCCACCCATAAATGTGAGATGATACTCAGAACAATGCAGAAATAACATGTAACCATAATGTGTAGTGTGTGTGTGTGCATTTGTAGTCAGAAATGTTCAAAGGATTACCTCTGGATAGTAGAATTATGGGCAAATTTTATTTTGGCTCTTTATATCTTTCTGTATTTATCCAGTTTTCCGCAATGTACATGTATTTCTTTTATAATCAGAAAATAATTTCAACATTTTTAAGAAGTAATTTGTTGCATTGATATCAGCAAAACGTATTAGGACAGACAGGCTTTCAAAACTATGTCCTTCATGCTACAGACACACCTTGCTGACTCCCTCCATGACCCTGGCTTCTGCCTCACCCATCTCTGCATGTGTTCACTGAAGTCACCCATGGCCCTCATGTGACCCTGGGCTCTCATCCCTCTCACTGTATGTCTCATGCTTTTCTCTCTCCCTGCACTAGACCACAAGCTACTTGAGGGAGGGCCAAGGTCATGTTAAAACAAAGTGTCAACGAGGCTGTGCCCATTCCCCAGACTCTGTGGAGAGAGCCTGTCCCAAGCCTCCCTCCTAGTTTCTGGCAACAGCTGGCATTCCTTGGCTTGTAGTCGAATCGCTCCAATCTCTGCCTCTGTCTTCACACTGTCTTCTCCTCTCTTAAGACACATGTGGTTATATTCAGAGCCCACTCAGATAATCCAGGATAAACTCCTCTCAAGGTCCTTAATCTAATCACACCTTTTGTCATACAGTATAAGGTAATATTCACATGGATTGGGACACGGACATATATTTGAGGGGCCACCACTGAGCCCATTACACTTAGCCTAAGGTGAAGTTAGCATTCTATAATGTTTATTAAATGGATTGATAAATTATAAATAAAGATGGACTCCTTCCATGAAGTCTCACTTATTCCTCCCAGACGTGATTAGGGACATCTTATCTACTCCAAATGTACTATGCCCAATCCTTTCATCACACGCTAGGGGAAAGAAGGTGTCTTTGGACTTGTACCTATGATCCTTAACGGGCTAATACATTTTTTGAAACAATACTGTTTTGGAAGAAGAAAGGTCCTGTTTCCCTTTGTCCAGCCGGTTGTTTAATGAAGTCAGTAGCATGCTGAGCAAATCCACACGGGGTCTTGGGCCCTTTCTCCCAAGGCTGCTGGGAGGATTAATCTCTACTGGTGACCCTCCTCTCTGTTGCAGTCCAGTCCGCGGGAGCCCTCAGTCAAGAGTGAGTCTCATCAGACGGAAGGCTGGAGGTCCAGGCACTGCCTAACACAGAATCAACCCGTAATTACTAGTCACGTTAAAGAATAAAGTCACTGAGTCGCCTGCGATGGAAGTCGTGCGAGGATAACTAATGGGGGAAAGAATGTCTCTCAGCCAACATTAAACCTGTTCTCCTCTTAGGTGAATCAGAGCTAACTCCCTACCGTGGTGCCTTTTCTTCTTGGGGGACCTCGCATCCCCTCGGGCACTGTCCAAGATCTGCGTTTCCAGTCAAATGAACTCCCTGTATAATGTTAATGTTATAAACACAACCCAGAGATTGGGTTCAAGAACTCTCTCTCCCTGTGTCAAATCTCAGGTCCTGCATTAGTGGGAATTGCCAGCGCCTTTGAAACAGCGCGGCCGTCAGTTCCGAGGGCAGGCCTCTGCGGGCAGGGCGCTGGGCACCGCTGCTCCCCCGCACCTTCCAGTGGACAGCAGGGCTGCCCAATTTAGACTGCTGACATTTGACAGGCTTACCTGCACCCTCCTTGTCCGGACAGATATGACACAAATACACATTTGCTGCTGACACGAGTGTTCCCTGAGGAGTCCCCCTGTTTAGAGATCAAAGCAAAGGTCAGCAGTCCTACTGTTTGGGGAGCCAGGACTACTGACAGGAAAACATGAGCGAAATGACCTTTTAGAAACGAGGCAGCTAGAAAGAGCTGCAGTGCTCCTCATGCGAGGTGACAGCCGGGGCCCTGCAGAGATCCAGGGGCACAGCACAGTGAGGAAAGGACCTGGTGGGAGCAGAGGGGTGCTCCCCAGAAAATGAGCCTGTCCGTGAAGACTACAGACTGGCCCTGGATGCCACCCTCTGAGGAAAGGGCCCCACGCCATTAAATGCAAAACTGGCCCCCGTTTCCCTGCGCCTCTTTCATTTCCATTAGTTGCCCGAGCTCTGCTCGCCTGCACTCACTGAGAAAGCCGCTGCAGCTTCCCTTTGGCTCCCCGCCTCTTGCCTCCCTCAGCATAACAGCAAAGCCTTGAGCTGCCAGGAGGAAAGAAAATAATCCTCACGGATCCATTTTGTCAAAACTACTAGACAATTACGTTAGCTTGTCATCTGACTTTTCAAAAATTAAAATATATATTCTTTTGCATATAAATATTTAAAAAAATGGAAAGAATGTACACCAACCTGTGAACAGTGGTGCTCTAATCAGGGGTACGGGAGGGAAGGAAAAGAGAACAAACTTTCACTACCTTTTTGTTCTACCTGAATTCTTTGCAGTAATTCTGTAATACTTCTGTAGCTAGAAGAAATCAACAAAGGCATTTGCTATTTAAAAAAAAAAAAGCTGAGCAGGTTCATTTTTGCTTCTTACTTTGCCAAGAGAAAATGAGATCATTCCAAGATTGCAATTTGTGACCAGGCAGGCGTTTTGGGGGTTGGGGTACACGCACTGGGCTTCTCCTAATGATCAAGTGTGCATGCACAGGAAGAGCTCAGGGACCACGGTGCCACCGAGGGCTTTCGCCTTCTGTCTGGAAGACCCTGAAGTGTAAATGCTTCATCTGCACTCCCTGGTTGTGCGGAAGAAACAGTCAACACCTCCCCTCCCTCTCACAGCTGTGCAGCAGGGACCTGTGAGCCACCAGGGAGCAGGGCTCCTCTTGGTGTGTGCCTGGGATCTTCATGGAGAAGGCCGCGCATTGCGCCTGACTACCAGCAACTAGCAAAAATAAAGACACAACAAAAATGACATGAGGATATGAACGCGCACACATCCAACTAGCCAAGCCAACAAAAATATGCATGTAAATAAACATTAAAACAAGGAAATGGGAAAATCAAAGAGATCGTGGGAATTGCTAAAGTGGCTGGAAATAGATGGAGTTGATTTAAAAATGCTCTTGTGTTGAAAGAGATGAGAGAAGAGGAGGGAAAGAGGGGACAGAATTGCCTCCTCATTTCTTGCCCTAAAATCATGGCTTGGAAATATAACAACTCTCAAAACGCAGTTGATATTTCCAATTTCACCTTGGAAATGCAGAAAGCTGGAAAGAGCATTGCCGTTACACTTGTAACAAGAAAAACTGGGACAAAAAAACAAATTGACAACTTCTCCTGAACCCATGAGAGAAGGGAGGTCACAGGGTAAACATCCTACCTAAAATCTGGGGAGAGACAAGCACCTGCAGAGAGCAACAAAGCCAAATACTTGTTTATCTGGGGCAAACTCTGCCAACTACCAAATAAGCTGATGGGAAGATTTAGTGAGAGTTTAAAGAATTAACAAAGGCTGAGAGTGGGCTAGTGAGAGACTGTGAAGTCCCTGGGGGCCACAGACCCCTGGAATTCAAAACATCTTGCAGGTTTTACTCCACAAACCCCCCCAGACACTTTCATGTCCTGAGAAAGCTTTGTTCATAGTGCTGGCTGGGACTGGGAAACATCAGCCACTGCAGAAACTCCACCTGGGCCTATTTTCCCATCTTCCCTATGTAACAAAAGCTTTAATCTGCAGGGGGACAAGCAACAAACTTTGACATCTTAGCTTACTAGTTGAAACCTATTGCAGCTGCAAGAGGGGACAGATTTACATTAGGCTCTCCCCTGGGGGTATGGCAGGATCATGTGCTGGGATCAGCACAACTGCTGGAAAGACAGGAACTCTTACTTAGGAGGGCCACACCACTCAGACCAGGCTCACAGTGCCTGCCCAAGGCTGAGGTTAAGTCAGAACATCGGAGAAGAGCCACCCCTCTAATTCTTTCCCCCATACTACAGTAACAAGCACTGAAGACATAACAGTAGAATATAGCTGGTAGAGATGCAAGTGACAGATTCTCCCTAGGAAGCAGACACTGAGAAAAATCCTCTGGCAAAGTAGCCCACATCCTAAAAACAAGACTTCACCAGAGAAATTTGAAGCCTGTGGTACACTAAGGGTAACCAAGCACAAAAGGAAACCTCAAACTCAGCCCAATTCCTGACTAGATTAACACAAACCTCACACTAAAGGCAGAGAGGAAAAAATTGATGTGTTCATATCCAAGCATATAAAATAATTACTGCAGTATCTTCTATCCTATAAAATATGTGAAGCTTTCTTTAAAAATGAGCCTACAAAAAGATAAGAAAAACAATCTGAAGAGAAATATTCAACAGAAACAAACTAATATGTGACACAGATGTTAAAAATCAGTCAGGGAATTTAAAACAGCAATGACTAACATGTTAAAGGCTCTAATGGAAAAGGTAGACAACATGTAAGATCAGATAGATAATTTCAGCAGACAGATAGAAACTGTACAGAAGAATCAAGTGAAAATAAAAACAAAACCACAGTAACCGAGATAAAAAAATACCTTCAACAGAGCATCCAGGAGCTCTGAGACAATATCAAGTGGTCTAACATATATAATCCCAGAAGTAAAAAGTAGGAAGAACAGGACAGAAGAAATACTTGACGAAATAATGGCTGAGACATTTCTAAAAATAATGACATACACTAACCATAGATCAAAAATTCCTTAGCAGAATGAATACACATGCGTACACAGAGCTAGGCTTATCATATCAAAACCTCTGGAAACCAAAGAGAAAATGTTATAGGCAGCCGGAGGAACAAATTAAAACCACATGCGATACCAGATATACCTATTAGAATGACTAAAAAATGAACCGATAATATCTGGTGCTGACAAGGATGAGAAAACACTGGCACTTACTGCTGGTGGAATAGAAAATGGTGTAGGCTACTGTGGAAAACAGTTTTCCAGTTACTTATAAAAATAAATATACACTTAGCAGATAACCCAGCAATCCTACACCTAGATACTTATCCTAGAAAAATGAAAATGTGTGTTCACAAGAATATTTGTACATGATTGTTTATAGTAGCTCTATTTATAATCACACACACAAAAAAAAAAAAACCCCAACTGGAAACAATTCAGACGTCTTCAATGGGTAAATGAATAAACGAAATGTTCATACATGCAACAGAATTGCTCAGCAATAAAAAGGAATGAACTATTGATACACCGTAACAATACAGATGACTCTCGAAGGTATAATACTGAATGAAAGAAATCAGTTCAAAAGTTTACATACTATATGATTCCATTTATATTAAAATTCTGAAAAACATAAAGCTAGTAATGGAAAACATATCAGTCAGTGGTTGCCAGGATTTAGTGGTTAGGGGAGGGTATGACTACTAAAGGGTAGCGTGAGGGAGTGTTTTGGGGTGATGGAACTATTTTGTATCCAAATTGCTCTTTAGACATAAATGTATATGTTTAAACTTATAGAACTCTTCCCCCAAAAAAGTCAATTTTACTGTGTATTAATTTATTTTAACTCAATAACAACCACAGAAAGAAATGAAACAGACTGAGACAGAGAGGCACTGTAAGATTTTATAACCAGAAAACTCATGCTCCAGCTAATGTGGCTCATTCCTCAATGACCCTTGGATTATTTAATCCAGGGCCTGGTTTTTCAATAGCATAAGGTTATCTTGATTGCTGGTAAGATTCTATTTATATGCTAGGACAGCCCCCTTTATCTTGCTACCAAGTATCATGCAATTCTGCATTAGGTCAGAGAAAGATTCCTCAGCAGAAAGGTCACATCCTAGTGGTACATTGGAGGGTCACCAATACCACAATAAAAATTCATATTATAAAACTGACATTTTCTGGCTCATTCTGATTTAATTGTGGCAAAATAATGTTACTGATTTATGTTTTGTTCTTCCTGTATTTTTCTGTCCTGCCTCCAGTCCAAGCAGATGGACAGATTTTGTTAGCCCTGTGTCAAAGGAAGTTGGAGCAGGAGACTGCAGAGGTCGCCTGCAGCCAGCCAGTCTTTCTGGCTTTGGTTTGTTGAAGCGTGAGCCAAATGTGGGGATGCTGCTCAGGGTTAAGGGTGACAGAGAGCTAGTAAAATTTCTTTGGAGGGTAGCAGCATCAGCCAGAGGAGAAAAGAAGAGAGCAACTTTTAGGCTCCAACAAATGAGGACCCGTAGCTGACTGCCTTCCAGTGACTTGGGGTGAACTTGGGGTCAAGGGAAAAACAAAATGTGCCTAAAGAGGCAAATCCTTAGCACTGGAGTTTCTAATCACAGCAAAGCTTTCCAGACACATAGGCATCATTCTGATCTAAACACTGGTGGAACAATGATCAGGGCTCCCCACATAGTTTGCTTTGCATGAGTCTCCTGGAACCTTTGTCCAAGCCTGAAAAGGGCCAAGAAGAAGGAATCTATTAATAGATGGTGTTATATTTTCTGACAGGCTACCTAAGGGAGGGCTTGGGATTAGGTTAAATCTTATTTAAAGAAAAGAAAATATTGCAACATTTCTTGAATACCATCAGTGCTACCAGAACCCCACTCATATACCTTTAATACCTACCATTTTTATGCTTGCTGGCCCGGTTTCCAAAGGCCAAAACCTCCAAGCCTATGCCTAAGAGCTCTATATGGCTGCTGTAGACAGCTCTGCCTTCATAAGGCACAGACTTGAAATTTAAAAAAAAATGAATGCCCACCCCTCAAGAGCAACCTTTGACCAATGACTACGCCAGTTCCCTTACCCTTCAGGCAGGATAACGCTAAGGCATGCCTTTGTATGGATTTATATTGTTTCTCAAAGTTGACCAGTGGCCCAGAGTGGTCAAATTCTTGATAAAACACCCATAAAGCCTTCCTTTCTCTGTCTCACTTCCGCAGTGACTTACTAGCATTTCCTGAGATTACTTCCTAAATGCTACATATGCTGATGTTAATACGCTATATGCTAAAACTTGTATCTTCTGCCAAAAAAAAATCATATGTTAAAAACTAACCCCCAATGCGATGGTATTTGATGGGGGGGGGATCGTTGGGGTGTGATTACATTATGAATTGGGATTTCTGCCCTTATGAAGGAGAGCTCCCTGGCCCCTTCCACCAGCTGAGGACACAGCACAAGGACAGCTGTCTATGAACCAGGGAGCAGGCTCTCACCAGACACTGAATCCGTGGGCGCCTTGATCTTAGACCTCCCAGACTGCGAGAAATAAATTTCTATTGCTTATTAGTCACCCAGGCTATGGTATTTTGTTATAGCAGCCTGAATGAATTAAAACACTATGTAAATCACTTACACTCAAATCCTTATACCATGGTCTGCTTCCGAGCAGCCCAAAATGAAGGCTCCCAAGGTCTTGGTTGCAAATTAATACCTACTACATTTAAAACGAAGGGGGGGGGGGAGATCTTTTTCTGGATTATTATTGAAGAAAACATTTATTCCCCCATTGCTCCTGTTTCCACAAAGAGAGGAGTCAAAACACTTCCAGATTCTAATTTCCCACTCACTCCCCCCTCTACATGGAAGGAGTGAGTTCAGGAAAAGGAATTGAGCATGTTTGGCTCAACTCTGCCCATCTGGGCTTTGTCATCTTTTCAAATCTACCTGCCCTCAGACCGGGTGCCTTCTGGGCTATTCTGCCATGTAGCAATTGACAGGGTAAGATATGCCTGTCACTGCAGGAAAAAGTACCTCGTTTCAAGGTGAAGGATTAATACTTAACCCAATTTGGTATTGATCTAAGCCATTCTCTAGTCAACTTTATCAGTAACAGAGCTCAATATTAATCTCTATCTCCTGTGTTTTATTTTTCAATTGATTCCAAATTTAGGAGAGGGAAAGGGCAAAATGATACCTAATTATTAATTAAGTGTGGTCACAGCTATTCTTGAAAGTTAACAGATATTTCATTTGTTTACTGATTATTTGTATAAGTGTAGAATTCTAGGTTGACAGGTGTGGATTTTTTTCTCTCAGTTCTTTAAAGATGTTGCTCTATTGTTTTGTTTCTGGTTTAAAAAAAAACAAAAACAAAAACTACTGCTGTCATCTTGAACATTTTATTCCTTTATATATAGAATGTCTTTTTCTGTGTGTTTTTTTTAATATTTCTTTTCTGGTTTTTAAAAATATTTATCGCAATAATTGGTTTTAAGCAATTATAATACTATGGGCCTTTCTTAGACGTTTTTCATGGTTCTTGTGCTAGGGGTTTACTGACCTTCTTTGATCTGTGGGTTAATAGTTTTCATCAAATTTGAAATTTTTTCAGACATTATTATTTCTTGAAATTTTTTTCTGTTCTCCATTCTTCAGGGCTCTAATTACACCTGTATTAGGCTGTTTGATGTCCCATAGCTCAGTAATGATTTGTAAATGTTTGTTATCCTATTTTTCTTTATGTGTTTTATTTGAGATAGTTTTTAGTGCTATGTCTTCAGGCTCACTAATTTTCTCTTCTGCAATGTCTAATTAACATTAATTCCATCCAGAGTACCTTTTGTCTCAAACATTGTACCTTTAATCTCTAGAATTTTAACTTGGGTCACTTTTAAAGCTTCCATGACTCCACTTAATGTTTCAAACATCTGGATTACTTATAATAATTCTTTTAATGTCCTTGTGTGCTAATTTTAACATCTGCATCAGTTCTCAATCAGTTTAGGTTAATTGGTGTGTTTTTCTCTTCATTATTATGGATTGTATTTTCCTGCATCTTATCATGCCTAGAAATCTTTGATTGGGCACCAGATATTCTGAGTTATACCTTGTTGGGTGCTAGATATTTTTATATTCCTATAAATATTCTTGAGTAGCTCTGTTCTGGGAAGCAGTTAATTTCCTTGGAAACTGATCCCTTTTTCCCCAATTTTATTGAGATAACTGACAAAAATGTATGTATTTAAAACATATAATGTGATGCTTTAATATACATATACATTGTGACAGGATTCCTCTCATTGAATTAACATATTTATCACCGCACGTATTTCGCTTTTTGTGTGTGTGTGAGAACATTTAAGTTCTGCTCTCTTAGCAAATTTCAGTTATACAATATGGTATTATCAACTACCACCACCATGTTATAGGTTCTCAGACCTTGTTTATCTTATAACTGAAAGCTTGTATCCTTTTACCAATTTCTCCCTATTTCTCCTACCTCCCACTTTTTTGCTCTGAGTTCAACTTCTATGAGTTCCACTTTTTCTTTTAATCCTCGTATAAGTGATACCATGAGAAACTGATCCTTTTAGCTCTTAAGACTTGTTAAGTGTGTTCAGAGCAGCATTTGATCTAAAGCCAATAAATTCCCGCAGCTAGGGCAAAAACTCTTCTGAGTACTCTACCCCGTGAGTTCTGAGGTTTTCCAATCTGATTTGCAGAAACAGACACTGTGTGAGCAATGGCCACCATCCCCGCTTGTCCTTTGGGGTGCTTTCTCTCAGGTCTTCCACTGTTTCACCTGGTTTACTTTCCATCTGTTGAAAATTACTGTCCTTTATTTCAAAAACTAAGATGAAATAAAGGTTTTGTCAGGCAAAAATGTTAAAAGAAGTTACTCTGGCAGAAAAAAAAATGATACCAGATGGAAATTTGGATCAACACAAAGAAATGGACATCATAAATGGTAAATATCTGAGCAAATATAAAATCCCTTTACTCGAATGGTAGCCAGTCCCAGTACCGCTAAGGAGTAATCCATTATTTCCCCACTGAAATGAAATGCTTCCTTTATATATCAAATTCCTTAAATACGCTTGGATCTATTTGTATATTCCCTGTTATATTCCAGTGAGGTATTTGTCTATAATTATGTAATAGAACCATTCTTTGTTTTTATTTTGATCAATATATATATAATTTGTTTAAAATTTGTTAGGGTAAGTTTACCTTGGTTATTTTCAAAATTTTCTTGATAATTTCCCTGTGTTTATTTTATGACATAAACTTTAAAATCTATATATTCCCTTGCTCTCCAAAAATGGTAACTTCCTGTTGAGGTTTTGACTAAAATTATAACAAATCCGTATGTTAACTTGCAGTGCACAGTTAGCTGAGAACAAGGTTCCATTAGGAGAAGGAGATCATGACAGTCTGCCTGGATAGAACCATGAGACTCTACAGGTCGTGCTGAAGCAACGGCAGCCCATGAGAGTGACTCAGGAAATGATTTGTGGAATACAGGCTGGGCAGGGGACATTGCTGAGGGGGAGCTTTGGGTCAGCCAAGGCAGCCAAGAGAGAAGAGTATGTACATGTGACAGTCATTCTGATTTACCCAGCCAGTGGCTTTTCCTAGAAATGTGGTCAGCTTTTCTTTGAGAGCTAGCTTTACTGCTGAAAGATTTATCTAAGGAAGAAATGGGGGATTACCATAAACTTAATGATATTCATAGAGCCAACCAGAGAGAAAGGCTGCAATCCTTAGTCATGAATTCACCCATGGCTCTGCCACTCATGCTTGTATGCGCTGTTTGACATTCTCAAGTAAAGGTAAAAAATGTCATGAAACTGATTTATTTATTTTTTTATTGTTGACAATATTACAGATGTCTCTCATTTTCTCCCTTTTTGCCCCCCTTTCCCCCAACCCCTCTCTCACCCCAGGCCTTCCCCATGCTATTGTCTGTGTCCATGGCTTATGCATACATGCATATATGTTCTTTGGTTACTCTCTACCTGTCCCCCACCCCTACCCCATCCCCCACTGAGACCTGTTATTCTGTTCCGTGTATCCGTACCTCTGGACCATCTATTTATTTAGTTCTTTAGATTCCACACATAAGTGAGATCATGTGATATTTGTCTTTCTCTGACAGGCTTATTTCACTTAGCATAATAGTCTTCAGTTCCATCCATGCTGTCTCAAAGGTAAGAGAAGAGATCCTTCTTTTTTATAGCTGCATAGTATTCCATTGTGTAAATGTACCACAGCTTTTTTATCCACTCACCTACTGATGGGCACTTGGGCTGTTTCTAGATCTTAGCTATATTATAAATAACACTGCTATGAATATAGGGGTGCATATATTCTTTCTGATTAGTGTTTGGGGATTCTTAGGATATATTCCCAGAAGTGGGATCACTGGGTCAAATGCCAGATCCATTTTTAATTTTTTGAGGAAACTCCATACTGTTTTCCACAGTGGCTGCACCAGCCTGCATTCCCACCAGCAGTGCACTAGGGTTCCCTTTTCTCCACACCCTCGCCAGCATTTGCTGTTTGTTGACTTACTGATGGCAGCCATTCTTACAGGTGTGAGGTGATACTTCATTGTGGTTTTAATTTGCATCTCTCTGATAATTAGTGACACTGAGTATTTTTTCATATATCTATTGGCCATCTGTATGTCTTCTTTGGAGAAGTGTCTATTCAGGTCCTTTGCCCATTTTTTAATTGGATTGTTTGTCTTCCTGGTGTTAAGTTGTATAAGTTCTTAATATATTTTGGAAATTAACACTTTATCAGATGTATCATTGGTGAATATGTTCTCCCATATAGTGGGCTCCCTTTTCATTTTGTTAATGGTTTCTTTTGCTGTGCACAAGCTTTTTAGTTTGATGTAGTCCCATTTATTTATTTCTCCTTGTTTCCCTTGGAGACATATCGGCAAAAATATTGCTATAAAAGATGTCTGAGATTTTGCTGCCTATGTTTTCTCGGATTTTTATTTAAAAACAAACAGCAAGAATTTTACATTCCCCCAGAGTGCATAGAAGGTTCCTTTGATGGACATGCCTGTGACATTCCCCATGGCTAAACTGTACTAGCCATCTGCCCACTGGTAACCCAGGGAGGCAGCAGCAATGAGCCCGTGAGCACTGGGATACCCGAGCTTCTGGACAGGTGTAGCTGAGCTCACTTCTGTAGTGAGAGGAAGGGCTCCAAAAGTCAGCCTTGCCTTATTCTTAGCTCCCCTGGGAACTGACAGTTCTCCATTCATGAGATTTTTATTTCCTAACTGAAATTCTAAACTGCAAAGGCTTTGAGATAAAAGCTTATAATACTCATATATAAATGCGCTCATATTTTGCCTAAATCCTTTCATACAAGAATTTCAGAGCACTATGAAAAAGACATGGTGTCAGGGTTCATGTATCCCCATCTTTCATGTGAAAGAACAGAGAGGAGAGGGGAGTGTTGAAGTCACTTTGAGCAGAAGGATGGCTCAAAGGTAGAGCAGAGAGAGGAACTTACATACGGAATGTGCACTTGGAATCGTCTCTCTCTGACTGCAGCTTTCTCCCAGCTTGAGTGGCAGTTCAAAAATACTCAGTTTGGTTCAGAGTTGTGCCTGAGAAGTGTCCTGGTGACAAGTGACATCAACAATTCCTTATGCTGGACCCTCAGCCCTACATTAGTTACCGTGCAGATGCAAAAGAAGGGAATGATGGGGTCCCTGCCATCAAGGTATACAGGAGAGAAAGATATAGACGCATAGCATAGATATGTTACACCATGAGTTCCTTGAGGGTGGAAACTATGCACTCAACTTTGCACCCAAACCTGCCTCAAAAAAAAGCTAAGCTAAACTGAATACTTGCTTAGTACACAAGTGAGCAAAGTAGGTAGTCAGTGCTGAATGGGTTCCAAGAATGGAGAATTCATGATGGGCTAAGTGGAGAGAGATGGCTCTGTGATAGGAAAAGGCTGTGACTCAAACCCCAAAATTCGTTGAGAATGTATTTCTATATGACCATTGGTCTTAAGCCCTTTCTTCTCACTCTGACTCTGTACCATGAAACATGAGGGAAATTGGTGTCCCGATTAACTCTTTTCTTTATCCAATGAGAACTAGCTCATTTATTCACTCTACAAATGAATTTTAGCTCATTCTTCATGCCTGGCATTGCCCAGGGCCCAGACATGTAAAAGTGAAGATAACAGGCAGCCCCTGCCCCTGATACTGTGGACAGCCCTGGGGTCATGTGCTCATGTGCTGGCCTCCTATGCCTCTGACCTCCCTCTTGTGTTGGGTCAAAAGACCATCTTCTTATCAGAAGCTAATAGATCCTTTTCGTTCTCTTTCTACCCAAAGAAAGAAGATAAAAGCCCACTAGGGTCCCTTGGTGTGGTGAAAGTTTAGCTGTGACTGTAAACAGCACATTCACACTATTATTCTTGGGCCCTTGGGGCTCTCTAATGAGAAGAAACCTTCACGCTCAAATTCTCTGGTGTCAGTGTCTTTCAGGAGCTTCCCTTGGGAAACACAAACTGGACAAAATGTACTTTTTTATACTATGCATAATCTATTACTCCCAGGGAAAGATGGGGTTGGAAACAGTTCCCAGACACTATAATTAGTAGCATGATTCTCATAGCAACAAGGAAATCAGATAAGGAATCCTATCCCAACGGCATGCCCCTGCCTTGTGCCTTCTTTCTCTTAGGTTTTAATTCCATTTTCACAGCCACTCTCTGAGGTAAAATGTGGATTTGTCCCTCACAGATACCCATTCTATGGGCCCTAATGTGCCTCTGGATCCATTCTCTGACTTCACTGACTGTGTATCTGTTCTCTCACCCTGTCTACTTTTGTCCAACACATCCTCAGAGTTCTACAAAACAATATTTCTATAAAGGAAAACTGTGACACACAGATCACATCTGGCCCACTGCCTGGTTTTGTAAATAAAGTTTTATTGGAACACAATTTTACCCATCCATTTATGCACTGTCTAGGGCTGCTTTTGTACTCAACAACATATTTGAGTTGTTGTCACAGAGACTGTACGGGCCACAAAAACTAAAATATTTACTAACTGGCTATTTACAGAAAGTTTGCTGATTCCTGCTATAGAAAGAGAAATTTAGGGCATACATTCTGTGCTTTTCATTGTCTCAAAACTGCAGTTGTTTATGTAAAGAAAATTGTATTTATATTTATTTTTTTCAGATAATATAAATTTTCTATGTAGTTTTGGGTAATTTATCTTAGATCATAAGAATCCAGTGGGATTTGCACCTATATTCCTGGTCTTTTGGTCCCCAGTGTGGCTAATGCTAATGATTCAGTCCATTGGTTTCAAAGCAAGGCCAGTAAAGAGAAGTAAAAAATTGGGGGATGTTCTTAAATTAAGTTTTTCAGGATTGTATTCGAGAAATGGAACTTGGAGGGATACCTTGTTTTAAAATGTACCCTTCCTCCTCAGGTCAAACTATCAACTGGAGCATACGAAATAGAAAAACGGTCATAGACTTCATAAGATTATTGTCATTTTCAGTTTACATAGAAGGGAATAATCTCAAGTATTCAAAAGAAAAATCTGGAGATGATCTAAAATCAAGCCCTGTCTAAGAAGTAGGAATTCCTGAGACAGAGATCTTGCCTGCTGCAAATGATCTTCTAAGCCATTAGGTTGCTGAGGAACCATAAGAGCAGGAAGGCCTCTTACTGAGCAAGTAGTCACTTTGGCTACTTTGATATAAGAGATGGTCTGTAGGCACATCTTCACAGCTAGTTGATAGTTAATTTGGTTTTGAAGAAAGGCCGATATCTTGAATTTGCTAGAAATAGCTTTTTTTTAATGGTAAGAAAATTTACTCAGCTAATATCTCTGACAGATCTATGGATCAACAGAATAACACAGACATACTGAGTCGCTGCCATCCAGTGGCTGAACAGAGTAATTGCTTTAACCATGAGAGAGGAGACACGTTGGGGCCTGAAGGGAGTCACAGAAATGGGTCTCAGACTGAGATTTTGGCTTTGATCCCACTGAAAGTGGAAAACTTATTTGCAGATGGTATTAATTGCATAAATGAAAAACTGAAAAAACTGCATTAAAACTATTAGAATGAATAAGGGAATTTGGTGTAGAGGCTGAAGATAAGATAAATATACAAAAATATGAAGGTTTTCTTCATCCTAATGGCAACTGATTCAAAATGGAAATGGAAAAATAATCTCATTTGCATTAGCTCTAAAAGCATGGGAGAGCTGATCTCTCCTCCAGGAAGCTTCAAGCCAAGTATTCAGGATCGTGATACTGAACTAATAGCTTTTCAGTCTTCCATGAGGTTCTCAGATGAGTCCCAACCTATGTCACATGCCTGTTTTATATCAGTTTCCCTTATAAGCACAAGCCTACTATTATCAGTTTTTATGGGGTCTTTCAACTCTACATTACACTGAATAAGCCCTAATTCCATCCAACTCCCCACCCTTCCCCTTCCTCCTAAATTCTTTCACTGAGCTCCCTAAAACTCTTAATCTACAAGCAGAAGCCCAACCTCTGAGTGGCTGTCCACAAGAGAACATTGCCTGTCCTGCAGCCCTCTGGAAAAGAGGCTATTTTCCCCCCATACTCCATGTTTTGGGGCCAGGAAGCAGGTGAGCCTGTTTCTTACTCACCGTTGCCTCCCTCACTCTGACACTACCACTCCATGCCTCCTCTTTCTCCAAACCTCTTACTCTTCCCGCAGACTCTCAGCTGATGTCCCCATCTTATAGCTGACTGAGAGAATAGGAGTCATTTTTTAAAGAGGCCTCCTTCCTCATGTAAGTATATAAACCGGTGGTTCTCAACCAGGGGAAATGTCACCCCAGAGGACATCTGTCAATGTCTATAGACATTTTTTTAATCCTCACCAGAGGATATTTTTTCCATTGCTTTTCTGAGAGAGTGAAAGGGAGAGAGAGAGAGAGGGAGAGAGAGAGAGAGACATCCATGTGAGAGAGACACACCAATTGGTTGTCTCCAGCACTCGCTCCTCCTGGGGCCAGGGATCAAGCTGCAACCAAGGTTCTTGTCCTTGGCTGAACCCTGGACCCTTCAGTCTGTGGACCGATGCTCTAACCACTGAGCATACGGGCTAGGGCTCTAGAGACATTTTGAATGTTACAACTGGAGAAGGGGACTACTGGCATCTAGTAAGTAGAGGGGAGAGATGTTACTAAATAGCAGGTAATAGAACAGCCCCCAACTACAAAGAACCGCCTAGCCCAGAATGCCAATAATGCCAAGGTTGAAATACCCTGGTATATATCAACCTACACAGATATCCCTTTCTTCTTTTATTGCAATTGAAGAGTATCTCACCCCCATCAAAACCAGTTATCTCTCATCTTCAAAGACTTTCCTCTTGAAATTATTACCTCTCTCTGTGTATCTTTATCCCTCCCTCTATATTGTATGTGTTCAATCATTTAAAAAAAATATCGAGAAACTTACATACATGAGAAATTCTTAGTGCTGAGGATACAGAACAGCTTACATTGTAAGAGGGGGGGAAATCAGCACTATAAATAAATAAAATATGTGTTAGTGGTAAGTGCGAAGGGAGAAAAAAGAGATAAGAAGAATAGAAACTATATGTGAAAACAGGGATTAAATTTTAAATAAGATGGCCAGGAAAGGGCTTCCTAATATGCATCAATTTGATAAAACCTGAAGAAAATGAGAGAGATCCGTGGAGGCAAAAATAAGTGTAAAGAGGGAGTGAGTCTGATGTAGTGTTTGTCTGGTGGGTCTATGGAACAGAGATGAGGTAGTGCAACTGGAGCAGACTGAACCAATGAGGAAGGTATGGAAGATGAAGTCAGAGCAGTAATGGGGACCAGATAACTCTATAATTTTGGCTTTAAACCTTCTAAGTGACATGAGGAGTCTTTGGAGAAATTTAGCAAAGGATTTCATCATCTGACTTATGCTTTAACACAGAGGTCAGCCACTTATACCAGCAGGCCACCACCTACTTTTGTAAATAAATTTTTATTGGAACACAGGCAGGTCCACTTTTTTACATAGACTGTCTATAGTGGTTTCCAAGTAACAATGGTAGAAATGAGTAGATGCAACAGAAACCATACGGTCCACAAAGCCTAACTTATTTGCTGTTTGGCCCATTACAGAAAAAGTTAAAGAGTGGAGAGACCTTAATATAGCCAAAAAGCTTAGAAACCATAAATAAAAAGATATATTTGACAGCTTAAAATTTTAAGCTATTTAAGTTATTAAGTAAAAGTTATTATAAACAAAGTACAGAAACAAGAGATTGGAAAAAGTGTTTCTCACAAATAAAGAGTTAATATTGCTAATACACACAGAGCCCCTACAAATTGATGGAAAAAAAGAGACCAGAAATCAGGAGAAAAGTAGGCAGAGGCATAAACAAGCAATGCATGGAAAAGAAATGCAAATAACCAATAAACATATTAAAAGATGCTCAACATCACTAGTGGCCAGATAAATACAAATTAAAATCACAAGAAGATACCATTGTCAGTTCAAAATTCAAGACAGTAATAACAACTAATACTAACTGGGATGCAGGGAAATAGGCACTTTCGTCCATCGCTGGTGCGAATGTGAATTGCTTCAGACTTTTGAAAAGGTAATCTGACAGCAGCTATGAAAATTAAAATATACAGATTTTTTGAGCAAGCCATCCCACTTTGGAAAAATCTATCTTACAAAAATTAAAAAACCAGTTCAGACACTAAGATATTCTTGAAACATTATCTGTCCAGGAAAACAAGCACCAAAATTAAAGTCAAGCATTTGACTTGGGAATTCCATTCTAAAAATGCATCCTACAGATAAATTTACATAAGTGATACAGTTATGAGATTATTCATTGCAATATTGTTTGTCAAAGTGGGAGGAGTGGGGGGGAACGGGGGTCAGGGTGGAATAGACTAAATTTTCATTGGTAGGGAGTGCATTAAATATATTTTGGGATATCTATATAATGGAAAGCTAGGCAGCCATTAAAAAGAATCAGACAAAATAGTTATAAAAGAATGTGATAGTTTTACCTGTACTGATAAGAAACACTTTCCAACATAGTATATTATTAAGTGAAAAATGAGCCAGTGGAGACAGTGTGGGAAGATTTCTACCTGGAATAGAAAGCATGTGTTTTCATGTATGGAATAGCTCTATAAGGCTTCAAAATATTGCTGATAATGATGGTTGCACTGCTGAGGGGTCATGAGTGTCCATGGGACAGTAGTAAAAGGAACACTTAATTTTCATTGAATGACATTTATTCCTTTCTTAATTTTTTACCATGAGTGTGTAGTCCCTTTACAAAAATAAATAAAATTTAATTTTAAGAAATAATTAAAAATTGCAAAGTAACATGTGTAATATGATCCACTTTTTATTAAAAACACTAAATAAACCAAGCTATCTGTACATGCACATATGCACAGAGAGAAAAGAGTGGCACCAAGATTATCTTGGTGGAAATGGATTTTGGGTAGAGTGGGAAGGAGATAATTAGATTTTCCTTATATGTCTCTTTTTTATTTGACTTGTCACCAAAAAAAGTAAAATAAAATAATATTCTTTTTAAATTTTGATAATCTAATAAAGTAAAAAAAAAAAAAAAGCCTGGGTGAGGTTGCTGCTATTCATTGTACTGAGCTGAAAACCACAAACTAAGCTTTACAGTCAGCATCATTCTTCTACCAGTCTCCTTCCAAGACATGCACACTCTGGCCTCCACACTCTCTAGTCCAAAGACACAAGTGTATATATCTGTTCCATACACAATCTCATTGAATTCCTCTCCACATTTAAAAATACTTAACAGGCCACATTTACCTTGAACACACACTACCTGGACGTCTACACGCCTCACTTCTCATTTGACCATTGATATAAGCTGCCGAATAAACAGTAACTACATCACGGCGAGCCATAATGCAGCCTGAGGCAAAAAACAAAACAAACCAGAAAAAACACCGGTAATACTGATTCTGTTTCTACTAAAAATGTTGATTTTTTTCCATCATGGATTTTTGTATTAATTTTTAGTGTTAAGATGTTGCATTACTATCCAAATGAGTTTTTTTGGTGCCACCTTAAATTTTACACCTGAGGTGATGCCTCACTCTCACCCTACTCTGCCCTTCTCGGGCCAAGAAGAAATGAAAAGGGGGGACTAGGACGGGCTTATCCCAGGAGCCCAGAAATTATGCCTGAGGTTTTTGCACTGCCTAGGGCCGCTGAGTGAATTCAAACACTCCCATCCACCCAACTAGAGCATGAGCTCCATTTGTTTTTGCCTCTTATGCTGGAGTCCAGCACAATAGATTCTGGACCTGTGTGGCTATTTAAACTTATGTTAATTCACATCACAAGTGTAGAAGAAAAAGCAGACCGCCCCTAATACACATCTATGGCAGCTCTGTGAGGACCGAGAGGGTGCTCTGTGGGAAAAGCATGGGACATAACGCAATGCGCAGCTCGTACTAGACACAGAGTCCTTTGGTCCTCAGTCACCCATTCAGCATTCGCTGAGCACCTACTATATAGGCTTCCAGCAATCAGGGGTGCACCAGTGAACAAAACAGAGCAAAAAGTCTCTGCCCTCGAGACTTACATTAGAGTACAGGGGATAAATAAATGAGCTAAACATGTCATTTATTTGTTGGTGATAAGTGCTAAGAAGAGAAATGGAGCAAGGAAGGGGAGTGGAGTGGATGTGCAAGTGTAAGGTGGTTTGGGGAGGGAGGCTTCAGGAGGAGTAGCATCTGAAGAAAGACCCGAAGAGGGTGTAGGAGGGGGCCGTGCAGGTATCCGGCAGGCTAGTCCAGGTGCAGGGGGCAGTGAAGGCCCTGAGGCAGGAGGGGTCCAGGGCCCCTGAGGAACACCAAGGAGGCCACTGTTTGGAGTGGAGAGTGCAGAAGGGACAGTGATGGTGTGGCCACCATTGGGCTAATGAGCTTCAGCCTCTTTTGCCCAGGCACAGATCTTGTTACTGCATGAAGATACCCTCGTATTTTGCCTTTCTTCTGTCCCCTTCCTGTTTCAGGCTGCCACAGGAGGCTCTGTCACCAACCTACTCCTTCCTAGAGGCCGTCCCGAACCCCCTTTCTGACCGCCCCCCTCCCTCCATCACTGCAGCCTCCCTACTGGAGCTCCTAGTCCTCACTGACTTTCTTTCCTTCGGGAATATTTTCACTTTCAAAGTTCCATTCCAGGTGTCAGCCACCAACGCAGTGCACCCAGGGTGTCCCTCATCTGACCACTCACTACCAGGGTTCTACAATTTAGGTTTACAATTCTCATAACTTCTCTCATGAATCAAAAACACCAAGTGTGATATTCCAAATGGTCAGTAACAGTGGACTAGGACCTGGCAAAGCACGTTAGAGCTGGGCAGGGTCCTGGGCTCCCCTGTGCCAGCTTAACCTCTGCCACTGGGTCAAGGCAGGGGACACTCAGGGCTCAGGGCAGTGGCTGCTTGCTGGCCAGCACGGGAGCACGGACTGTGTAATAACCGGTACAGCCATGCAGGCCTCTGCCGGCTGAACGTGCACTCCGCTTTAGGGCACACGCACAACTTAATACAAACGCCTCTAGTCTCCTGTCTGAGGACTGACTTTAGATTTCCAGTCGTGGGCTCCTCCAGCAATGGTGATGTGGAGAAGCTCACTTTTTCTCATTTGCCACTGAATCGGCCGCACTCACCAGCACAACCCTCCTAGAAGGGTCAGGAGTCCTCCTCCTAGAACCACCTGAGCCACGGAGAGCGATGTGGGAGTGGGTAGAATTCACCCTCTAAATTGTTGGAGAGGATCTGCCGCGCGCACCACCACCCGCTGCTCCCTTTTGTATCAAACATTCAGATCAGGTTCGCAGCCACCGAAACAACAGCAGTCAGGCTTGCTGGGAGATCAGACAGCCGGCGTAATCTTTGAAGCTAACAGAAGCTTATTTGTGACCCTGGCAAGTGGAACCTGCGTGAGAGACCGAGACTGCCTCCAAGTTCATCTGCTTTCATGTTTCTCATTAAATCTGAAACCACAGTCACTCTCTGAAAAGTCCTTAGCGCAGGCAGTTCTCTAACACTTTAGGCATCACTGAAGTCGCTGCACTTGGCCAGCGTCCAGTATAAGGGACAGAGAGCAGCGGGGGTTCTGGGCCTGGGGGGGGTGGGGGTAGGGGGCAGTGGGGAGGGTAAAAAGGGTGGAGTTTGGTGATTCTCTTCCTTCTCCACTCAAGTGCTGCCCCCTCACCCTGAACTTTTCCCATCAGAGAAATCATTCAACTGACAGCCAGTGGGCGCAAAGGCAGAGGAGGCAAAGGAGTCACCTGCACGTGTCTGGGGTTTTTGTTTGTTTGTTGTGCTACCTCATCAGCTGAAGAGTGTTGGAGGGACTTCTGGTTCACGATGGCAGACTAGACACATACATTGCCTGCCACCCCTCTTGGAAGAACCCCACCACCATCAACGTATAAATGTGCCAATGCCCCCCTTTCCAGAAAACACCAGCAATGTGATGTATTAACTGGCAGAGCAAGGGAGGGGCCTCCTCGACAGAGGGTAGGTACTTATAGACATTTTTTAGAGAAGGATTTTAAGGTAGAAGTTAGAACATGTGGTCTAAAGAGGGAAATTAGGCAGTTGCTGGAACGGTCAGTGCTCTTAGGAACTCATGAGTCCACAGGGGTTTCTAGTAATATAGTCATCGGTGTTAAAAACGGTTGGAGCTTAGCTTGTCGTACCTGTCACGAGTTTGGTACAGTTCCTCTGATTTGCAAGTCAAGGAACTACTGCTGACTGCAAAGAGTGCTTCTGCTCTTCAAATACAAAAATTTAAAAAAGAAAGAAATCTGTACCAGATAACAGAACAGAAATAGAGAATCGCCAGTAGACAAAAAATTGCAGCATTTTTCTGGAAAACAACTACAAATGAGAGTGGTTTGATAGGTGAAGCAGGTGAAGAAGGGGCAGCCTAAACTACCTGGGAGAGAGTTACAGAAGAGGGCCCACCTTTGCTTGTGCTCAGGCATCTAATAGTAACAGCCACTGTGTGTGGAGTGCTTACTGGGCCATGTGTTCTTCATACGTTATTTGCATTTAAGCCTTGAAAAGGCCTGATGCAATAGGAATTACAGCCCATATTTTGCATATTAAGAACCTGAGACTCAAAAAAAATAAATAATGGCCTAATTTATCATATTTAGCAAGGGTCAGAGGTTGGATTCAAACTCACAGAAGCTGACTGCAAGTTCTATAAAGCCAGGATTCTAACTCTGATTCACTACCATATCCCTCACACTTAGTTCAGTATGTGGCACATGGAAGTCAGATAGATAGATATAAAGTGGGTGGATAGATGAAATATTGGATGGATGGATGGATGGATGGATGGATGGATGGATGGATGGATGGATGATTGGACCAACCCAAATCCGAATGACTCCAAATCGCCACACTACATTGCCTCCCCAGGGCTATCAGGTAGCATATAAATCAGTCTAGATGCTATATCCAGAGATGTCATTAAAGCCAGAGAGATGCAGAGACCATGGACCTTAGAAAGCACAGTCCTGACTTGGATTGAGGAAGAGGTAGGCAACAGAGAAGCAGGATACAGGAGATTGCTGTCAGACAACAAGGGACCAGGAATCCAGACCAAACTGTTTAAACAAAAAGAAGCCAAGAATTGAATAAAGTCCTGAGTGACAGTACCTGGAGCGTCATCCCAGCACAGGGACAGAGCCCATTACCTTGTGCTTGGATTGAGCTAAAAGACTGAGAAGCAGCGAGGCGTGATGTGGAGCCAGAGGCTCGGTGAGCCAGGTGCTTGCTATATTTATTCATGTGTTTATACCCTGTCTGGCTCCAGAAAGAACATAAGGCATCTTACAAGGGCATGGAAAGTACAAAGTAACATAAATAAGAGCCAGGTGAGAAATGAAAAGGCAAATAATAATGAGTGGGGCATAAGAGAAGCCAGGAATGATACAAACAGGCATATCTTAAAATCCCAACCACACATCTGCCCCTAAGCTTCCTAAGGGAAAGGACAGCCAGGCCGGGCGTGGCTCAGCGGTTGAGCATCGACCTAGGATCCACGCGATCGGGGTTCGATTCCCTGTCAGGGCACATGCCCGGGTTGTGGGCTAGGCAGCCGATCAATGACTCTCTCATCATTGATGTTTCTATCTCTCTCTCTCTCTCCCTCTCCTTTCCTCTCTTTGAAATCAATAAAGATATATTTAAAAAAAAAAAAAAAAAGGAAAGGACATAAGAGGAGACCCAAAAGTGCTTTTCTTCCCTGCCCAGGTATAGGATTACTTAAGATATAGACATGGAGATCAGCCAGATAAGAATGAAAATTATAACAGCAGTAGAATGCATGGCTGTGCAAAGACATGAGCTTGGCAGTGCTCTCCCAGGGACATGTCCTCTCAAGCCATACCCTTGGGACTGCCCTCCCATGGGAAAGTTTGTGTCTGCAGGTAGGTGCACTCAGCCAAGAAGTCTGGGGTGGGAAGGGATATAAAGAACTCAGATCTTGGATGCTCACAGCCCTTTACAAGGTAAGCTTTATCCAGACAGGAAACATTAACTGTTGGCATCATCCACCAGCCAGGGCTCCTCCTACTTGAGGGTCTCCTCAAACTCCTACAAAAAAATATACAGGATTTCTCTCTATTTGAAAGATGCTAAAAACTGGAATGAGCTAGTCAGGTACCATGCTTTATCTTTATATCATCATTGATTATCAAAATGCCTTGCACCTAGTAACATTCAATTACTATTCACCTCAAATCCCCCGTGATTTTCAATGATGTGTTATACTATGCTTCAAACTATAATATCCGAGAATTATCCAATTTTCATCATCAAAATCCAAATGTTGTGCATCTCATATAGTAAGGGTGGTGGAAATAATCCAATGGGGGTAGTCAGAGCTTAAACTATATGGCTCCTGGTATAAGGATACTTTTCCATAAACTACAACTAAGGGCATTAAGGAACATTTCCTAGAGTAAATGCAGAAATTATACTTAAAATCTGTGAGGAAAAGGAAACTGTAGGTATTAAGCATGTGACAAATTTCTCTCTCCCACTACTTTCCTTCAGAAAACTCAGAGATCCTCACTTGACCTGAGTTTTCATCTATTTCTGGATCCATGTAGAACACCAAGTCTGCTAATAGGAAGCATTATCATTGTGTTATTTTTAATGCTTTGGCACTAAAACTTCCCTGACTAATCAATTATCTCCAGCTCAGCTAAGCCTTCCACCTAAGACGATCCAGCTAGATGTTCCATTGGCTTCTCTTTGCTCTGTTTCACCTCAGAGCCCTTGGAGCAGACAGGAAGCTATAGGGTCCTTCATTTGTACAGTTCTTCTGAGAAAGAGACCATAAGGCCTGAGAGCCACAGTGAACTTCTGAAGGGCATGGAACAACTTTTCACTTATTACTAGCTTTCTTCAAAATCTTTTCTTAATTATCCCTTCTCTCAAGGAGTTATTATTATTATTAAGCTAATTTAATGAACTAATGTAACTAGTATATGGAGGAAATTAAAAAATATTAAAGTCTAGTCACTTTCACCACTATAATAGAATTGAGAAAAACAAATGAATTTCCATATTCCACCTAATAAATAGTTGTGCAACCAATTTACACATATGTAAATACAGGCAGCAAATTATCAAGGATAGAAATGCTTCTTGCCTAAATAGCAATGAAGCAAATGCCAATTTAAGTAACTTCAGGTTATCATTATTCATCTATTTTAAATAATTATTAAGCATCATTGATGGATCTGTTCAGAAATAGATATTCTTAAATATTTTGGGAGAGCAATTCATCAATATTGATCAAAAGCTTTAAAGCTTTAAAGTTTCGATTCAATTTAGTTCCATTTTATGAAATTTACCACAAGCAAAAACTAACAAAAACAATAAAATGTATAAAAATTTTCACAGTGGTATTATTTATAATAGTAGGAAATTGTAAATAACATGATTCTTAGCAACAGGAGACTGGCTGAGCAAGTTGTGACAGGTCAACACTACTGTTGCTCAGTAGCTCTTTAAAAATGTGAATGTTTAGTCAATTCACACTCAACATAATTATTGATACGTAATTTATTTCTCTATTTCTCATCCTTTGTTATTCCTCTGTTCCTCTTTTACAGCCTCTTCTTGTGTGAAACAAACATGTTTTAGTGTTCCACTTTAATTCCTCTATAGATTTTTTAGCTATATTTTTCAAGTTATTTTCTTAGAGATTGCTCTTAGTATTACAATGTGCATATTTAACTTATCACAGTTGACTACAGATTGATACTGACAATTTTGGTAAAATATAACAACTCTGTTCCAATATATTTCCATTTGTTTCCCTCTTTCTTTGTGTTATTATTGTTATACATACATATATCATTATAGATATTATATATACTCACATCGAATAATACGTCATATATCAGATACATGATTTTAAATCATAAGTGATTATATGTCATATATAGTACATTATATTATATATTGTACATCATATGTATCATAAAACCAACAATATAGTACTATAATTATTGCTTTTAGGGGCCATTTCTAAAAATTAAGATATGAAAAGAGAGAGAGAAACTATATTACAGCCTCTTATATTTGCCCACATATTTACCATTTTGGATGCCCTTCCGTTCTCCCTGTGGGCTGAAGTTCCCATCTGGTAGAATTTTGCTTCAGCCTGACTGATTTCTGACTTTCTTCAATATCTTTTGTAGGGTAGATGTTCTAGCAACGTATTCTTTCATTTATTATTTAGCTAGAAATGTATGTATTTCACCTTTATTTCTGAAATATAGTTTTGCTTGAAATAGAATTTTTAGTTCACAGTTGTTTCCTTTCAGGACCTTGACTATGTCATTCCACTGCCTCTAACCTCCATTGTTTCTGATGAGAAATTAATTCTAATGCTTTTCATTCTGTATTCTTTTACTCTTCTTGTTTTTAATGTTTTCCTACTCAAATCCATTCATCTTGTTTTTTCATGATTTTTCAGCTCTATAATAGAAATTTATTTCATCCCCCTCAAGGATAAATTTAGTATGTTTATTTTCTAATTTTGCAAAGACTTGTGGTCTGTTGCTGTTGTCACAGTTCATTTAACTTTCCATGGTTCATTTAACTTGTACTGCTTTGTATGGAGGGTGAGTGGGTCCGAGTTCATTCCCCCCAAAGTGATAACTTCTTTCCTGGTGCTGCTTCAATTCTATGAAACTTCCAATTATGGGAGATTGGGGATGAGGCAGAGCTAAGCACTGAGATCCTGCGGAATCCAGATGAATATTAGCAAGATCCAGCAAGAGGTGACAGGATGAATGACAGACAGATAAGCAGGCCTGTCAACAGAGATCAGACAACACTCAGAAGCATAAGCAGGAAGGTCACCACCAGCATGGGCATCTATGATCAGGTTAGCAGAGCCCGGCCATGTGCTGGGATCAAAGAAGGACTCCCGTGTGACTGTGGAAGGGACGGGGCTCTGGCATTGTCTTCCTCCTGCTTATGTGATCTGGAGCAAGTTCCTAACCTCTCTGGGCCTTATTTTCCTATTTATGAAATGTGTGGTGCACTAAGTGGGACTTGGTAGGTGTTTAATAATGATAATGCTTGTCCTATCATAAATGAAGGTGGCTAATAATATAAACAGAACCTCATTCCTGGGAGACCTGTCAAAGCATAGACGCAGGCACTGGGTGAACAAGGCGATGGATGTTTCAGTTCCTAGAACTCAAAACCAAGATAAGATTCCATTTACGTGCATGGAAGCAAAGATCAGAACTGGATTGTGCTCAGACGTCATCTAGATTTTGTACCAGAACGCCTCATGTTTCTGTTTGAAGTATCTGGTGACAAACAAAATGAGCATCATTTCACCATTTGTGAAGTTCTGTCTTCAATGGAGCCAATACATTAGCACCCTGCTCCAGTTCCCTTGGCTCAGTAACTAATTACTCCAAAATTTAGAGGTTTAAACTAATAACAATATTTGCTTTGCTTATGAATCTTCAGTTTGGGCAGGACTTGGTAGTGTCAGCTAATGTGATTGGAAGGCTAGGGACTGCAGTCATCTGAAGACTCATTCATTCACATGATACTGCTGGCCATCTGGGGCCTGCGCAGGGGCCATTGGCTGGAACACCTACTCATGGCCTCTCCATTTGACTTGAACTTGGACCTGTATTGCCTCATAATATGAAGGCTAAGGGTGAATGGTGAAAGAGAGAGGGGAGAAAAGAGGGGAGGGGAGGGGAGGGGAGGGGAGGGGAGGGGAGGGGAGGGGAGGGGAGGGGAGGGGAGGGGAGGGGAGGGGAGGGGAGGGGAGGGGAGGGGAGGGGAGGGGAGGGGAGGGGAGGGGAGGGGAGGGGAGGGGAGGGGAGGGGAGGGGAGGAGTGTCAACACTAATTTAAAAAGACATGTTGGATGTGATAGTGATATAACCATCTTTGCAGAAAAAAATCTGCCACTCGGCTTCTGTGGTTTGTTTTTTTTCGGACACATATAAGAAAACTCATAATAAAAAATAAATAAAATTAATTGAGAACAGTAATGGGGAGTTATGCTTAATGGGTACAGAGTTTCAGTTTGGAAAGATAAAAAAGTTCTGGAGATGGATGATGGTAATGGTTGCAGAACAATGTGAATGTACTCAATGACACTGAAATATACGCTTAGAAATGGTTAAAATGGTAAATTTATGTTACCTATATATTGCCACAATAAAAAATGTAAAAAATAAATAAACCAATGTATATTTATTCTGCATACTAAATGACAAACTTTTGTTAAAGAAATATTCAGAATACTCTATATGCTCCATGGAAGAATTTCTGTGCCTCCATATCTCGCACATATTTCATTTATTATACATAACCTATAATTTTCCAAGTTCCCCACCACTAGCAGCCTGGTAGCTTCATGCATCTGGCTCATATGAGCAGCCAGCTGGCACACCAAGTAACCAGTCAGAGCCAGTAGCAGCATCAACTACTTCTGCCCCCAAAGTGGAAAGCGATAGAGAGCTAGCTATAGATTCTGGGTGCACTGTGTCTTAGTGGCATGTCTTCATTCTTCATGCTGCACTGAAAAGGGAGGTATGAGTGACTTTGCATCAAGTAAGCATGGGGGCAGGCTGTTACCATTGTTTATCTTTCACATTTAATGCATGTTAAGGTGTGAATCCTGCTCCATACACATGCTCCTTGCCCTCTATTGGACACGACCATGACAGAAGGCTAGAAGTACTCCATGGAGGTGGTGCCAAATCTATCCCAGATCATTTTACTGCAACTGTTAATAAATGCTGTCCTTAAAAATGAAAAGATCTAGGAAAAATATTAAATAGAAGAGGGGCATTTGGACAATAGCACAAAACAAGATTGCTCCAGGTATACTGGGACTTATGGTCACCATAATATTGGGATAATAATTAAACATACCTCATTACAAGAGTCATTATAAGAATTAAATAAGATAATGTTGTGAAAGCATTTTGTATAATCTAAAGTGTTATAAATGTATTTTTCTATATATTGATCCAAATATGCATTCTTCCCAACTGATTATTTCAAAAAGAATGTTACCATTGTTTTGTAAATTTCCATAAAGTATCTTGCTGTGCTTTTAATAGGCATTGCATGAAATCCATGTATTAACCTAGGGAGTATTGTCATCTTCACTATTTTTAGTCTTTTAAATAAATAATATGTTATCGCTCCCTACTTACTCAAGTCTGCCTTTATTGTCCTCATTAGAGCTTTAAAGATTCTTCAAATAAATTTCTTTGTCATGGACTATATTAATAGCCAAGGACTTAATGTCCTGTTGCTATTTTAACAGGCTCTACGTTTTCGTTGCATTTTCCAGCCTGGCATCACGAGTGTTTAGGAAGATGGTTTTGTCTGTGTGGTGAATTAATGTTACATCCTTTCCTCACACATTCACCCATTTTACCTCTTTTGCCTCCTATGATTCCAGTTCCAAAGTCTCTACCTCAAGTCCCATTCCCCCTGAGTACCAAACACATTTATATAACTCCCTGCTCCCCAGACATCCCACAGGCACCTCAAACTTAATGTAACCAGGGGGAAATGCCTCTTCCCCCAGAACCTCCTCCTTTGATATTTCTAATATCAGTGAAGCACATAGCCTGTTATAGAAGATAAAAACTCAGAAGTCAACCCCTGTCTCCTCTTTCACCCTCACATCTCATCACACACCAAGTCTTGTACACCCTCCACCCCTCGCCTCTCCTAAATCCAATGCCTTCTCTCTCTTTGAGTTCGGGCCTTAAAATAGAAATTGCTTTTTCTTTGTTTGTAACTGTTCCTCCTTCCATTCTTGTCTGTCTCCGCTCTCCTCCCAGCCCTTCCCCACCCATACACATACTCAAGTTGTTCTTTATAATACAGCCCAAGGGATCCTTCTGAAACCACGCTGCTCCTATGCTTAGAATCCTTCCAAAGTTACCCATAACTTTCAAGAGAAAATACAAATTTCACCCTCCTCTTACAAAGATGCACAAGACTGGTGGCTTGGTGCATGCCTATATCTGCATCTTTATCTCTCAACACTAAACCCACTACCCATATCTCATCCCCTTTATTATAGTCACATTGATTTCCCTCTGCCTCCCGAAGCAGCCACTCTGTTCTCTGGCCTTTGTATGATTCCCATTCCCTCCATCTGGGAACATCTTCAACTCCTTCAGATCCTTTTTTAAGACATCATCCATTTTAAGTGCTCGTTTTAGGTTGCATTCTAACTTTCAGTCTATGTTAGTTTCAAGAGTATTTCCTGTGTGCATGTGCATACTTGATTCTGATTTATTGTGGCTGTTGCTATTGTTTGAGTAGGAATAACACTTCTATAATGGATCCATCCCATTAAGCTTATGTAATATTCTCTATACTAAACTTCATCATTTTTCTTTGTTTTCTCTTTTTATTTTACATAGATAGACTATAAAAATATTTTAAACTGTTTTGTTTTAAAAATCTAGTTGGAGTATAATCTCTTTTTCTAACCTAATCTTACTACTTTTATTCTTATTAACTAAGTAAACTTCTAGCAGAGATAAGGCATGTAGCAGTTGGGGATTCTTCCATTTTTTATTTTCTTTAATTGCCTCTTGCAATTACATCTTTCTTGAAAATCTATCTTAACACCTGGTAGTTTTCAGAGCACATAATTTAATCAATGATTTGCAAACTCGATCAGGTAGCAGATTGTAAGTAGTTATGATATTCTTATATTTATTATAACATCATAAATATTAATTCAGCAAGTATTTATTGAGTACTATGTGTTGAGTTTGGAGGTGCAATAGTGCAACGGTTTACTTTGGGAACATAGTAAATCACACCAAAATGTTGTGGCTTTAAACAACTATATACCGTTTATTACAATTCTATGTGAAAGCAGGGCAATTCTAGCCTGAATTAACTGGAAAGAATTGTGCTGGGCTTGCTCATGTGTCTGTGGTCAGCTAGCAGGTTGCCTGGTGACTAGTAAATCTAGGATGACCTCGCTCACATGTCTACCAGATGGTTAGTGTTAGTCGAGGTCTCTATGCTCCTCTCCAGGTGACCTCTCATCCTCCAGACTGGTTCAGGCTTGTTCACATGGCAGTCTCAGGTTCCCAGTCTCAGCAAGAGAGTGCAAGCCCCAATGCATAGGGGCCTTTTACACCTCTGTCTACATTCTGTTGGTTTGCTCATGTCCTACTGGCCAGAGCAAATCACATAAGCAACCTAGATTCAAACGGTGATGAAACAGATGCTGCCCTTGATGGGAGAAGCTACAAAGTCACGTTGCAAGAGAGAAGATGCAAGGAAGGGAGACCATCTGGCTATTCTTGCAATCTGCCACAGTCCACCCCTGGCCACAAATTATTCACATTCTCTCCCATGCACAGTGGACCCACTCATCCCAGGACATCCAAAAATCCCACCCAGTTGTGGCAGTAATTTGGAATCCAAGATCTCATGGCCTAAATCAAGTCCACATGTAGCTCCTCCTGTCCCAGAGGTTGATGAGCTTAAAAGACAAGTTATTTGTCCTCACACGCCCAATATAAAATAGTGAGACAATGACAGGATAACTGCAATAGGCACTCCCATTTCAAAAGGGAAAGAGTGGGAGCTACCCAGCAGTCACCAGTCCACAGCAATTTTGAAATATAGCTGGACATACGTCACCAAGATTCCCTGTCCTAGGAGCAGAGACTGTTTCTTGTTAAAGGTTCAGTTTTGCTTCCTGGAAATAGCTCCCCAGGTTACTTCTCTCTGATTCTCCATGAGAGTGACTCTCTAGCCCTCTGTCCTTCAAGGCTATGGTTTCACTCTCTGGGCTCTTGGCAATACCTTCTGAGACACACTTCTTTTTCCATTAGAATGGCCCATGTGGGCAGCTGCCTGCTGTTGGAAGCACAATTCCCTGTGGGTCTTTTGCATTCTGTGTATCTTACAAGTAGAGACAGTGACTGCCTTGCTCTGGACACTCTTTTTTTCAAAGATGTTTACATACTGAACAGCTTTGGAATGTAGAGATAGTGCTGTTTTCTGAAATAAAGGGTAGGTTTGCTTCCAACCCTGAAAGACAGAGAGAATGTCTCCCTCTGGAACACAGTCAGGCACATTTACTGTTCAATATAGAAGATTCAGGTTTCCAGTCTTCACAGTTCCTCTCCTATAATGTAACCCATTGCATGTGCAGTGGTCATCCAGCTCTCTTCATATCACCCTGTGGGAATTGGGCTCAAAGAACTAACATAAATATGCTCATACTCATGCTGTTGCTATGTCCTAAGTGATAAACTATTCTTTGTCTCTGACCCCAAATGTTCTTATCTTTGTCAGCACCCACAAAACTGGCAAACTTGTTAGCTTGCAGTAGGCTAAAATCTCAGAACTTTCACAGTCTTTGTGAAAGGAAATTGCGGGATCTCTTTGCAATTTGAACAATTTTAGTCTCCTTTTAGTACAAACTGGTGGTTCTTTTGAAGGTATCACTCTTTTAAAATATCTGTGGGCTTGCTATGTATTAGATTATGGTCCACTGCAATCGACAAAAGCTACACTCACAATTCTTTTCATGATCGGCCTCCTCTTAGTTTGGGCAGAATGTTAGGTTCTGCAGCATAAGACCTGAAGATTCTCAGAAGCCCTGTTGTCCAGCTGAGATGGAGTAACAGCCATCTTCTTAATAAATCTTTCAGAAGTCTAAGCCAAGAAGCAAATAGCCATACCCCTCATTTGATCTTAGACCCTAGGACTCCTTTCACTTTGAGAATCAAAGTTTCTGGAGACTGTGGGTGAAAGACTATCCTAGACCCTCTATTGCCCCGTAAATATTGCTTGCAAAGAGTTCCTTCTTCAACTCATCTCTTTCTTGCAGTATTTTATTACATACGCCCAGAAGCACCCTGACACTTTCAGCTTTCTATCTGAAAATCTACTGAGCCAGATCTACAATTTTATTAGGTACATTTTCTATCTTCCAAATTACTATGTGCAATATCTTTTTGCCAATTGTTTATTACTGTGTAATATGTTGCCATTTTCCCAGCCTCTAAAAACAACTTTCATCATCTTTCAGGCTTCACCAATAGTTTCCTTGCCAATTTTTCAGACCCACCCACTGCCCAGCCCTAAAGCTAATGGCATATATTTTGAGTTTTTGTTTCAGCAGCACTTTTACTTCTACGTATCAATTTTTCTATCAGTTAGACTTTTCTGCTTTATCTTTTGTTGACTAACAAACCACCCTAAAAGTTAGTAACTTTAGTTTTATTTTATAATTCTGTGAATCTAGACTCAGCTGACCTAGTGTTGTTTTGGTCTTTCCCAGAGTCTCTCGCGCAGCTGTAGTCTCTGGCAGTTTGTCTGGGCTGGATGGTTTAGGATAGCTGCACACACTTGTCTGGTGGTTAGTGCTGGCATGAGCTCCGCAAGCTTTCTCATCCTACAGGCTGACCCAGGCTTCTTGACAAGATAGAATCAGGGCTCCAAGAGGGCAAAAGCCAAAGTTGCAAAGCATCTTAAGGCCTAGGCTCCGCGAACGCCACTGCTACCGCATTCTATTGATGAGTGCAAGTCAGAAAGCCGGCCCAGAAATAAACACCACATTTTGATAGGGACAGTAGCAATAGCGGATGCTGTGATGTTCTGCCTGGTCCTTGTTGCAAGACCAAGGCACTTGTCCCGATGCTCCAGAAGCATTGGCTACTGATGGCCCACAGATGAGTCCCCCTCAGGAACTGCCCCTGCCAAAAGCACTTGCTAACTCCCGGTTATACATCCTGCCCAGGGCCACTCCAGTCCACTGACTTCGACCTCTTACCTTGATGAAGAACACTTCTGAAGGTTTGTTTCATACTCAGAACGTCTATGAGACTGACTAAGGCCACTCTTGCGACTACATTGAAATTCAAATTCTCCCTCTACCTAATCCCATTTCACTCGTGCCCTCAAAGATAGTTCCAAGAACATTCCTCAGTAAACCACATCCATGCAAATCTTCACGTCAGGGTCTTTTTCCCAGAAAACCCAACCTAAGATAGCAGCAAAGTCACCCTGCAACCCACCATAGTTGTACAGCAAACGACCCTACAACTTAATGGCTTAAAACAGCATCCATTTATTACTTTGCCATGAATCTGTGAACTGACTGGGCAGCTGGACGATCTAACATGGCCTCATTCATCTGGTGGCAGTTTGTAATCTGCACAGCAAGTTGCCCCATGTCTTCACTTGCCTCATTCTCCAGCAAGTTAACTCGGGCTTGTTCATATCGCCGACTGGCACAGACGGAAAAGATGGCCACAAATCCTTTCCTCCCTGTGCCCATGTCCTTGCAATGGGACACTGCACATCCTACTGACCTGCAGGTGCATGAGCCAGATCAGCAGAGATCAGCCGGAGCAGCCCAGATCAGAAGACCTGACCCACACAATCACAAGAAATAATAAATGTTAATTTTTAAGTCTCTAAGCTTTGAGGTGGTTTGGTTTAAAATAAAAGCTGAGTGTGTTAATGTAATATGCAATGATAAACAAAACAGGCTTTCCGTCACACCAACCAAGAATGCTTTTATTAATGAGAAACGGAGACAATATAAAAACACAAAATAGAATAAACATACGTCCATTAAAATCAAACTGTTCAATTAATGATTGCATTTCCTGATATTTTCCAATAATATTTAATTCCCATCTCTTCTCTCATATAGTAGGAATGGAAATTTTAGGAAAGAATTTTATGAGGGAGAAGAGATGAGTGATAAATTGAGGATGTCATGTTCTTCAACCTTTTTTCTGCACTTTGGGAAAATATTGCAATCATTTTATTTTATTCTGTATTTTACAGAAGGGCATTTGACAATGATATGTCTAATTTACCTATTGATTTTATTTTATAACATTAATTTTGCCCTTTGGGGATGTTCTAGTCTACTTATCTCTTATTAGTGTCTTTCATCTACTTTCGAATCCATAAAATCCCTTGTAATGATCTTGCCAACTGTGAACTTTTGTTGACAATCTATGCAGAATTACCCTTGAAATCATCCACTTCTACTGTGAGAGAGTCAAGTCGACTGGACTCGCCAAGGTGAGTCCATTTTAACTGTGGTGATCATCTTTTCTCTTCATTTGCAGAGGCTATTTTCCCCTCAAACCCTTCTTTTTCTCTGAAGCTGAGGGTCAATGAAATCATTCTTATTTTAACATGTTTAGAAGCCATTTCTGTTTTCTTCTTAACAACTTGCAAGTGCCCTTCACAGTTGTTAATATTATGACAAGGTCATATCTGCTGAGTAGAATGCTGGCCCTCCTATGAGATTAGTAGGGTTTTTTCCCCATGCACTTAATCAACAAGTAATTATCGAGCACCTACCACATGAAAGGCATTCTACTAGACATTGTAGGAGTTAACAAGGCGCCTTGCAGAGCCCTGACCATACAACCATGCTGACTCTTCCACTTCTTCTTGTACTCTGATCAGGCACAAATTTTATCCCTTGTGTATATTTTCTCTGTGATGAGATTTGCTGAGTTATGACCTGGACACCATCAATTCTTCTTGGGTGGTATCTCTCTGCCATTTTCCTAGATTTTTTAAATGTTATAATTAATCAGACTTCAAACTGCAAATATCAGTTATGCTGTAACTGGATGGTACAGTGTTGACTAGTCACTAGAATAGCTGAGCATTGAAGCTTGGAAAAGCTTTCCAGAGAGGGAGCGTATTATTCTACCCAGAGAGAGGAGCATGACTACAATTCCTTCCAGGAAAAAAATGTTTTGTTTTAAATTAAGAATTGTATTTCTGTTTATACTACTATTTCCAAAGCTGGCTGACAGTATAGCACTGTGGTGAAGTTCCGGAGCTCTGCAGTCCAAACTTTAGTTCTGCCCCTGCCTTTTATATGGCACTCACTTTCTAAGTCTCAGTTCCCTCATCTGAATAATGGGGGTGACCATGGAATGCAACTTAAAGGGCTATTATGGGGAGTAAATGAGATAATCCATGTAAAGCATTCAACATTGTGCCTCTGAAGGAGTAAGCATTTTATAAATGATACTATTATTACTGTCTGCCTCCAGGACTGGCCTTTAATAAATGAAAGTCATTTGTTTTTCACAAGTGTTTCTTTGTAGCTTATGAATTTGGCCTTATCAACCATTCTCATGATGTATTCATACCTCTGATCAAGAGGGAATCATTAATTACTAAACTTTGAGAATGTAATGTGAAAAGAAGTTAAGTAAATTTATTCCATCCCTATTGTGAGCATTGGCCAATGTTTGGTCACATAAGTCTTTTTTTTTTTTTAAACAATCTGCAATCTTTTTTTCTTTTTTTAAATTGATTTCAGAGAAAGGAAGAGAGAGAGAAAGAAACATCGATGTCAAATATTGATCTGTTGCCTCCCGGAAGGGCCAGGATCAGGGATTGAACCCACAACCTGGGTATGTGCCCTGATTGGGAATCAAACCTGCAACCTTTCAGTGCATGGGACAACACTCCAACCAACTGAGCTACCCGGCCAGGGCCACATAAGTCTTTAACTGAATTGTACATCAAACAAAAACAGAAACAATCATCACCTGATAAATGCTATTTTATAAATTATTAGAAAAGTAACTTCCACAGAGTCATATGAGGCGGAAGAAAATTCCAGTATTTTTTATTTACCTACAGGTTTTCAGATACCAATCTGAAAAGAGCATGACTTTTAAAATTCACATGGAAAACAAAATTATGACATTTAGCTTTTAAAAGTTTAAACTCAAAAACTTTAATACAATTTACAACTCTTTAAAAAAACAACATTATTGTACACCAAGATAATATCCTTGTAAAAATCACAACAGTAAAATTAAATGGCCAATATAAATTCCCAGAACAGCCAAAAAGAAATTGAAATGAAAATAAAATTTGTGTTATTGCGTTTTCTCATTCAGAGCAAAGCTCTTTTGTTTCTATAATATTTGGAAACTATAAGAAAGTTTTTCACACAACTGTTTTATCATTTAAATATGCAAAATGTATCTGGAAAATCCTGAGGAGGCAGAGAAGACAAAAGTGAGAGTATTGAGAGATAGAAACCCCTCCCAACCATGTTGCTAACCCAGCAGTGTTTTGGAGGTTTTTGTGCCTCAGAAGGAGTAAACACCAGATTTATTTGAAATCCTTAAAGCATAACTCAGGTAAGGCACAGAGGCTTCTGCGTGCCATTCCAGGGATATATCCTCTCAGAAAGCAACACAGGTGTACACAAAAACTGTATCCCCCAGCTGAGTTTGAAAAGGAAGATCTGACTTTTAAAGACACTATGAAGATAAAAGAATTAGTGGGGGGTTTTTTAAGTTTCAAAACACTATCTTCCAGATGGTCCTTATTGAGAGTAGAGTTCATTTGTTTTATATGTATAACATAAGAAATCCTTCTACTCCCAGGATGTGATCCTCACAGAGCATGACTTTTCCTTCACTCCCTGGGCAAAGCTCTGGTCTGCGGTCCCCAGCATGGAGTGGAGACATGGAGCCACCTCAGGGGAATCCCACACCAAGTCCCAGGAGGAAGGGGTGCGGCACCAGGAGGGATGCTAAATACCAAGCAGTTCTCAGTGACTCTCAGTGGGATTCAGGCAGCAGCTACAACAAAGTTCAAGGCATGAAAAATAAACCCCATCATCACTCCCACCTCTTCACTCACTGTTCTCTTTATTACCAGGCTGGGCCAGAATGGAGGGGAAAGTCTGCTTTTATTTACACATAGGACAGGTCCAAAGGCCAAGCTATCTGTGCATTGGAGGTGGGACTTCTCTCCCAGGAGGTGAGGAAGAGGTGATTTCAGGTGGAGCACAGGACAAAAGGAAGGTCGGAAGCAGAAGGGGCTTTCGTCAAAACTTCATTCAGTGAGGATCTAACATAAAATGGGGTGACTATAGTTGATAACACTGCATTACATAATTTTTTAAAAACTCCATTCAGGTTTCTACTAAAATACCAGCTCTTCAGAGAAGCCCACCCCACATAAGATAGCCCCATGTTTCACTCTACTCTTTGCCTTGCTTAATTTGCCTCTGTAGCATTTATCACTCACTGAAGTTGTACTATGTAGTTATCTGTCTATTGACTTATTTGTCCATTCATCAGCTTTTTATTGATCACCTACTCCAGCAGGCCTTTTCTAAGCACTGAAATTGCAGGCCTGCATAAAACAGACCAAAATGCCTGTTCTTATGGAAATTACATTCCAGTTAGGAATGAAGAGGAAGATGAATTCGAGAAAGGACAGGGGATGGCAGCATGTCGAGTGGTAATTTAGACAGGATCACCAGGAAAAGCTTCACTGACAATATGACATTTGAACAGAGAGCTGCAGGAAGGAAGGAAGAGACACATGTGACTATTTGAGAGGGAAGAGTACTACAGGCAGAGGAAACAAGTGCAAAGGCCCTGAGGCAGGGAGGTGCTTGGGATGTTCAAGGAGCATAAGATAAGAGGCAATGGCTGAGGAAGGGAGGCAGGCAGAGAGTGAGGTGTGATGAGATGAGAGAGATACAAGCACCATATCTTACAGGATTGTTATAAGCATTTTGCCTTTAACTTTGAGTGAGATGGAAATCAATGCAGTAAGGTCACAAGATAAAATAAAAGACGCCCAGCAAATTCGAACTTCAGATGGACAATGATTTTTTTTATACAAGTATATCCCAAATATTGCATGGGACATGCTTATATTTAAAAAGTATTTATTGTTCATCTGAAATTTGAATTTAATTGGGCATCCTGTATTTCTATTGGCTGAATCTGGCAACCCTACACTGGATGGTTTTGAGCTGAGGACAAGCCAAGATGCTCTCTTGTAGCATCCTGAGCTTTACTAATAAACTCTCTGCCAGTTTTCCCTCTCAGAAAAAAAGGTCCAATGCCAATCCATCACATAGAGTTTGTTTTGAAGAAAATAAAAAGTAAAAATACATTTCAGGGGTCACATAAATGAGAAATTATACTTACATGGCTCTCTCCCCGGGCTCCGCTTGAGGTCAGTTCTCATCCCTTGGGTTCTCTCTCATCCCACACAACCCCATCTTTTATTCTACTAGACTATCAAAACGACTCAGACCCCTTGACAAGAATAATCCACCTTCTGCGTTACCATCCTAAGAAGTTCAGGGAGAGTGCAGTGTTAGGATGACCCTGGAGGGGCTTTAAGATAATGAACCCACCCCCTTGGTGAGTCCTTTGACAGGCTTTAAAAGCCTCCCTCTTACAAGAGGACTGCTCTCAGTGGGCAGGTAAGACGCCTGGGGAAGAAAGGAGACTTTTCGGTGGAAACGCTTTTATCTTCCTCAATAACCCACCTCGAGTGTGGAGATCAAGTCCAAGTGCTACAAAATAAAAGGTAGCATTGCCTTGCATTTGGACAGACTCTTTCATCTGCCCTGAGCTGGGAGGGAAGGAGGCAGGGAGGGAAGAGGGGAGGGAGGGAAAGGAGAGAGGAAGGGGTGTTTTGTTAACCTATTCCTGAGACCTGGTCATAACAGCAAATGGCAGCTCCCCAGTCCCTCTTTCAGGGAAGGACTTTGTGGCTGCCTCCTTGGGCCCAGGCACTGGCACTGGCAGCAAAGTGTAGCCCTTGGCTGCTGGATGCCCAAGAACTCTGGATGCCCAGGCCCCCTCCCTCCTCTGACACTGCATGAGGCGGGCCTGAAAAAGTCCCCAGACAAGGGGGATAGCAGGAAGCTGGAGCAACCGAGGGGTGGATGCTGAAAGATCAGAGCAGACTCCCATATGTCCTCCATTTGTTGTCAGTACGTGGGTACAGGTTTTGCACTTGCTATGAAAGGCCATGTTTACTGCCTCAGAAAGCAAATAATTTTCACCTAACCAGGAGAAAGTTTTCTTTTTAATATGATTCTGCAGGGAGAAGCAAAGCCCTCCCTCCTAGAGGTCTGAGTGTTATTGTGTAAAGTAAGTACTGTGCATATTGTAATACTGAGGTCTGAGTAACTGCCCTTCCATGTCCTCTGCTCCTCACCCAGCACCAACATCCCTAACTCACCTTCGAGTTTAAATTGCCAACGTGGGCTTCAGGTTCTCCCAGCCACTGCGGGTTCAGCAGAGAACAGTGAGTTTCCCAGCCCATCCTAGCGCAAGGCCACTCCAGAATGATCAGGGAGGCACAGGCAGAGCCCCTTCAGTCTAGTATCATGGTCCTCAGGCTGCAGCTCATTAGAATCACCTGCAAAAATGCTCACAACCTGAGGGCCAGGCTGTGCCTTCGCCATTAAACCAGGATTTCTAGGGGTGGACCCAGACATCATATCCCAAGCATGCACTGGAAATCTCCTGAGAAGTTTTTCAAGGTGCAGGTGCCTGATCTCCAGCAATTAAGTTTGAGAAGATTGTCTAGTAAAAGTCCACCAGAAACTGGACCACAGGCTCCTGGGCAAACAGCTCCTAGTCCATGCCTGCCCTCCTGAGCCCTCTCCCCAGCCACAGTCCAGATCCCCGGGGTTCTTAGCCATTGGTCAGCCTGTAATTTGGGGTTGGAAACACTGACCTAGTAAAATGATAACTGCAACTGCTAGGTACTCAAGGTCAGGCATTATGGAAAGAGCGTTTACATATATTATCAAATGCAATCCCCTAATTCACACAGTACTCTCTTCCTGAGACCGGAAACAGTTTCAGAGAAGTTAACTGACTGCCAGGGTCACATAGTTATTAAATGAAAGTGCCAGAATCCTTAGTTCAACTCATACCAGGGGTTCTGACTTTTGAACCCCTCTGCCTCAAATTTCTTGTATTTTCTTTATTGATACTTAGTGCTCTGAACCCACCCATTTCTCCAAAACACAAGTTTGCCTAAAGCTAATTTGTCAGCTTATCATATCACCAAAGATTTCCACAAACATTTTAAAGAGTTCATAGATATCCATGGTGCATAGTTGGTTCCAAGGTTTTCATGTTGCCGTATCCAGCCTGGTGAGTGGAAGGGAGAGACCCCTCCAAGGCAGCAGCTCTACTCCTGATGCTGGCTCTCCCGATGCTGCGCATGGGCCCCAAGCTCTTGGCACTGTGGCTGTCAGTGTTTTTGTCCTAAGCACAAATTGTGGCAGGAGCCATAGTGAGACTGGACTAGACCAGACTCCCTGTCTTTGGCCAGGTACTTCAGAAAAAAGAGAGAGAGGGCTCCAAATAGAGTACTAGGGAGGTTCCACTGCAGTCAGCCATCCCACGCCTATCAGGAGTTACTCCTCTGTCATCTAATTGACTCTAGATGAATTGACAGGAGTCCTCCAGTTCACCCTGTGTGCTAGCCTAGGATCCTGTCCTGCTGAAGGCTGGGCACTAATCATGTCACACTGTGAATGTTTCTTCACTTCCCTCCTGCAGCAGACTCTGAGTCTGCTAAGGGCAGGGCCTCCTGTTCACTTTTGTACCACCAGCACCTAACACAATAGCTCTCTGATTGTTGAGTGAGCATAAAATTTAGCACTGAGGCCAGAAAACTTTGAGGGTGGGAAGTGTTTCTACCTCAATGGGATACTGAGACAGTTGGCGTAAACCAGGACTATCCTGACCAGTTTGAGTCATGGGAACTCTATCTATACTAGACTCTCAAATATTGGTTGGATTAATAAAATCACTCAAATAAAAGACATTCATGGCTTTGGCTTACTTCCTGTTAATTGTAGAATTTGGGCGTCTCTCAGCTGAGATAAGGTTTTCCATGAGAAGCCTTGAATGATATGAACCACCCCACTGAGTGCTGAAGGTGATTGTCCTGAACCTACTCTCTGTGCCCTGGTTCCACTGAAAGGTTAATGATGCAGCACTTGGCACAAAGCAAGCACTCTATAAATATCTGTTGAATTGAATTAACAAACCTGTTTAAAACACTCACGTAGTTGAGGTCAATGATATTGTGCAATGCCGTGGCTGACTTCAGAACCTCATACAATGATCAACTAACTATTCCCTACCTTGGCCCCAACCAATCAGTAGAGCCCATGACCCCAATTCCTTTAGCCACCATGATTAATAATTTTTCCCTGTATAACCCATCCCCTGAAAGCCATCAGAGAGTCAGGTCTTTGAGCACTAGCTTACCTGTAACTCTGGACTTGGCATCATCTCCTCAATTAATAAACCCTTACTTTCTTGGCTGCAAAAAAAAAAAAAAAAATTATGTTGTGGGTTGAATTATGTGCCTTATAAAGATTTGTTTAAGTGCCAACTCCTGATAACTGTGAATGTGACCTTATTTAGAAACAGGGTCTTTGAAAATATAACAAAGTTAAGAAGATGTTATGCTTGACTAGGGTGGGCCCTAATCTAATGGCTGGTGTCAATATAAGAAGAGGGAAATTTGAACACAGACACGCAGGGGGAAATGCTACATGAAGACAGAGGCAGAGACTGGAATGATATGTCTATAAGCCAAGAATGCCAATTACTGGAAACCACCAGAATTTAAGAGAAAGGCATTAAATCGAGTCTCCCTCAGAGCCTCCGGTAGGAACCAACAGTGCTGACATCTTGGTTTTTTATTTCTAGCCTCCAGAATTGTGAAAGAACAAATTTCTGTTGTTTTAAGCTACCCAGTTTGTGGCAATTTTTTACAGCAGCCCTAGGAAACTAATACAAATGGCATATGTTCATTGTGAATGAGAATAAAAATGGCAGTACAAGCATAACCTGGCATACTCAGTTCCTCACTACCTGCCTCTCTAGCCTCCTTTCCTACATACTCCTCTGGGTATCATCTATTCCAGCCGTGCGGACTTACTCACCGTTCCAAGGACATGCTTTTTCACTTTATAATTCTGTGCCTTTGCATATCTGTTCTTTCTGCACTTGTCTTTCAAATCCCAGTTTAATAGCTAACTCCTCTAGAAGACTTCTAAGCCTCTCAGGAAAAATTAAAGTTTCCCTTCTTTGAAGTCCCACAGAATGTTCTTATATCTTACCTGTTTATTGCTACAACCTCTATTCTTGTCTCTTTACCCCTTTGGGTGCTGAGCACTTCCAGGAGCTGTGCCCAACTCCCCTCTGAATCCATGGTGCCTAACAAAGTGCTTGGCACACAGTAGGGACAGCATAAGGATTCAGTGATAGATTGGAATAAATTCATTGTATGGAGCAGTAAGAGTTTAGTAGGTGGAGAGTGAAGAGTGTCATATAGATATATATATATATATATTTTTTTTTTTTTTTTTTCCCAGAAAGAAAGGAAGGGAGAGGGAGAGGGAGAAAAACATCCATGTGAGAAGGAAACGTTGATAGGCTGCCTCCCAACCAGAGCTCAAAACCTGGGCATTTGCCCTGATCACAAATCGAACAGGTGACCTTTCGGTACATGGGATGACACTCAACCAACTAAGCCACACCAGCCAAGGCAAGAGTGTCACTTATTGAAGATAGGTTGGATCCAGATTGAGAAAGGTTTGAGAAGCCATGAAGAGAAGTTTAGAGCTTGTCCTGTGGACGTCTAAGTGCCTATGAAAGTTTATTGTCTGTAGCCTGAAAGAACACGTGCTGTACAGCAGTGTTTCCTCGTAGCATAGAAGGCAGACCAGAGTGGAAGCTGTGTCGCTGTGCAAAGCTTAGCTGGGAGGCATTTACTCATCCAGGCAAGAGATGGCAAGTAAATGAACCGGGACAGAGGTGGTTCCGATGGCCTTAAGAGATGCATCTGATATATAATCAGGAGATTTCCCAACTAAATCAATGAGCAAAATAGTGGAGAAAAGGAACCGAGGAGAATCCTGAGGTTTTCAACCTGTAAGTATGATAGGCAATAGTGCCATAATCACGAGAGGAACACTCAGGGAAAGTGTGCGTTTGGTGGCAGGACTGGAGGTGTCTGGTGAGTGAGTCCTATTCTGTATATATCTGGAGATTGCCAAGAGGACACTGTGTAATTGTTTCTGACTGTGTAAGAGATAGCTGTTTGGAAATAAAACTGTGGAAGGTGTCCAGGGACAGAGAGGGATGGTCGAAGGAGGGGATGAGATTCTCCAAGGAGCGTGTCCCCTGGAAAGGCAAAGTGGGCTGTTGCCAGACCCCTGAAGAACACCAAGAGCAGGCGGGAGCTCTTGGAAAGGCGCTTCGTGGACCTCTTGCTCTGAAACGCAGCGGGGCTGCCGTGGTTCTGCAGCTGTCTCTCCTCAGGGTCCTCTGGGCTGCCTCGGGGACAGCTCTCCCATGGGGAGTCAGTCTTTCAGTCTGCCATCTCTCAAAATTATTTTTCTGTTTACTAATATTCAGGCACAAAAACTCTGGCTCACAAGCTTGGGTTTAATGTGGCGAAAATCCATATTCACCTCGAACAGGCTGTTTCAGATAACGGATATTTATTTGCTCAGACTCCATCATGCCTTCAGCTCTACACCTACATACAAGATAAAAGGCTCTGCCCAAGGTTTTGGGTAGGGTTTTTTTATTCCTTTTCTATGTATGTTTTATTGAATTTCTTGGGGTGACATTGGTTAATAAAACTATACGAGTTTCAAGTGTACAACTCAGTAACACATCATCTGCGTACAGCACCATGTGCTCACCACCCAAAGTCAAGTCTCTTTCTGTCCCCATTTATCCCCACTTTGCCCCCTTCCACCTCCCCCCACCTCCTTTCCCTCTGGTAATCACCACACTACTGTCTGTGTCTGGTTTTTACTTAATCCCTTCACCTTTTCCCCCCAGCCCCCCAAGCCCTCTCCCCTCTGACAGCTCTCAGTCTGTTCTCTGTCTCTATGAGTCTGTTTCTATTTTGTTTGTTAGTTTATTTTGTTCATTAGATTCCACATACAAGTGAGATCATACGGTACTTGTCTTCCTCTGACTGGCTTATTTCACTTAGCATAAGGTTTTGAAGACCATTGCTCGGTTCCTTCAGTCCCTGGAACATAGTAACCACAAGAAGAGGTAAATTAAAAATTAATGAATGTTCTGTACTAGATGTCTTTCAGTCAAGTATATTTAGTACAAGAGAGGAGGGGAAGGTTTTGTTGCTAACATTTTTCTTTATAATCATTAAGTGGGGCAAATTGGTGAAGGAAGTGCGGAGAGGTAAGGCAACTGAGATAAAAATAAAGGCCTGCACCCAGAAAGCAGAGCAAGCAGAGGCGAGGATGGGCAGACAAACGGGGTTCGGCTTAGATGCATGGTAGGCAGCCACAAGGAAGTCTGGAGCTCTTCAGAGAGAGGAGCAAAAGCGCATCCCCCGAAGCCTGGCCAGCCCCCACTTGAATAGTGAAGCTGCTGGACCAGCCGGAGGGCAGCAGCAGAGACTTATGTAATGAAACAAAAAAGTCTTGGGCTTACCTACCATCCTCAAAAAAAAAAAATGAGGCTCCCTATACATTGTAATTTTTTATGGCCTTGGAGTAGTTTTCTGCAGCTGCTGTGCTGTTTCCCACCAAAGGAAAAGTGTTTCCTAATAAGAAGTTAATCAACATGCCAATAACCAAATAAAACCACCAGCACAGTGCTTCGAATATACATACACACATTTGCTGAACCCTGAAAGGAAAAAAAAACAATATTTTTTTGAATGACCTACAAAATCAACAGATCTTTTCCTAGTGTATTAGAAGTAAATCTACATATTTTCTAAAACTACCGAATTATCACAAACTCTAACTATGAAGAAGCTTTCCAAATCAAGCTCGAAGCAAAGATTGCATCTGGTTCAAGTCGTGCTTCATAAAATATACTACTATGCTATTTTAAGGAGATAACTAAAATGTTGTGGATTAAGTCCATATAGAAAGCAGCATATACATATCTAGGGTGAGGAATTGGTTGAGTGTTAAAACATATATTATGTGTGAAACAGACTGGCTGTTAGCAAGTTAGATTAGTCGGATAGAGCTTGCAGAGCAGCAGAACCAAGATTAGGGCTGTGATGGCCTCATGGGCCAACTGGTCCCTGATTTGTTTGGGTCCATGAGCCAAAGAACCACCAAAGAAACCACCTCCCACGAGGTGGAGCTGATATGAGAGCTCTTTTTCAAAGGACATAATCCATCCCAAAGTGCTGAGCCTGCTGGGTTCCCCAGCACAATGGGTTGTGACACTCACTCTTTTTCACTCAGGGAGCTTTTTAAATCTACAGACACTCAATAAGCACGAAATAGGCACGCAACACGTTTTGGGGGAAAGGATGAGTGACATAATGGAATTGGGAACAGCCTCACTGGGAAATCTCACCGCTACCAAGCCAGCTTTATGACAAAGACTGTTTCACATAAAAAGGGGTCAAAATGCCTTATTCGCCTGGGCTGCAAATGGCTTACAGGAGATGATGACTCCAGGGACACTCATGGGAGGAATTGTTAATGAGGAAAGGGTTTGGGGCTTGAATGATCTCAGGTTTGGGTGCAGCAGGTACTTCCCAGGGCTGGCAGCCTCCAACAAAAGCCATTTTCTGTGGTAGGTGCCAACCTTTGGAATGTGGGAGAGGAGGCTGAGAATGGGGGACTGAGATCGAGGCCTGTATCTGTCCTTGTCAGGGACACGGTAGGGGTGAGGGTGATAGAGGACATGGAGGAGCACAAAGTGAACTCGACCAGCATAACTGGGGGAAATGGGGGAAAAGCCATTCAGCTCAAGAGCAGGGGAAAATGCTTTGAATGACATGCATGATGCAATAGCTACAGAAGTCGAGCAGTGATTTCCATGAGCACAGAGTCAGGTTCTATGGCTCTTTTTCAGAACTGTCATTCTTTGCTTTTCAGATCTCCCTGCAACACCCTCTTTTTCCCCCAATGCTGTGCAGGCTTCATTTTCACATTTCTCTTTGGCTCGAAGTGTGAACTCCTAGTTTTGAGGGTTGAGGGTGGTTTTTCCTTTCTATATCTATGAAATTCAGCATAAATGTGTACTCACTTTCCCTGCCCTGCAGGTTTTCCTCCTCTGTTTCTTATTTCCCTCATAGCAGAAGTGAGCACAATTCTGTGCTGAGCAGTGTCTATGGGCACTGCTGTTGACAGCTAGGTAGGGAAGGGGGGAAGAAGCAGCCAGTAGGAAAAAGGACTCTAGAGGCAAAGGGAATTGTTTTGGAAACAACTCACTGCCTCCTGAGCTTTTTGTTTTCAGTGTCTTGAACTCAGTCGCCTCCTTATTTATTCAGTTCTGTGACCTGACTCGGCTTTAAAATTGCCTGATACATGCATAAGCATACTACCTGCGGAGGCCTCTGTCCTGGAAATGAAGCCATGAAAGCACAACTAAAACTGAAGGGATAAATTTAGCTCTGAGACATATAAATGTTCAGAGCCTTGCCCTCTACCCCGCCTGTTTGAGTTCTGGGCTTTTTCTACCCACATCACAGAGGCTGTGGGGGAAGAACCTCAATGCCTGGCTAGGGTTGCTTCAGAAAGAGCAGAGAGTAGATATGTTATGTGAACAGCAAGTAGCAAGGGACCCTGCTCCCAACCACTGGTTAGGAGCACAACGGGGGTAGGAGAAAAACTGGGGAGAAGCTGTTGCACTGGGGAGCAGAGGGAAGAAGAATTTTTAGAAATTTTCTGTACAATAGGACTAGAGTCTGTCTTCAGCATTTTCTTAATAAACTGTAATGAAGACTCAGGTTACCTGGTATTTGGGGGTAATAGACAGATTTTTACTTTGAACGTGACTCCACGCTAAGGAAGGGCCATGTGGCAGCTCATTTCTGTGTGGGTTACGGTTACAGGTGTGTCAACATCACTGTAGAAACTAAGTCTGAGTAAGAGCTGGCAAGGAACATGGGACTGGTTGGAGAGGACGTTCAGGGAAAAAAAGTGAGGGGATAAGGCTCTCATAATGGTACGAAGAAATCAGGTTCAATTTGTCCATCACGCTGTCCTCAAAACTAACCTCTGTCGCTTATGGAGCAATGAGAATCATGAAAGAACCCCAAGACTCCAGATCTCCTCTCAGCAAAACACCCTCCTCTTGTTAAATGTTTTCCCTGTTGTCAAAGCAACAATGCTGACCCCCCCACACACACACCCCCAGTCACATGCTAACTGGAGACACCTTGGCAATGAGGGCAGAACTGCTAGCCACGCTTTACAGGGCATAGGGGTCTCCTCTTGGCAGTTTATCCAGATGAATCCACTGTCTCAGGGCCTAAAGGGAGCCTGTGAAAGAACAAGCCTCCTCCCTTAGGGTTTATTGAAATCATTAACAAATTACAATAGGTGAGAAGTTACATCGGAGCAAAAAGAAGTGAGCAGTTCACCAAAAAATCACTTTTGAGAGTTGCTGGGAAGGACAGAGATGTTCCCCGGCCTTTACTCTACAGCTCCAATGTCCTGATTTTGAAAACAGCAGACCTGGGGCTGTATCCAGGCCCATGGGGACCAAAGAGCCTGCCTCATCCCTCACTCCCCACACAGCCCACCTCACCCACCCCCAGGCAGACGGCTTGGCCCAGAACATGCAGACTCCAACTCTCCTCCCCACACCCCGGCCTCCTCAAAAAGGAGGTGAGAACTCTTCCACTTTGTGGGAAGTCATTTTTGTCAAAAGAGCCACAGCCATCCTGTCCCACACTAATCTCAGCCCCAAGCATGGCCCAGGGAGCCTTGACCGTTCCCTGAGGCCCAGGGTCAAGTCTTAGTGCCCAGTATTTAAAATTGTTTGATCATGCCCCGTCCGGCATGGCTCAGCGGTTTAGCGTCGACCTAGGATCCAGGCGATTGGGGTTCAATTCCCGGTCAGGGCACATGTCCGGGTTGTGGGCTCGATCCCCAGTTGGGGGCGTGCAGGAGGCAGCCAATCAATGACTGTCTTATCATTGATGTTTCTATCTCTCTCTATCCCTCTCCTTTCCTCTCTCTGAAATCAATAAAGACATATTTTAAAATAATAAATAAATAAATAAAAATTGTATGATCACCACGATCTCTATTAAACTCTGAAATATATACATAGATAAAAAATTAGAAATATAACCACATCCTGGATGGTGTGGCTCAGTTGGTCGAGTGTCATCCTGTGCATCAAAAGGTCACCACCAGTTCGATTCCCAGTCAGGGCACAAGCCCTGGTTTCAGGTTTGGTCCTCAGTCAGGGTGCGTATGGGAGGCAACCAATCGATATTTCTCTCATCGATGTTTCTCTCTCTCTCTCTCTCTCTCTCTAAAAAAATTAATGAAAACATTTTTAAAAGGACTTTAAAAATAATAATAATTTTAAAAATTAAAAAAATATATATAATCCATGACTACATTCAAGCTATTCTTATTTTCTCCATCAAATAAAATATTTTTTATTTTCCCAATTTTCAGCCACAATCATTTGTAACTTTTATGATCAGAAAACTTCTTTTTTAATTGTGAAAATAATTACAAGTTACAAGTCCTCGCTCTGACCGTGGATAACCAAGGGTAATAACCTCTTTAAGCCTTGTTTTTCTCTCTTCAAAATGAGAAGTCTGTGTGTGTAACTTTCTCTCTAAGGTCCCATTCAGCACCAATATTCTGGAAATCTGTGAGACATTTGATTATAAGTTAAACTAATTTAGCCACAAGAGAGTACAAACCTTACAAACTTTTAGGAATCCCAATTATACTTCTTTCTAACTTGATGGAAAAAACAATTAAACTTGGCTTGACATAAGAGAAAATCATTTTTTGTACAAATTATATTTTCTTTTTTTGTAGAACTTAATAGCCCATTCACTTGTCAGACTTTGTTAAGTGCCTATTATGTTCCAGGAACTCTGTCAACCATTGTTATAATCTTCACAATAGTGCACACTTCTATGGAATTGATGTGTTAGTTAAGGTAATGCTAGGTGCTGTAACAAATAAAGTTCCAACTATTAGTGGCTTACTACAAGAGACGTTCGTTTCTAACTCATTTGAAGTCCAAAATGGGTATTCTTAATTGGGGTGGAGGGATGTGCTCTTCGAAGTAATGATTCAGGGGCTAAAGCTCCCCCATTGTATGTTGTATGTCTCTGCTGCCTTTAAAACACTGATTATTAGGTCACAGTTCTAAATTGCCTTAATCTGGCAAAGTGGGGGAAAGCATGGAGGTTTTATCAAGGGCTGATATTGTAAGTGGGCCTCACAACTCCTGCTCATATTCCCTTGGCTCTCCTCAGTCACATGACCCTGCATCACTATAAGGAGGGCTGGCAAATGCAGTCTCACTGTGTGCCCAGTGTGGTAATTAGCTATCAGTCTTTGCCTCAACAGGCATTATCCCCATTTTGAAAGTGAGGAAACTAAGGCTTAGCAACTAAGTGTCAGCTTCTGAATTTGAACCCAAGACCCTTGGCCGAAATACAAATGCTACATTCACATAAACAGCCAATGACTATATTTGTGAATGCTGATGGTGATAAGGGAAGCAAAAGTGACTCATTAGTTGGACATTAACCCTGCCTCTTGAAGGCTGTGGGGGAACAGAGGATCAGAGAGGTAAATAAACTGCTCAAGACCAGACCACTGGTCAATGGCTAAGCTGGAACTCCAAGCCCAAAGCCTTCTTTTTACTATGCTACCAGATTGCCTTAAGTTCTATCTTGTAGAATTAATATGTGTTTGTTAGCAAGCTGCAGGCAGAAGGAATGGCATGTATCTAAATCTGCAGGCAGGATAAAGCCTCCAGAGGAAGCACAAGTCACTTCATGGGGTCAGTTATCTGTTACTAAAGCAATCAAACTGTCCATAGTCAGCCGGAAAGTAGATTATGTCTGTGGAATATTATTTCTTAGATAGCACAATTGTTATATTGCCTGTCATTTTCATTTTTTGCATAAAATTGAACTTTATGGTTTTATGGTAATAAAATTCTTTCATTTATACCATGTTCTTACCCACTAAGCTTTCACTAAGATATATTCTTTTATGTTACAACCATATACTTTGATTAAATCAGTTACAGATTCATCTAATTCCACACTCAAATAACTGTCTTGATCAATTTTTATTTTCCATCTTTTTTCCCTCCGTTATCCCATTTCTCCATAATGGCTGAGATAATTTGCAATCCCTGGCGTTTTGCTCTACGGATAAGTGCTGACCTATATGCTTAACAGTTGCATACATCAGCCTGGCTTGATCTGTGTTATTCTGCATTATTTGCAGCCTGATTAAAATTATGAATCTCTGAAGTATAACTATTTTCAAGACTGTCACCTAACTTATGTAAATAACTAGCCCCATAATTAGCTCTCTTCTTTGATGAGCTTTCGTGCAGGTTCGAAGTGTGTTCATCTATATTTATCAGGTTCGAGACGTGCTGATCTCCCAGGCAGGCGGCCTGTGCAGGCTGCGAGCCTCCCCGTGTCGGCACCTTGACCGAGCGGGCCCGGCCATCAGCCCTCCACGCCAAGCTCAACTCACACGCTCTTCAAGTCTGGAAAATTCTTTCATGAAATGCAGACAGTTGAACCCTGTTTCTCCTAGCTTCTTTCCAAGATTCTAAGTTTGAGCATCATGTTTCTTTTTCCCTATTCTATCTCTGCCAGAAAACCTGCTCGGATCCTTCTAGAGAAATATTGTATTTCTCACCCTCACTTGAAGATAAGAAAACAACTAAGCAATTTCCCCTTAATAAGCAGGGTTCTTCTCTCCAGCAGGAAAGAGCTAAGGCTTCCAGGCTGCCCTTTGGAAGGACCTAGTCATCGGTACTGTCCTTGGCGGTATCGCTGTGGGGTGAACACGTTTAACCTGGGTTTGAGTCCTGGCTCTGCCACCTGTGAGCTGCAGGAGAGTTCATCCCTCTGAGCATCGGGTTTCTCACTGGGAAAATAGGGTACTAATATTCACCTTACAGGGTTGCCATGAGAACTAAAAGAAGTTCCTGGCCCGGCCTGATGTGGCTCAGCAGTTGAGCATCAACCTAGGATCCAGGAGACTGCGGTTCAATTCCAGGTCAGGGCACATGCCTGGGTTGCCGGCTTGACCCCCAGTAGGGGGCGCGCAGGAGGCAGCGGAGCAATGATGACTCTCTCATCACTGATGTTTCTATCTCTCTGAAATCAATAAATATATATATTTTTTAAAAGTTAAAAAAAAAAAGAAGTTACTGTGTGTCAGATCCCACAGTGTTCCTTGGAGAAGCAGGATATGCGTTACACACCCAAATTCTGGGTCAGAGCCCTACTCCACTTTCCAGTGACCTTGAACAACTTACTCAGTCCCTCTGGGTCTCAGTTTCTTCATCTCTCAAATGGACATGGTGACAGCACCTATCTCAGTGGGTTGTTCTGAGTATTAAACTGAGCACTTACTGCTGAGCTGGACACCCAGTGGAGACTGTGTTCTTAGTTGTTACCATTCTGGCCCAGTGCTGCAGATGGTAAACGCCCAGGAAAGTTAGTTTCCTTCCCTTCCCACATCTTTCTCACAGAGGCTCCAGTGTCGGGTGGGGCTTACTGCCACCTCTCCAAAGTTGAAGGCTGGCAGGTTGGAAGTAGTTAGAGGACCAGCACTAGCTTCTTGCTCTGGCTCTCCATAACCAAAACCACAGACACTTGAGCACTAACACTCCCTGCTTGTTTTTTCCTGTTGTCATTGAGTGTTGCAGCAGGGGTCCTTTATGGATTTGCACCTTGACTTTTCCACCCCTGACCATCAACCCTGTGTCCAAATTCAAAAAGCCTCAGCCACTGATGGGGCTTTCGGAAATCTGACTGAGGGCAAACCTAGCTGGCCTAGCTCCTCACTCAATATCTTTCATTTTGTTAGTTTGTTTTTTCATCCCACAAAGCACTCTTTGAGGCCCAGGACAGATCAGCCACCAAATAATATTGACTCTGTGACACTATGGATTCCTGTGATCTGAAGGCATAACAGGAAGGTATCTTACCCAGAAAAGTTCTGCCAAAGTGAGCTGCAGTTGGGTCCACAGCGAAGAAAAGAGGAGCCCTGGCACAATGATTATTAGTCAGATCAGAGGAAACCAGGCAATGCTTCCTGGAAGAAGAATCTTGATCTGGACTTTAAAACAAGATTTAAAACATCTAAGGGAAAAGATAAGAAATTGGGTCAGAGGAAGGGACCCTATTCATATTGGCTATTAGGTTTTCATGCCAAATATCTCACATTTAGGAAGGGAACTCTACCAATCCATAAGGACAGAAAGTAGATTAGTGGTTGCCAGAGACTGGAAAAGGGGTGGGACTTCTTGTAGGTATGGAGTTTCTTTTGGGGGCAATGAAAAGTTATAACATTAAGTAGTGGTAGTGGTTGCAGAACTCTGTGAATATACTAAAAATCACTGAATTGTATACTTTAAATGGGCAAACTTTATAGTATGTGAATTCTATCTCAATAAAGGTGTTACTTAAAAAATAGACTGGAGTCCTAATAAAATCCTATCGTGGTGAGATCTCTGCTCTGCTGTTCCCTCGAGCCTCGGGAACTGCCAGGAAGCAGATGTGCTGCTGATGCAATGCCACAAACCATGGGGACAAGCATGAATATTAATTGATGATAACATTTTTTTATCTAGCTCAGTCGTTCTCAACCATGTGTGATTCTGTCCCAAGGGACATCTGGCAGTGTCTGGAACCATCTTTGATTGTCACGATTTGGAGGATGCTACCAGCAAGTGGGTAGAGGCCAGAGATGCTGCTAAACACCCTACAATATACCAGAAGGCCCCCAAAATAAAGGATTATCTAGCCCCAAATTTCAATAGTGCCAAGGTTGAGAAATCGGATCTAGCAGAAATCCTACAAGATCCTCTTACCACCTCTCTATTACTGTAAATTTTTATTTTAAGGTGCTAAAATGAATATCTAAAACAATTCAAAAGTTCTCTTCCCAAGGAAATTTTATTCTATATATAAATGTAGCAATAACATCCTACTTTCAGTTTGTTCCAGATTCACAAGGAAAAGAGGCTTTTCCTGTAATTTCCTGGTTTATTCCTCTTTTGAAAGCAAAATTAGGCAAAATCTTTACAGGAAAATGGTATTTTTACTAAATTTAAAAGTTTGTATGTTCAATTCTCTGAAGTTTCCTAGGTATTCCTCAAACCTAGGCACAAAAACACTTTACTTACCTGAACCAAAAAACATGTTGCTTTTCCCTTTAAAACAAAATTTAGAAGAAAAATATCTTATTGGAAAAACATAGTGTGTGCTCATCATTAAAGGGATGTCAGACCAAGAGAGAGGGCCTAACATCCCTTAATGGTGGCGGGAAAGGAACCGGAGCTTTGAGTTTGTCGGAGTTTGATTCTCAGCTCTGCCTTTGCCAGCTGTCTAGCCTTGGGTAGGTCACTGTTTTCTTTAAACCTCAGTCTCCTCTCCTATAAAAACAGAGATTTAATGCCCATAATTCCAGGTTACTCTGAGAGTTAAATGAGGTCTTGCATTGGTGGCACTAAGCCTGTGCTTAGTGATGTCCCCATGCCACACAGGAGCCCTTGCCTTGGTCCAGTCTAAACCATCCACCCACCCCTAACATACCCCACTATCACCCACCCACTTACATTAGGAAATGCAGGATCCCTTTGCTCCTTTGCAGACACTAATGGTACTCTCTAGAGACGTCATTAAGGAAATGGGTTTGCCACCAGGGATGACTGTTCATTGGCAGGCCTGGAGCAGGGGTGTTAGGTAATGCTTTCTGTCACCTCCAAGGCCTGGCATTTTTAGATACTAAAACAGCCCTCCCCTTCTCTCTGGTTTCCAGGTTCCCCTGCTACCTGTGTTATATCTGCTTTCAACCCACATGCACTGTGGCCCTCAAGCCCTTAGTTAGGACTCCAGGTCATCTGTGGAGTGCCTTCAGGAAACGGTGCATTAACACCTGTTGAGCACCTACCAAGTGCTAGAACTATGCCAGGCATTTTACATGATCATCTCATGTAATCCTCTGCAGTAAATAATCATGGTCATGATCATGACCTTTAACTATTGCTTGATCGTGTGCCAGGCACAGTACTCAGCACTTGGCATGTATTGCCTCATTTTAATTTGACAATAAACATATGAAGAAGGTTTTAACACTATCCCCATTTTACAGGTGAGAAAACTGAGGCACAAATGGGTTAAGTAATTTGCTCAACGACACAGGAGAGGTGAGTTGGCACTTGCACCTTGTACACTGAGAGGGATTATACTACACTAGGAGCACTTGCTTCCCTAACTTCACCTTACCCTAAGCTGGCCCCCTTCCTTCAACAGTGACCTACCTCCAAGGTAGGAAACATAATAAACCTCCTTTGGCTTAAGTTAGCATATTTGGAATGCTGCCCACAGATCTAAGGCTTCAGGACCAAGTCCACCTGCCTCTAGTTGGGATGTGGAATGCCACAAGTCAAGTGAAGCTCCTCAAACTCAGACGCCAAAAGCATACATTTCAAACATGGATAATACTGAAGTCTCAGCCTTCAAAGTACTTTTAATTTAAAAATGAGGCATTCATACTAGCTTTCCATAGTTTCCAGGGGTAGAGAAACTTTGATAGCCCCTGTACCGGACCAGGGTTAGAAGGATCCACAGTGCCTTTCTCAGCATTTCACTACAGCCTTTGAGTGTCCTGATCTGCACCCCCCGATCCCAGGACAGTGCTGAACCTAGGTCTGTATTCGAGTGGACCCAGGGGCTCTGTTTTACTTTTAGCCAATTCTCTTTCCTTCCAATGTCATGCTTGTGGGCAACCCTAGATTTGATATGTTCCCTCTGTACCTCCCAGGCCACCTCCTAGGACAGCTCTGGGTTATAATTAATTCCAATGTACAACACAGTCTAGAATTTGAACCCAGAAAATAGAATGTAGGTAATGGAACACATCAAATGGCCCAGTGTTTCATCACATGCCACAAGAGTAGAAAGAAGCACACGTAATATCACTGAGTCATCCATCAGAGATCCACCCCAAATGGCACTGCCCTCTGTGTGAGTGCCCGTTCCACTGTCCTCCCATCTTCATCTCACTCACCCTTCAGGAGATGCAGCTCCAATGCTCCCACGTCTGGGGAAACTTTCCCATACACCCACTGAATCATTCGTTCCCTCTTCTGAATTCTCATGGCATTTCATACTGACAGCAACTCGGCACCTCCTGTGCTTTGAGACACCCGTGCAGGTCTCCCTCCTCCACCAAACTGAGCTGAAGGCAGGCGCCACGTTTACCTGTCTCTGGAGCCCACTGCCTGCCAGTCCCTGGAATAGAGCAGTTAGTGAAGACCTCTCTAAGAGGAGGGGAAATGGGAAAGGGGGAAGGGAATGCAGCACACAAGGGGGAAGGCAAGGAAATGTTGAAGTTTTCCACACAGAATGGGTGGCAAGATAGACATTGTCTTTCATATCCAAGAGCTGTTACAACAAATTACCACAAACTTGGTAACTTAAAACAACAGAACTGTATTCTCTCCTAGTTCTGGAGGCCAGAACTTCCGAAATCAAGGTGATGGCAAGGCCCCACTCCCTCCAAAGGCTCTAAGGAAGAATCCCTTCTTGCCCCTTCCAGCTTCTGGTGGCTCCTGGCATGCCTTGACATGTGGCCACATAACTCCAGCCTCTGCCTCTATCTTTACATGGCCTTCTTCCTGCTTGTGTCAAATCTCCTTCTCTGCTCTCTTTTAAGGACATCAGTCAGTGGATACAGGGCCCACCCTAAGTCCAGGATGATCTCATCTTGACATTAACTTAACTCATTTGCAAAGACTCTATTTCCAAATAAGGTCACATTCATAGGGACCGGGGGTCAGGATTTGGAAATATCTTTTTGGGGAACACAATCTTCAACCCACATCTTCAACGACACCCCTCACTCCTACCCAGGTGCTCCCAAACTGAGGAACCTATTCCAAGGTTTCTCAACTTTTTTCACCTCACAGCACATGTAGATAGAAGTGATAATACTTCAGCATCACACCGGAGCAAGGGTACAGCCACTCATGGCCTGAGGCCATCACAGAGGGGACCTGGCTGCCTCAGGCTTGCCCCATGCTGAGCTGAGGGGGTCATTATCTCAGCACCCCTGTGACCCATCCCCAGCAGCTGCAGCCCACCATCAAGGCTCTGTAAACATATAAGAGTCACAAAATTTAGGGTCACCACCTCCAATCTCATACTCTCTTAAGCTAGCAGGAAACTCAAATCAGTGTTTTCCTCCCAGGCGCCCCTTCTTCAGCATCCCCTCCACCAGAATTTCTTGCTCTCCTGTCCTGGCCTCTGACTGAGAGAGACAAGGCAGGCCAGCCTCCTCCTTTGACTGTGAAATACCAGAAGGGGTCAGGAGCAACCCCCTTTTTCCTGTGACCTTTCTCCTCCCAAGTGGCATAGATCTCCCCTTTGTGGTTGCAAGTCCAGTTTCAGATTTATGCTTCTTGATCTTCTTTTGTTATGCCGGCTGGATCTCTAATTACGTACAGGCTGTACCCCAAACCACACGGAAGCTGGGGTCCTTTATTCTTTCACCTCTGTGGCTAAGGGGAAGGGAGCTTTCATTAGCATTTAAGTGGATTTTTTTTTTTTGCTTGCATTCTTGAGAAAAGGAAGGTAGTTTCCTTTATGTGGAACAATTCTACCCGGCCCCAATGTGGGATTCAGGAAAAGGCCGTTCCTAGATAGAATTCACTTCACATCTCTATTTTATATTCTGACAGAGTCTGGAGTGTAATCTGTTCTTCCTGAAACACCCTAATCAGCTAACTTGGCCAAGCTCTTTCCTAAACAAACCCCGTGCAGCTTCCAGTTCTTTTTCCGCAAGAAATACCAAATTAGCCGCTTTGTGGATTGCTGGTGAGCCCTGAGACCTTCATTTCATTATCAGGCACTCTCTGGCCTACGGGAAGCTCTGCCTAGAATATCTAAAACTGTCTATTGTTGAAGTTCATTTCATTCCATCTCTGTGCCTGCTTCCGTTGGTGATCTCAGACATGGGCTGTGTATCAAAATGTTACCAGAGGGAGAAAAACACATAAGATGATGATGATGGCAAAAGAATTCAATTCATTTAAAATACCCACATTTATTTTCAGATTTTAATCATTGATTCTTTCATCTGTGCAAGGATGATAGTCAATGCTGGCTGATCTTAAAGATAATCAGTTGTATTTTCTAGAAATATATTCTCAAACATGCTGCAAAATATTTGCGGCTTAGTTTACTATATTCAAATGGGAAGGTAATTTTTATAAAAAGCAATTTTTTTGAAGAGGATATTCCAACTCTCCTTTACAGAGCTGGGGAGGTAATTTGGGTGGGCAAAGTCAGTCTGCCCTCGCTGGGCTAACGTCTCTGCGAGGACCCTGACAACCCTAGGAATTTGACAGGGCTCATTTGCAGCTTCAAAGACAGGAAGCATTTAAATTCACAGGCTTTGTAGCAGTTAGATGTAAGAAATTGTGGTGATGCTGACAATTTGCCCCTTAACTCAGCTGTGAGTCAGAGCACAAACTATCACAGTACCCAAATTTTCAAGGGATGACTTTTAATGTTCTCAGCTAGATTAATACAGGCCATATATATGTTTGTCCTATGTCACATGACTTCTCTGGAGTAATTTTATAATTTATCATCCAAAAGGGGACACTTCTGAGAGTGAAAGGGGCTATAGTTTCAATAATTTACAGGAAAAAAAGGCAAACAAACTGAGAAGTATAGTCAATCTTCCTCTTCTTCCTTCCCCCTAGATCCCCATCTCACCCTCATCTCATCTGGACGCTCACCCTTCATTCCCCCAGCGACCCTGTGGGTAGCGGTGGTTATGGGGGTGGGAGGGGGACATCGGTGCAGCCATCTCCACAGCACCTCCCCTCAGTTTCACATTCAGATTCCCCCATTATTGATATACGAGACCACAAGGAGAGGGCTGAATAGTGGCCTCAACAGGAAGGTGTGTGGCTCCCAAACTCATGAGGAAAACTCTTCTCTGTCCTCGGTCTGCTCCTCAATTGCCAACACCTGCCTCATTGTGCACCTACCCACCTCACCACCAACAGCAATTTCAACCCGTTTAGATCAAGGAAACTAGAAGCACCCAAACTTGCTTCAAGACCTACAACTCTAGGCAAACAATACTAGCAACTCTTCTTTGATTAACCAGCATTCAGTGTTGATGACAGAAATAGATTTAGAATCATAGATTTGGGAGAGCCCTGGAGAGCACGGCTGCTCCATCCACTGACCTTAAAGGAAATGGTTTCAGTCACATGAGAATAAATTTCGTTGTTAGAATTTGTCTAGAAATAGAGTTTCCAAAGCCTGTTTCAATAAGCCTATTCTCTTTTTTGCCAACAGGAGCAACCAGAAACTCCTTCTGTTTCACGTGCTCTGTGATTTAGGATTTATCTCTTCTTGTGGGCCAATGTGGAACACCCTCTGAAGGACAACTCCTGCTCTGCTCTTTTCTTTGTAGCCCTTAATCGTCTTTCTTGTTTCAAAAGGTTTCATAATCATTTTTGGTAACATAGACCAACGATTTTCAACTCAGTGTGACCATTTAATCAGGGTCACTGACCTCTTTTCCCTTAGATTGTCAAATAAAAAATGACAACAGTCAACACAACAATAGCTGTCAAGTGTGAATGAATCAAGGTTATATCTCTTTTTTTTTGCCAGATAGGCAAAAAATATATTTTTTGGTGTGCCGAAGAATTTTAGTAATTAGTTTATGTGTGCCATGAGATGAAAAAGATAGAAAATCGCTAACATAGACTATCAGAATGTTGATTTGGAAAGGATAGTTTTCCTATCTGATATTTCTAGATCCTAGAAATCTGACTGATAATGACAACATAGTGGTTCAGGTCTTCCATAGAGAAACCTAAGTGCTACTCTGCTTCATTTGTCCATACACAGCCCTTCACCACTTGTTTTAAAATATGCATTTCACACCTAGAGAGTGCAAGGACATCATGTCCTGGGTTTTTTTCCCACTTGGTCTTTGGATTCTAACCCCTCCTCTGGTATACCAAGGACATTTGGTTTTATTTTTATGTCCCTCTGCCTTTATTAAACCAATTAACAAGAAAGCATCTGAAAGCTAGTTACAAGTGGAAAAGATCTATAAGAATCTTGTCTTGGGAGGATACCCAGTGCCTTGTGTGTACTCAATATATTTGCTGAATTGTTAATTTCCAGCCCACAGTGTCTTTTTAAAATAGTGTTCACACATGTCTGTAATGTCTCCAGTGAAGAATCTTCTGTCGCTGACCCTGAGATTTGGTATATTTCACCATTAGGAAGGTTTAACTTACAGGCCACTCTTGTGAGATATGCAACAGAGCTCTTGCCTTGGGGCCCTCATGAATCTGAGTTACATCCTCACGGTGCCCAGCTCTGTGACCTTAAAAAAATTATTTCACTTCTCTGAGCCCGGTGTCCTCATTCATAAAACACAGAGCATTAACTAGGATCATACCCTAATCTCTCAGTTTGTAAATTCTGTGATTCTTTTCTTCTATTCAGGCAAATAATGCATTTCCTTACATTCTTTTTTTTTTTTTTTAAATATTGTTCATCTGAAGCTATTTTAAAATACAGAAAATTACAAGCAAAAATAAAACAACTATTTACCATCCACCAATATATAACACATCTTAAAATGTTGACATATTTTCTTAAAATGTTCTCTTTATAAAAACGAAGTAAGACAAGACATACATTTGAGGCCCTGTTTGAGGGCTTCCCTGATTTCCTTCCACTTCATCCCCCAAGAGCTTAGTACTATCCTAAGGTAAACATGCTTTTTGTTTCCATCTGTGTTTTTATACTTTCATAACCTGTGCTGATATCCTTAAATTATAATTAGTATATTCTGCATGCTTTTAAATTTTATATAAATGATGTCAGCATACACTCTTAAATTCCTCTTTCTTCTCACCTTAATTTCTGAGACTTTTAGGATCAACACTATTGTTGAATTAGCCTGTTGAAATTCTGTTGAGGGTTTATCTTCCATAGCAAATCCCTTATCTTGTTAATCATTTCTGTTTTTCCCTAGGCAGTACATGTTGATTTATATTCAACTTCATTTTACTGTTTGCTCTTCCTTGTCACGATCTAAAAGTGTGCATTCTTAACAGGGAAAGAAAAGTTCTCATTCAAAATTCCAGAGCTTAAATACTAAATGAGGATAACAATTGTTGAAAATTATACCATTTTGTAGAGCAATTTCTCTAAAGAATTCTTAACAACCTCTAGTTCACTTGTCCTATGGAGAAACAATTTGTACATGGTGCAGAATAATGATTTCATTTCATTTATAACCGGTTATAACCAGTGGTAACCGTGTAACCACTGTTTTGGGGGGAAGGCTCACAGGAAGGATTGCTAAACACTTGGGTGAACTGGTAAATTTCTCAGACTTAGTCATCAACATCGTCTCTCTTACAAGGTAAGCACTAGGGAAACCTGTCTTACAGAGTGCCATAGAGAATACCAGCATGTCCTAAAAGTCCTGTGATAATAGTGATGACAGTCACCCTTCTGGATAAAAGGCACTAGGAAAAAGGGATTGAAACAAATCTTGACAAATGTTAATCCTTATTTGGTCTAAAATCACATACCCTATAATTATCAGGCCAAAAGAAATAGAGTCAATGTTATTAAATTCCCTTCAGTTAAAAATGGGTGGGATGATAATAATCACTTGCTTTGGAACATTTCAGATTAATATCAGAGTACAAAGCAATATTCGGCATCCAGTGGAAAACATAACTTCTTGCATTTCCTAAACATCGCTGCTGTGGTGTACTGAGCGTCTGAGCTCTTTGATCAAGTTATGTAAGTCAATGGATGGTCAAGCTAAGATTTGGATGCTGATGGAGAGGCTAACATTAATCATTCAGAGAAGATCTTGCTGTTAGGCAACAGAAAACATTTCTGTAGCAAATGAATTGCTGTGCATCTGAAATTAATTCCCCATCTGGAAAACATCTTCCAGATTAGTAGATATCCACCTGGGGAAATGGTCCTTTTCTAAGGGCCTAAGAGACTGGAGGCATATGAAAAACTCATATTAGTATCCAACGGAGTGTGGCTGACTGAAGCATCTAGTTGTGATGTTAAACTAGGTGCCATCCCACGTCTACAAAATCAAAATTCAAAAAGGATTCTAGCTTACTAAGAGCGTATGACAAAACGCCTAAAGAAATCAGATATGATGAAGGGAATTTCTTAAGCATGAAAAAACAATCTTTATACATGAGGCACTGTTACTGATCCCTAGAAAATAACGAAGTCCAACATCAAATGCAGACCTTGGTACACTCTCCTCTTACTTTCCCAAGCTCTCATTGTTCTTTACTTCACCAAACAAGCATTTCACACCCATTCTTCACTGTTGGAAAAACTATCTTTTAAAAGATTTAAATATTATATTGATTTAATCTCTTTCTACCATGACCCTAATAACAGCTAGCATTTCTTGAGTGATTTCTTCTTGTAAAACACTGTGCTAAGCACTTCACATGCACTTTGCCATAGCATCTTCCTAATAACCTGTATAAAGTGGTATTCATGTGGGGGATCGGATGCTGGGGTAGATAGATAACCTAGTGAAAGTCTACCTAAGCAAAAGGGTATAAGGCAAAAAGACCACATCGCAAAAAGTCCGGTTTGGCTTTAGGTGTAATTTGGTGCAGGGCTCGACGGCAGGGCCATTCTTCTTTCTCACAGTCCCCTGCTCCGTGTTCTCTGGCTTAGCCCAGTCCCCACCTGACTGTGGCTCATAATTTCAAGATGATGGCCAATAGGTCCAAACCTTACTTCCTCTCAAGTCAGGCCTAGTGGATAAAGTGTCTGCCTCTATTCCAGCATTCCCAGCAAAACTCTCTGGTTCCGAGTCAGCCGCTGAGGCCAAGGAATGCAGAATGCCATTCCCCAAACGGTAAATTGAAGTCCCACCCAGAGCACCCAGGTTGAGAGCAAGCAGCGGGGTGATTCCTAGAGGGAAATTCCAGAAGAAGCATAAGCGGATGCTGGAAAAAATATCTGATACAAAATTTATAAGATAGGACAGAAAGGTTGAAGATATTCTGGGTGAGGAAACCAGTGTAATGCAGAAGCACGGAGGGAGATAGACACGGTTTCCATATAAGGAAACAGCTCATTACATCTGCAGAATACAACAACTGAGCGGTGGAAGACAATATCAGATAGGCAGGATATATCCAAAGTTTGGAAGGCTTTCAATTAGACCTGGAGGTTTAGACTAGTATCAATAGAAAATAGAGTGATTGTATAGACTTGGAGAAAGAAGATTAAAAAGTAATGGTGAGGAAATGGGCTTTCTGGAATACTAGAAAGTTGGATGCAGAGATATGATTCAGAGATAACTGGGTATCAACTCTACTTTCATTAATGCCCCTCCTATGAAGTCTTGGCTGAGTTTGGTTTAAGAACAAGGAGAACTTAGGCATGTTTATAAATATTCCCTTAAAGGCAAGCATATGGACTGTTAGTGTAAATTTTTCTGGAATACTGATATAATCCTTGATATTAAAATGACAAGGCCTTAGCAAGGATTGTGCTTTCATGATCTAGAAAGAATGAGACAGTGTTGCTGGTAACTCCAGGGCCACATTAAAAATTTCAGAAGCCAAGAGAAGCTACCAAGACATGCTCTCTGTGTTCCTCCCCACATGGCCTCACCGATGGCAATAAGATTGTGTGTCTTTGACTATTTAACAGAGAAACTTAATAAAATTTACACCTTAGGGTAGTGCATGGGAATCTGTGGTAGGGAGGTTTGTGTACATATGAGGAGGGTCTTTTTCCATCAATCCACACTCGGACAGCAACATTACAGTCCATATCAAAAGTAGGATTGTCACAAAGACCCTCCTGTTACCATGTTTGACTTTGAAAGTGATGTTGAGAGGTCAAAGGAAGGAAATATGGGCAAAAAGTACCTGGATAAAGACCGCACAGTCCTTAATATAAAACTATGACATTTTTTAGGGATATTCTGAGCAAGAGACGTATTTGTGGAATTTATCTGTTTATCTCCAATAGGTCAGCCCCAGTAGATAATTTTAAAAGTCATTTCTCAGGGTAAGATGTCCCAAGGCATCATTCTTTGGCTCCCCTAAATATGCCAGTCATTGCACTGGGGAAAATTGGAGCTCTCCAAAGGTAAGGGAGGATTATGAGCCAGGAGGATTCCTCTTCTCTGTCATCTGGGACCATAACGTGAAAGAGCACCCTGAGTTCCCACCAAGCAGAAACTGAAAAATTGCTGAGGTTTTGGAAGTATGAAGGGGCCAATGTGAAGCTAAAATCTGCCTTCACTCTTGCTCACTTAACTGCTACCGTAGACGTGAGAAAACAAGGAAGGATTAAGTCAGTTCACAAGATTTTAAACACCATCTTTACTGATCTTTAAAAAAAAAAAATGTGGCCAAGGACAACGCTGGTTCTGATTTTAAAATTTTAACTATGAGTAATTATCCCTAAAAGTGTGTACAAATAGTTCCCCTAGTGTGTAAATCTGGCCATTGGACAAATGTTCTAAAAATTAATTGGGTTAAATTTTATGTTCTGAAGTTTCACATTTTTCTTAAATAGTGATATAGCATTTTTATTAGTAAAAGAGTAAGCAATTAGCCCTGGCTAGGTAGCTCAGTTGGTCGGAGCATTGTCCCACACACCAAAAGGTTATGGGCACATACCTAGGTTGTGGTTTTGATCCCTGGTTAGGGCGCATATGGGAGGCAACTGATTGATGTTTCTCTCTTTCTCTCTCTCTCTCTCTCCCTTCCTATTTCTCTAGAGTCAATAAGAAACATATCCTCGGGTGAGGATTAAAAAACAATTTTTTTTTAATGTAAGCAATTGCTTTTTGAAACTTCTACACGAATCGTGTGCATATGTAATTTGACAGCAGCGTGTTTGTGTGGCTGGGCTAAATGCAGAAGAGAAAGAGGATCAGGCATCACTTTCAGGAAGCATACCGAATTAAAATGGTCTCAAGACAATCTAGCTAAAGCATTAAGTGTCTAACTTCTGTGTTTTAGACATGATTCTGTTTGGGGCATAAATGAAGTTGCTGGATCAGAGCCAACAGGGATGAGAGAAAGCTGGCAGTGCGCCTGGCATCTCCAAAGCAAGAAATCTTAGGAAAATAAGTGTTTTTTCTTTCTTTTGAGTCACCTCAGAATCTTGGTTTGAGGTCACAATTTCTTTGGTAGCTAAGGAGGGTGATTACACAGCTGTACCTCCCTCCTTTCTTCATAAAATATAGGGAGATGCTGTGGAAGGTGAATATTGTAGAAGTTGGGGGAATTGTGAAGCAGATATGATTGAACAGAGAGTGTAATGCCACTCCCAGAAAGAGAAAAAAAATAAGACTTTTATGGAGAGAGTAAGCAAAAGGGACTTGAGACAGAGGAAATAGAGACGCAATGGAAAGATTGTGTGCCATTACTTGGAGCACTAGCCCAAGGGACAGAGCCACACAGACGGGGCAAGCAGGAGTGGAGTGGGTGCTGAGAGCCCCTGGCCTCTGACCCCAGTAGAACCAGGCCCCCATATCCACCCAACCTCCCCATGCCAGAGAAATTGAGATGGCGACCCATGCCGGACCTACTCACGTTGAAGGAGCCAAGCAGTAAGATGGGTCGGGGGCGGGTGTTCATTGAGACCAGAAGAGGAGATAAGGAACTTCCAACTTTCAAAGGGAAAGAGAGTGAGGGGGGAAAGCTGCATGCTTCAGCAGCTGCCCTCGGACCTGGCTGAGATTAGCTTTCCTGGGCTCCACACTTTAGAGAGTCGTGTATATTGGTTCACCAATGTGTACAGTCTGATAACAGCAAATGCAAACAAACAAACCAACCCAGGATCAGGGATGCACTTCAGCCAAATAGGTTTGTAATCAAGTCTTCAGACCAAACTGTTAAACCAGCCAGACAAAAAGGAATAGACTCAGAATCAGAAGGTGGTTCTCTCCATGACCCTAAAAGGTTGGAGGCAAAGAGCATGTTCAAGGTCCCAGGCCTTGACTCTGTTTAGGAGACAATGGCCTTCAAGAACGTCTGTGACTGTTTCTTAAATGGGAAGACATGGTTACTTGAGCAGCATTCTGGAATGGTGACATGAACTCGGGTCTGAGGTTTGTGCAACAGCAAGAACTGGTGGGGACCTGGGTGTTTGGAGAGTGTTGCCAACAGCCGTGTGCTCCTACAAGGAAATCTGGGGTCACAGGAAGCCACCCAGAAATAGTCCTTCTCTTCCTGCCCTGGGTGTCCCCCTCACATCTCATGAGACTTTGTATTCTTGGCTGATCAAACCAGGAACTTAATGTAACCTCCCTGTGAATGTGAGTGTGTTGGTGGGGGGAGAGAAATGGGGGGGTGACCTCTAACCCACACATTTCATACCTTATCTTGAAAAAAAGTTTACCTAAACCAAACAAGCAGGAGTGTAATTTCTGGAACGAGAAGCCCAAAGTCCCTGGTTTTTATCCTTGATGCATTCAAACATAACACCAGTCACCACTGCCTAAAGTGCTGCTGTCTGACTGAGAAGCAAAGTTGAGCTTACAACTGTTCTTCGTTTACGTCTCACAGGAGGCTGTGAAATTTAACTAGAAGACATTTATAGTCTCTGATGAAAGGTACTCATTAAGTGTAATTGTTATCATTACCTGCATCTATTTTTACTTTCCTCATTTTATAAATATATATATATATACACATGCACACACACACACACACACACACACACACATATGGATGGCATGATGTGGTCCACGAGAGCTCCAACACTGGCATTCTTACCCACTTGCCCACTTACTCCAGTGCCGGTCCTGTGGGTATTTCAAAGCCTTGGGGTCTCTGGACAGTGGGTCTCGTGACAACCCTAGATCTCATGCTCCTGTAGGTGGCACTTTCTGGCAAGCATAGAATTTCACTCCAAAACAAATGTGCTAATAGTTGGCTTGCTGTGGGTACAATTAGTCACTTTCTCAGAATGAGGAGCAAAGGGCTAATTGTTCTGCAAGTGGACAATTGCTGCTGTAATTATTAGCCTCTGTAATTTTTCATCCATACATAATTGCATATTGCAGATGAGGAGGGCCTGGGCTGTCTTCTTGCAGTTCCGCCCATGAGGCTTCTCATTGTTACGCTCAGGGTTTTTTTCCACTTGTATCAGTCACAGTTGGTTGTGCTTTTCCATGATTGTCCTTTTTCACTCCGTAAAATATAAATGCAAAAGCGGTTTTTAAAAAGTTTTCCAGAGCAATTTAAATACAAAATCAGCCCTCTAGTCATTGGGTTTGTGTTAAATGTAACTTGCGTATTTACAAAGACAGTTGCTGGCTGAAGTTCACAGAATCACAGAGAAGAATGAAGCTGGAAATTTCCCCTCGGCTCCCGTTATCTGCTCTCCCCATAGTCTCTGCCCTTCTCAAAGCCTCCAAGAACAGGATTCACGGCCTCCATTTGGAACTTCATTTCAGTGCTAGATCTCTAAATTTAAAATGCCTGAGCCTTGTAAGTTCCCAAACTCAACCCAGGAGCTTCAGGCTCATCATGGTAGCAGTTAGTTAATTGTTAGTTTCTTTGGACATGGTGGAACCAGACTTGTTAGCCCTTGGTTTGTAGCCAGAAACCATCCTGAGAGGTAAACTAATCTGATCTAGGTTTATATGTGAAGCTTTCTATAAAATGCTTTTGGAAGCAGCTGATTTTTCTCATGACACATTTGCCCAAACTCTATTCAGCTTCGTTTCACCTACACCCCCAAACCCTTAACTCATGCTGGAACTGGATCTGGCTGATAGAGGAAGCTAAGAGGAGGGCTGCTTCCCTCCAATTTGCAAAGCTGCTTGAAGACTCTTGTACCAAAGGACATCCCACTGTGTCCTGTTCCTGGAGCATGGCTGGCCGTCCTAGACAGACCAGTCCCCCTGCTCCCGCAGTGCTATGGGCTTCTCTTCAGATGAAAATTCTGAATACTCAAGAAAATTCTCTTTAGCCTTATAAGTCAAGAAGTCATAAAGCTTGGTAATGCTGGGAAAGGTAAAATTTCTATAAAGGATTTAGGGAGAATCATGACATTAGGCAATGCTTTGATATTTCTTTTCCTATTCTTTCACCGGTTCCAAATAAAAGTGAAACTCACTGAACGATATAGTATCTACCCGCTGAAGTTGAGAAATACGCTCCAGTGAAATTATTTGCTATTAAAGGTAAATCTGCTGGAACATAGATAGCAACATGCCTGCAAATCTCTCTGGTTGCTTCAAAATAACACTCAGCTGCTCCCTGCCTTATGACCCCTAAGAGCTGCCACCTGAGACAAGCCCCCCCCCATCTAAGAATGCTGAAATCATGCATTGCATTTCCAGCTCCAAACAGCCCTCCCTTTCTGCTCAGAGTGAATAGGGTCCTAAATGGGCCACGTTTGCTTTCATGAGAGCGCATTTGCCAGTCCGCCTCAGTGCACACCGGGTGCTTCAACAGCACGAATAAAAGGGGTGGCAATGCAAAGAGCCTTATTTTTGTCCCTAACGTTCACCCCAAAAGGAAATGTGCTTCTCACTAATAATAGAGGATGTGACCAAAAACGTTGGGTATATTTATCTGTTCCTGGTTCACTTGCCAAGGCTGGTATTTCCATCAGAGCTTCTTCAGAAAGGCTAAGCCAGTCCACCTCTTTGTCACTTTGTCACTTGTCCTGCCGAAATTCAAGGTCTGGCAGTTTTTGTTTAGGAGATGCAACTGAAGACCAGCCCCTCCTCCCATCACCCGCAAACCAAGTTAACACACAATAAGGGTCAGAGCTAACATTTACTGAGCATTGTTTAGCACTTTACACATGTTAATTCATTTAATCCCCACCACAGCCCTGTGAGGCAGGTCCCATTAGGGTCCCATTCACCATCCTGGAAAGTAGGATACAGAGGCATTAAATATCTTGACCAAGATCGCATAGCCGGTAAGTGATGCTGCTCTGGAGACACTGCTCTTTGATGCCACCTCTCTGTCGGTGCCCTTTTGCATTTTAAGCCAAAGTAGACTGACCCATTGCCTTCCAATTGGTGTCAAGAGTGTGGGGTCGAAGAGAAGGGCAGTTTCGGCTCTCTTCTATTCCTTAAAACCGGGCTTCCTGTATGCCTCCTGCTGTCACTTAGCTCATTTGTGGTTTGGCTGGATTTCTGATTTCCAAATCATATGTGCTAAAATAAATCTTGGGCCCTGGTCCAATATAGGTTCTTCTAGATTCACTTAGAAGTCTTTGAGTAAGTTCACAGCAGAACACGTGCGTTAGACACACAAGCTCATTATCAGATTATATGTCTAAAGAAATAACAAGTAACACACATGAGCCAGTCACATCGAATTTATAAGCCATCAGGCATTTATCAGGGAGAGTCACCCAACTTCAGTGCTCACTGGTAATTTTCCATGAACTATGCAAGCCAGTAAACCAGGAGACAGCTATAGATAAGCCCTCTTGTCATGCACTTCACTGTCCTGTGATTTGGCCTGTCTCCAAATACCATATAAAAATGACTTTTTTTATGTTAATCTGTAATATAAATATCTTTATCATTTTAGAATAAGTTTTCAAAAGCTAGTAGGCCTTGTAATAATTTGATAGGGACTTGTTTGTTTGCCGTTGTTGTGTTTTAAACATAAGCTGAAATACTTTTTAAAATGTATTTATTCTGATAAAACTCTTATGCCTTCATTTTTAATGCCTTCAGCAAGCTCTATCTATATAGACAAGGAGCTGAAAATAGAATTTGGCACCAAGCAATATTCTATAACATCAATGCTTCCCTTGTGGAATAAAAACATGTCACAGGCAACTTTTTCTACACTCAATTTGATCAACTGAAGCTCAAGAAAATGCACAAGGGCGTCCAGACTTGCATTCCACGTGCTTTCCTGGGTGCATGGCCGAGTTGTGATCATTTCCTCCCTCCTGAAGTCAGTGAGCTCCTTGCCCTGGCTGATGTCCACCCAGCTAGCCCACTCCCAGATCAAAATCAGATCAATAATATTAAATGTAAACTGTAATTGAAAAAAAATTAATTAGAAAAAGAATGAAATATCAGAAATAAATCTATTTTACAATATAATAAAACTGACCGAAAAAAATCTGATAGAGATGAGGGACGGGCTTGGGAAGAACTTCTCTCTAACCTAGTGAAGAGCAGCATCTCTCTGGGAAAGTTAATAGTGGTTTTAAATTTTTTAATAGTGGGTTAGTTTACCATACTTTTTAGGCCATAGAATATTTTCCTCCTCATCAGAAGCTTATAAGCAATATGTAAAACATCTTTCTGGTTTCCCAGTCTACAGTCTTCCAAGTTCTATTCTCATAACTAATACTGTTTCTCTTCAGAGTAATTAACTCAAGGAGAAACCAGCAATCTGCCTTCAGCTTAACCTTCACTGGTTTCCAAATAAAAACAAAGGGAGAAGAGTCCTACATTTGGCCAATAGCCCAGTCAACCACTTCCCTTGCCAGGGGAGTTTTTAACAGGTGTGCTGCTCTGTGGGGAGGTGGGTGGGGCTACAGATGTGGATTTTGAGCAGCAAACCCTGTTTTCATTCTGTCCTTGGTTTCCCACTAGGTTCTGAAATGACCAGAGGCCTACAGATCAAGGAAGATTATTTTTTCTCCACTGCAAGCTAAAGGAAGAACAAAGGCTGGGCTTATCAAAAAGGCAATTTCCAGCAGTACTTTAATTAAGTGTTAACCTTTCTGTGAAGAATTAGAAATTACATTAGAACATAAACGTCAACCGACATTTGAGACTTGAGCTGAACTTATGTCATGTTTCCAATAATAAGTGTGTCTAGGTGAGATGTCAATTAAAAGTTCAAAACCTTGATAGCTGGCACATCAAAGAGAATGGTTAGAGCCACACGCTGAGGTCTTCAGGGAGAATTTCCAAAAAGGTGACAGATTTTGACCAAAATTGAAGGTTACTTTTAGCCTGAAGATCAGTTTTCTTTCCATTCTCTTGGGTGTCTCAGATGCTTGGGAAAACCTTAATAATACTAGACGTGTTTACAAGTCAGACTCAATTTCAGAGTCAAGATCTATAATGCTCTTTTCCCTTCACTTAACAAGCTGATAGAGAGCCCCTGACTGACATCCCTTCACCTCCACGTGATGATATTGCTGGTTGTAATCTCCCAAATTCCTTTCAGTCTGCTTACTGGTGAGAAATGGCTTTCCCTTCCATCTGGCTGACAGATGCCATAAATTGCACATTACTTTGTCAGCCCTGAAGTCAGGGCATCGATAACTTCCACGGGGACAAAGTTGATGATAATCTCTTGGTACAAAATTGTCTTTTAAATGATTAGAAAAGTGTGAAACTCTCCACGTTGTCAAGAACATCACTCAAGACTGCTTCTCCCGTTTTGACAGCCTATCACGGTGGCCACGGTGTGCACCTGAAGACTCGAATATTTGTTTTCAGGCCTGTACTTCCCACAACCCGTCTCTCTCCATTTCATTCCAGCCAATAAATTGGGCTCCACAAAGCTCTTGTTGGCCATGCTCTTTTTTTTTTATTAATATTTTTATTGAATTTATTGGGGTTACTTTGGTGAATAAAATTATATAGGTTTCAAATATACAACTCTATAATTCACCTCTGTTTATATGAGTCTGTTTCCATTTTGCTTATTTATTTTGTTCATTAGATTCCACATGAAGGTGAAATCATATGGTATTTGTCTTCCTCTGACTGGCTTATTTCACTTAGCATAATACCGTCTAAGTCCATGCATCCTGTTGCAAAAGGTAAGATTTCCTTCTTTCTATAGCTAAGTAGTATTCCGTTGCATAAATGTACCACAGCTTTCTTATCCACTTATCTACTAATGGGTGCTTGGCTGTTTCCAGATCTTGGCTATTGTAAATAACACCGCCAGGAAACATAGGGGTACATATATTCTTTCTGATTGGTGTTTTGAAATACTTAGGATATATTCCCAGAAGTGGGATCGCTGGGTCAAATGGCAGTTCTATTTTTAATTTTTTGAAGAAACTCCATACTATTTTCCACAGTGGCTGCACCAGTCTGCATTCCTACCAACAGTGCATGAGGGTTCCCTTTTCTCCACATCCTTGCCAACACATTGTTTGTTGATTTATTGATGATAGCCATTCTGACAGGTGTGAGTGTCAGGAGATATCTTATTGTGGTTTTAATTTGCATTTCTCTGATGATTAGTGATGTTGAGCATCTTTTCATGTCTATTGGCCATCTGTATGTCCTCTTTTTTTTTTCTTTTAAATATATCTTTATTGATTTCAGAGAGAGGAATGGAGAAAGAGAGAGTTGAAACATCAATGATAAGAGAGTCGTCATTGATTGGCTGCCTTCTGCATGCCTTCAACTGAGGATCAAGCCTGAAACCTGGGCATGTGCCCTGACCAGGAATTGAACTGCAATCTCCTGAATCCTAGGTCTATGCTCACGCCCAGCCAGGCTGTATGTCCTCTTTGGAGAAGTGTCTATTCAGGTCTTTTGCCCATTTCTTAATTAGATTTTTTTTTTTTGGTGTTGAGTTGTTTGAGTTATTTATAAATTTTGGATATTAACCCCTTATTAGATGTATCATTGACAAATATGTTCTCCCATTCAGTGTGTTGTCTTTTCATTTTGTTGATGGTTTCCTTTGCTGTGCAAAAACTTTTAAAAGTTTGATGTAGTCTCATTTGTTTATCTTTTTCTTTTGCCTCCTTTACCTAAGGCAGTATATCAGAAAAAAATATTACTAAGAGAAATGTCTAAGATTTTACTGCCTATGTTTTCTTCTAGGATTTTTATGGTTTCAAGTCTTACATTTAAGTCTTTAGTCCATTTTGAGTTTATTCTTGTATATGGTGTAAGGAAGTGGTTTAGTTTCATTTTTTTGCATATATTGGTCCAATTTTTTTAACACCATTTATTAAATGTACTTCCTTTACCCTGCTGTATGTTCTTGCCTCCTTTGTCAAATATTAATTGACTATAAAGCTCTGGGATCTCTAGTCTGTTCCAGTAATCTATATGTCTGTTTTTATGCCAGTATCATGCTGTTTTGATTATATTGCCTTGTAGTATAGTTTGATATTAGCATGATTCCTCCAACTTTATTTTTTCTCAATAGTGCTGAGGCTATTCAGGGTCTTTCATAGTTCCATAAGAATTTTTGGAATATAGGATGTGCAAAAGTAGATTTGCAGTTCTAATCCAAATAAATAATACCATAATTAATAAATAAGAATAAAAGAACAGACTCTGTGTTTTGTGTACTCACAACTGTAAGTCTATTTTTGCCCACCCTTATATTTGTTCTAGTTCTGTGAAATAGCTTTGGGTAGTATGGACATTTTAATGATGTTAATTTTTCCTATCCATGAACATGGTATATGCTTCCACTTATTTGTATCTTCCTCAATTTCTTCAGTATCTTTTTAAAAAATTGTTTATTTTAGAAAGGGAGGAGGGAGGAGAGAGGGAGGGAGAAAGAAACATCAATGTGAGAGAGACACATCCAACAGTTGCCTTCTGTACTCACCCAACCAGGAATTGAACCACAACCTAGGTATGTGTTTTGAACAGGAATCAAACTCACAACCTTCCAGTGCACAGGACGATGCTCCAACCAACTGAGTCACACCAACAAGAGCTTTCTTCAGTACTTTATAATTTTCCAAGTACAGGTCTTTTGCCTCCTTAGTTAAATTTTTCCTAGGTACCTTATTTTTTTTGTTGCAATTTTAAGTGGAATTGTATTCTTAGTTTCTCTTTCTGGTAGTTCATTATTGGTGTATAAAAGTGCCACTGATTTCTGAATATCAATTTTGTACCCTGCTATTTTACTTAATTCATTTTTCAGATCCAGTAGTTTTTTTGTTGGAGTCTAGGGTTTTCTATATACAGTACCATGTCATCTGCAAATAATGATAGTTTTACTTCTCCCTTTCCAATTTGGATGCCGTTTATTTCTTCTTCTTATCTGATTGCTGTGGCTAGAACTTTCAGCACTATGTTGAATATGAGTGGTGAAAGCAGGCATCCCTGTCTTGTTCCTGATCTTAAGGGAAACGCTTTTAGTCTTTTCTTGTCAAGTATAATGTTAGCTATAGGGTTTTTCATATATGACCTTTAATATGTTGAGGTATGTTCCCTCTATTTCCACTTTGCTAAGAGTAAATAGATGCAAAAATCCTCAACAAAATACTAGCAAACCAGATGCAGCAATACATTAAAAAGATCATATGCCATGATCAAGTGGGATTTATTCCAGGGATGCAAGGTTGGTACAATATTCAAAAATCAATAAACATGATACATCACATAACAAAATGAAGGATAAAAAATCACATGATCATATCATTAAATGCAAAAAAAAAAAAAAAAAAAAGCATTTGAGAAATTGGTTACACTCTTAAACCTGAGCAGGACAGACCTGAAAGCAAGGCTTGCCTCTCCAGGGAGGGCTTTCATGTCTCACTCTGGAATCTGCTGACTCCAGGAAATAAATACCTTATCTTGCTCTGGTAATGCCTCTTTTTACAGAGGTTTCTGTTATAGAGCCTTGGCAATATTACTGTTAATTGTGTTTGTTAATCCACAGCAAAAAGGAGAGGAACTAAGGAGGGGAGAGGGAAGCCCCAGCATGACTCCAGAATATAATTTCATACTGTCACCACAGTCCATGTCGGAAATTATTTTAATAAAAGGAAATGAATGGATTTAGAGGCTCTCTGAACTGGCAAGTGTTGAAAGAGTCCATTTGGTCATTCTGAGTCTCTAGCAGGACAACGTCCTGGCTGGTCAAGAGAGATGCCTGGTTACCTAAACATTCTCTCAGTGACTACCTCCGGTTCTTAATTATCCAGAAAGACTCTCTTTCCTGTGAGTTTTAACTCTCTCTTGCTACAATTGACACCCTTTACTTGAGTGGGTTTTTTCTTTCCCCGTGCCTTCCAGGAGCTCCTGGGCTGATCCCCTTCTTTACCCCACTCCTATCACAAGTATTTAGAAGTATTTAAGGAGCACTATGGTTTGTCACGCCATCCAGGAGCCCCCTCTGGCACAGGGTCTATTTTATATGCTTATCTTTGTATTGTGAGGGGACAGGAAGGGGAAGAGACTAGAACAGACACTTTGACACTCTGATAGTAGGTCTAAAAGGACCTTTGGGGAATTCTTCTCCAAGATGGGCCTGAGCCAGGACATGGCCTGACTCTCAGGACATATTAAATCCCCCAAGTCATTTCAACCAGGCCTGGCCCTGGTTCCAGTCCATAGCTGCAGGGAGGGTGGTCCTAGGCTGATCTCAAGGGCACATGCCTAGGATCTTGCCTCTGAGACATTTTGCTGGAACTTCTAAGTCCAAAGTAATGCTTCTACTTTCTGGAACTGGAATCTTGGGTAAGGACAGTGATGGAGGTTGTGACTTCTCGGGTACCAGCTGGAACCATGTGTCAGTATCACCACCATCCTTGCCACCAAGCACTTGAAAGCAGGGCTTCCCTAATCCCTAGGGCTGGTGCACAAGCCCCACATGGCCCTGATCCAGGGCCAGGCCCTAAGCCCAGGTTTAGGCGACCTCCCTTGAGACTCCCAAGGGCCACTCTGGACTGTGCTCAGTCCCCAGGGAAAGGGCTGCTCCTGACCTGGTGGGGCTCCAGTTTGGGGAGAGTGAAGGGAGTGAATGTAGGAAATAGGAGGGCACACTGAAGAATGGGGAAAGCACATTGTGGAGCAAAAAAGCTAACCAGCCTGTCAAGCTCCCTCAGTGCTAGTGACTGATGGGAGCCCAGGGCAGCTGTGCCGCTCGCACTGCACAAAGGTATACCCCGAAGATGCGGCCTCTCTGCGGGCTGCCTGCCTTAGCACAGCTCCGTGTCCACCACGAAGACAGGGGCTCCTTCTTATCCACACACAGATGCAGCACACAAGTGGACAGCCCTGGGCTTCTCACAGAGGGGACACTCAGTACATGCCCCTCCCTCCTCTGGGGAACACATGGGTGACATGCAACGAGGTGCACCTGAGCCTGGGTGCAAAGCCACATCCCCCCCAAACCCCGGCAGGTGGGGAAGAATGTTATATACGTGCTGGGCTCCTTACCCACAGAGCAGGTACTGACTTGGTTTTAGCCCAGGGGCTGGGCACCAGGCCTCTCCCTCCATCCAGAGTTAGCTCGATAGAGCCACGCATGCAGAAGAGAGCAACGGGTCCCTGCCCAGGACACCTGCCCCTCCAGTCCCCAGACACAGGAGGAAGAATCCCTCACTGTCATTACCCAGCGGGCTCCCAGGGTCCAGGGCATAATGCCCTCCCTGTGGCCGCTCTGTAGGGATGACATATAAGAACCAAGCACGGTGGAAGGGGATTGACCCTGCTCCGCAGCACTCTTTCTGCTTAATAGGAACAGCTGGTCAGTGAAGTGTTTGCCAGCAATTTAACAAGGCTCACCCAGCAAGAGGCCTCTGCCGATAAATCACAAGGAAGCGCCCGACTAAACAAGGTTTAATTTAAATTCCTATCTGGAGCTGAGAGAAGGGCATGATTGTGCCTTCCAGTTGTTGTATTAGGACCAGCAAGGCCTGGACCAGGTGGGCTTCGGCTGGAGTGCATCCCCGCAGCTGCAAAACCAAGCCAAACTGCAGAGAGGAAGGCGGCAGGCAAAAGGAAAGAGACAGATGCCGTTTCTTCTCTCGCAGCAACAAAACAAAATCTTCACTGATTAGGAAGCCGTAAAACTTCTCATGGCCCCGCACTCGTCCACCCTGGTTCCCCGTTACAGAGGAGGGCAGGAGCCCACGCACAAGGGCACAAACGAGCCTGGCAAGGAAGAGGGCTTGTCCTATGAAGATGGCACCAATCAGGGCCACAATGACACCCTGGGAAAACAAGAGGCCTTTCTCATTGTTTCCTCGCACAAATACCAGGACACAGATTTTGCAACCCAAAGGTGAGCCAAGGGCTTCAGGTAAGTGCTCCAGCTGCCAGCTGTGCACAGCCTTGCCCTGCACCTGTAAATGGCCCATTCAGGGAGACTCGATTCTAGCCTTGCTGCACATCCCACTACTTTTTAAAATCAGAGCCCGGGACTCACATCAGGCCAAAAGCTGACCATGGCTTAATGCCCTGTGCCTCAGGAAGTCACTGAAGATTCATCCTTCAAGGAGGCCTTCACCCAGGTTTCATTTCAGTTTGGCCAGCGATGGCTTCCCTATGGGCAGGGCCTAAGGGTGTAGCAAAGCTCAGTTCCCAGGGACCACTGGGCAGAGGGAGAGGCTCAGAAAGCCCTGGGGTGGAGAAGGTGACTTCCTACCAGCCAATGCCAAAGCATGGCCTAGAGTGCATGCACATTCAATCAAATCTCACCCCCTTGTCCTTCCCAAGGCAAAGTCTGTCCTCTCCCCCATCTCCACACTCCTCTCCATTACTCTTTCTAATTCTGTTTTTCAAACATGTTAGCACATGTTCCCTTGAAATCAGCATATGTTCACGCCATGGCGACCTCACCCCCTCTTGTAACAGGTTCCAAGGCTGACAGGCCAGACCCTGTCAAGAGCGTATCTTTTAGGAATTGTGTTTGACTGCTAGTCAGAGCACAGAGAAGACAGACGTTTAATTTTCTCTCACATAAAAGTTTGAAGGTGGCAGTTCCAGGCTGGTATCACAGAGGGCATCAAGAACCAAGGCTCCTTCAAATTTTTAGTTTGATATCTTTAGTTTCTGGCTTTCATCCTAAAAGTCACCTTGTGAGCAAAGATTAATGCTAGAACATTAATGCCAGCTATCAATCTGGATTCCAGGCAGGAAGCAGAAGAAAGGAGGAGGGGCTAGACTTTGGGTGGTGAGCATGCAATAGACTATACAGATATTGAATTATAATGTTGTACACCTGAAAATTATAATGTTATTAACCAATGTTACCCCAAATAAATTAAATTTTTAAAAAAGATTAAAATTTACCTGACCAGTGTGGCTCTGTTGGAGTGTCACCCCATACACCAAAATGTGGTGGTTCAATTCCTGGACAGGACACATACCAAGTTTTGGGTTCATTCCCCAGTCTGGGCAAATGTGAGAGGCAGAAAAGGGATATTTCTCTCTCATATCGATGTTTCTCTTGTCTCTCTCTCTCCCATCCTCTCTCTAAAATCAATAAAAATAAATAAAATCAATTAAAAATATTCAAATTAAAAAACACACAAGAGTAATCTCAAATCCACTTTAGAATTTAAGAAACTAGAAAAGAAAATAAACCCAAAGCTAGCAGAAGGGAGGAAATAATAAAGAGTAAACAAAATAGAAGCTAGAAAATAAAGAGAATCAATGAAACCAAAAGTTGCTTCTTTGAAAATATCAACAAAATTGACAAACCTTTAGCTAGATGGACTAATCAAAAAAACAGAGAAGACTTGCCCTGGCCAGGTGGTTCAGTTGATTGGAAAGTTGTCCCATACACCAAAAGGTTGTGGGTTCGATTCCAGGTCAGGATACATACCTAGGTTGCAGGTTCAATGCCTGGTTAGGGTGCATACGAGAAGCAATGATCAGTATTTCTTCACATCAATGTTTCTCTCTCTCTTCTTTCCTTTCTCTCTAAAATCAATAAACATATCCTTAGAGGAGGATAAAAAACAATAATACAGTATACAACTCAATGTTTTAAAAAAAAACAGAGAAGACTCAAATTACTAAAATCAGAAATGAAAATCAGGACTTTACTACCAATTCTACAGAAATAAAAAAGAATAGCCAGAACAAAGCTACAGTAATCAAAATAGTGTGGTATTGACATAAGGACAGAAATAGGGACCTATGGAATATAATAGAGAGCACAGAAATAACCCCTTACATGTATGCTCTAATTACTTTTGAAAAGGGTACCAAGACCATTCAATGGAGAAAAGACAGTCTTTTTAACAAATCAGACTTCATGAAAATTTTTTAATTTTGTGCATCAAAAGGTACTGTTAACAGAATAAAAAGATAACCTTCAAATGGGAGGAAATATTTGCAAATCATATGTCTGATAAGGGATTAATATCCAGAATATAGAGAAAACTCCTAAAACTCAACAACAAAAACCCAAACAACCAATTAAAACATGGGCAAAAGACTTGAATAAATATTTCTCCAAAGAAGATGTATGAATGGTCAATAAGCATATGAAAAGATGCTCAACATCACTAATCATTTGGGAAATGCAAATCAAAACTACAATGTGATACCACTTCACAACAATTAGAGTGCCTAGTATAAAAAAAACAAAAACAAAAACCATGAAGAAATTGGAACCCTTGTGCACTGCTGGTGGAATGTAAAATGGTACAGCCACTGTGGAAAACAGTATGGCAGTTCCTCAGAAAATTAAAAATAGAATTAGCATATTATCAAGCCATTCCACTTCTGAGTATATACTCAAAAGGACTGAAATCAGGCTCTCAAAAAGATATTCATATATCCATGTACATAGCAGCATTATTTACAACTGCTTAAGCATAAAAGCAAACCAAATGTTCATAGGCAATTAAATGTATAAGCAAAATGTGGTATATACATACAATAACATATTATTCAGCCTTAAAAGGGAAGGAAATTCTGCAATATGCACAACATGGATAAAATTTGAGGATATTACACTAAATGAAATAAGCAAATCACCAGAAGACAAATACTGTATGATTCCCCTTATATGAGGTACTTACCATTGTCAGTCATGGGGGAAGGAGGGAGTGGGCAGTTATTGTTTAAAGAGTTCCAGTTTTACAAGATGCAAAGAGTTATAGGGATGGATGGTGATGATGGTTGTACAACAATGTGAATGTACTTAACACCACTGAATTTTACAGTTAAAAATGGTTAAGATGGTAAATTGCATGTAATGTTTATTTTACCACAATAAAAAAGTTTTAAAGATCATTGGAACATCTATGTTATCTCAGTGTTGTTTATTTTATTTTCTCATTTGAATTGGGATTTTCCTGGTTCTTGATATGAAAAGGTATTTTGGATGGTATCTTGGACATTTTGAATATTATGTCATGAGACTCTGGTACCTATTTAAATATTCTAACTTGGCCAGCAGTCACCCTGCTTAGGCTCAGAACACATCCTGGCCCACTTTTGCGGGCTGCGGTTTAAATGTCAATGCCATTTTCAAGGCCTTTATCATGCTCTTGTCATCTGCCCCACGTGTGCACTGCCCAGGGTCAATCTGAATCCTGTGTGGTATTTGTTCAGTGCTCAAACCTATTGCTGTGCCGGTTCTGGTGAATTTCACTTGAGGGTCGGCCATGACTTCATTCATAGGTTTAAAAAATCCTTTTCTGCCTGGCCAGGAGTGGCTCAGAGTTTGAGCATCGACCTAGGATCCCGGAGATTACATTTCCATTCCCAGTCAGGGCACATGCCCGGGTTGTAGGCTTGGTCCCAGTCAGGGGAGAGCTGATCAATGACGACTCTCTCATCATTGATGTTTCTATCTCTCTCTCTCCCTCTCCCTTCCTCTCTAAAATCAATAAAGATATATTTTTTAAAAATCATTTTCTTCAGCTCCCTCTAGTCAGTGGCATTTTCAGGTTTCGAGCATCTCTAGTGCCCAGGCCAGGATCTACAGGGGGCAAACCACACACACACACACACACACAGAGGCATCACCTCTGGCTTATTCTCAATTCCAAAGTCTCTAGCCATGTCGTCTCCCTTCCTCAGCTTTCAGAGTCTTCTGGTAGTTAGTGCTCTATGCATTTTGTCCAGGGTTTTAGCTGTAATCAGCAGGAGGAATAGGTGCAATGCACTTACTCCATTTTGTCTGAAATCAGAAGCCCCTGTTCGGTTTGAATGGAAAGTGCTGCCCAGGCATCAAGTAAACTGAACCTTACAAACAGGTGTTTCCTGAGGCAAGCTTTGGGTCCCAGACTCTGGGCCAGGACGGCCTCCCTGTCACACAGGATCTCCTGGTGTCTGTGGGTTACATTTTGGTGATTCAACTGCATCTGCTCTACTTCTCCACAGACCAAAGAGGATCACTAGCTTTTGTTTTTGTGTTTTTTTTATTCATCACACAAGAGGAACATTAATTCTCATTGTCAGCCAGCACCGGGGCACGGACCAGCATTTGGTGAGATTTGGGGAATGATGCAGCTAGGCAGACAAAGCAATAACAAACCCACGGAGACTTCACACTTTCCAACTCCTTGCTGAGCTAGGCCGGCTTGGCTTTGAATTGGAATACAGATTTGCTCCAGCAACGCACTACAGTAAGCAAACGAAATAAGCAAGAGCAAAAAAACCTTATAGGAAGACGGGAGTATCTTCGTCACTGTGGATTTGTAAGGAAGGGTGAGTGTTGTGAACAGCCAGACTGTCACCCAGGGCCTGATCGTCGCCCCAAAGCCAACTCTCAGCTTGGTAAGACACCTGATTTTAGCTTCAGGATCGTCACCCACAGGCAGTGGCCAGGGTCCCACCCCCTCTGAAAAGCCCAAGCAGCCTCCCCGAGCAGCATGACAAAGTCTGCCAGGGAAAGCGCGAGCCAGCAGCTGAACGCCCTGCTTGCCACGCTGGGGAGATGTGTTTTCTCTTCTCTCTTTCTGCATGAGCGAGTGAATTCTCATCTACTGTTTATGTGTCTTAAAAGCCAACACTTTCGGGGTGTTTTTGGTGAGGAAAATGATCATCTCACAATTGGCATGGCGAGACTATTCCTTAGGTGAGGCATTTCCTTTGAGACTGAACTGCCATTTGCAGAGTTTTGCTATTTAAGACAACACATTGCCTGGCTCGGGGAATAGAACGTGAGTAAACTGACGAACTTTCTCGGGAACGTGAGAGCCAGTCTCAGCTCCTGGTGACAGTTAACGCTGGATTTGGGCAAGCACCAGGCAAGAGCGTTCACCTGCCACTCGTGTTCAGCAGGCTCCGTGTTTGTGCGGCCCTGGCGGGGGGGAAGGGGGGGGGCCTGGGCTGACTGCTTATCATACACCTGCCCCTTCACCCCGCCTGCTCCTAGAGAGGGCATCCTGCTCTCGTCCCTGACAGCAAAACTCCCTCAAAGTAGAAGGGCATAAAGTGGCCTTTTCTTGAACCAAATCCAAGTAGAGTTCAAAATCTGTGCAAAAAATGTTGGCACGCTTCCTGATTCAGTCACTCTAGGAGGTAATCACACTCTCGCACACACTCCTGATGCCTCCCCCTTTCCCTTCTTCAGTCTTCACAGCTTCAGAATGTTTTCCTGGGGAAGGTGGTTGGATTACATATTTAGCTTAAAAATACAGACACACTCATCGGTGAAAGAAATGTAGTTTGGGTGTATAAGCTGCAAAATGAACTTCTTGTGTGGTGTTTGGTGATCATACCCCTAAAGGTAAAGGTCATAAACTGAAGATATTGGAGGATTTTTACTCAAAATGGATGGGTGGGTGGATGGGTGGATGGATGGATGGATGGATGGATGGATGGATGGATGGATGGATGGATGGGTGGATGGATGGATGGATGGATGGATAGATGGGTGGATAAATGGATGGATGGATGGATGGATGGATGGATGGATGGATGGATGGATGGATGGATGGATGGATGAGGCAAACAGGGAGCAACAGTAGGCTCCATGGCCCCTTGAAGCCTCTATCCAGTGTGTGGCTGTGGGGAACCTACCAGACCTCCTATCTTCAGTGTCCTGTAGGAAAACCCAGCTCCTTCCTGGCCCTGGACCTGACTGACTGATGCATAAGTAATAGGCAGGACTCTCACCCTCACTGGCATCTGTATCTTTGCCTTGGCTGAGGCAAGAACATGGTCTCTCCTCAGAAAGAAAGATAGTAATAGGAAAAGACCCTCAGCTGAGAACCAAGACATGGAGCTCTTCAGTTTCAAGGGCAAAATCAACCAGCTATCATTGTCTTATCTGTATGTTAAAAATGATTCATCAGAACAGAAAAAGCAATTCTGTTTACTGGTCCTGCAGCATCTCTTCCAACCCCAGCAGGATCCAGGACCCTTGGCGTTAGGACAGCGTGCCAGACAGAGCCCCTTCCCAGCTGATGGGCAGCAACTCTGCTCACTTCTCAGCCCCAGGCACCTGCCACACTCAGAGCACTAGCCTCCCAGTAGGAGAGAGCTGGGCTAAGGTCTGGGACTTGTGTCCTAAGGTCAGTGGTTCTGGGGCATTGACCAGCAAACCTCTTGAAGGCAGCTATTCAAAGAAGAGTTGAACAACAAATGGAAGGGGGCTTGGGGCAGCGCCCGCTCTCCTTTCCCTGGCTCATCAGAGTTCTGTGGGGGCCAGACTAGCTCCTCCCCCACACTTCCTCCAGAGAATGTTCCCTGGTTGGCATAGGCAGGTTCAAGAAGAACCTGCTTCCCGGCTCTGAGCTGGCAGCTAAGGTGGGCATGAGAATCCCGCGGGCTAAACCACTGAGTCTCACAGGGGCCTTCTGGGGAGGGGCTCCCACAGATAGGCTTCCTCTATCTTCCTCCTCTTTCCAGCTCCCCAACTTTATACTGTCTTGCGCATTGGTCCAAAGCTCTTCCCTCTTTACAGCCCTGTCATGTCTGCTGGATTGTGGGCACCCAGGAAAATATCCCCTAGTTATCTGCTCCTGCCCCGCCCCCCCCCCCAGCCTCCCCAGCACATTGTGAGCCCTGCTGGGACCTGGATCCTCCCTTGTAAGGAAGCACCTGAGTCTGATGCTGTCCAAGCTGCTTTCTAGCCCTGGTACTTCCTTTTAGAGAGTGTGTAGCTATTTTCTTCCTCAGATTCCCCAGAGCAGAGATCCAGCTCCTCCCCCCTTCTGGGCCCCATGGAAGATCCAGAGCTGGAAACAGAGCAACGGGCTTAGCAGCAGCCTCTACCTGCCCTGTGCAGGTCCACAGAAGCCACTAACCACCTGTGACTGTGTACATTTACACTCAAAGTAATTAAAATTAAATAAAACTTCTATTTTGTTTATTTATTTTGTTAATTAGATTCCACATCTAAGTGAAATCATATGGTATTTGTTTTTCTCTGGCCTATTTCGCTTAGCATAATACTCTCCAGGTCCATCCATGCTGTTGAAAAAAGTAAGATTTCCTTTTTTGTTTTTTTACAGCCAGTAGCCACAGAGAAGAGGCTGACAGCTGTCATAGACACAGACACAGTATGGTGACCACCAGAGGGAAAGGGGGTGGGGGCAGGTAAAAGAGGGTACAGGGGGGATAAATGGTGATGGAAGGAGACTTGACTTGGGGTGGTGAACACACAATACAATATACAGATAATGTATTATAAAATTGTGTACCTTAAACCTATATAATTTTATTAACCAATGCCACCTCAATAAATTTTTTTTAATTTAAATAAAACAAATTTCAGTATTTCAGTCATACTAGCCACTTTTCCACTTCTCAGTAGCTGCTTGTGGCTAGAAAAGCAATTCTATCATGATGGAAGTTTCTCCTAGATAGTCCTGCCCCCCCTCCTGGCCACACACACACACGAGGTTGGGGTCTTAGGGCTGAGAAATGTCCTGACATATGGAAATGACAGACACAGTCCTAGCAATTCTGATCCAAACCCTCATGCCCAGAATGTTCTCCTTCACTTCTTTCTGAGAAGACTTCAGCACTAACTGTGAGTCAGAGAAAGAGCCCCAACCCCTCAAACATGAATCCCATACTGAATTTTTAAGCAGTCACCCTCTCCGCAGTTACCACAGTTTATACCACTGGACCATTCAGTGACCACTTGCCCAGTGTGCCCTGGGCCAGAAATGTGAGGATTCGGGGAGGGCGGAGACACACCAACCGTGGTGCTGCCCTAGGGAAGCCAGTGTGTCTTGTCCTCCAGAACATTAATTTGAAGCAAGATACATATTCTGAGAATTTTCCCACCCAGTGTGGCTGGGATCGGAGGCTGTCTCAGCTTCCCAACCCCTCCAGCTGGCTGGCTCTGCTTGCACTGTTAGGAGCCTTTGCCCTCCATGCGCACTCTTTAGGTGGGACCCACGTCCCTGTGCACACAATGCAGGGACACAAGAAGACTGCTTGTCCCCGAAACCTCAAGGCACCAAGCATCTGGAAGGTAAGGCAAGACCAGCCAACCGGGCAGTCACATGGAGAGAGAGATGGACCTGCTGTGGCCATCTTTCTACCCACTCCCCCCCAGGCTCTGTTCCTGCACAGTCCAAGAGGGGCTCAGGTGGCTACCAATGTAGGACCTCCCAAGTGAACGCAGTCATCCTGGCCCCTTGCTTTCAAATTCTTCCCTTGATGGGTTTATGGGCTGCAGACTGTTCCCACCTGGTTCTCCACGAGAGCTCACCTTCTCCTTGCTTGTAGGCACCTCTGCCTTACTTTGTCCTTAAATGTTGCATGTCCTTCCTTTCTGCGTAGACTGCCCTTTTTCACTCTCATTTTGCTCATTTTTCCCCCCATTTGCTGTTGTTGAATGTATTCTCCATGGCGCTCCATGGTCTGGGGGCCTGGTCTGCGCAGACTGCATTCCTGCCTCCCTTGCCCTCTGGCACCTGGGACAGCCAGGGGAGAAAGTGGGCAGGAGAGGGGAGAACCAGAGGAGAGTGGCGGGTATGTATTACCCTCTCCTTCCTGCCCTCCTGCCCTTGCTGAGATTCTAGTGGGCCCTCATTTTTCCTGGGCCCCTCTTTTACACTGTCCCCTACCCTCTATCCCTTCATGTCTAGGGACAAGAATGTCTCCTCTTGTTGCTGTTACCCAAGTACTTTACCACCCTTCATTGGGTCTCCCAACCCTGCCCTGCCACACCTCTGTAAGTAGCCACTTCTACAAACCCTTTCCTTTTAGCTCTTCTGCACAGACCACCTGTGTTTTGCCAAGACCAAGTGAACCAGCACCCTTTGTAGCTGGAGCAGATTCTGCTCATCTGTTGCTGCATAACAAGCCACCCCAAACACGGTGACATAACACAACAGCGGCCATGTGTTACTGCTATTTCTCATGGTCTGGCTGTTGACTTAGCCCAAGTAGGTGGTTCCCGCTCTAGGTCTCTCATGAGACTGTGGTCAGACGGTAGCAGGGGCTAGAGACATCTCAAAGTCTTCCTCATTTGCCTGGTCCAACTATCCACTGGGACCTCAGCTGGGGCACCTGCCTAAGGGCTTCCCAAATAGTCATGGCTTCCTCACAGCATGGTGGCTGGTTCCAAGGGCCAGACGCTAAGAAGGAGCCATGTAGAGGCCGAATTGTTCTATGGCTTGGTCTTAAAAGTCACGCAGCACTACTTCCACTGTGTTGTAGTCATTAGAAGTTAGTCATTAAGGCAAGTCCACACTCAGGATGGAAAGAGAATTAAAGAATTTCGGGGCATGTTTTAAAATCAGCACAAATGGTAAATTCCAAGTCTAACACCTTGCCCTCCCATTGCCATCCTGATCTATGTCTCCTCCATACCATCTTGGGTCCCCACGGCCGAAATGAGAGCATGTCTCCAGACTCTTCCTTCCTCACCCCACAATCATTGGATGCTAGGCTCTGTTGACTCAACCTCCCCGGTTTCTCTCAAACACCTCAGCTTCTCTCCATCTCTCTGCCACTGCTCTGGTTGGGCTTCCATCATGTCCCTCCTGTTCTCTGGGTCACTGCCAACCTCCTTCCTTTTCCCCAGGGATACTTGGGGCACTACTGAAATGCATCTAAACCACACTACAGCCCTTCACTCTCCTGAGCAAGAACCTGAGTACCAGAGATGTGAAGGGACTTGCCCAAAGTCACAGAACTGAGGGTAAATCTCCGGATGTTCTTGGAAGGCATTCTCCCACCAGAGACCTGAGACAATTTTTCTGCCTCTTCATTCCAGGCCCGGAAGATGGTCTCTATTGTTGGATTTTGCAAACAAAATGATTGCTAGAGAAATAAATGGCCACTTTTATTATTTTCTTTATTCCATTTTACCAATTTACCATTTAAATAGGCATTTCCAGATTTCTGAGTGTCATCATCTCATGAAGGGACAATTCTTGCTCTTAAGGAACTTCCATTCTAAAATTATACATGGCACAGACAGAGGAGATAGACACACACAGAGAAGGGAGGGAGAATAGAAAAGAAGAAAGATCAGCACTGTTTGGTGGCTGAAAATAGCGTGAGAGACAGCAAAGAACTCGATGGGATCTGTCCCCAAGAAGAAGGAATTTAGAAGCCCCACAACTATTTACTTATTTTTGCATATGGAATCAGCCATTTTATGCAACTGACAAAATCAAGGACAATTAAACCAAATTGAGCTTTAATTTTGGATTGAAAGCGTGATTCTTCCACCAAGAACTCCCTCCCACAGCATCTGAAATTACTCACTAGCTGGGAAAGGAGGCACCGGAGCCATCAGCCGAGATAAGTGTGAGTTTATTGCTTGTCAAAAATGTAGACACTGATAAGATCCCCGCTCCTGCAGGGGCATTAGAAAGTCTAGACGAGATGCAGATTAGGGTCGCACCTCAGGGAGCATTATTTAAAGCATTAGCTTGTTTACGGTTGATTAAACTTTGGAACTGAGTTAGAAAAAGTGACCCTACAACCCCTGAAGTACCTGGGCTGCTGGTTTGGGAGAAATGGGGGTTGGGGGTGTTGGTGGGACACACCTCTCTCGCAAGAGCTAGATTTCCCTTACAATCTAATTCCCCTCACCTTTAAAAATAAAATTTCTATCACATTTTTTTCTCTTCTTTGCTTCTCCCCTCCTTTGCCAACCTGGTCCATAGCTACGGAACACCGAGGTAAAAGTTCACACTCTTTGAGTCCAGACAGACCTGGGATGGGACCCCTTTTCACCTTATATCTCCATGTGACTTGGACAAGTGAATTCTCTCTGAGCCTCAGGGGCCAGTCTGTTCGGTGCTGGGCAGTGAGGGCATCTATTTCACAGGGAGTTGATAAGATCAGCGAGGTGATGACGTGTGTAAGGCATTTAGCTCTGTGCCTGCACAAAGTTGGAGCTCAAAAACTGCCTGCCATCGTTTCATATTTATTGCCATCTTCATGTGGCCTGTTATGCAGTAGGCCCCTTTCTCCTGGTGCCTCCTGGTGCTGGCAAGTTCCCCTCTCTCTCGGCTGGTCTTCCCTCTGGAAGGCTCTCTCCCTGTCGGGAAGCTGGGATGCCACGAAGCTTTTCCAAGGTGCTGCAGGTTTGGGTCCGGCTGAGGTCAGGGAGGGGCCGACAGGCAGCAAACTTCAAGCTTGTTGGTCAGGAGAGAGGATGGGTGAGATGTAAGACTTGCCGCTTCCTGGAAAGGCTCAGGGAAGCCGGGGGCACTGCTTAATGAGAAACCACCTGAGCTGGGAGAGCATCCACATGTGGCCAGGCTTTCAAACCTTCCTGCTAGGCTCCAGGTTATTGTCTGGGTTCAAAAATCACAACAAAGTCCAGCATCACAGGCCTTTCCCTCTGTCCCTATGAGACCTGTCTGAGTCTCCCTCCCTCAGGGACCTGATTTCTCTTCCCTGCAGGGGAAGCTGAGTGGGCTCTGTGAGAACAGGGGCCTTGCTGGCAAATGGAACTGGAGGGAGGGAGTGTAAGACACAGTGATGAACTTGCTCTCAGCCTTTATTTAGGTAGCTCCTGGAGTAGTGATATGCATTTGTGCAACTCATACTGGGCACAGCTCCTGCCCTAAGGGGCTCATGAGATGGGGGAGAGAGGGATTGATTACAGGTCATATGAGATGGGCACAGGGTATGCTGGAAGACCACCGGGTATGTCAGTAAAGGCTTTCGGGAGGAGAGGGTCTGGACTAAGACATCAAGGCGACCTGAGCAGGAGTTAGTGGTTAGCTAGATTATAGGGTGATGGAAGGACAGTTCAGCATGGGGTGTGTGTGTGTGTGTGTGTGTGTGTGTGTACTACAGTGCTACAACCGTGTAGGGTGGCTGGAGCTGCAAGTCTGAGGGGTGGGGCAAGAATGTTAGGAAGGGGAGAGGTTGGCAGGGGCCGTATCACAGACGCCCTGAAGGTCAATGTTACAAAATTGGAATTTTCTCAGGGGAAGCCCCTGAAGATTTTGAGACAGGTGAGTGCCACTGTAGGATTGCATTTTAGATCAGCCGAAACTTGTCCCAGCAACACCCGCTTGGGTCCCAGATGGTCACACACTCAGCCGCTACTTTTCTGTTTTGCTGAGCTGAGGAGACTCGAGGCATCATTTGCTCATGCCTTTGCTTAGCAATGGGAGCAAAACAAACCAGCCTTCTGCGTCATCAGAGGCCCTTTAAATTTTTTTTTTTTTTTTTTTATCAAAGTGGCACATGTACATGGGTTAAAAAAATCAAACCTGACTACAACGTGTAAAATAGAACACAACTGCCCCTGCCCTATGTCTCCCTCCCAGTTCTCATTCCCCAAAGACTACGCTTCCCTTCTCCTGGCGTTCACCTCGGCATTCGCAGGCAGCACACACGGAATGCTTTTCGTTTCAGATTTGCTGTGGGAGACAGAGCCGTCTCTCCCATACATACACCACTGTCTCCTCTCCATTTTCTCAGTATAGTTATGTCCCGCTTTTAGCTAAATCGGTGGCTAATTTAATATTTTCAGCAGAGCTGAGCCACCTCTTATACATATTGAAACAACATTTTCCTTTGGTTTGCTTTTTGTTTTTCCTAGAGTTAGTAATTTTCAGTTTGCTTGGTTTCTCCATGTAGCTATCACTGATTCATTCCTAGCCCTTCCGACTGAGCCCCCAATATCCTCCCATACCTCTGAGCACAGCAACCCCTCCATAGAATTCCTTTTCTGTCCCGAGACATCCCTTCTGCCCCCTTGTCCCACGCTCCAGGGGGACAATGCTGCTCTCCAGGCAGCTGCCAGGTGGGCACACGAGGCCTCTTTTCCCTCTCAACATGGAAAATTGCTTTACTTTCAGAGGCCCTCTTGGGGACCATTTGGGGACCCTGCTTTCTCAGGTAGGAGCTATACAAAACTCTATTTTAAAAGCTAGAATAATTTTGGATTTTCCTGTTAATTACACTAGAAACTACTTTTAGCCATACTCTAGCCTTGGCTTTCTAAGGTGCAAAGTCAAACCCCCTCTTTGGTTTTAAATCCACCAAGGCCTCTGTGCTGCCAGCCTGATTAATACAATAGCACACAAGGAATGCAGCTGTTATTACTTCCAGGTGCACACACAGTAATTTAACTAAATGTTATCAAAGCCTTTCTAAGAAAAAAAAAGCCTCCTGGGCTTGTTTTAATGAATAGATAAAGCTAATTTGTAATTAGTACATTCAGTTGTTAATATGCAAATGAGACCTGTTGTTATCTGTAATTAGCACCAAATACTTGATTTGCAGTGGATACTGCTAAAATACTTCGGAAAGCCTGTAGCCCTCACTGGGGTCCCCAACTACCCGAGCACCTCCCAGACCTCACCTCCAGCCCACATTCCCCGCTCGACGATTTTCTTCCAGGCGTCCGTCCACCTGCCTGCTGGACAACCCCCCCACCCCCACCCCCGTCTCCGTCCCAGAAGCACCTTGAACTAGTGGAAACCTGCACTCGGCAGGTTCTATCCCTCCCTGCGCTTGCGGTTCTCTCTAAGAAGCCCACTCCTCGGACATGGCCCTTTTCCCCTCCTCCCCCAGCCGGATCTCCATCATCCAGGCGCCTCACCCCGAAACAGCGCCGCCTCGTGGAGCCCTCCCCGTGCCCCTCCGCCTTCCCCCCTCCCCCCAAGGTCAGCCCGCACGGCCGCCTCCTGGGAGCGCGACAGTGGCCTTGGGTCTCTCCGCAGGCCGCGCGCCCCACCCCGCAGCCGGCGCGACGTCCCCACACCAGCTCCTCACTGTGCCCCAGGGCTGTTTCCGCAGGGCGTCCCCTGGAAAGTCGTCGGAGACACACACCGTCCCCCCCCCAGGGCTCTGAGTCCGCTGTCAGCACCCTTCACCGCCACCCAGGGGAGCCGGTAGCATTCGGCGTGGTATCTGCCTGCCTGTCTGTCTGTCTGCTTCACGCCTTAAGGACAGAGATGGGCGCTGCAGCCCTCACCACCCGACACACCGCAGGCCACCCCCAGACACTCGTCAGAAGAGTGACTGAGTCACGCGCTGGCCGGGCGCAGCTGGTCGGAGTTCACCAAGAGGCTGTGGGTGCAAGTCCTGGTCAGGGCACATGCCTAGGCTGCGGGTCAAGGGTCAGGATTCGTGGGATTGATGTTTCCCTCTCCCTTCGTCTCTCACTAAAAACAAATAACAATATCCTTGGGTGCGGATTAAAAAGAAGAAGAATGACTGAGTTAGTCACCTCAGATTCTTTTTAAAAGTTCTCCATCGATTCTCGTTATTTGACTGATTTACTTGCAAGCAGACTTCTGCCCACTGCACGCAGGGTAACCTTTGTCTTAACCTTGCTCAGTGGGTCATGAGCACTGAGTTAAGGAGGCCCCAGTGGCCTGCTGTGTCCAGTCTCATTGCTGCCCCAGGTAAACACCCAGCCCACTCTGGGAGGACTGGATAGCAGGACTGGGGCCCTGCCCCGGGAGGCCAGAGGTTGGGATCGTCCCTTCACTGGGCTGTGACCATTTGGACAGAGGGGCTCCACTGTCTGGCCTGGGTGGCTTCAGTGGTGCGGGCAGGGGGCCGGCAAGGAAGGGAGGAGCAGCCAGCTCTGCCACCCTGTGTATGGCTCTCTGGCCTCCAGCGCTCACACCTGCAGCCACAGGCCCCCACATGCAGAGGAAGTCCTTTGATGGCAGGCTCTAAAAGCACCAGGGTGATTTTCTCTTTGGTAGGAACATTTGAAATAACATCTTTTCAAGTGTGTGGAAGATCAGGATATGAATAGGACGGGGGTGTGGTAGGAAGGGGCTGTGAAAGAAGGGGGCTGGGTCCCGCAGCTTGGTCTATTCTGAAAGGGGAGGTGGTGAAGCTTGCTTTCTTTTCTCTACAAAGTGACAAAATCACTGTGGGGACATTTACAGCCAGAATATCTCTGACATTTTTAAATCTCCAAAATCATCAAAAATAAAACATGATACCATGTGCATTGGCGAGGGAAATGCTTTATGTCAGGGGTTGCCTGAAAGATACCAGTGGAGCCTGGTTAGCTCTGTCAAGGTCACTCTCTGAGTTTCTGGGCCACTGAGACATCAGTTGCAGTTTCCAGGGCAGCACCCTGTAATGTGGACTGCGTAGGGGACAGGACTAAGCTCTTACTTACAAATCTCTGCAGACGTGGCCAGCCTGCTAGGTCCACATCTTCCCCCTGAGAATGGACAGGAAGGGACAACAATGAAACCACTCGAGATGGAATCCTGTCCACTCAGTGACTTAAACCAGCCTCCGCAGCTGGGTGTTGGAGCCTAGTTCTGGAACCATGTCTCACCCCTAAGAATTGAGGAACATGAAAGAGCCTCAGCTCTTCATTCGGGAGGGCGAGGAACAGAGCCCAGCAATCCCTGGAAGGTCCGAGAGCATTTGACTTCCTCCCTCACACATTCTGGCCTCTAAGGGTGGTAACTTAATAGGCAAAACTCCTGAACAAGTACTTAGCCCTAGAGGCAAAGAAACACTAACCCCTAAGTCCCAGTGAGGAGGTAAACTGGCTCTTGCCTAAAGCCTTTGGCCTCCTGTAAAGAATCATCTACTTGCCCTGTCCTCCACCTGACCTTCCATCATGGTATCAGCCTCAACATTTGTTTTCCAGTTAGTTGTCCTCTAGGATCCAGTATAATGCAAAAATCCAGTGACTCACCAGCACTTAATGGGACTCTCAGCAAAGGTGCTGACCACTAGGGACACCTTCCACACTGTTGAAGACGCCAGTCCTCCTGAAAGAGGCAACAAAGAAGGAGACAGGGGCTGGGGCCAAGGTGGGCAGTGCAGTGGGAGCCTGAAACAGACTCTTCAGCACAGCGTACCCTGGCCCATGACTTTTTGGGAAGCTCAGGACATATTATGGGCTGGTTTGGAGGCAGCAATGTTGAACCAGCAACACTATAACTTTGTACTTACAGAAGCATGACTTTCACATCCAAGAGGGGCTCTCAGTGGTATAACCCTAAGCAATGAATGTAGGTTGGTCATTCCATTTGAAAATAGGAGACAAAGTCAGCTTTGTGCCTGGGACTCCTTCTCTGTAGTCTTTACAAATACACGCAAAAAGGTCTGATAACTTGCTAGATGCCAAGAATAAGGGAGTCACCTGCCCAAGCTTATTTCATGGCAGTGGCCCATGTAAGGGACAGTACCGCACTGTTGGACAGGTGTGCACAAATCATGCCCAAAACACTGCTTTTGGTTCTTAAACTTTTTGAAGTGTAGAAACCTTTGAGTATTAATTAGGCCGAAGCTCTGGACCTGAAGCTTCTGGAATGAGAATTCCAGAAACAATGAACATATACACCAAGTTTGCCTAGAATTTTTCCCGAAAGCAGACACCTTCGGAGCTCATTCACAGCCTCCAGGTTAAGATCCTGGTTTAGGGGGTGACCAAAATTGACCCTTCAAGAGGAAGATTCTTCACTGCTTTGCCGTGGAAGGTCATTTACTGAACACAGAATAAATTATAGGTTTTACCAAAATTCAAATTATTTACAACTACTCAGGAACGTCCCTGCAGATAAGGCAAGAGGCCCCTGCGGCATGGTGGGGAAAGGTAGCCTCAGGGGGAGAAGGCTGGGGGAGCTGGTTGTCTCTAGGACACACGTCAACCTCAATCCCCATGGCCTCGAGAGATGGTCTGAGCTGGAGGCATCACTGATGTTTCCCTGGGCGTCTCGCCTGCTTCTGATCATTCATCTGAGCGGCGATTGTCCGGGGCGCGTTTAGTGACAGTGCTGGCATTGCATCCCGCGCAGGCCCGCTCTCCCGGGGTGATTTATGGCCCCCCGCGGAGCTGTGAGTAGGTGGGTTCCCTCGCCGCTGACGCGAGGCTCGGGGTCCGGCTCCCTGTTTCCATCTAGGTGGTTGCTGCCGTTCCCTCCCCGACCCCCCACGTGCACGCCCTGGAGTGGTCATCAGAACTAGAGGAATCACTGCGCGAACCAAATTCTTCGCCGCGGTAATTTTGGGAAAACATTTCTCCTGGGGCAGCTGAAACAGCCAGCCGCCTGGCAGGGTATTTATTGGCGGCCCCAGGGGGTGCTGCCAGCGCTGCCCGGCTCGCCCCAAGACGCGCAGCTGTGCCCCGCGGAGGGCGCAGGGGCGCTGACAGCGGCTCCCTTGGCTTAGCAAGCTAAGCAAGGAGGCAGTGATTCTAATTCCCACAGACGCACTGTACTGGTGAGCAGGGCCTAGGAACGGGGGTGACGACGGGCCCCAGTCAGAGGTAGAAGAGGAGGGTCTAGGAGGCGTCCCTGTCTGACAGCTGTCCGGGCCTGAAGCTCCCCAGGAAGGACAAACAGGCCAGGGCCCGCCATCTGTTCAGCATTAGTATTTGGGACAGGGGTTCACTGTGGCATCAGAGACCTCCGGTCTCTCAGGGGAAGGCACTGGAGTCCGTGGCAGGTGTGAATCAATATTCTTTCTGCTCACAAGTTGCGACAGATCATTTTCCGAGGTTTTCACACTGGGCACCTTACCTTCTCAGCCTTGGGGTGAGTTCCAGGAGGCGAAAGGTGTCTTTTATTTTTTTTAATGTCCACACAGGACACCAAACCTGGCCCTGAACTTGTAGAATTCAGTGTCTCTGGGCTCGTGCCTTTGCAGACAGGAGTCCCCCTGAAATGTGTCTCTGTCCACCAGTAAAATCTGAAGTGATTAGAATAGTCCCCAGCCTGAAGACCCCCATCCAATGCTACCACAAAGCTACACGGAGAAAGAAGTCCCAGCTCCACCTCCTCCCCGCCACATGACCTTGGGCAAGTCATTTAAAGGCTCCGAGCACAGTGGCCTACCCTGCACAGTAGGAATAGTGACAGCCACTTCCCAGGGCTGCTGTGAGGGTTTGCTCCCAAGTTAGCTGTGGCTGGTTGGCTGTTAACACTCTCAACAGTGTTTGGGCAGGACCATGGCCCTTCCTCCAGAAAGCAGTTTCCTGAAGCCAACCCAAGGCCTTCCCAGCCTTCAGGGAGTAACTTCCATAGCAACTTGTACCCTTCCTATTTCCCTCTTTTCCTGCCTGGGGTCAGTTATTACGCATCCATGCGACATACATTTGCTGTCTACCCCCACCCCCACCCTTGGCCCTAATATACAGTGACGTTTTTGTAAGTTTCTGAGAGCCCAAACCTCCTGCACATACTAGGTTTAAACAAATACTGTTGGACTGAATCGCTCAGTGTTGTGGGACAAATATCCACGTTCTAAGAAGAAAAGTCCTGTAGATACACACAGTGGCGATGTTTCCAACTTGAAGATTTCCTCGGCAACGAAGCTGTTTTTCTATCAGCAGCAGGCTTAGCCAGTCATGTATGTAATTTTAAACAGCCTGAAAAATTACCATTGATTTCAAAGCATTGATTTTCTGCACCACAGTAATACATTAAATCTCTTTTTGGAAAGAGACAAAAGAGAACTAAAAGCATAAAATTTCACTCCAAAGGGTCGAGGTGAGGGGGTGATTATACAACAAAATTAATTAAGTTGCCTATTTTTATAGCAGATGACCTGCAAAGGGCATTTGGCTTCTCTCCAGGAAACCCTGTTATGTAATAAGTGAAAGCTGGGCTGTGTCCCAGAGAGGAGCCCATGCATCTCTGGCTCTCACAGTGGCTGACTGTGTCCCAGGGGCCACAGGGCTGCCTCCCGGAGGCCCAGGGACCCAGAGGCTGGTAGGAAGAGTGTGAGACCACCCGCCCAGGCTCAAGCTCCACACATGCCTCTCTCCGGAAGGCAGATGTTGCCTCTCCAAATGAGTCCTGTGAGTCGGGTCATCTCTGGGTTAGACTTGTTTTGTTATTGAAACTACAGGTTTAAAAAAAAAGAATATTGATTTTTTTTAACTAAGAAGAAATCTCCTCAGGCACGTATGTGATGACTTACACGTATAACCACCATTCATAATTTTTTCCAAGCCAACCTTGTTCCCATGACCTTCAGTAATCTTGTTTTCCCAGTGGAAAATGCTCAGAGCTAAAACAGTCCCGTATAATTTGGTCTTTACACTGAAAAAAAGACTTTTTTTTTTTCTCACTGTCCTTTACTTTGCCTTCCCCTGGCTGCTCCACCACCCAAAAAAGGAAGACCCTGAAACGTCTGTCTGGGTTTCAAGCTCAAAGCAGATTTTATTTATTTATTTATTTTTAGAACACATCGGTTAAATCTGTTCATCTTTTTTTGAGTTGAGGGACTGGGAGAAATCACACATCGTTTCTGATGTGATATACCCATGGGCGGTTTTGCATCCTACCCAAAGATAGCTCCACTTCATTTTAAGATGTTTTGCCTTCTATGGCAATCAAAATCAAACTTGCCTAAGGAGACGGGTGTGGGTTACGCAACTCCGAGCACCCACCAGCGGTCTTTGCCTCACCCTGGATAAACTCCTCAGCCCTGGGTGCGCCAGTGCTCCCCCGGCGTCTGAGCACCGCAGGTGGCTCAAGCTCCAAGACGGGAAGGAGGTAAAGGGCAGTCACCTCTGGGATTCTACAGGCTTTGTCAAAGGTCAAATTGTCTCCCTAATTGGAGGCAATTTTTTTTTTCATTCCCCACCTTTCTCTCTTCAGGGAATAATGCCAAATGAGCTGTGAATCAGAAAGTCAGGTGTGTTTCCTTGTTAAAGTCACCTAGTATTTCTGAGTCTCACTTTGCTCACCTCTAAAATGGGACCAGAAGCTCTCGGAGGCGACTCCAGCTCAAATTCAGTTTCATGCTTTTCTTCTCTCTCGGAAGATCCCAGAAGGTGATCAGGGTCCGGGAAGTAGTTCCCTCCTCTCCAAACTTCCTGCAGCCGTGGAGCCTCCAGCTTGTTCTTAATCTTCTCCTGCCCGTGAACAGCAGCTCTGCTTCTGGCCCCAGGGCACTGCCGTCCCTTCTGCCCACGCCTTCCTGGGCTCCCTCTAGCCCTGGCCACCCAAGAACAGCCTCTTCCACTGGATCCCATCAACAATATATCTGGGGTAACATATTTGTTACCAGGACAAACTCTAGATAAACCGTTGTCACTATGCCTGGGCTACTTGATTGTGTCTATTATCATGAACTCCCTAGAGTCTATCAGTTTCCTCGAGCTCTCTGCTTACTTCTCCTTAAATGAAACTTGATCTTTCTCAAACTTAATACTTCCTTTGCAATCTTTTTAAAGGCCATTTCATTCATTCAAATAAAATTATTCGGGGCCTTCTATTTGTTGGTCTCAAAAAATGCTTGCTGAGGCCGGCCGGGCATGGCTCAGCAGTTGAGTGTCATCCTAGGATCCAGGAGACCGTGGTTCGATTCCCGGTCAGGGCACAGGCCCGGGTTGCAGGCTCTACCCCCAGTCGGGGGCGCGCAGGAGGCAGCAGATCAATGACTCTCTCATCATTGATGTTTCTATCTCTCTCTCCCTCTCCCTTCCTCTCTCTGAAATCAATAAAGATACACAGTGGGACCTCGGTTTTCGAATGTAATCCGTTCCAGAAGACTGTTCGAATCCTGAAGTGTTCGAAAACCGAGGGATAGGCCTCAGGATCTTGCCCTCAGCGGAAGCCGTGGGGCATGTTCAACTTCCGAGGCGAGTTCGAAAACCGAAGCATTTCCTTCCTGGTTTATGGTGTTCATAAACAGAAATGTTCACCAACAGAGAGCTCGAAAGCTGAGGTACCATTTTAAAAAAAAAAAAGCCTGTTGAGTGAATAAGTGAATGGACAAATGCCTTGTTGGGTGCTACAGGAAATTTAGAAACACACAGACTTAGGATGATTGTCCATTTATGGTGGTGTAAAGGATTAAACAAGCACAAAAAACAGCTGGGTTACAAGCAGTGCCAGTATTCGTGGTACAGCAACAGGGCTTATGAATGCTGAAAGACCATAATGATAGAATACTAGTTGGGAAATGGTCACTTCCCTAACCAACCCCTGCAAGTGTCTTTCCTCCTCCCAGCTACCCTGCCTCTCCAGTGGAACCCCCAGGCCTCCCCACAACCTAACAACCAGAGATGGTTAACAGTTGGCTAGGCAGGAAACCTCCAGTGTGCTGCTCCCGAGCTGTTCTGATTGGTCAGCACCCAGGCCTACCAGGTGATTAATATTTTCACTATCACTACTGCATATGGGTAAAGCTCCGCTAGGCAGGTGCCAGAAACAAATGATAAAAGTAATAAGAAAGGAAATATTAGGAGAGTTAGTTCCATTCTTAGCTGTAGTGATGAGCACCAGCCATAAGCCTGGCCATTTAGAAAGGACATTATATTCCCTGGGCAAAAAACCCAACTGGATATGGTGAGGTAAATTGAAACTTTTGCCAGGACCATGGGTAGAGAGATATTTGTCCTTTATGATGGATGTTAACTGAGATGTGATTCTTGAGGGACGAGGGGCTACCACATAAACCCAGTCTCGCTAGGATTTGAGAGATGGAAAGCTCCTGGGTCAAGCCATTCCTGAAGGCATTTTTGCTTTCTAGACTATTCAGTTATCAAAGTAGGCGAGTTTGTATTTCTGTCATTTTATAACAAAAAAAAAATCCTGATACTAGGATGAGGCAGCAAAGGAAATGCAAGTATAAGAGAGAGATGGAAAACGGTGCCCTGCCATTCTCAGTTGGCCCCTTTCTCAGCTTGTTGGAGCTGGCTCTACACTCTGATCCTGGGATCTGGTCCCTTTACTCTTTCCCTTTCACTCATCCTTTTCTGACTTTAATGAATTTAATCTGGAATAAAGTCCCACACCTTATCAACCATCTTCTGTTTTCACCTTGCCAATCTCAAATCCTGGGCCATCAGAACAATGCTCCCAGCCCTTTTCACATGATGGCAAACACAGAAAATGTCAATCTTTGAAGGACACCTTGGGGTAAGCTAAAGTATTAGGATGGCTCTATGGGTCTTGGGGATAAAAAGTCAATTACATTTTCTTTACACTATAAAATTATAAGTAAAATACTAAGTCCCAGAAAAGATACAGCTTTATAAGAAACTTCAAAATAAAATCTTTTCAAAATGTTAGATGAGAAACTTGAACTTGCTTCCATGAACTTGCCTTTTTTATATCAGATTTTCATGCTTCAAATGTCCCTAAATCCTGATCAAAACTTTTTAATGATAGTCTCTTTAAATTCTTGGGAGTCACTATCATGAGAAACCTTGCACATGTGGGAACAAAAAAATAAAATCACTTTTTGCAACCTTTCAAAAATGTCAACAGTAGAAATTATATTTAAAGAATTAAATAACGTGTCCTTTTTCATTTCTACATACAAATTTCTTGCGATATCTTGCTGACATTTCTTGTGATGAAGCAAATGGACTTCTAGTCCAATAGGATTATTTTTACATCAATTCTTTCCCAATAATGATGAAACCCTAATGTGCACAATGCACGTGCATTGCTAGAGCAGACTCCTTGTACCTAAAACGAAGCTCCCACAGCAGCTCATCAGCCATCACGGACATGAGTACTGACACACATGGAGGCAGAGACAGACTTAGCCCTCACCAGCTTCCTGGAAGCCCCCTTCTGAGGAGCCGCACTCAGCGCTGTGTGCTCGGCAGCTCCATGGGCAACATGTCTGGACTGGGCAGTGCCATGCTCTGCGGCTGGCCTTCCCCAGTCTCTTGTGGAGCATCAGTACATCGCACGCCCTTGATGTTGGTCACTGCTTTCACCCGTGGGAACCGAGGTGCTCCTTTCTCAGGAGCTCAGAGGCATCTCTCAGCTGGAGGCAACAGTCCAGGCCCCACCTGGCCGAGAGGATCATTGGCCATGCAGCAAGGTGTCTTGAAACAGCGGCTGGGAGGATCTCTGGAGAGCTCAAAGATGTATCATCACAGAGTGAACACACCATGTGTGACCGCTACCCTTGGGAATATTAATTCATCTGTTGACACAGATAAAACCCCAAACCCCACCACCTCTACTTTCTCATATTCTCTCGTTTTCCTCTTGACTCCAGCCATCCCTATAGTGCTGCTGAAAGTTACTTAGAAACCAAATTCAAGGCCCTTTTCTCAGTCCTTGTCTCTCTGTAACTTTCCTGGAGCAGCCTGTTCTCTCTCTTCTACTATCAAGAAGCATCTCTCTCTTAGTGCCTGTGGGCTCTACCCTCTCGGGCCTCTTCTTACTTCTTGGCCTTACCTTCTTGATTTGTATACATGACCTTACTTATTGATGCCTTACTTTCTTCATTAGTTATTTTTTTTCTTCCACCCATAACATGGAAATCCCTGACCCTCTTTTTCACTCTATACCTTCTACTCGCCCTGCTTTTGCCATCACTGTTGTGTGGTCTAAGCTTCAGTTCTAATTTCTCCCTTCTCTTTGGACGGCTCCATCTGAATCTCCTGACAGCACCTCCAGCTCACCGTGCTCAGAAGCTCCTTCTTCAACCCAGCCCCAATCGGCTTCTCTTCTCACTTCCCTGTTTCTGTTAAGGGCACCACCATTCACTCCCTCACCTAGGCTCAAACCTTGAAGGTAACCTTGGCTTCTCAACTGACTATTAAGTCTTGATGATTCTCCCTCCTAAATGCCTATCACATCCATCTCCCCTATTTCTTAGACACCACCTTATTCTAGGTTCTTGACGTCTCTCCTGGATTATCACAATAGCCTCCCAGCTGGCCTATCATCTTTTTTTTCTTCTTCTGCCACCTTAGGCAAATTACCAGTTTATTCTCACAAAGGACCAGCTGTTTAAAAGCTTTCAGTAATTCTTTATTGTTGATTAAATTTAGCCTAACTTCTTAGCCAGACATTCATGATCTGTCCCCAGCCTAACTATGTAACCTTAGTTCATTTATAGCTTCTACACATTTTTGTTGAATTCCTATACTTTGTGCCGGACTGGCCTAGATGCTAGAAAGGCAGCAATGAATGAAATCAAATTCTCAGTTCTTATAGAACTTACATTCTTGAGAGGAGTCAGACAATAGGTAAACAAGTAAACATATATGTTAGATAGCAAGCACTTGTAGGAAAATAAAGCAGGGTAAGAGCGTAGAAGTGGCATTTTAGATGAGACGGTCAGGAAGTCCTTTATGATAAGGTTGCATTTGTCTAGAGACTTGAATGAAATGAGTGGGCCTTGTGGATGGGTATCCAAGGGAAGAGCATTTCGAGACAGAGGGAAGAGAAAGTCCTTAAAGTGGGAACACGCTTGGCAGCTGGAGAAACAGCCAAGGAGCCAGTATGGATGAGCAGAGTGAATGGGAGGGTAAGATGAGATCAGAGAGGCTGCTGGGAGCCAGGTTATATAGGCCTTGTGGACTGTGGTATGCACTTACAATTTAATTCTGAACAATACAGAAGGCACTGGAAGGTTCTGAGTAGTTGAGTGACATGTTCTAAAAAATATTACAGACAAGCTGTGTGGAAAATAGCTTTGGTGGGGTGGCGGGGAGTGAAAAATGGGATACTAGTTAGGAGGCTATTGCAATATTCTAGGCAAGAGATGGGATGAGAGGTGTTGGGGAGATTGAGAAGCTGTCAAATTCTGGTTGTAGTTTGAAGGTAGTGCCAACAGCATTTGCTGATGGATTGGACATGAAGTGTCAGAGAAATTAAAGAATCAAGGATGATTCTGAAGCAACTGGAAAAATGCAGTTGCCATTAACTAAGCTCTGTGAGAGGCTGTGGGGAGAGAAGGGCATCTACAGGGCGAGGAAAGTTCAGTTTTCAGTGCATGAAGTCTGAGATGACAGACATCCAAGTCAAGACATCAAGTTGTCAGCTGGGTATCTGAGTCTAGAATTCACAAGAAAGATCCAGGCTAGAAATAAATTTGGAAATCGTGTGTAGATGATACTAGTGTTCAGAGAGTAGAAGAGATCTCTCAGAGAGCTTGCAGACAGGGGCCAGCGGACTGAGCCTGGGTCACCACAACACGGAGAGGCTGCGAAGGTATAGAGGGCTCAGCAAGGGAGACCAGTAGGTAGGAGAAAAGAAAACCAAGAGACTGTAGTGGTCTGGAAGCCAAGTGCAAAAAGCGTTCAGCAAGGAGAGAGAAATTTGTGATTTGTTTTAAAATAATCGTGTGTGTGTGTGTGTGTGTGTGTGTGTGTGTGTGTGTGTGTGTGTGTAGGAGAGTGGGGACGAGCTGTTGTATAAATAAACAAGAGCTACCACAGATTAATCATTGCGAAATCTGGGTAGATAGGAGTTCATGTTACCATTTTCTTTACTTTTGTGTTTGAAATCTCTCATTAAAAAGAGTGAAGGAAAAAAGCAAAGAAACAACAAAACACAGGGAGTGAGAAACTGTGCCAGATGCTGATGGTGCTGACAGGTCAACTAGGAGAGTGGATCTGACTCTGCAGAGGGCAGTCTCAGTAGAGGAGAGAGCCTGCTGGCAGTGGGTTCAAGAGAGAATGGGAGGAAAGGCTGTGGAGTGAACAAGTGCCATCGCTTCCTAGGAATTTTGCAGGAAAGGGGGAAGAGGAATACGTCAGTAGCAGGAAGGAGATCAAGGGGCCGATAGTCGCTGGTTGAAGATGGAGTGATTACAGCCATATTTCCTACCACTGTCCTTCACACAAACTCTAGGCAAATCCTCACTGGTACCATTCCCCAGATTTTCTGTCCACACCACCCCTCCCCCATCCATCCCGCCCATCCACCAAGGCCCAGGTCACTTCCCACCTGCTGCATCATCCCAACTGTATGTGATGTCTCCAGGTGTACAGTTTCTACCTACATGTCGTTTTCAAGAAATGTTTATAGCCGAGTTTCAGTTGTGGTATGGTTCAGTTGGGGTCTCTGCAGCCCTCGTCTTCAACGTGTATCAGAGCACACCGTGTGTTTAAACTGTGGATCAAAACTACACAATGTTCCCCTGGCAGCTTCCAGAAGGGAAGCAGAACTTCTACAGAAACTGTAAAGTTTCTTATTCCTTTAGATCCTGGAAAACAGCATTCTATAGTAGCAGCAAGAATAACATTTTCACTTGCCTTCTCCACTCCTAAAGGCATGGCTAGAAGCACCAGCTCACGCTAAGGGTTCACGAACTGGTATTTATTTTTAAAAGTGACAAAAGCCTCAGCAGTTATCAAACGACTTCTCTTTGAAAACATCAAAAACTAGGCGGCAGTAGGTGGGTAGGGAGAAGGAGCCTTCCAGTTTCAGATGTGGCAGCTCAGGGAAACTGCACTAAAAAATAAGACATAATTAAAAACACTACTTTCCTCACACCTCCCTCAGAGTGTATCACAGGCACTTGCTTAAGATTCTTCCTGCCAAGAAGTTTCCCTCTGAAGCACTCGTTTTCAGTGCAAAAGGCAAGAATAGACAGGAGACTTCTAATCAGGATTAAATATAAGATGCATCAGAGACGGCCTCTGAAGAAACTCTTAAGAAATGTAACTGGTGCTTCTATTATGATGAGGCTAGAGTGACAAAACTGTTCATATATGGCTGAACCGAGGGAGACAACAGCAAACACATCTCGACTGAGTCTCGACAGCATGTACAAAAGGGCCCCTGAACTTCCTGCCCCAGTTACTACCGAGTGCCCGCTATTGCCAAGCCCTGTGCTACGGGTCACAGAGATGATACAGTCCCTTGTCTGGGGTAGGGGGTGAGGGTCACCAGGGGAGACCATCACAATACAGTGGGGGATTTAGGAGGGGATCTATGGCAGGAAGAGCTCCTTGATCCTGAGATTAAAGGAGGTAGGGGTTTCTGGGTACACAGAGCAGGCATTCTGGGAATAGCAAGGAGTCACACCACCACCACTCTATCACAAAGCAGGCTGAGGCCAAATGGCAGAGGGCCTTTAAAAAAAAACAAAAATTTCCACCAATTTTAGAGAGAAGAGGGAGAGAGAGAGAAACAATGATTGGGTGCCTCCTGCACACACCCCAACGGGGGGCCCATTCTGCAACTTGGGCCACGTGCCCCAACCAGGACTGAACCGGCAGCCCTTCGGTGCACAGGATGATGCTCAGCCGACAAGCCACGCAGGCCCGCTCGGAGGGCTTTGCTGTCATGGGCCAGGGGCTCTCACGGGGGAAGAACAAGAGCAGGCTTGCAGTATTGAAGGGTCATTCTGGTGGCAGTGACTGTCTGCCAACTTCAAAGTTGTGAAAACTGGTGACGCTCTTGGTCTGGTTTGTTGTCAAATTCTGTTTTTCTGTGTTGTATTTGGCTATGTTTATTTTGGTATCTCAAATAGCTGAGGGTTTCATTCTACTTGGGTATTTTTAAACATTCAAATCATTTCATTTTTCATCCATACACCTTAGACCACAAGAGCACAATATAATCAGGTATTGTGAGGTAATTTTACTGTGATCAACTCTGACTATAAAAATGACCTGCAGCTATGGAACCAGGGGCTGCTTCTTCCCTGAGGGTCTACCTGCCCCCTTCCCACTCAGAAGCCCCTCTCTTGAACCTTAGCTATGCAATGATCCCCCAAACTGGTCCATGACAAAGTTTTCACCAGTTTGGGATGAAATGTAGAAGCAAAGGATAGTGTAGCAAGTCTTTCATAAAACAAAATCTGTTCTATGTAAAGGGGTGTCCTGTCTTCTATCTTATGCCCTACTTGCTTTTCGGGTGTTAAGATTCCCTTTATTTTATGAAATGATGACAACAGAATTTTTGGTAAATACCCTTCCATAGCAAAACAGCTGGCAATCCCAGATCTGTGCACTCATTTTTGGAAATGTGAACTCTTCTGAGGCCCCTGCTCTGAGTGCCCAATGCCACCTTGCTCTTCCTGCACAGTGGTCACCTGAAACCAGAGTCTGGTCGGGGGAGGGGCATACCCAGTTCACCAAGGCTGACACCTACCTGCCACAGGGGCAGAGTTGACAGCTAACTATGCAACAACCAGGATAATGTTGTCAAAGTGTATAATTTTACCACATATTTCATCCTATTTACAACTTTAGAATTTAGCATCTTAATGAAAATATTAAATTTCTTTTCATGGCTTCCGCATCACTCACATTTAAATATTGTTAAATAAGTAAAGGTCTTAAAAATGTATTTATTTCCCTGCTCCCAGTGTCATCTCCTTATTTTGGAAAGAGGTGTTTGATGTCTATTACCTATTAGTACCAAAGGAACAACTAAAATAGTCTGGGACCCTGGCACGGACACAGTCCTCCATGCAGGGGCTGGAACAAGCCTTTTGGAGAATGCTGTACAATTAACCAGGCCCTGGAGTCAGAAAGACTTATGTTTGTGTCTCAGTGCACAACTTACTAGCTATGTTACCTTGGGCTACTTAACCCTCTGAGTGTCAGGTTCCTCAACTACAAAATGAGGTTAATAATGGTACCTACCTGCATAGAGTGGTATTTAGGACAGTCTTGGTGCTTGGTGAATATTCAGTAATGGTAACATTGCTATAATCGTGAATATAGGACACTTAAAAAGCACTGTCTTTTATACAAGAGTCATGTTATACCTGAAAAGGTTCCTGCTGATCATCTGGCCCAATCTTGGCATTTCATAGCTGGGGGAGGGGAGAAATGAGTTCCAGAGAAAACACAGAACCATTGAGAGTCAGAGCCTAGAGTTGGTCTCTGGGCCCAGCCCACGGTTTTCCCCACCACATTAGTTTTCTCCAACTGACAGTATTTGCTTCTTGACTTTCCAGGTTTTCTGACCAGAAAGAACTACACATGTAGTTCAAAATAGTGGTATCATTTAAACACTTAAAGATGGAAAATTGGATACCACAAAAATGCATAGTCACCAAAAAGTTGGTAGGTCATTACTTCATCATTTTAGAATACTTATTGCTGAGCATTCTAAAATAATAAAATGCATTAAAAATGGTGTAACAGAATGTCTACCCATACAATAGAGTGCTAAAATGAGTTGGATGAACAGATTATACTTAAAATCACAAAAGATGTGTTTTCCCCCACTCCCCTACACTCCAAAAACAAAACATGCAAATTATACCCCCCACACCAATCAAGTTTCTTGGTTTCTTGGGAAGAAAAACAGAGGATTTTCCAAGTCCTTATGCTAACCTTCAGAATGTGGCACAACCACATAGGTTATGTCAGGCATGGGTAATAGCAGTAGGATCTGATGCCAGCAATAGAAGGGACATAAAAGCATCAGTGAAATAAAAGGATACAAAGGCATCATCACAAGTAACATAAAGCAGATACACTTTCTGTTATTTTCAGTCAGTAGTTTTATTACAATTTGCACTGACACACAATCAGAGAAGGAATGTCCTGACATTTTCTGAGCATTTCACAGAAAGCAAATGTAACCATCCAGGCAGTCGAGTCATCCACATCTTTCCAGACACAATGCAAAGCTTTTGTATGTGATAACTCAGAAAAGCAAAGTTTTTTTATTCTTGTCTACAAAACTTCAGTGTCAAAAAATTGTTATTGTGAAGGGAGCTGAGAAGGGAAATGTTTCATTCCTGATGTTCCAAATCCTGGCTCTGGATCCCTCCCCGACTTTCTAGATGACTTTTTATGATACTGCAGGTGGTAGTGTGTTCAGGGGGCAAAGGGGTCTACTTATAAGGCCAACTTTACTATATTACACTTCACTATAACTGAAAAGGAAGGAAAACTAAGGAATTTAACTGCTGGAAAATGCACAAAGGCAAGGAGAAAAATCTGGTTGTATTAAAAATGAGAGGCTCTTTTCACATAACTTATTTAAAAGGTTACAATTACCATAAACATTTAACTCCATTAAAGATCACTGGCAAAAGCTTGCTCTTATATCAGCAAAAGGGCCCTGCATTTACACAGGTCCAGGAGAAAGCAATATGCGGTGTGAAAAGAGCCACTAATCCTGGTGAAGGAGACATCAACTCCTTGGAGTTGCATCGGCAGTTTTTTAGATCCACTTTGTCCAGACACTATGGAACTTTGACAAATTTCCATCTTTCTACAGTCATGTGGAAGTCGGGTGTTTTCATCCCTTCAGTGCCCAAACACACAAAAATATTCTAGGAAAGAAACCCTAAAATGGCATTTTGGGTAAATTCACCATATATTACATAAGTTGGGGACAACAAAGGAAAACACCTGAGCATGACACTACTATTTCATATAGAAAAGCACTGCAGGAGAAAATTTTGTTTAAAAACATTTAAACTCAGGTGAATATAAATACATTTTTGGTTAATCTGTGCTATAACATGTATAAATCCTGTCAGATACTCAGTCTCCTAGGTAAGTAGCTTGGATTTTCATTTCCGACTGCATTAGTAGAAGAATATACACTGTTGCATATACTCACATATATATGCATAGACATGTATAAAATTCAGATCATGAAAAAATTTTTAAAATACACATACTTAAAACCTGTACCTCTAAAAATAAATACATTAGCCTCTAACAGTCTAATTCTCAATTCCTTCACAAACCAATCAGAACACAGTTTCTCAACAATGGCAGATGACCAATTAGCTGCTCTTTAAATCCATTATCTACCAGTAAATGTTTTAAAATTCAGACATACAACAGAAATAGCATTCCCAGAAGAAAATGTAGATAGAATTCTGGCTTTGAAAAGAAATGTCTTGGCCTCCTTGGTGTTCAGTTCCTACAGATGTCTGCTCTTTGCCTCTGCATTTACGTGGCAGTGGGAGAAGATTTTCTCATGGCAGCATTCTCTCCCATTGCTATTACTTTCTAATCAAAGGAGTCAGTTGGCATTTCCTTTGCCATTCTGTTAGAGGGAACTAACACACACTACTTGTGTTTGATATCACTCCTATAATCACAGTGAGTTGTGTGTTTCAATGTAATTTACAATGTGCTGATACCACTGAGGTAAAGTAGTAGCCCTGGCATTTAAAAAAATGTCTCTTGGAAAACAACAGGTAAAGGATCTGGGGTATAGATCTAAGTCCTATGAAGAAACTCAAAACCCCTGCCAGAATGGACACCCTGGAGATCCGATACTGCAGTTCAGACAGCAGAAGCAGATGTAAGCACGCAGTACACTTCCTTCAGAAAGGATGCAGTTCACAAAGAGAGCTTTACTTGTTTCCTTTTACATTTCCAAAAAGCTTCTTAAAATTATAAAGCCAGACCAAGTTGTTTAATATATACAATACTTAACAACCCTGTCATTTGTTTTTGAATACAAGAATCTCAGGAATGGAGAAAATCCATGATAAAGGATATGAAGAATGTTTGATGCCATTGCCTAAATGTTTTAAAAGGAAAATTTACCATAGCTGGAATACAACTTCTAAAAAATACAGTGTTCTGGGCGCTCACAGTTCCAGATTGCTAACTTTATAAATTAAAGGTAGGAGTTATCCATATATAAACAAGGCCTCTTTTTCATTGATTTCAATCTTGTTCAAACCTTTGGATATTTCAATCTTCAGATTCCACAAGGTAAGGCTGTGTTTATCAAATATAAATAAAATGTTTAAGTCCATGATGTATTTATTGTAGCACTAAGAAAACAATTGAGTCAAATATTTACAACCTGGCTACAATACTTTTCTTTAAAAAAAAAAAAATTCAAATGTGTATCAACATCAAACCACATTCTTTGTTGAATTTCTCTGGCTGCAAATGGGGCGACAGCATTTCTCCTCACTCATCTCTCAGTCCTGAAGTCGGAGGCAGGACTTAGGTCAAAGGGCGCGGTCTTTTGGGAGGTGGTGGAGGCATGAGCTCCGTGTCAGGGTCCAGATGATGCTTTCTTTTCTGTCCCTGAGAAGCTGCTGCACATCTGTCAATGAACTCAAACAGCATCTCCTTGGTGACAGGGTTTGAGATGCTGTTGCACACAGCTGTGGACAAAGGGAGACACGTGTCTCACGTGAGGGTTAATTAAGGCAGCAGCTCACCACTGGGAGATGGGAGGGGAGAGGTTCCCGCCCCAGTATGCTAAACACCACCTTACTGGCTTAAGTGACATGCTCCAGATTAAACTATTCTCCTCCCTCCTCCGCCCCCAAAAGAATGTTTTTCCAGTGGCTTTTCTTTGCTCTGCTGTTAATTTTAAACCAAAACTTTAAGTACTTGGGTTACAAGCATGTATTCACTATGGTTTTCTATCCTCCAAACAGTTTTTTCAGGATTTTAATCTAGCACAGTGCAGCACACTATAGACCATATTCAACTAAGATTTCTACAGAAAATATGTGCTACAGTCCTTGTCTTTCTCAGAAAACAGTTCACACCGAGAAGCATAGTGTTCAGCATCAGCCACCGTTCCCACTGAATAGGTAGGTTTCACTGCAGCTGGAAGATAATATTATCTTATTTTAATAACTTGTTTGAAGTAAGGTATTGTAACAAAACTACTAATATATAAAGCATCTTTTCTTATGCGATCAAAATTTAGTACCAGTCCTTTTAATTTTATCTACCTATTCAGTTTTGAGGAGGGGCAGGGGTGTGACACTGGCTTGATTATTCCGATTTTCAGAATTAACTCATCTGAACATATCTGATAGCTCCAACAAGAACCTTTAAATGTATAAACAGTAACTTTGAGGCTGCAAAACCCAAACTGGCAATTTCTGTATTTTCTCATAAGCTTATCATAATCGTCATCACCACTGACTGAGCACTCAAAAGTACACCTATTGATTGTATACTCTATTGACCTTTAATCTTAGTTTTCATCTGTTTTTTTCCAACTCCACTAAAAATGCAATCCAGAGCAACAATGCCACTACTAGTTTCCCTTACAGAGGCAATGAATTTGTGTTGTGCCCCATGAAAGAAACTTACTATTCTAAATTCCCAAAGCATTCGTGTTGTACACAAAGAATACTCTAAAGGACAGCAGAGCAGGTTTTAGGGTGTGTTTTTTAATGGCTTTCATTTACTTTGCTCTCCATCATTTGTAAAGCTATTAGATTTTCCCCAGCTAATTTTGTCTTTTACCATCTGGCAAACAATGAATAGAAGAGAAATTATCATGGCTTTTGTTATTCAACAAATTCAACTTGTATACACCCTATCATCCTGCCCTTTAAACTTCCCTCCTGGTCCCATGGGCGCAAACCCACAGGTCTATCTAAAGAGGAGAACCTACGAACGAACCGGAGCACCAGGGGACAGACCTGACTCAATCTGATCCCACAGAGCAGGATGGGGTCCAATGACTCTGCCCATCAAGCAGAACAACAGAGACAACACATTTTGGTTCTCACACCTTGACTTTTTTTTTTTAATGTAACCAGCACTGGTAGGTTGTCACACTCACCCATGGCAGTGTTGTAGGCATTGGGAAAACTCTTGTCTGTTCTCTGTCTCATGAAGACCCAGCTGTTGTTCTCAAATTTGCATTCTATAATTTTGTTGTCATACTGTTTTAGCTCTTTTGTCACCTGTTTTAAAAGAGAATTGAGGAAAATATTTAAATCATTTGAAAGGCTTTTTGCTTCCACTATGTGACAGACGCGTTAGGAAATGCCAAAAACACCTCGGTCTCTTCACGCAGAGCTCTGTCATCGGAGGTGTCTAATCAAGCCTAAGGCTATGGGACGTACTCCCTTGTACACATACTCATTAATCAGACATTTTATAAATAGTTGTGAAAAACAGCTGTCAATATATAGCAATTAAAAGAAGCTAAGCAGAAACCAGCCACTTTGGGGCCAAAGGCAAATATGTTACCATAGGAATCAGCCTTCAATATTGTAGGTGTCCCTATGGCTTTCAGAAATTGAGTGTGTGGCTTACGGTTCATCAACTTTCAGAAAGGCCTCACCATCTAAATTCTCACATCAAAACCTAAGAAATGCCACTACTAGTTAAGAGAAAAAGTTACACATAAAAAGTAATATTAGAATCACATTCAGGCATTGTGCATCGTAAATCTCTTGCTTTTCAAGCAGTGATAATTAACCAAAAATCTAATCTTTAGGCTCTTTACCCTTTCCATCTCCAAACTAGTATGAATTTAGAGATGAAGCTCCTATTGATTTTAGTTGGTAGATTTTTGGCTACTTTACCTCAGATGATTAAACATGGATTACAACTTACTCCATCAAGGCTAACAAGTATCCATGGTAACTATAAAACCTCTTAAAAGATTTTTTCATCAGGCTGTGAGGATGGTTTTCATAAATAGGAACCTAAGCTTATCTTTGCAGTTTTCAAATCCAATGCCAGTCATGGTAATATTTTAATTCTGTCCTCCTCTTTCTCAGCTAACAACTGTTCCTCACAATATGGTAGATTGCAATCATTTAACTTCATTAGCATTATTTGAATCGCTCTCATTTCTCTAACCACATATTCACTACCACCTAGGACTATGAAGACAGGCAGATTTCAATTCACAGATGAGGCAGTGCGTGTCTCCATAAAAACTTTCAAATTGTATTCCTTTCCCCTTAATGAGCATTATATTTGATTGGAATATTTGCATTTTCAACAAAGCCAACAGGTCCAACACATTCAGTGGCTCTGAAACCAGACCTGCCCAAAAGAGTGATGTTCCACTTAACAAACTTGCTAAGTTAATTCTCAAATATTCATTGTTCTAGTCTCAGTTCTCCTCCAGCCCTTCCTAGGGATCCACTTCCTTTAATTTGATACATCATCTATATTCAAGTATTAGGCAACTCCAATGACACACTATTACTAAGTAGTTGGGTATCTACTTGGGCATGCATTAACAACCTGGAAAACAGAGCTTTCCAGAAAATGCATACACCTACGACTATACTAACCTAAACCTATTTCCATGTTCAAGAACAATACATTGTCCTTCAGTGATGATATCAGTTATATTGCCAAGATAGACACACTGCAAGGTATTCATTTGGTTAAATGGTAAAATATATTTAACTGATAAAAATAATATCTCCCATATGTGCACAAATTAAGACAGTTTTCACTAATGGTCAGATCAAGAGAATGATTGGCATACAGAGGAGCTTAATTTTAGTATCCAAATTCTAATTTGTTACTATGACAATAATCATCCTCAGCCTATTACATATTATTTATTAAAACAGGACCGTTAGGACTTCTGTAATAAATTCTGGTTATCCTGGTTTGAGTTAATAAGAAATTGAAAATAATAATAAAATATTTATAAATCAGGATTTTGCACCCATAATTACATTGAACTAATGATATCTTACTGTTGTTTTAAAAAAGAAGAGTAATATACAGTGTATTTTACATTGAAAAACCTTTCATGTGCCCATTTTATTTGAATCTACCAATAATCTGGGGGTACGAGACAGTCTGATGAAACTGAATCTAATACCTCTGAAAATTTTAAATTAGCAGCTCAACAATAATACCTAGAATAAAGGGCCCAAAACAAAGGCAGGCAGAGTCACAGTTGCTGCACTGTTTTCACAGAATACTTTTTGTAACTTAGATGCTGGGTAACTACCAAGTCACAAAAGGCAAACCATCAGTGTTGGCTAAACTAACCTTTGTGGATCTTGAGAAAGAAAATACCTACTAAAAAGGGCTCCCAGTGGCTAACAGGGCTCAAATTAAAAAACAAACAAACAAAACCCAGCCTAGTAGCCATTTCTACATAGGAGCCTTTCGTGCAAACTGCACTTCAGGGAGAAGCCTGCATTGAACTGCCCACCTGTACTGTTTCCGCCATATGATTCAGCCTTCATAAAGGCGTTCCTGGAATCCTTTTTCAAACAATAAGACTGAGGCTTTCCCCTGCATCAGAGCTGCCCAGCCATATCTCCCATCAGCTTCTTCACTGACCAATCAGAGCAGCTCCTTTCTGACCAATCAGGACAATGCCTTTTTAACCAATCAAACTGTGAGAATTTGGAGTCCTCATTTGCATAAGGACAGACCAATCAGGGACCAGGGTGGGGATCTCCGTCTATAAAGTCAGCTCCCCTCTGGCTCTGGGAGCACACCTTCCACTGCATTTTCATGGCTGTGTTGAAATACCAAAGATGGCTCTCTGAAGCAGAGGGGAGCATTTCATGAAGCAGAGTAAAGCAAACCAGCAAGAAACAGTAAAGGTGTCTAGCTCAGCAATTTTCAACCTTTTTCATCTTATGGCATACATAAACTAATTACTAAAATTCTGCGGCATACCAAAAATTGTATTTTTTGCCGATCTGACCAAAAAAAGGTATAATTTTGATTGTTGTGTTGGCGCATGTCACTTTTTTATTTGACAATCTAAGCAGGGGTGGGGAACCTCTTTTCTGCCAAAGGCCATTTGGATATCTATAATATCATTTGTGGGCCATACCAAATTATCAACTCAAAAATTAGCTATGAAAAAAAACTAGATTTACTGAATTTCCAGTCTCACCTGCAGTTGCCTTGGCAGGGCCAGACCAAATGATTTCTCGGGCCATATATGCTAGACATTCCCCACCCCTGAATAAGGGAACAGAGGTCAGTGCCCCTGATTAAATAATCACGTATTGCATGTTTTAAAAATTCCTGAGGCACACTGGTTGAAAATTGCTCATCTAGCTGGAGAGGGGCCTAGCCCCAGGGCCACCTGCCGTCCATGCTGTTTTCACAGCCATGCTGTATCACAAGCTGTTTTGCATTAATAAAGTTTCCTTCTTCACTGCACCCCGAACTGGGGATTCCTGTTGGTGCTGAATTGGTGCCAACAACCATCGGTTGACACTTGCTCTAGAACTTACTGCCCTTGCTTTGTGCCAGCTGTTTTCTTACCAAGAGCTCATCTTTCTTTTAGAGAAACTGCACAAAGGCTTGAGGGAAGGGGGGATTTCTCTGAACTAATTTGCTCTGGAGACACTTTAATAAATATTCTTAGAATCGGAAAGCCATCAGTGAGTTGTTTCGGGTTTTTTTTTTTACTTTCAATTTTGAAATAATTTTAGATTTACAGAAAAGTTGTAAAGATAGTATAGAGAGTTCTAGTATTCCAGTCACCCTAATGTTCATATTCTACATATCATGGTACATTTATCAGCTCTAAGAAATTAACATTGGTACAACACAATTAACTAAACTTAAGATTTTATTCAGACTTCATCAGTTTTTCCACTAATGTCTTTATTTGTTCAAGAATCCAATCCAAGAAACCTCACTGCATTTAGTTGTCGTGTCTCCATGTTCTCTTCTAACCAGTGATAGTTTTTCAGACTTTCCTTGACATTCTTGAAGAGTACTAGTCAGATGTTTTGTAGGATGTTGCTCAATTTGGGCTTTTCTGATGTTTTCTTATGATTATACTGAGGTTATGGATTTTGGGGGAAATACAAGAGAAGTGAAGTGCCCTTCTCACTGCATAATGCCTGGGGGTATATAGTATCAACATGATTTATTACTGGTGATGTTCACCCTGACCACTTGATTAGGATGGTGTCCGCCAGGTTTCTCTACTGTAAAGTGACCACTTTTCTCCTGTCCATACTCTACTGGTTAGTTACAAGTCACCAAGTCAAGCCCCACTCAACCATAAGGGAAGTAAGCTCTATTTCCTAGAAGGAAGGGTATCAAAGAATTTGTAGACATTTACTAAAACCACCACAGAAATTAAGTTTCTTGAGAGAGATATTTTAAGGCTATACAAATACCATTTCTCCTTAAAGTTTCACTCATTAATTTGAGCATTCATCTGTGAATCCTGCCTGCAGCAACCACTACTGTGGTGTTCTAATGGAATATTCTACTTTCTCCATTCCTTCTACATTTATTATCTAGACTTTCTGTAGGGAAGACTGTCTCTTCTCCTTCATTTATTTATTTGCTTATTTATATCAGTATGGACTCATGGATATTTATTTTATTCTTTAGTTTATAATAAAATACTATTTTCATTTATTTTGTTGTCAAATTGTTCTAGTTTTGGCCACTGGGAGCTCTCTCTTGGGTTGACTCCTGTGTCCTTCTAACTTGCTTCCACTTTTACTTACAAAATAAATATATTTTTAGCATTTACTTCCTGGCAATACAGGATACTCCTCCTGGCTCATCTTGTATTTTCTCTGCTCCAGCCCTGGAGTCCTCTAACAGAATTTTACAGGAATAAAATTACTCTTCAATAGTCCACTAAGAAAGTATTGGCACTACTTGTTTTAATCAGAATTTTAAATTATTTTTGAGAGAAAGAGGGGGAGAGAGAAAGAAAAGGAATGAGAGTGAGAGTAGAGGGAGGGAGGGAAGGAGGGAGGGAGGGAAGGAGGGGAGGGAAGGACGGAGGGGGGGGGAGGGAGAATAACAATGAAACTCTAAATATATGTTTGTACTTAGAGGTTTCCACCCCATCTTTTGTGAACCGCTCTCTGGAGCTAAGCAAGGCTGGCCATTTTTCCTTTTCTGAAGTTATAATTTTACTTTTTGATAATTCAAGTTCTACCTCATTGTGTGACAGAAGGTAGATTTTTAAAAATGTATCTCAAGTAGATGAACTCAAACAAAAATCTTATTTTTATGTAAATAACTTCAATTCCTAGTACTTACCAAGGCACAAGTATATGTTGGACACCATGTAAATTACTAGTTGGAAGGAGTTCACAGTTATCATGTGAGAATCCTTTAGATGACATTGTATCTTTATAAAGCTGAGTACTTGGCAGTTATTGTGATAAAAACCAAGTATCACAAAAATCAATGTGGTACAGTAAATGAGACTGGTGGTGTAGGATCTGATCCCAAGGTCTGAGAAGTTATGCAGTCCTCAACATGTGCTCAATTGTTAGGACATAAACACAAAGTTGACTGGATCTATCCGCTTCATAAATGGAACCTGTTAGGTATTTCTTGTGGTTTAGAGGTGCCGTGCATAAGGCAAAATCAAAAAAGTTTGACAACCTCTGCCCTAAATTCTTTTCATTCATCCTTTCCCAGCTCCTAGTCTCTAAATTCACACAGCCTTCTAGCATTGAGTAGAAGCCAGAGTAGGGAAGAACTCTGCTTGAGGTACAGAAAACAGAACTGGTAGAGAATGAGAACTTCAAGTTAATTTCCTTTCTTTGATCTAGGCCACAAAATATGTACTCCTCATTGACCTCCGCAGTATCAGTACAGCACCCAGGCCAGGGAAGATCGTCAGGGAGAATGTTGGCTGAATTCAAGAGAATCTCGAGCCTCTATCAACTAGTTTACTTGCTGATGGTTTGTTAAGTCAAGTAAGCTAGTACTATCTCTGGCCTTTCTCTGCCTCCTTCCTCCTTTCCACCCCCCCCCAACAAAACAAAAGATTTAAATATCTTAAATATCCTCAGTTTGTCTTTGAATAAACACAATGCATCTGTCCTCTCTATTTCTGGTGCCAGGTCGATATGATGCCATGACCAGCCTCTGCTACCATGGTATTGAAGGCAGCATATCCCCTCCAACGTGAAGAAGCAGTAGAGGAAAGGGAAGGAAAAGGGAGGATTCAGGTCCTCATCCCTTATCAATCATGTCTAGAACTGTATGGTTCATCTTTATATAAGCAAATATCAATAACTTACTGAGCACTTAGTATGTGCAAAGCATTATAAATTCAGGATCTACACATATAATCTCATTTCATTTGCACCACAATCTTATGCGGTAGGAATTATATTGCTGCCCTTCAATAGGCATGGAGATTAAAGCTCAGAGTAGTCAAACATCTCACTGAGTCACAGACCTAGAAAATGAACAAAGCCAAGCCCCGAATATAGGATGTCTGAAGGCCTGAGGTGAAAATGTTCTTAAGATATGAAAGGAACCAAAACTAATGTTCTGTAGAAGCCCCTGAAAGAGGAACCACATAAGCCTGACTCATTCTAAATTCTTTCTCTTAAACCCTTTTATATCACATGTATAGAGCCTAGATGTCTATTTGACAACTTTATTTGAATGTTCCACAGACTTCTCAAACCCAACATTCAAAACTCACTCTTCATTGTCCCCCAAATCTATTTCTTCTCTTCTCTACCTCAGTAAATGGGAACTCCATTCACCCAGTTTCTCATGACAAAACCCTTGGCGTCTGGCCTATCCCTTCCCCTTTTATTTTCCCTCATATTCAGTGAGGGAAATATATTCTGAATGTGTCTGTCTGTCCCCTCTCCTATTGCCGCTATCCCAGTCCAAGCCATCACTGTCTCTCAGATCCCTGCAACAGTCTCCACATGAGTCTCCTCTACATTTTCCCCATCCTATCAATTCAAAGTCTAGGACTCTGGGAATCAAAAACCTGTGTTCTCCTTTCCCTGGCCCAGCGGGCATGGCTCAGCGGTTGAACATCAACCTAGGAGGCAGGAGATCGCAGTTGGATTCCTGGTCAGGAGGTTGCTGGCTTGATCCCCAGTCTGGGGCCTGCAGGAGGCAGCTGATCAATGAGGACTCTCTCATCATTGATGTCTCTCTCTATCGCTCTCTCTCTCTCTCCCCTCCCCCCCACCCTTCGTCTCTCTGAAGTCAATAAAGATATATTACAAAAAAAAAACCCAAAAACCTGTGTTCTTCTTTCCCTAAGAATGTAGGCTCTAAGTTGAAAAATATAAAAGGAGGCAAAAGTAGACGACATTTGCAGATGCTTTTACTTCTTGTGTAACAAACTGTAATTTAAGTCATTATTTCCAAGGATTACATTCCACTTGGGAGGGTCAGTGGGTGGAAGATGAAGTGATATGTAATGATGAAAGGCAGAAGTGCAAAACATACTGGCTTGAAGCACGATGTCTATCAAGTTTCTTTTTCTCCGCTTTCCAAATGCACACCAGTCCGACCTGCATCATCTCTGCTGTTTGCTATTCTAGTTGCAGCAAAACCACAAATCAGAGCAAATTGCAGAATTTCTCAATCATTAAGGATTTACAATAGGTTAATTTTAAAATGGGCTGCACTTCACAGCTGCAAAGCTTTTGTCTGATTTCTAGACTAAATGAGAAGTCATTATTGAATTGAATGATCTTCCCATGGGCATGACTTGCAAAAGGAAAAGGCCATGTGGACAAAACAGGTAGCTCTGCCAGGTAGGGTGAGGTAATGATAATGGCTTACTAGACTGTCAAATGATGGCACACTGTCTGTTTAGTAGCGAGCATGATGAGAATTACAAGCAGATCATGGATTCAGTGCATGCCTGGGATAACAAAAATGATACACAATCAAGGAAAGCTTTACAATCTACCATTAACATGGAGAGCAGGTTAATGTGCAATATGCACATCTAACACTTGTTTTTCTTTCTAAATGGTTTTAAGTGTGATAATAGACTTCCCTGATTTGCTTGTTTTTTAAGATGTCTTTGCCACAACCAATGCAAATAAATCAGTCATAAAGTATATCTGTCAGATTCAATTTGATATATGGTCTACCTACGTCTGGCAGTAACAAACACCTATCTTAAAATCATTTCAATGATCACTAAATAGCCAGCTTAATGAAGTTCACAATATACTGAATCTAATGTTTGAGCTGGGCAATTCATTACGATGTCAATGCATAGTTCAAATTTACCTCAGTGAGTCCTTCATTTACTTTCCAAGGACCTGCTAACAATCTGAACCCAATAATGTTAATTTTTTAATTTCTTTAGCAATGTGTCCAGTTATATATAACTTTATCTCCTTCCTCTCACCCATTTTAAACCCAACTATTCAACTATGCCTCTTTTAGAGACCTCAAGAAAACCGTCTTCTAGATAGATCTACATGGCATATGGCAATAAACCGAATTCTACAATAAGTGAAGCTTTCTTTCCTGCTCGGCCTACCACTTAAAACACCAACACAATGCTGAAGCTCTTCCCTTTGATCAACAACTCTACAAGATGACTCAGTTTGCTCTAGCAGCCCTAACAGGCACCAAACCCATACACCTTTGAATCATTAGATTAGGTACACAGAACTCCTTGGTTTAGTGCTAAAGCTCTTGTGGTGACTAGAACCCATAAGAGCAAACAAAGCTTCCCAGGATTCCTTTCTCACAAGTCTGTACCTCAGGTCAATGCAGGCTCCCACTGTCATCTTCTAACCAGAGTAGCAGTAACCGGCCTCTGGCATGTCCAATGGGCCATTTAGTCATTCTTTTACTCTTTGCCATGTACAATGCATTCTATTTTTAGATATCCTTTCTCAACAACTATATTTCTTCCTCTTTGAGAAAGAAATCCTGGAGTTATTGACAGAGGCATTACATAAATACAGAGTGATAATAACACTGCTCAGAACCCTAGGAGATCCTATTTTGTGTCTCCATGTACTATTTGAATGACATTCACAATGGGGTTTATTTAAATCTGCCTCATCAGCTCCAGATATTGGGGATATCAAAAAACATTCAAAAGATGTTGAAAGTTTGAAAATGATTATAATAAATTATCTGCATCAAGTTTCACACTCCCTAAATACCTTCCTCAAAAATATTTTTTCCCCAAAACACATCACAATTACCTTTCATAAAATCCAGTATTTTGGAGCTCATAGAAAACTTGGAGCTCATTGAATCAAATACTTCTATTCTGAAATATTCAAGTGGTAAAGTGCATCACCCCTTATCTTTATTAATTAGTGTATCTTTATATGTGAACATTTATGCATTGAGGGGGTATACAACCAGGGGAAAGTAGCAAATTCATTATTTTGGTGACTTGTACTCAAAACTAACAGTTTTTCCCCCAAGATATTTATTTTCATCAGAAATACTTAACTTTAAAATTACTAAGATTTTCTTTTTCCTTCACGGGGAACAGAAGAGGAGAGAACTAACATTTATCAACTACCTGCCATGTAGCCAGCACTGTGCAGGGCACTTTTATGTACATTATGCTCTTTATAATAATGAGGAAATTAAGGATCAAAGTATTTAATTCTTTCACGGTTGTGTTTGGATCTAGAGCTCTACATCACACTGCCTCTTGGTAATATCTAGGAAATTCAATATACTAGAGGAAAAGGAAAATTTTATTACTGTTCACTCCGAATCAAAAAATTACTAAATAGTTAAACCAAAGAGCTATGGAGTATCCTTTGTAGTCACCATAAACTAAAAGAGACATGTGGACTCTAGTAGGTCACATTCAGTTTAACATAACATAATCTTCTAAAACAGAAATGATAAAAAATACTGGCTGCATGTGAAAAAAATAAACAGACCAAAAAAAAAAACCCCAAAAAACACCACGCCCAAAAAACGCAAACCACCAGCCTCAGGTGCCACGGGTTTGCTAATGCTAGTCTAAAGAAAGAGGTCTAGAGAGAAGTTTGGAGCAAAAAATGGGAGAAACCTCAAGAGCTGGAGGAGAAGACAAAGGAAATTCTAAGTGTCCTAAGCCAGGCCTGTGAAATGGAGATAAAGAGCTTTTCAGTTGAGTAATAGTCAACAAAGAAAGACCCAGTGATGATTAGAGCTGTTTAATTTTTTAGTAGGCTCTAGCAATTTATAAGTCTTTTCTGTTCTGGCAAGTGGCTTATCTGATTTTATATCCAAACTCGAAGGGGGAAAAAACGGGGGGGGGGGGAATCTTTGCAAAGAATTATGCATATATATAACATGAAAAAAAAGGCTATTATCTAAAGATTTCTATATTCAGAATATCTGATTACCCAATCTTTGAGAGATCAGAATTATCATGGTTCCCAACTCCTGGAGATTTCACTGGAAACCAGATTAAATTTCTCATTTAGTTTCCTCCCTCGCCCACCCCCCTCACTCCCTTAGGTTACTGTCCTGTCTTGGGTAAGGATAATGGGAATGTCCCCTAGTGGGAATAAAGAACAAGAAACAGAATTACATGGGCAAAACAATCCCCATATCTTTGGATGTTCACCATTCAACTGCTCCTATCAAACCTTCAGAGGGTCTATCCTGAATAAGGTGGCTGTGGTTACCTATCAGGAAGGAAATTATTTTCTAGACTGTAGTGCTAAACTACTTGGAATTAAAAGTCTGAGGATAAATAAAGTAGGTGGCTTTATATCTTCCCTCTAAAAAGTAGCACAATCTTGGTGCTTAATAAAAATAACGTATCAGGTAAGTGGTATGCTTGGCAGGAATGCTTTTAAATCATCAGTATTTTATGAGACATTTTCACACGAGTGTGCCTCCCTCTAATGTTTAAAAGTCAGCTCAGTTCCATGACAATTAGAAATCAGTGTGAGTCTTTGAAGAGTGCTTCTCCCACCAATGCCATGCAGTCTGTGCCTTTGCCAACTCTTAGGCCACTACACCTGCGACCCTGAGCTCCCGTAGCTTCCACTATGGTCACTGGTGTGCCAGCAGCACACTTGCTTTGTGAGGGTCTCCTCTAGCCCAATGGCAATGCAGGAAGGAAGTTTGCTTTGGGGGTTTATTTAAAATTGGAGAACACTATGGAGTGTTGGAAAGTAACAAGCTGAGAACACCGTAGCGTCTGCTTTGTTTGCCAGCTGCCACAGAAGACCTGGTGATCACCTCCTGGTACTGTCTGTGCCCAGAGGCTCCAAATTATCACTGCTTTAACTGTCTTGCCACCACATTTCAGATGTTACCACTATCATTTCCATTTTTACTTTGGGAATATTCCAGGAACAATAGTCCTTCAAATCCTACCATCTAATTGGTGCTAAATTTACGTGTAGTCATGCTTTCCCAACTTGGGTGTTAAGTGGATATTCTAGCCCTTTTCTGTCCTTAGGAAAGGGAAGGGGGTAAGTCCCTGAGTTAACTATCGCACAGCCTGGAGTTTCACTAGCACACGAAAGCTGTGTAGCCCCACTCCAGAGCCTGATGGTGGCAGAGCAAACAGCTGGATTTAACCCCAAATTAAACCATGAAATATGAACTCCAAGTTACACAGGCTGGCAATGGTTAGGCAAGTTAGGGGAAGTGGCAGAGTGAACATTTGAGACTTTTTTTTAATCTGACATGAAAAAAGGAAAAGTAGCTCATTCTTAGTTGCATTTCCTTTTGCTGGTTTTGTTTTTTATCGACATGTTTTTTTTGTGCTTAAATAACTTTTTAGAAACCAAAACCCAACAGTGAGAACAATTATGTTGATAATGCCAGAAAATTTGTTTGCTTTGTTAAATTGAGCTTCAAAAGCACTTCAATTGAACATACATTTGTGATCACAAGTAATGCCTATTTTTATATTCATTTACAATGTTTACTTTATTACAGCTTATTATAAATGTGAGTCTGAAATGCAGCACCATGACTGCTCAATTTCCAGGCCACAATTTTATGATAATCATATGAAATGTATTCATGTGTCAATAGAACTGCCTAACAATGTCCAAATGGGGTTGCTTGCAGCTCTGCATTTCCGAAGGCCGAACAGTTCTATGCTCCATAACATTATGAAACTGCTACAAACAGAACTCTTTGAAAATTTTGACTTAGTTTATAACATGTACTATTTTGCTACACTTACTCAGTTTAATTGCTATCTCAGAATACAGGTGAGCTCCTACAAGAAAACTGATCCTAAATACCCAAACATATGAATGGGATAAACGAACTCATGACTTTATTTTATGGTTGGATTTATCTTTTTTATTCCAAGGGAATGAGACTGGAGAATCCCTATGTACTTGATGCTCCTACTGCATGTGTAAATACCTGGAAAACACCTTCCATCACCCTGGCACCTCACAAAATAGTATGCAAACACACATGCAGATTCAGTAACAGAAAAGCACAATGGATCTAGAGGTGCCCCTCACTCTTAAGTACTGGTTTCTCTGTAGCTCTCATGAGGAGGCTGCCCTGGCAGGCAAACCCACTCACCCACCTCTTCCACAGTCCCTTTGGCACAACATGCTGGCAGAGAAATGCTGATGCTTGATTTAATAATTTCAGGTGACATTTTTCTCTAGAGAACTGAGCCCATTTTGTCAGCTCCTGAAATATCACATGATATATTGTTTTAGTGTATAATTCCTTCCTCTTACCTTAGATGATAAGCTCCTTGAACAAACAAAACAAGGGCCCTTGTTTTGTTCACTGCTACATCTCACTGAACATATACTAGCACATATACTAGGTACTCAATGAATATATGCTGAAAAATAAAACTTTAGTGAACATTATACAAAGAAATTATAAGAATCATATCAGACTTCCCAACATTCCAGCATTACTAAATGGCTTTCCTTGCCTAGACTGACTAGGCTCCCTTGCTCCACATCTTCGTACTTATTCTTCCCTCTGAATGGCAAGCAGGTCATCTTCTCTTCCCAGCTGGCCAGCCACTTCTCTTTACCAGGGTCACTTTCTCTGGGAGGCCCTCTCTAACCCCACAGATTCTTGTCCTTCTTTGGGACACTCTCATAGTACCTACTGTTCCCTTATCTTAGAAAGATGGCCTATTGAACCATCTCCAGCTTGACAATAAAGCTCAATCAATATGGACTTTAATAGAGCATGTAGCACATAGTATTAAAATTAAAATTTTCACATGCATATATATGTAAAGTTATGTACTTTGGGCCTAAAAACCAAACCAAACCAAAACAGAATAAGCCCCACCTAGTTACATAGTCATATGGGCAATTAGTAGTTAAATCAACCATTGCTTTCTGAGTAGAAGTCCCTTTAAACCACACTGCCGCATAAATTAGGCTCCTCCTGCCTTTGTGGGTGTGGGTATGATTTCTAGTCAAAGAGGAAAAAGGATTGGGGAGAAGTGAAGGGGGAATAGGGAGGAGAAAGAAAGCAACTAAACCATCTACCAAGCATTTTTATGTCAGATGGGAAGCGAACATGCAAAATGGCTAAGGCATCCTACTGCATAATATTCACTATAAACCAAGAATTTTCTGCTTCTGAAAATATGAAAGATAATGACTCATCCACCCAGCATTTATCAATATTGTTCACGGTAAGAAAAAGAGATAAAAGTGCCATTCCCTTCTGCATCAGTGTCCAAGTAGGACAGGCACTGTAAATACACAAATTTTAAATAAGTAATTCATTTACATAGTTCCACTGATAGGAACTCAAAGGTCTTTATAAACATTAGCCCTTCACAGTCTTGCAAGACAGTTGTGCAAAATTCCTATTTTAGTGACTTGGATCCTGTAAATAAAAATAAATACACAATAGGTTTCTACCTTCCTGTCTGCCGCTCTAAAATGAGCCTACATTTCCTTCTTAAACAATCTTCTGTATATTTTCCACAAGAAATCTTAAGAAATATCTCCATCAAAATTTCCTACCAAATCTGCAAAACGAAGAATTGGCAAATTGTCTCAAGAAATATGACTTGCCAAATCAGTTCAAAGTGGCCTCAATAAAAATATTCAATAGGACTGCACAAAGCTGAAAGGCTACAGACCAAGAAAAGACATATGACATGCCACTGAGAGTCTGCCCTGAGTGTACAAAGGGTTGGCTGCAAGTCTCTAATAATTTATCACTTTATTAATGATCCAACAGATGACTTAATGAGGAGCCTACTAATAAGATGCAAATTCAAATTTGGAGGTTCTTTTGAATACCCATTAGGGAAAGTAATATAACAAAACAACTTTAGAGGAGGTATTTTTGCAGGGGAAAAAACCTGCAGAAAATAAAATATAACTTGGAAAAACATAAAAGATTAACTCCTGATAAATATTTAATATGTAAGGGAAATGGAAAGCTATAATCACCATGGAGAGAGAAATGACAGTATACAGATTATCAGAACAAGAATTAAAATGAGACATTCTGTTATATTTATATATTATTGTTATTAATAGTTCTCACCCTTTTAAGGGGGGGAGCACATATTACTGTAGCAAGGGTAAAATTTTAGTAAAGACACTTGAAGGAAAAAAACAATGTATTACTGACAGATGTAGAACTGGGGTTAAGTTGGAGTAGTGGTTTGCTGGCTCACTCTCTTTTCCATCCTTTCTCTCTTTATTCACCTAGAAAACTACAAAATGCCTAGATAAAATAACGGGGAAGAAATCAACACAGAAGCAACAAATTCCTTTGTATTTGTTTTCTGTGTCTGGGGAATGAATGGACTTACAAGTACATCTGTATGTATATGATGCAATTGTATATAATGTATGCTTTTTTTTTTTCAGGTTTCAATACCAAATCCAGAGCGAGTGGAGCATGGAGAAAGTAGAGAGAGGAGTAAATCGAACCTTCCAGCTGAGGTCAGGATCAGAACAGAAAACTTGTATCTCATTTTTGAACCTCCCAAGGCTTAGAAAGACAAACCATCAACACAGAAAATGACAGAACTTAGGAACAGAATCCTAAGTTCTTGACGGTCAATTCTGTAGTCTTTCCTCTATATCGTACTGTCCAACATATACTCAGCATTTGGATGTATGTGACTATTTTTATTTATAGCCTCCAGATCTGTTGATAAAGGACTTGTGGTTTCTAGTACCTACTCTAATATCTAAAAGTGCATCATAGATTCAACCCTCTCCTGCTCTTTGGCACAGAAATAGGGGCACATTCTACTTTTTAAGAGATATTGGTCATTTATACAATATATATTTCTTTAGCTCATACTATTGTGCAGTCATGTTTTCATGAATTGAAAAGGTCTCCTCTACCACCAAGGAGGGGAGGTAGGTTAGAAGTGTATTAGTATCAGAAAGAAAACAGTCACAATTCTTTTATGGTCAGGGCCACCTCTGTCCTGCCGAATGAGGAGGAAGGCCTCATTTAACCTCTCTCTCTGATACACACATTTGTTGACTATCTTGGAGTGAATCTAGTCTTTTAGGAAGCTGGTATGGTTGCAGCCTCTTACAGACCTAACTTATTCTTAATTCTGTTCTATGAGAAAGGCTGTTTTAGAGTAGTTTCGATTTATTATTGCTAATTAATATATCATGCTTTGGTAAACCAGATCAAATTTATGAGGAGAAGCAGATCATGTTATTATGGAGTCCCAGAGAGTATTTACAAACTTCAGGCAGACAGTCACTGAAGGTTTCACATTCCCTCCTCCACTCCACTGATCTTACCGCACACGTAACCGGAATAAAATTCTCAAAGCATTTACTATTTTGACTCTGAATGTTTTCACCTTTGTTTCATAAACCCTTAAAAGTCAAATAATCACAAACAACTATATTTTAGTTTTGGTTTAAAAAATTTTTTAAAAATAGGATCTTGGACGTGATTTAATAAAAAACTACATTTTTAGTTTTTTTTAAAAACTGTTTTAAGGCAAAGATAAAAACCCTGAATCTCACACCCAACATATCTTCCTCCCACATACTACACTACTTTTTACTTCACATATAATTACACAGCATACAATTTAAAGATAATTCAGTATAGCATCTTCCTCATTTGCTAGATTGCTGAGACAACTTAGGAAAGAATACTATAAGAGAATATAAAGAACTCTGGAGTAGGTAGAGCTGGGTCCTGACTCAAGTGTTTTTAATACACGTGCGTTGCACTGCGTGCTACACAGTCGTGAGGCTCTATGCTGTGCTGGTCTATGTTATGCAGCTTTTAAGATATGTAACCTGGAGCACAAGTCTTGAATCTGCCAGATGGTTGCTGCTGGGACTGAATGTGTTAACCTATCTAAACCATTTGGTACACATCGGGGAGGGCAACTCTGTTAGTCCCCTTTCCTGTTTTTTCCTGGGGTTATTCTGTGCTCAATTTATGTAGAAAACTATGATAATGTATTACATAAACAGAAGAATTTTTCTTCCATTCCATTTCCTTCAACTTCCATTTTAAACAAGAAAGTAAAACTAAAGTGAAGAAACTAAACCCTATGTAATTCATTCTTATTCAATATAGCTTTAACATAAAACTATTAATGGTAGTAAATCAAGGCAAATAATAGACTATTTGGTTTATTTTCATTCCATTCTATTCTTTGTCGACCTAAATTGGCAAAGGCTAGCTATTTCATGAAGTTATTTATGCATTAAGACCAAAGTAAAACCTGGCGCTGAAACAAAATACCTTGGGCTCAAAATGTCTCCATAAGCTGGAACCCTGTGTCACAGACATGAACTCCTCAGCCAGCATGCCCATGTATCAGCTGGATAAAGTCCTAGGGAGCCAAAGTCCTTATAACAAATATTTTTTAAATTGTGATTTTAGTTATTTGCTCACTTAGTTTCCCATGTCACAATTTCTCATATGAAAGAAAAATGTAAAAAGAAAGTATATCTGAAGATCCTAATGATCTGGATCCGAAGGTGATAAAAGAATAAAGCCTCTATTTGTAATGGCTTATTTAAGCCCTGGGGGAGGGTGGTGGGGTAAAATGAAACACCATTTTAAAAAATGACACTTATAAGCCTGGCATTGTGTTAGGTGCTTTATCCATATTATTTACATATACAATTTTTCTAAGAAGCAGGTATCATCATTCCCATTTTATAGATAAAAAACAAGGTACATCCACTAAGGTACATAAAGTGGAAGAGAATCCCACCAGGTCTGTCTAGTTCTAAAGTCTATCCTAAGGTTTAGGGATTAGTTTGTTTTTCATTTGAATGGCAAATCTTCCTCATGCATTTTAATAGATTCATGAAAAAATTTCCATAAAGATTTCTACAAACTAATTATGAAAGTTAGTCCCACACCCCATAAAGGGCATAAATATGTCTCACACACCAGCCTGCCACATTTCTCACAATTAAATCTAAGCAAAAAAAGCACAAGAACCAAAACAAACTAAAAAAACTGAAGGGTTCTATTCTTTTGGATAAGATACACTTTTTCTCTCATCTGCCAAATTCCTCTATTGGTTGCATAGCATGAGCAATTTTCTCACAGGAAATCTCATATTTATAGCAAGCTAATTACTCTCTAGAAGTGACTGTCATATGTATATGGATGGTTTCAGGATTCAATTTTGTCAAAAGCTGGAAAATGAATTCATGCATCATCCCATACAAGCCTTATATTTTAAGAGATTAAAAGCCACTGCAAAGACCTATTATCAGGAAATTTCTGAAAACTACCCTTAACTAAACAATCCATTAACCTACTTTTTGGATGGATGATATAATCTACAAGACAGTTTATTTGCTATGATAAATTCAATATTCCACCCAACTGTGAAGAAAATATCTATCTATTAAAAAGGACAGTTTTATGTTTTCAAGTTTAGACACAAAAAAAACCTTACATCTTAATCATGAATGTACTGCATTAAAACATAAAGCCAAAAGATTCCAGCAAATAAAATGCTCACTAATTTTATTTTCTTTTAGTAAATCAGATATATGGGTATTATTGGCTCAGAGGTTTACACTGGTTTCTACCAGTTAAGCAGAGGCACTTTCCCATCTTTACAGATGTTTTTAATACATGCTTTTCTCAAAGCTACAATATGCTATTTACTACACAATAACAGTTTTCTCTCAGGAGAGAAATGTAAGCAACATTTTGAAAACTTCAATTTGTTGAAGTTTCTGTGAGCTCATTTTGTACCAGCATAAGAGAATTATGCTACTTTTGCTACTGTCAAGCAAAAAAATCTTTTAAAGTGATTACCAATTTTGATTCTCACTCTTCGTTTTTTCCACTTGAATATGGTAATATAGTTTAAAAATGATGCCCAAGATGTCACTTTACTACAGCAAAATATTAAAAGAGACATTTGGTGGAATCAACATATGGTGCATCCCTGAAGAATACGAGGAACTTTTTTTTCTTCTTCTAGAGAAGGTGACACCTATTTCTTAATATTGAGTCTCCCTAAAGTGTGTGATATTATTATAAGAATGTCTCCAGCAGTTATAAGGCTCTTGTATAAGCAACCCTAGAAAGTTTAATAGGTTTCCAAGACTACTTGATAACATACAGAGCACCTACCATTCATATACTTCAGTCTATGAGATACACGCTGTCTCACTTCAAACACAGATAGTTTCAGTGGCAAGTAAAGATATACAGAGGCAAAATCTTAGAAGGTAAATGAGAATACTTGGCATATTTGCCAAGTAGTGACACAAATCATATACCACTCCCAGAAAGAAAAGATTGCTCCTTCCCAGAAATTGGTTCATACCTTGTTTACAGTTATTTCTGTATTATTCTTTGCTTTTTTGCTGTTTGTATATATATCTTAAGTTCCTGGAAAGATTTTATATTTTTATTTTTGAATCCCACCACAGCGCTAAAAAACACCTAGTACTTGGTACATGCTCAGTAAATGTTTGAACACCTGAATAAATGAATGATTGATGATGATGATAAAGTTAATAAAGACAGCAGCCACACTCAGGGCCAAGCACTGTTTGTTCTAAGTGCTTCACATGTATTAGCTAATTTACCATTACCTTCTCTTGGTATCTCCATTTTACAAATGAGGAAACTGAAGACACAGAGAACAAACAGCTTGCACCCACTACCTAACTCCTTCATGCCCTTCCATTCTTGGCCTAAGAAGTAAGTGACTTCGCATAAGAAGTGACTTCACTAGGAAGGTCTTCCTTGACCAATTAAACACAGCTAGCTACCCTCTCCATTCATCCAAATAACTCCTTCATTTCTCCTATCATCACAGCCATCACTCCTGAAGAACTTATTCGATCAGCAGAACTGTATGTTATACAGTAAGCCCGACGAAGGCAGGGGCTATCTCAGTCTGATTCACTACTCTAATCCCAGTCCCTATCAAGGTACGTGGTACATAATGGGGCTTAATGAATATAAGCTTAATGACTGAATGATGCACAACATATGGCAGGTATTCATTAAGTGTTCATTTAAGAAATAAGTAACAAAAATGAATGAATCTGAAGTGATATTGGAATAATCAATGTAATTGCCCAGTAGGCATTTGAAAATGCAAAACAGATTTAAGGGAAAAATAAGGATTAGAGGTAAAGATTTGAGAATCATCTATAGACAATTATTCCACAGTTATAAGCAACTATGACACAACTTTGACATTATGGTTGACTCATTTCTGAATATAGGTTATTTATATATTCAGGAGAATTCAACATCATATTTAAGTTGTAAGCCCCCAAAATAAAAATTCAGAAAGGGTCCTCATTAATTGTAGGGTAGATGAAACCACTCCCTAAGAGTTTCCTCTTATAATATATTGCTTTTATGAGAGTGCCTGGAATCTGCCATTTGCAAGTTTCTAGTTGGGTAGAAGAGCTCTCAGCTTATACTAAATTTACAGTGTGTTTTCTTTTTTTATTGATTTTAAAGAGAGAAAGAAAGGGGGGAGAGAGAGAAACATCAATTTGTTGTTCCATTTATTTATGCATTCATTGGTTGCTTCTTGTGTATGCCCGGATAGGGGAATCAAACTCGTAACCTTAGTGTATTGGGACGATGCTCCAACCGAGCTACACGGCCAGGGCTACAGTGTGTTTTCTTGAAGATGACCCTGGTGAAGCTGCAATATACTGCCACCATGATTATATACCATAAGCAGTCACACATTAGAGCTGAGCTCTATGCTGTAGACACAGAGCTAAGCCTATCTAAGTTTGCAGATGAACTTAAAAGAGGAGTATGGATGAAAAACCACACTGTCCTTTGACTGCTCGACAGAGAAAAACTCCTGTGAGGGGCTGACTGACAGGGTACAAGGCAGAACTGGTTCAGTCATTGTGCTCAAGAAACTTAAAGATATGCAAGTGCAAGCTAAATTGGAAAAAGGATTTTAAGTTTCAAACCTGTTTTACCTCACCTGGTATGGCCGTGAGTAGCAGTGACAGAGACATCAGCTACCGCCAGAGCAAAGAAAGGGAGACCCCGAGTAGAGGCTCACTGAAGAAAAGAAACCAGTGCAGATGAAAACACACTTTCTGAGCATAAGTGCGGGTGCTCTTGCCTTTCGTGCTGCATCGCACACACCCAGCGCGTAAGCAGAAACACAGGCTCACAAGAGCAATGTTTGTAATTAAAGAAATAAAGGTTTAATCTGAAGGCCCTTTCAACAAACAAAAACTCTGCTGCTGGTGTAGTATTGCCTTAAGGAAAACACAGAAGAATTAGCACCCTCTCATTTAAAAAAAAAAAGGAAAGAAAAGAAATGAACTGGAAAGAAAAAATAGAAATGTCGCGTCAGCGAGTTAAAGTGCTGTGTTTTTCCAGGAGCATGTAGCTGCAGCACCTTAGGTCCACTGGTCTAAGTTTATGGATATATAATGGGTACAAATTAAGGATATGGACTTAACATGTTTATTTGCTTTAAGTCAGCAACATTTACACAAAACAGTGTTGTAAAAACAGAGAGACTGGACTTAGAGAGTCAAAAACCTGGGGAGCAATTTCAAATGGATCATTTATTGGCTGCACAATCATGGGCTAGATACTGAGCCTCTCTGTGTCTCAATGTCCTCATCTAAATAATATAAGACTGCTATAAATATTATGAGGGATATCATATGTCCTGGGTATATAATACGTGCTCAATAAAAATTACTTATTTTGCTCTTTATAAAAATACTATTTTCTACACCTAGTACAACTAAAATCTTATGTTACAATTCCATTTATGACAGGGCTAAATTTTTAAAATTATCATTGATCTTAACACAAACATCTAACTTTGAAAATAATGTCAAAGGTTATTATTTCCAAAAGGAGGAACACATGTCAAACCAGAAATCTGCCAATTCTATTATTGGGTAGTATATCACTAGAGTACAGGCTTCTGCTTCCAGAGTACCAAGCAGAAACACAGAAAGGGATGTTTACCGATAATGGTACACTATAGGAGCTAGAGTTTCAGATTTATTTATGTATTACTTAATAATTATTATCTATTTTTAACTCAACAATAGGCTCCTGATGCTATGTTTTTAAAGTCACAATTTTGAAGATAACTCCCTAAAGAAGCTGTGAATGCAACAAGAAAGGGTAATTATCACCTTTAGTGGGGAAAAGGGTATAATGAACTGATTTCTCTCTCACAATAAAAATATGCATTGAACAAACTTGAACCACACCAATCTGTTGTTTTTTATCCAGAATACAATTCTGTAAAAAACAGGCTTACACTTAACTTCTCAAGATGCACACACACACAAATATCAAAATAACTGAAACGGCAACTATGGAAAGGCAGGCTCTTCCATGACTTGGACTGTCAGTCGAAGATGTAACCAGCCAGATTAAGAAAGGTTCTCTGGTGCATTCACTTCCTGTCACAAATAACAGCTCAATTTGAGCAGCAACAGAATGTCAGAAAAAATAAATAGAAACATTAATTTGAAGTTCTACTTTTTTCTCTTAAAAACAAACATTTCAAATAATATGAAGAAGATATAAAAATATTTTAGTACCTGACAGTTAGGGCTTTAGGAATCCAGGAGCCTTTTGTTATTGTCCATAACAGTGACCATTATTATTAGTTTCTTTAGCTGGGGCCTAAAGAAGCCATCTGAAATACTGACATGAATTATTAAGAAAATGTCAGTTCTTTATGTCGAATTTGGTTCTTACCTAAAATTTTGATGTTTCTCTCTCTTCTCTAAAAAAGTTTTATGGGGTCTTCCCCCTCCTAGTTCCAACTCAGAAATTCTTCAAGTAGTCTGTGTAGTTTTACTGTTGATATGTGTTTTTTAATTCTTTAACACAAAGGTACCTCTTCAATCATATCTCCTATTACTTCCTTACATAAACTTTTGCTCTAGTACCAAGGCAAGTCTTTATTGCTCCACACTCTGCATTTTCCGTTTTCCTAAAGCACCTGTCATCCTTCGGTCCCTACAAAGGGTAAACAGGAAAAGACAATCTACCTCTCCACCCTCCACACAGCCTACTGTTAACCTAATTGGTAGGAAAACACAGTTCTTACTTTGTGAATCCTACCTCAACTGCCCCAGTCTATAATTCTTCCTCAGCTTTGATATTTATAGCTAATTCCAAGCATTTGACACATTACATTCTACCTTGTGCTGCTAAATATATTTTTGCCAAGAGATTTATTCCATCTCTCCAATCAGACTATAAGTAAGCTGGGGACAAGTAAAACACCTTATTGATCGTTATATCCCCAGGATCCATCAAAATACCTTGTACATATATACTTAATGATTGTTTCTTTTGACTATCAGATAAGTTTTGATGTATATAATAGACAAGAAAATAAACAGTATGTAAGTAAAGTCAAGGGAATAAGGAATTATAAATATTGAAGAGGAGCGGGAGTTAGGGGAAATACGGGTTCAATGGGATACGAAAGGCTGAGGGAAGGAATTTACATTTGCTACAATGGACAAATAGGAAGCCACTATTGGTGATAATTTAAAAATGAAAAAAAAAAAAAAAAAAAAACAACTACTAATGTAGGGTGAACTTATGAAAGGTTCTGAAGGCCATATATAGGAGACTGAATTTATACTAGAGCATCAAGATGCCTAAAACAGAGACTATCAAGGAGTAGAAGGTTTTGAGGAGGAAACTGTCATGGGTTTACCTCAAGTCTACAGAAAAGGTGGATGTTAACTATCCTGGTCAACATAACAGAACAGAACTGAAGAAGAGACCTGGCCTCAAGGAAGGTAGAGCTTTTAAGGACACCTGGAACTCTGCCAAGAATGCGTGGAATTCAAAAAAATACTTGTCTTTACTTTTGTTCTCCCAAACTATTACTTTTCATGATTTTACTGATTTAATAAATCAGTCAGGCCAGTAAAAGCATCTGATAATCATCAGCAGATTTAAGATTTTATTTATGATAAATAAGAATGATTCCTACAAGAGCCTGGGAGTCTACATCTTTTAGTAGGATACAAGAGCATGGAATAGTTCATCACTAAAAGTAACTTAGCCTGGCCGGGCGTGGCTCAGCAGCTGAGCATCAGCCTAAGATCCAGGAGATCAAGGTTTAATTCCCGGTCAGGGCGCATGTCCGGGTTGCGGGCTCGATCCCCAGTCAGGGGCGTGCAGGAGGCAGCTGATCAATGACTCTCTCATCATTGATGTTTCTATCTCTCTCTCCCTCTCCCTTCCTCTCTCTGAAATCAATAAAGATACATTAAAAAAAAAAATTCTTAAAAGTAACTTACCCTCAACCAACACAATTTCTATCTTTTCCTTGTGTGGCTTCATTCCACTCCAGAAATCTCCATGTTGTGACATCTAATCATGTGTATATTGCCTTATTTCATTCATGCTTTTGCTAAACCACAGCCATCCTGAGAAGATCTCCTAGCTTATTTATTCTCACAATCACTGCCTTTTTCATCATCCAAATACCCTTGTGCTATGCAACTAACCTACTCATCCTGAAACTTAAAAAAGCATGTTTTTCTCCTTGCAATTCTGCTACAATTCTTTTTTCAGCTACAATCAGCCCTGTGTCATCAATATGTCTCCAAGGTGCACTGATCTTTAAAAACATTAAAATGTTTTAATCCCACCTATGCTCATAAGGCTTACTCAAGTTTGAGCCAGAAAATGAGAAACAGTTTTTCACTATACCTAGCAAAATTGCCACATCTGGTTGAAAAAAAATCTTGCAAATGAGATATTAACTTTTGCTTTCTGAGCTAATCAGAGCACAAAAAATGTTTGGTTGATTTGTTTACATATCTGATTTCCTACCAGCTGATTTTTTCTTAACGAAATAAAGTAGATTTCTAGAGACTGTTTCAAATTAATAACTATACAATACTTTCACCCAAATCGCTTGGATATTAAGAAGTAATAAAAGTAAAATAAAAAGCATTTAATACAAGAGAAAAACTACAAGTAGGATCGGTTCTTCTAACGGCTGAGGAGAAATATATGACACAATACACTTCAAAACAGATGCTCTGGGAACAGAAAGGAAACTTTCTGTTTTGGGTTGTAATTAGAAGCCTTTTAATATCTCAGATATTCACAAATGTTCCCCATACAAGAACTCTCAGCTCTTGCTATTAACAACTGATGAACATAAAGACTCAACAATGACTAAATAAGTGGCAGAGGTGGGATTATAACTTTGAACTCTTTATACTCCCATCTCTTTTTATGTAAATAAACCACAGTGACTATCTTAAATACTCAGAAACCTAAGCATATACGTTCTTTTTTACAGGCAAAAGGAAAGAAACCATTATTTGTACAGTTGATCCTGGAAAATATATGGAGTTTGTATGATGCTGTCTTTTAAATGCTGTCTTATAAAGGTTAATCCTGTGGTGGAACCACATTTCCTTCGGTAAAGTCATTTAGTCCAGTCAGTGTCTTAACTAGCAGTATGTTAATTACAGGGACAATTTTGGCCTACTGTGCAAGCAAAACTCAGAAGAGCTTTAAGGACTATAAAAATACACTGCAGCCCGGCCGGGCGTGGCTCAGCGGTTGAGCATCGACCTAGGATCCAGGCGATTGGGGTTCAATTCCCGGTCAGGGCACATGCCTGGGTTGCGGGCTTGATCAATGACTCTCTCATCATTGATGTTTCTATCTCTCTCTCCCTGTCCTTTCCTCTCTCTGAAATCAATAAAAAGATATATTTTTAAAAAATATAAATAAATAAAATAAATAAATAAAAATTAAAAAATACACTGCACAGGATAAAATGCAACATAAATACTAACGAGTATACACTAAATATTATACTCTAAAATACTACTTCAAAGGAGGCAATTTGTGGGCAGTATAACCTTGGGTTTGTCACTCAGTCTTGTATGTCTTTATGATCTGTGAAGCTGGCAAATACTAAGGGCACCTACACTTTACAGGTTGCTTAAAAATTAATTAGAACAGTGCCTGGCTTACAGTGCTCAACAAATGTTGCTATTACATCTTTGTTTGATAACATTACTAACTATAACTTCACACTTTTGATTTTAAACAAACAAATTATCTAGTTTTCCTTGTTCATGTTAGACAGTTGTCAAATATTTACAAGGAAGAAAAAAATACGAAATATCCAAAGAGACATCAATGTGCCTGTAACATTTGATGATAAAACTTAAAAAGTTATTATACATTAGGGATACATTAACTTTAATTTTACATCACCTGCTTTTCAAAATCTCAGCCTTCTTTGACCAAAAAAAGTTTTACATTAAATGAATTTTTCACTAGATAACTGCTTTTATTAACTAAGACTGAGAAAGTCAAAGCTGATTCTAAAATATTGAAATCTATTGATAGGAAATTCTGGACAGTGAAATAATCTAAAATGATATTTATGAAACATTATTAGGCAAGAGGGCATATGAATATTCCTTTATAACTGACTATTTACTGGAGAAATTACTTTTCTCCTTTTGTGGGAAGAAAATAAAATATATATAACTTCTAGGTGTCTAATATAAATCTAGATCAGAAACTATGGCATTATTTGTCAGAAATATGACTTCAGTAATAGTCATTTTAGATATGATCTTTTATAATTGCATGGTTATCAGTGCCTTTGAAATTCAAGTCAGAGAGCCACTTCTTTTTGGAAGTAAAATATTGGTAGGAAAACCACACAGGATGACATTTCCTTTCACCAAAAAAGGAGGGTCATCGTATTATAAATACCTATGTAGGTATGACATCATCTTCTTTTTTGAGAACATTGCAAAATTACAAAAAGAGAATTATTTATTCTTTTTCTTTTCAAGCCATGTTTAATAAGAACTCAGCTTGATATAAGTCTGGGTTTTTAAAAAACTAGAATATGCTAAAATAATTTCTAATATTTTTCAATAAAATGTCTAGCTCAAGAGAGATGGAAAGTTATTGGAGTTTTTAGCTAAGAAAAATGCTAACTCTCTTAACTGAAAATTAATTTGAGGACTATATTTAAATGTTCTCAGAATCTACATTCAAAAATCTACATTGCAAATAAAGCTACTAATAATAATTTACAACCACAATCTTAAATTAGAAAATAAAATTAATTTATACTGCCTCAAAGATATCCCAACTCAAGATGTAATAGAAATTAGAAAATAAAGTTTTAAGGTATTGTTTTTACTACCTTAAATATGTATGTAACTAGAACCAGAGTTTTAAACACCTTGATGAACTTCATGGTAAATACTTAATGATTTTTAAAAACCAACAAGCTCATAGATACAAAAGAACAGATTGGTGGTTGCCAGAGAAGGGGTTGGGGGTGGGCAAAATGGGGGGGGGGCATCACAAGGTACAAACTTTCAATTACAAAAAAAAACACAAGTCATGCCCTGACTGGGTAGTTCAGCTGCTTAAAGCATCGTCCTGATAGGCCAAGGTTGTGGGTCCGATCCCCAGTCAGGGAACATATAAGAATCAATCAATGAATGCATAAATAAGTGGAACAACAAATCGATGTTTCTCTCTCTCTCTCTCTCTCCCTTCCTCTCTCTCTAAAATCAATTTTAATCTATCTTTATTGATTTCAGAGAGAGGAAAGGAGAGGGAGAGAGAGAGATAGAAACATCAATGATGAGAGAGTCATTGATCGAGCCCGCAACCCGGGCATGTGCCCTGACCAGGAATCAAACCCCGATCGCCTGGATCCCAGGTCGATGCTCAACCGCTGAGCCATGCCCGGCCGGGCTAAAATCAATTTTAGAAAAGTCATGGGGATGTAATGTACAGCATGGTAACTATAGTTAATAATACTGTATTGCATATTTGAATGTTGCTAAGAGAGTGAACCTTAAAAGTTCCCATTACAAGAAAAAAAAAAATTTGTAACTATATAATGTGATGGGTTTAAGACTTATTGTGGTAATCATTTCACAACGTATACAAATATCAAATCAGTTGTAGTATACTTGAAATTAATATAATGTTATATGTCAATTTACCTTAATTAAAAAAATACCACTTGGTTTTCTAGGCATTCTTCAATAATAATATTAAATATTTATTTAGTGCTTTTATGTCTCAGGCACTAGGCTAAATGCACAGAAAGTACAAAAGACACAGCTCAGCCCCTAGGGAGCTTATAATCTTGTAGATAACTTTTCTAAGGACATGAAGATATGAATAATGAAATGGAAACAGGTGTGACTATAAGCTGCAAGTGTTACTCCATTTTGACAGGAATACTGCCAAAAGCACCTTGGTAAAAATGGCAGGAGAACCACTACTATAGAGTATTTTCGGAACCCTGGTCTGCAATTACTAAGTGACTTGTTTGTAAACAGTGCATTCAGGTTACAATATAGGCTCACCTGAAAGCCCAACAGTGACCTTGAAGCACTCTGTCGGCATGCGTGCAGGATAAAAAGTTGTCAGAAACTTATTAGCTGTTGCATAGGAGAAGGAAGACTTTTGGCTCTTTTAAGTTTCTTTTGCTTTCTGAATCTGTATTCAACAAAGAGATAACCATATCCACCTTATGACTGCAATATGAGACAATGAAAATTTCCCTCTTACTTTACAGTACAGAAAACTTAGCCATAGAAAATGTCACACTAATCTAGATCTGATTTCATGCTTTCTCTCAATTTTTCACTCATCTCCACTTCTGTCTATTTTCTTCATCTAAGGGAGATCTTACCTTTATTTCTTTCTCTAGCCTCAAAATACATAGAATCATCTGAAGACACAGTAGGCGTGGAAGGCTCCTTCTGTTCTTAAGAATTAGGATTTTTTTTGAAACAGAAAATAGCTTTCTTTGGCTCCATAAAACATCTTAATTCATTTCTCATTTATCTTTTCCTATACTTTCCTCCTCCCTCTTCCCAGGAACTATGACATCTCATCATTTTCTTCCCCTCCAAAGCCACTTCAAGGGCTATCGCCTGCTTGGGGCAGGAAAGCTTCCACCATCATCTGCACTGTGTACATGCGGAATTGCTTGCCAGAAGCATATGGCAGGACAAGTCCTACCCTGCAGCAGTGTCTGCCAAACTCTGAGTCGTGACCCATTTTCCAAGACAGAAGTTAATTTAGTGGGTTGAGACTAGCATTTAAAAACCAAGTGAACTGACAAACAGAATGGAAAATACAGCTATTGCATCACACTTATTCTGAAACTTTGGTTTACGTTTGTGTGTAAAATATATGCATGTGCACTAGATTGCAATGGAAAAAGCACTTCTTACATTCCTACAGGTCATGGTCAAAAGTTTGTAAGCCACTAACCTAAAATATGAAGTTCTAGGGAGTGCATCTTTATCTGATGAAATACTTCAGATATTTTAGAGATTCAAAATAAGGATGCTAAATAATTTCTTTTAGTAAAAGTGCTGACCTAATAAGCCACATATTTTCTAAAAGAAAATATTTTTCCTTCAGCATTTCATAAGAGAGAGACCTCAAATAAATAGTTTACCTTTAAATTTAATTTACCCTAAAAATTAAAATTGAATAAGCCCTGTCTAGGTGGTTCAGTTGGTTGGAGTGTCGTCCCAAACATCAAAAGGTTGCAGACTGGATTCCCAGTCAGGGAACATACCTAGGTTTCGGGTTCGACCCCCGGTCGGGGCCCATTCGGGAGGCAATGGATCAACGTTTCTCACCTCAGTTTGTGTGTGTGTGTCTCCCCCCTTCCTCTCTCTCTAAAAAAATCAATCAAAACATATTCTCCAGTAAGGATTTTAAAAAATTAAAATTGAATAAGTTATTATCTCAAAACTATTGTTAAGTAATAAATAACAATCTGAGCTCAATATACCTTAAAGAAAAAATATTCTACTCTTTTTTTAATTGAAAACAGTCTGAGGGATGATCTGACGAGTTTTCTAACATGATTTCAAGAACAAAGAAGAGATCGCTATCCCTCACGCCTACCGCATGTGCATGTGCATACAGACACCAATCCTAGTTCCTGGCCCGTAGAGATCTTTAAAAGTTCAAGCTCGGGAAGCTTCCTGTATGAGACTGAGACTGACGACACTCAGCCTCCCAGCAGACAGAAGCAGGCTCGGGCAGGGAATAACTTAGCGGCAGAGTGGTCTCTCTTATCCGCAGTTTTTTCAAGGTTTGTTACCCTCAGTGAACTCCAGTTTGAAAATATTACATAGAAAATTCCAGAAATAAACAACTTGTAAGTTTTAAATTTAAGCCGTTCTGAGTAGCATGATGAAATCATAAAACTTCCCACTCTGTCCCACCCAGGACGTAATCATCCCTTTGTCCAGCATATCCACTCTGTATACACTACCTGCCCATTAGTCACTTAGCAGGCATCTCAGTTATTAGACAATCACCGCTCATATTCCAGTAACCCTTACTCACACAGGCATTTGCATCTTGAACCATCTCGAAAGACGGGTGAGTACAGTATAATAAGATATTTTGAGAGAGACCACATTCACATAATTTTTATTACAGTATAGTTATAACTGTTCTATTTTATTATTACTTATTGTTAATCTCTTACTGTACCTAATTTATAAATTAAATCTTACCATATGCATGCATATATGTATAGGAAAAAGCTTTGTATATTCAGGGTTTGGTACTATCCACAGTTTTAGACATCCACTAGGGGTCTTGGAACATATCCCCTGTGGGTAAGGAGAAACTACTATACTGATTAAAAAGTAAATGCTCAAAATAATGGTTATATGCCTTACTTTTCACATATGGTTGCTGTGTGGAATTCAGAGTTAAAATACAGAAAACATTTCTTAGCTGCTCTGCAGCATCAAAGCGGGAACTGTCTGACTCAGCCTCACAGTCTCACATACTTCTTTGGCTGTCAGGACTGGAAGAGGCAACTCATACCAAGCCCTGCGGGGAGGACAGCCCTGTGGCCTTGAGACTTTCCATAGCAACCCTTGAGTTGATTAAAAGTGATGCTGACAGGCTTCAATCCCTCTTAGTTTTATGGATTTTGGCTGCTAAGTGAAGCCTCTAGGACTAGAAACCTATGAGAATAGCATTAATATTTTTACTAGACTATGAAATGTTCTGGAAAACAACACATGAAAATGGATCTAAAATGTAAACTATTACTTAAACTTGAACATGTCTTCAAAAACAAACTAGGAATAATAGGAGATATATATATATACACACCATTAAGATAAAGATATTATTCAAAGATAGGCAGAAACAACCTCCTCTAAAATAAGGGACTTCCGAAAAACCTCTGACAGCTTGAAAGCATACAAATAGGAATTAAGCAAAATTTTATTTTAATAAAAACTTCCTTTTTTGAGACTGCACATAAAGGTATAATGAATCATCTCTCTCAAGAAAAGCCTAAGTCGCCTGGCAGGGCGTGGCTTAGCAGTTGAGCATCAACCTAGGATCCAGGTCAGGGCACATGCCCGGGGTGCGGGCTCCATCTCCAGTCGGGGGCGTGCAGGAGGCAGCCAATCAATGAGTCTCTCATCATTGATGTTTCTATCTCTCTCTGCCTCTCCCTTCCTCTCTCTGAAATCAATAAAGATATATTTAAAAAAAAAAAAAAGAAAAGAAAAACCTAAGTCACATACAGCCCAGTACATTTAGAATCAATATCTCAATAAAGTTGAAAGAAGTTAGTCTTGAATGAGGGTGAAATCTGCTTCATTTACAGCACAAAACAATAGCTATGGATATGTGAGCAATTCCTTTCTTGCTCTATATTATAACTCGTTATGACCAGTGTTTTATTTAGTTTATTATATTTTAAGACAGAACAAGAGAATAATCAGAATGTTCAAAATCAAGTTGTTCAGATGACAAATTTGCCCTAAAAACTTAATGTTTTCAATACCTTTAAAGAGTAAAATTTTGGAAAACATTTTACTTTTGAGGGTTCTTAATTTGGGATCCTTAAATGCACTTTAGTGGGGTCCATGAACCCTCTGAAATTTTAAGTAAAAGTGCATGTCTGTATAAATTCATGGGGTTCTCAAAGAGATCAATGATCTGAAAATAGAGTCACTGCCTTGGGTGAAAGTTATGTATAAAAGGACTGAGTTTATTTAAAAAAAGAACCTTCCCAATGATTTATAGAAGATGTTAGGAGATAAAAAGTAAAGTTGGAATAACTTCCCCTAAAAAGAATGAAACCTGAAACTAGCATGAAGAGGTACAAGTCTAAAGCTATAATTAAGTTCCATGTTTATACATATTTGTATATTTATCTAGGGCTTTGTAGAAAACTTAAACTAAAAGATGGGCAACAATAGAAGGGTATTTATATGTATGTTTGCAAAGTGGTTATAATGACTCATGCTATATACTAACAGTACAAATATCTACTATCATGCTATAGCAAATTTATGAACTCATTTATTTGTCTAAATATCTATTATCCTTTTTTTCTTTTTCTCTTTCTGATCTTTATAAAATGAAGTTCCTTTTTAAAACTGCAATTGTAACACATCTTTTTAACAAACAGAGCCTCTAACACCAAGCCACTCATACTTAGTCCTGTGTGTTAATGCATTTGAATTCCTTTTCCTAAATATTCCAGTGAACAATTTCCTACCTTGATTTATTCAAAAATGTTCAACAACCAATATTCCTTAAGAAAAACAAAGCAGTTTCCATTTATTAAAGGTTACATCTGATGTCATACCACAAAACACAGTATTGTTGCATTGAGTTTACAGGGGGGCAATATATCAAACCGGTATTTCACATTGAAAAGAAGCCAGGCCCAGGCAAGGGAAGAAATGAACCTTAAAGTTTTGCCTAATCTAAAGCATTTAAAGTACATTTTTTTACTGTTCTTCAATTATAAAGTAACTAATTAGGTAGGAATCTATACAGCGTTTTCGTAAAAACCACAGGAATTACGAAAGAACTTCAATAATTAATAAGGATAAGAAATCCTTTCATAGTGTATGAGAGAAACCTTTTCCACAACAACATCAAAGGAAAAAGATGCCCTAAAATGATGGACATTTTTCCACTGAGTTGATTATCCAAGCATAAAGGATTGACAAAGGACTGACCCCTGTCACTGGGCTTGTTAGGAAAGGCTTGGATAAAGAAAATGTTATGTTAATGAATCAGGTGAGTGATGGAGGAATTATCCTCATACACACACTTAGACTATGTTTTTGGAAACATGTAAAACACACACACAAACAAATTCTACCTTTCCCTAAATATATTAGATATACCTCTCACTTTTTAGTTATTTCAGTTCTAATAAGGAAAAACAGGATTTTCCAAACCAATGAACTGGAGAAAAAAACACAAAAAAAATCTGGGCTTTCAGAAATGTTCCTGCTGAAACTTAATAGGGTTCCTGGCTATACACTGAATTTGGGTAACAGGATAGTGAGGGAGGTTTATGAAGAGATTCTTGCCAATTTCAATCATGTTCCAGATATATTAAAAATAGAAGAAAAATATGGTATATCTTAATGCTTGTCATTAAGGAATCAGAAAAGTTCAAGAGAGTCCACAACTTAAGGTCCTAATGGTGGACTTTTGAGAGTGTTTTGACGTAAGCTGAATTAATGGAGGTAGTATTTAGAGGTGCTGATGCTACGGTAACTAAGATTTTTCATTTAAAAATGTCAATAATGTGACTAAACCTCCTCAGTATTAAGTATCCTGAATGTCCTATTTAGGCTCAGTCTATTCTGAAAAATTCTTGGTTTTCAAACCATAAAAACATATGTCATAAAAATGCAGTGGAAAGAAATTTAAACTCAAATGAATAGGAGAAAAGTAGTTCATGGAGCCAAGAAAGAAATGCGAAGAAAAATCAGAAAGCTAAACAAAAAACAAGTTTTATAGACCTGTCAGAAAACATTAACAGAAAATTTTAACAACAAAGAAAAAGGATGATCTCAAACCTTTCTTTTTATTAACTATCTTGAACATTCATAATATTATTCTTTCTTGCAAAAAGGCCTGGATGGAATCTATGAATAATCCTCAACTAATCTTACTATAAAAATAATTTCTGATGAAAGATTAAGTGCTTTCTAAGATCAGGAACAAGGCAAGGACGTCTGTTCTCGCCGTTTCTATTCAACTCTGTACTGTAGAGTTTAGCCAGTGTAGTAAAGCAAGAAAAGGCATCCAGATCAGAAAAAAAGAAGGAAAACTGTCTGTATTAAATGACATCATCACTTATGTAGAAAATCCTATGAAATCTACAAAAAAGCTACTAAAACTAATAGGGTGTAATAAAACTGTAGAATTTAAAATAAACACAAAATTTAATCATCTTTATATACTAGCAATGCAAAAATTGAAATTGAAATACTTTTATAATATCACAAATATAAAATATTAACAGGTAAGTTTATCTTAAAATGTGTAAGACCAATACACTGTAACAACAAATACTGCTGAGACATTAAAGATCTAAATAAATAGAAAAATATGTAGTCTTCATGAATTACAAGATTCAATATATTGTTAAGATGTCATTTCTTCTCAAATTGATTTATAGACTCAACAGGATCCAAATAAAAATTCTATCACGCATTTTTATTGAAATTGACACGATGATTCTGAAATTCACATAGAAATTAAAGGAACCTAGATTAGCCAAAACAACTTTGAAAAAGAACAAAGTTGGAGGATTTACACTACCTGGCTGCCTGACTTATTATAAAACTACATTAATCAAGATAGTGTGGTGTTGGTGAAAGGACAGACACATAGGTCAGTGGAACAGAATAAAGAGTCCAGAAATAGACTCACTCACATGTATACAGGTCATTGATTTTCAACAAAGATGCAAACACAACTCAATGATGGAAAAGTACTCTTTAACAAATGGTTTTGAACAACTAGATATCCATGTACCCCAAAAAGAGATGAAGGTAGAGAAATGACATTCCTCTGTACCTTGAAACTTGAATCATATACAAAAAATTAATTCATATAGATTATAAGCCTAGATGAAAAACCTAAAACTATAGTTTCTAGAAGAGCACATAGAAGAAAAATCTTTGTGACTTTGGTTTAGGCAAATATTTCTTAGATCCACACCAAAAGCATGAGCCATGAAAAAAAAACTAATAAACTTTATTTCATCAATAGTAAGAACTCCTGCTTTTTAAGAACTCGGTTAAGAGAATGAAAAGACAAGCCATAGCTGGGAGTAAATCTACGCAAATCGCATACCTGATAAAGGACTTATGCCCGTAAGATACAAAGAATGCTCAGAACTCAACAGTAAGAAAACAAAAAGTCAAGTTTAAAATGGCAAGATTTGAACACACACTTCACTAGAGATGTACAGATGTAAATAAGCACATGAGAAGATGCTCAACATCAGTCATTGCAGAAATGCAAATTAAAACTACAATAAAATACCACTGCATACCTACGAGAATGGCTAAACTTAAAAAGACTGACCTTATCAAATGTTGATGAGAATGTGGAGAAACTAGCACTCTCACATCCTTCTGGTGGGAAAATAAGTTGGTAGTTTCTTAAACATACAACTGCCGTAACCCAGCCATTCCTATCTTAAATATTTACCCAAGAGAAATGAAACTATATATCCATACAGAGAGTTGTATATAAATGTTCAAAGTAGTTTTATTTTAATAGCCAAAAAGCAGAAACAACCTAACTGTCTATCAACAGGTGAAAGGGTAAAAAAAGTTGTGCGCTAACTACATAATGAAATACTACTCAGCAATAAAAAGGAATGGACTATTGATAAGTGGAACAATGTGGATGAATCCCAAAATAATTAAGCTGAGTGAAATAAGCTGAGAGGGGTGGGGCACAGAATTCTGTATGACTTCCCTTATATAAAATTCTAGACAATGTACATTAATCTATAATGACACAAATCAGATCAGTGGTCACCTGAGGACTAGAAGGGAAAAAGGAAAGGTAGGAGAGGGGGGAGGACTTCAAAGGGGCACAGGGAAGCTTTGGGGGTTATGGTTTCAGAAGTGTAAGCATGTCAAAATTTATAAAATTGTACACTTTATTGTAAGTTAGTTACACCTCAATAAAACTGTCAAAAAATTTTAAGGGCAAAGGGATAATCTAAAAGATTAATCAGTGGCTCTAAATTTTACTCTTCTTAACTAATCACTAAAATACTTTCATCAACATCAACTCCACTATGGGCAAAAATATTACAACAATTCTTTACAAAACTGAGTTACTTCTTCAGCAGAAATATACAAAAGCAAATAAAAGTCAGAGTTCACAATCACAATATTTTTGATATGTTGATGGTTATTTGCAGGTTTTTGGTGGGTTCTCAACAAGTGAACTACATCTACGAAAAGTATACTGGAAAATGAACGATCATACCTTGATTTGTGCGAAGGGTCTTTCATAACCTCCAACATAGAGAAGGCCAACATTCTGAGGAAGTAACCTACAAAGAAAAAAAGCATTATTTTAAAAATACTCTTCCTTAAATGTAAGGTTGCATAATCATCAAAGTTATATAATAGTTGAAAAATAAAACAGATAGTGAGAAAATGAGTATCTATGCAATTACTGTTTTTCGCACTATGTGATAATAACCAGCAAAGAAATAATTCCTATACTTCAGAAAACAGTAAATGTTGAGAATGAAAACTTAAATGTAGAACAGTCTAATATATTACTAATTCTAGCAAAATTACTACATAGTGTCTCTGGGGGAGAATTAAATAAAGTAATGTATATATTTAAAAATCTGTAAGCATTTAACTCAAAAAACACTCATTGTATGTCTGTACTTTGCACTAAAGAAGATAATACAAACCTAAATAATTAGACTCCAAAATCTATCAGGAAAACCAGACACATAAATAATTAACCCTAACAAAAGGTGGCCTCTAATAAGTGCTATTTATACAGGTATTCACCATTGCAAAGTAGTGAAGTAAGGGGAACTTGTTATGGAGGGAGCTGAAAAAGTTTAAATAGGTGGGATTTGGGCTTAGCTTTAAACAGTGGGTAAGGCAGATGGAGAAATTTAAGGAAAATCCTAAGAATGTAGGACACTTGAGACAAAGAGCAGACAAGTATGGCTGGAGTAAGGAATAATTTAGTTGGAAATGAAAATCCAAAGGAAGTTTAGAATGGACCATGAAGAAAGGCAAATGCTGTATCTTTATTTTATATGCAATATGGAGTCATATTTTTATAAGATGTACTTATTTCTTATAAAACCAATAAATGCACATGAAAATAAAAATTAAACCATATAGAGGATGGAAAAAAATAATGGTTAACTTCCCTACATCAGCCCTCCCTTCCTACTCCCACTTCAAAAAAGTTGTCATTCTTGACTGCAAGGAACATTGTGAATGAAAAAATACCATAATTAGAACTGTGCTTTGTGGAATGTGTAGTGGTACAAGGTAGGAAAAGAGCATAATTAAATATTCTTGTGTTTATTTCATCTGTCTATTACCACAAATCTTTTCCTAATGGATACTGTGAGTAAATGGACATATCATCAATCTTAACAGAATAAAAAAATAACAATAATAAATTTGCCTATATCCCTGCTCAAAGCAACTAGGCCAAAATAATGTCTCCTCAGAATCTAGATAGTGAAAGTTAATAGTCTTTTATGTAAGGTAAAAATTATCTCTAGGATGAATGTAAATTCTGTTACAGGAATCTGAGAATGGAATATTGAGTAGTATTAAAGTGAAGGGGGAAAAATCTACAAACTCAAAAAATCAAATGGAAAATTTTCCATGTACCATATTGGTTTAATCGCAGAAAATTTGAACACAAGATTATCATAGCTATCTTTTTAAAGTTAGTTAGTGACTTCAAAAACCCTACTTTAACAATTCCAAGATATGTGTTTATTCATATTTTAATTTCTCTGAAATTAGAATGCCCCCAGTACTCTATGGTGGATTCTAATCCTTGTCACCAGGTGATGGTTGTAAGGTAGCTGTGTGATTACCTCCCACTGACTCAGTTTAGTAAGAATAAGAAAGCACACTCATAAAGCACCTTAGATTTTATGAAATAAGGTAGATATTCAGTCTCCTGGAACATCTTGTATTCCTGGGCATTCTTTAATGGCCTGCAAAGCATTAAAGGCCACTAAAAGAATGTTAATAGTGATGAGCACAATCCTCAATTAAACCAATTTAGCAAAAAACTACTTAAGTTTGGAATATAAGTGATACTTGTAGTAATTCATTTTAGCATGTTGTTAAAGATTATAAACATGACAAAAGGCATTTGTTCACTGGATGCAAATAGAAAGCATAGTAATAATGTCCCCAAATCTCAACTGTGAAATGGGGAATTCCTTAGCCATCAATTGATAGATAAATTAATCAATCAACAAACTTTAGATCTCTCACAAATCATTGCTAGTATCAGAAATTTAATGTTAGTTAAATTTAACAGTTAGTTATATTTATTTCCTATATAACAAATGTTCACAAAAACCTTGATAAACCCCTCTTAGAAGTAAGAATAGTCACTGTTCATACAAATAGATGCTAGAAAAAGAAGTGAATTAAAGCTGGCTGACATTTAAAAATCAATAAGCCTCTAATTACTATGCATATGCATTTGAGGTAGCTTGCCAAAATACTATTTAGTGTGTCCTCCCTTCCTCTAACTTGCCTATCTAATAACTACCCTTTCCTAAACAAGAAACTTCTTAAATATATTAATTACATAGCATATATATTCATGGACCTATTATTCCTCACCATAAATTATTATTACCACCACCATCTGAGTGGGTTTGAACACGTATCATAATTTAAAGGCTGCTATGCATAAAGTAATGAATACTTTGAGAACACAAATTCACACTTTTAAGATGGGACATTTCTTTTCTTTTTTCTTTTTCTTAAAATGTTTTTTACCTTTTGAATAATTATTTTCCCAAACTGTATACATAAATATTGTCAAATAATAGGCACCATTTTATGATGACAGGGTACTTGTGTATAATACAGAGATCACATTTTAAATCCCCAGAGTAAGGCATTAATTCAGCACTGATAGATGCATTTACGTATATGTTAAAATGGAAACCCTGACTCATTTAGTATCAGGTAATTGTTTTGGCCTTTAAGTTACGTGAACATTAACATAACCTTTATACAAATGCTAACAACTCCCAAAATATTTGCTTATAACTAAATGCTTCTATAGTGTGGCTACTAAAAAGGCTATTTTTGGCAGGTAGCAATAAAAAGGAACTGTTGGGGAAAAAGAGAATCTATTAGAGCTTTTGAAAAAGTAAGGACAGACAAGACTAATGTTCATTTTGCTTCAGTTTCCCAAGTACAAATCAAGTATCTATACTAGGAAGAAAGTTGCAAAATTATTTCCAGAAAACCTTCCTATATAAAGGAAAACTAAAACTTGTCAGGTAATCAAATAAACATTATTTAAAAGAACTTCATTTACCATAAACTGATGATATATCAGATATAGAAATAATGCTTTAAAAGGAAATTGAAACTATAATTATTTCAAACTGAAAGTTAAAAAAAAGAAAAGGGATTTTAAAAAAATAAGAATAAGCTAAATAACTCAAAATTAACTGCTCTATCTGCAAGCCATAATTACAATACCCACTAACAGATATATTTTTAAACTGCAACAAAATACCTTGAAAAAAAATCTACTTACATAAAATCACACTTCTTAGCCAAAAAGCAAGTTCTCTAAAGAGCAGACTGCATCTAATATATATACCTCTAGGGGGGAAAAAAGACAAACACGTGCACGTAATATGGGATCAATAGTGCCCTTCTGAATTTGAGAAAATGCATGTTACTGAGAATGCCTACATTCTTTGAGACTTCCCAGTAGAATGTAAATAAAAGCAACTTCTGCCCTTAGGCTTAGATAAAACTTGGATAAGTCAATGAGTGAATTTATTATTATCCTTAGAAACTTTTCATAGCCTACTCTATTCTTCTTTGCTTTCTAAACCCTAGAAGGCATAACAAATGGTCTAGACTTTTGTAAAAAACAAAAACAAAACAAAAAACCACCACCACCACCATCACCAATAACATGTTTAAATAATCTGTGTGCAAACAGAAATAAACTACCTGGAAATGATGTTTGGTTAACTGAAATATATATTGAATGAAATAAATAAAAGAAAGAAATAAGACTAGGGAATCATAAATAAGATGCTTAAGTAAATAATAAAAAGCTGAATCATTTTGTAAAGGTATATAAAAAAAATACTGAGCTAAATCATTTTGTAAAGGTATATAAAAAGAAATGCTGAGCTGCCAATATCTTACATCATACACAAAATCAATTCAAAATGGATTAAAGACTTGAACGTAAGACCTGAAACCATGAAACTCCTAGAGGAAAGCACTTCCCGTCAAGATAGACACATAGGTAAATGAGGTACTCACCTCCTTCCACAACCACATCATAATTACAACTAAACTACAGAACAACCATCATTCTGAACCATCTGAAATCCAGCTGAATGGAAGTCACACAACTAGGGAATTAAGGAAGCAGCCACATGGAGACTGGTAGGAGGGGCGGAGAGTAGGAACGGATGGTCCCCACACCCACGTGTGGCAGATAGAAATCAGGAGGGATATCTTGGCTGCAGAGGTTCTCCCTGAGGAGAGAGGGGTCCCCGCCCCACAGTAGGTCACCAAGCTCAGGGTTCCAGTGCTAGGAAAAGAAGTCTCCATAACTTCTGCTGTAAAAGCCAGTGATAACTGAGGCTGGGTGAGACAGAGGGCTGCTGAAGTTACAGGCAGTTCCTCTTAAAGGGTGGGCACTTATTCAGACTCACTCCCTCTTAGCTCCAGGGCTAGGATAGCAGCTCGAAAGGCACCAGGGACATACAGGGAGGAACTGAAGTGTCTGGCATCTTTCTCCCAGTCAAAAGTGCAGGGAGAGGCCATGGTTCCTTTGATAAGCCCTTCCCCCATAGAGCCTGAAGGCTGGCACCGTATCTGAGTCTCCATCAACCTGACTCACACTGTTTGCCCCACCCTGGTGATTCCTTGAGACCCTGCCCCACCAAACCTTCAAGCCCACCCAAGCTGTTTCCAGTGGCTTTTCCATATGAATGGCCTGTCTTGGCTCACACTGCAGACTTTCCTAAAATCTCTCAAACGAGCAGCATCTGACCTCTGTGTGCCCCATACCTCTTGCTAAGTGGCCCCAGGCCCAGCACTAGCAGCAGCCAGCTGAGGTTCACAGCTTGGCCTTTCATGGGCACCTCTAAGCCTAGCACCAATAGCAGTCATCTGCAGATCACTTTGTAGCTCAAGCTGGGTGGCCCTGGGCAGAACACAGGTGGCAGCTGACCTTGGCTTGCACCTCTGAGGAGGCCCCAGAGCCAGCTTTAGACCACGTCAAAACACCACCCAACCACCTTCACAGCAACACACTCAAGGGGCGGAGTCAGCAGGCACCAAAGTCCTGCTGAAGGAAGTCCTGCTCTGTGGTACTTGTTCTAATATATAGAAACAAGCCCCTACACAGCTAATCCTCCATGGCAGTCGGTGATCACAGTAAGTCCTTGCAGAGGATTGGCCTGGGGTAAATCTCTCCCATTGACATGCCAACAGCAATTAACTCTCAACTACAACAGGAGTGTGCACACAGCTCACACCTGGGGAGAAGGGGTGGTGGTGCATACAACTGCAGTGTCCAGTTTTGGTGATCTGGGAGGTTGTTCCACTGGACCCTCCAGGACACCTGCTACATTAGGCCATTCTACCAAGCCTAGGGGATGTAGCACCTCTACCTAATATATAGAAACAAACAGAGGGAGGTTGCCAAAATGAGGAGACAAAGAAACATGTTCCAAATTAAAGAACAGAACAAAATTCCAGAAAAAGAACTAAACAAGACATAGACAAGCAATCTATTAGATACATAGTTCAAAACACTGGTTATAAAGATGCTCAGTGAACTTAGGAGAAGAAGAGTTGAACATAGAGAGAATGTCAACAGCATAAAAAAGGACATGGAAACCATAATAAAGAACCAGTCAGAAATGAAGGGTAAACAAACTGAAATGAAGAATAATTTGCAGGGTCCTAGCTGGTTTGGCTCAGTGGTTAGAGCATCAGCCTGCAGACTGAAGGGTCTTGGGTTCAATTCTGCCCAAGGGCACATACCTTGGTTGCAGGCTCAATCCCCAGCCCTGGTCAGGGTATGTGTGGGAGGCAACCAATAGGTGTGTCTCTTTCACATCAATGTTTCTCTCTCTCGCATTCTCTCTGAAAAGCAATGGAAAAAATATCCTCTGGTGAGGATTAAAAAAAAAAAAAAAAAGGAATAATTTACAGGGAATCAACAGTAGAGTAGATGAAGCCAAAAATCAAATCAGTGATTTGGAATATAAGGAAGCAAAAAACACCCAATCAAAACGGCAAAAAGAAAAATGATGATAGTGTAAGGAGCCTCTGGGACAACTTCAAGTGCACCAACATTCACATCATGGGGATGCCAGAAGAAAAGAGAGAGTAAGAAATTCAAAACCTATTTGAAAAAGTGACAGAAAACTTCCCTAATCTGGTGAAGGAAATAGACATACAAGTCCAGGAAGTGCAGAGTCCCAAACAAGATGTACACAAAGAGGCCCACACCAAGACACATCACAATTAAAAGGCAAAAGGCTAAAGACAAAGAGAGAATATTAAAAGCAGCAAGAGAAAAGCAGGTAGTTACCTACAAGGGAGCTCCCATAAGACTATCAGCTGATTTTTGAACAGAAATTTTGCAGGCCAGAAGGGAGTGGCAAGAAATACTCAAAGTGATAAAAAGCAAGGACCTACAACCAAGATTACTCTACCCAGCAATACTATCATTTAGAATTGAAAGACATATAGAAAGCTTCCCAGACAAGAAAAAGCTAAAGGAGTTCATCACCACCAAACCAGTATTATGTGAAATGTTAAAGGGTCTTCTTTAAGAAGAAGGGAAAAAAAAAATTAAAAAAATATGAACAATAAAGTGGCAATAAATACATATCTACCAACAGATACATTCATTTTTATTTTTTCCATCACCATTTATCCCCTCTATTTAACAAATAAATTTTAAAAACCCAAAATAAGAAAGAGACTTATAGATACAGAGAACATTTTGATGGTTGCCAGATGGAAGAGGGATTTGGAGGATGGGTGAAAAGGGTGAAAGGATTAAGAAGTACAAACTGGTTGTTACAGGAGAGTCATGGGCATTTAAAGTACAGCATAGGGAATATAGTCAATAATACTCTAATAACTATATATGGTGTCAGATGGGTACTAGATTTATAGGGATGATCACTTAGTAAGTTATATAATGTCTAATGACTGGGGCGTACACCTGAAACTAATATTGTATGTGAATTCTGATAGGAAAAAAAAAGTATAAACATGAAGCTGAATAGGTTGGAAAGTGGATTTTAACAGGGAAATCATTAAACATATATAACTCTCTGCCTAGTTTGTTATCTAATGATCCTAAGAATTATCCTACAGCCTACTTCTACCTACAAAAAAGAGAGGGGAGAATAATTTATGTAGGGATTAGCCTCAAATCTAAACATCTGGAATCACCTGAATCATCATCATATCCATAAATTTTCATCTCTTTGATACTGACCCCATGATGTACACGTAAAGCACATTTGTTAAAAGGTTAAATGAAATAAAAATTTCATTTCCTGTGTTGAGAAATTCTAAATCTTATTTTTTTTCTCCTCTACTTTTGTTGTACAAGTTCCCCTTGTATACTTTGAACGAGAATTTGACTGTGATGTCTTCCTTTTCCCCTGGGAAAATGTAGCAACATTAAGAAGCTGTTTCTGCAGAAAAAGAAGTACAAAAGATGTTCTGGAGAATAGAAACAGAAATTTAAGCTGAGCGAATATAATTCACAATTCAATTTTTTTTAGTCTAAATTATAGCACCATGTCACATGTTACCAGCTATTTCAGTAATAGCTATGATCAATCAAAAAGAAAAATGTTGTTTTTTAAAATCACAGACCCCAAAATGACTGAATTATATTCTGCATTGAAAAGAAATACTGCAAATCTGAATTTCAGCTTCACAGAACTCTCCACAATGCTGACTGACACATGAACTAACCAAAAATATAGAGAACTGCCTAACTGTCTCACTGAGAGAATACACATTAAATTGGTCTTTTCTTTGCTATCAATTTTAATACGAATACTCCTCTAGTAAATATTATATATGCATCCCTTTTCTTAAAATATGGATTATGTAGCTATTGAATTATTTTTTCATTGCTAGGCATGTACTAGCTATTTTTATGTTTAGAAGTAATTCTTTATCATTTTCATGACTTTATTTATAAATATGAATCAGTCTATTTTGAGTTAGCCCAACAGATTGTTCCTACCTTAATTGAATCATTATATTCTTTTGTTCAGAGTAACTATTGACTGGTTGCAGCTTGTAAAGCCCTTAAAAGAACTTTTTACCTATCTGAATAGCCCATGTAAAAGAATTTGAACTATGACAATTCATTTTATCCCTCATTTTGATATGTTCCAAACACATTTCTGTATAATTAATAATATAATACTAGAGCTATTTTTTAATTACTTCAAATTTAAAAGTAACTGACTAGAACGCTGACCTGCATGTCTGTTATTTTCCTTAAGAATAACTATATTTATCCTTGATATATGCCTCAGTTAACAGTCCTGGCTGGTATGGCCCAGTTGGTTGTGGGTTTGATCCCCTGTCAGGGTTACTTACAAGAATCAACCAATGAATGCATAAATAAGTGGAACAACAAATCTATATATCTCTTTCTCCCCCATCCCTCTCTTTCGCCTTCCCCCTTCCTCTGGCTCTCTCTAAACTCAATAAATAAATAAGAGAGAGAGAGAAGCAACAACAACAAAAAATTAGGTAAAACCTCTATTCACTTTGGCTCTCCCTCGTCGTTTCCTTTTATAAAAACTGAAACATTGTATGTCATTGATTTATAATATATGCCAGACTCTGGGCCAGTAACCAGAGATCATACTTGCCCTCAAGAGTTCAAAGCCTTGAGGAGGCAGAATTTTTGAGTAAATTACAAGAAACTAAGACAAACTGGCAAATTCTATTACAGACACACATGATAATTTGAGTGAAAGACACCAAAAAAGTCAAGCTCCAGAATTCACAGTAATAAGTTGAATGCACAGAAGAATGACCAATGGGCTCAGATGCAACAGATCCACCAATAGGACTTCAGCCACCACTACATTTTACTTCTTTCTCATTTTTTTTCAGCAGTATATTTGAATTGATGCCATAGTAATACATTTTATAATTTAGGCTGAAAAGCTGAGATTTTCCTGGACCAGGTATGTTCCAGTAAAGGCAGGGTTGGGGAAAGGAGATAGTATTTCAGTTTGCACAATCCAAGGCTGTCTCTTCTATGACACAACGATGAACTATTCCTTTTAAATCCCTTTTTTGCATCACTGGGTACAGGAAAGCTGCAGCCAGCACAGTTCCCCCTCGTTAACTGGTTACCTCACTGATCACTGTCCCAAGGGTAACAGTCCTGCTTTCTAGGGTGACCCTTGAACTTCAGAACATGCATTTTTGCTTGCAGGCTGAGATCTGCTACTAGATGCTTCTATACCTGCTTCTTTCTCCTCCCTCCCTGCCCTGGAAGCTATTGCCTACTGTCAGATCTCAGCCGTGGGCATGGAGGCCCCAGCTCCAGCTTCTGGACGTTAGGACTGGTGTCAGCCTTTAGGTAGTCCATTAGTGCTGGTGCTTTCCGAAGTCCGTCACCACTGTGGCCCTTCAGATCTTCCCAGGCACACTCTAGCCAAGTATGCAACCTGGCTTAATCTGTACTTGTTATCATCCACTATTACTTTAAGACCACCGCATCTACTCATCACTGTACAGACCAGTATGAGGACTAAGATTTATAGAATATAAAAAACTGGGAGTACTGTGAAAACTTTGTCAATGGAAAAATTAAACCAAGCTAACAACTAGCTTAAATATATTAAGTCTGCCGCCAAGTGGTTGATTAGTCAATGGAGAAATGAAGCCCAACTGTCAACCAGTTATTTTATCTTCTACAGTGAAACTGGCCAATTACACTGTGAAAATGCTTGTGGTAAAGATGTTAATCAGTGAAACTACCTAGAACCAGTATTAAATACCAAGGTTATTACTGAGATAATTAACTTTTTTTGTTGTACTAAGTTTTCAAAATCTTGTGTATGTTGTATATGTACAGCACATCTCACTTCAAACTAGCCATATCTCAAGTGCTCAATTGCCACATGTGGCTGGTGGCTACCATACTGGAGAGCAAACCATCTGTTCACTCAGGGATGTGACCTGAACACAAATTCTCAAAGAACTCTGCTGAACAGGAAGAAAATTCTGCTGCATCTCAAGGGGGAATCTGTTACACCCATTGTAGCCAAAATCGAAAGTAACTGCTTATACACTTCCTGTCCCTATGAAAACTGCCTAGCAAACTAGGATAGGCCTGGGCCATGCAGCCGGAACCTGTCACTGGACACTGTTCTGGAAAGTTAGAAGATGAAAATAAAATGCAGTAAGCAATCATCTTGAATCCAGAGGTCATACCTCTTTGTAGAAAAAGATTCTACACTAATCTTATCTGTTTGATTTAAATCAAATAGGCAATGTTGTCATTTGGGTAATATAAAATTGTATATCTACAAGATATATACATATACATAACATACATTACATTATTTATAATTGTGACTTTCTGACTATTTAGAAACACCTAAAAATACCTTAGGAAAAATATATTTTGACAGTCTACAATCCAGCATGTATGCTCAAACATATTGCCTATTCTAAGAAATTTATTTACGGTACAGTAGTATTTCTGGTTCCACATTAATAACAAAAGCTTGCTTAAAGAACAGGCTAACCTTTGTGTAGTAGTTTACAATCTATAGACTCCCTTCACATGCATTATATCTCATTATAACAATTTTATGTAATTCTGTTCAATGGGTCCTATCAACTAACTTTAGATAACTATTAACCTGGTATATCTTAATTAAGTTAACAGGTTTCCTGTACAATGTTCATGCAAAGAATCAGCCTATACAGCACTAAGGAGCTTAAATTAAAATTAAGAATTTGAGGGAGGGTGGGGGGAGGTAGAAGGTAAAGGGGGTATAAATGGTGATGGAAGGAGACTTGACTTGAGGTAGTAAACACACAATATAGTATACAGATGATGTATTGTAGAACTGTACACCTGAAACTTGTATAATTGTATTGACCAACGGCACTTCAATAAATTCAATTAAAATCTAAAAAATACATTAAAAAAAAATTAAGAATTTTTAACAAATACTTCAATATAGTGATCTTACCTGTAAATATCTATGTGAATAAACTATTAAACAGACAGGTTATAAGAACTATTCATTAGTTCTTTCGTTCATTCATTTATTCATTTTTTGAGCACCTACTTTGTGACAGGCACTGTGATTGAATTAGTCACCTAGATGGTATTTTATTAGAATGGAATTTATGCTTTAAAACAACTGAGCAATCATCATCTGATTTTTCATCATGTGAATTAAAAGATTACTAGGAAAACAAAATCTTAATAACCTAACCAGGTAAAGAAAACTAATTATGAATAGAAAATTTTTAAAAAATGAATACATAATTTGACAGCTCAATGAGAAGCTGAAATAGAAACAAAATCAACATATCCATATTAAAAACTGATTATCTGAAAGGGGTCACAAGTTTCTCTTGTCTTGAGGAAACTGAAATCAATTCAAAGCATGTGTTTGAAAATGGGCAAAGTGTTAATTAGGTACTGTGGGGGTCAAGTTAACAGCTCACTATTATACAAGGCCTAATATAATGAATGTGAATAAAAACTCTGGAAATACAAAGGTAGAAGAATTAATTTGGACTTGGGGAATAAAGCTTATGATAATTTAGTTTCATCAAAGGCATTCCTAATCTTGGACAGCTGAAATAAGGGCTTTATTTTTAAACTTTATGAGTATCAACTCAAACTGAGTCATTTTAAAGAAAATATCCAATGAGCAAAATAGAAGCACTGAATGGAAAAGTCATACATTATTACCCAGCTATACCTGTATACCTGACATTGACTAGAATTTTAACAACAGTGCCAAAAGAGAAACTTAGGAATAGGAGAAAAAAATAGCAGAAAAGAAATCTCCAGGGTGTTAAAATATTAATCAACTTACATCAGGAGTCTAATTCCCAAAGACAATACTGAAAATGTGCTTGCATGATCAATATATTTATTAGAATACCAGATAAATCTAGACCCTGGGCCCTTAAGTTGTAGTGATAAATTCTTCCCATCAACACATTTCTAAAAAGAAAGTATATCTATATTTCATATTAATATTTCAAACTAAATGAGAAGACAGACACAGAATGAAATTTATATAAGCCATTTTCCAAATTCCAACTTATTTTATACAGCAGTATTCTTTAACATGATAGCAATGATAGTTTGTGAAGCTATCACAAATTTTCAGTAAGTTTTATATTGCCAATGTGCAATATATAAGGTACAGACGGGGGATATATTTAATGGCAAGTATGTATACTATATTTATATGTTTATTGTACATATCACATTTTTTCAGTTTTTCTTTAAATTATAAAAAATTCAAATAACTACCATATTTATTAAGAAGAAAATATTTTTTGAAATTACTGTCTTGTATTATGGACTTTTTATTATGCTGTATTTGAAAGAAAGGATATGATGATGAAACACTGAGGCATCAGACTGAAAAATTAGATATTTACGGACCATGTCTGATGCTAAAGTTCTAATTGGATAACCTCCCCCCCCCCCCCGTTGCTCTCATTTTGAAAGATATATAAATTTAATTTGGTTACTGGCATGGACTGAACACAAGATGGTGGTAAAAAAATATATATTTACAGTTCCAATCTTGGTCTATTGTTCCAGTTATAATCTCAATTCACTGAGTGCTCTTGGATAAGTCATAAACTAATGGCATTTTTCTATTTTCTTACCTGTAAAATGGAGATAACTGTTCTATCTCATGAAGATACTATTTACTTTAATTAACAATTAGGTAAAATACTGTGACTATAGAAAATGATACAAATGTTCAGTCAAATTAACATTTAACTTTTTTAGCCCGGCCGGGCGTGGCTCAGTGGTTGAGCATCGACCTAGGATCCAGGCGATCGGGGTTCGATTCCCGGTCGGGGCACATGCCCGGGTTGTGGGCTTGATCAATGACTCTCTCATCATTGATGTTTCTCTCTCTCTCTCTCCCTCTCCTTTCCTCTCTCTGAAGTCAATAAAGATATATTTAAAAATAAATAAATAAAATAAACATTTAACTTTTTTAAAAGTACTTTTTAAAATCTGAACTAAATACCCTAACAGTATTTGTTGAAAATCACCTGATGCATCTGACCTTCACCTTTCAGAGGGTATGGAGTAACTTCTAATTAATAATAAGAGACAACTTATAATTTAGGATCGATGCTTTGACCAGCTCACCAGCTCCAGAGGTGATCTATGGTTTTGTAATAATAGATAGGCTCATTTAACAATCCACAGCACAATAAAATTAAAAGATAAATGATCACCCAAAATGAATTTAACATAATACAACCAATTTCCAGTTAACAATAGAAATTATAGGAAAAAGCTGAAGTTATTGTTCAATACAATACATTGTATCTTTCCTATCCTAAACCACAAATTATATTTACTAAAAAGTACATACACTGATATATTTGAAAACTAACTTAGTAGAAATGCTGCAGGTATTTATTTTATTTGCATCTTCCCTTTCTCAATTCACAGATATCATAGATGAAGACAAACAGCTTTCCTAAATACATACACATCACTTTTGATTCAATTCAGTAATTAGTGAGCAACTACAGTGTCAATGGTTCTTAAAAAGTTATGCTTAATTAAATTGCTGTAAATTAAATATGTTCCTGGGACTTCTTCCAGGAAGACGAGTAGACAAACTTTTCCTTATTACTCCCACTAAGTATAACTAAAAACCAAGGGCATTATATATAAAATAAATATAAAACTCTAAAAGGTGGAGAGAAGGCAGTCCATCTAGGGAGCTCAGGGCCCAAGGAACAGATAGTAATGAACAGGTTGGGTTTTCTTTTTGCTTCATGTATTTCAGACCGAGTACTAGAGAAACCAGGAAGCCATAAATGTCAATGGGAGGAGACAAAGAAAAAAGTCCCAAGAAAGCCTTCTCTGTCTATCCAGGAAAGAGGCAATCTAGCCAAACAGAAAACTTTTAGATAATTACCATTCTACTCTAGTGAAACAGTACATAAAAAATTGCCCATAGCTCTGGCTGGGTGGCTCAGTTGGTTGGAGCATCCCATACACCAAAAGGTTGTGGGCTCGATTCCCGGTCAGGGCACATACGGGAGGCAACCAAGCAGTGTTTCTCACACCAATGTCTGTCTGTCTCTTTCCCTCCTCCCCCCTTCCTCTTCTTCTCTCTCTAAAAAGAAAATAATAATAATAATAATAAAAACACGTCATCAGATGAGGGTTAAAAAACAAACAAATTTAAAAACTGCCCATTCCCAGCCCTCACAACGGAAGCCAAGTAAGAAGTCTAGACTTCCATCCTCACCAGACTTTAACAAACACCAACTCCCAACCAGCATACGAAAAGAGAAAGCTGAATGGGGAGCCAAGGAGTATGAAACATCCCAACCATACTATAAGTGAAGACCATGGGGAGAAATGAGACTTCCACCCCCACCCTGCTATAAAGAGGCACGGCTCCATCTCTTTTTGGGGTAGTCTAGAAGCATCAGGACTTTTACCACCAACCATGATAAGAAGGCTATCCTGCTACCCTGCCTCCAGCCAGTGTCAGTGGAGGCCACATGGGGATTCTGAAGTTTACACCCCTGCCCAGGAGAAACAAGGGAACCCTCCATTTTCACCCACCCATGTTCTACAAAGGGCTTCCACTCCCACCTGGCAATAACAAGGCAGCACCTCCTTTCCCTGCTGGAGAGGTGTCAGGGCAGGCCTATTAAAATAGGAAGCCTAAATAAGACAAGACCAGAGTCGTAAAACGTCCAACAAGTCCAGGTTTCAATAAAAAGTCATTAGTTACATTGAGACTCAAGACCATTTCAGCTTGAGTAAGAAATTATACACTCTTACTTACTTTATATAAATATCCTTTATTCATTTTTATTGAGTTTGAAATGACTGAATTTTCCAAAATTAATAAGAGACACCATCCACAGATTAGGGAAGCTCAGAGGACATGATGCAAGATAACTACTTAAAAAATGTACACCTATGCACATCACAGTTAAACTACAGAAAACCAAAGACAAAGAGAAAATCGTGAAGAAAGCCAGAAGAGGAAAATGTACCCTGCCTACATACAGAGGAATAAAGATAAGAATTACATCAGATTTCAGGTCAGAAACCATGCAGGCAAGATAAAAGTGGAGTGAAATTTCAAGTGTTAAGAGAAAAAAGTCCCACCAATCGAGATTCTTTATCCAGCAAGTATCCTTTGAAAGTGAAAGACAAAAAGATGTTCTAAGGTAAACAAAAACTAAAGAAATTTGCTTCTAAAAGACATATCCTGTAAGAAGTTTTTCAGAGGGGAAAAAAATACATAGGTCAGAAACTCAAATCTACATAAAAAAGGAAGAGTGTTAGAGAAGAAATAAATAAAGGTAAAATAAATATTTTTATTATTCTTATTCTTAATCGATCTGTTAGGTAACTGTTAGTTCAAAGTAATAATAGTAACAATGTATTGGATAATTATAGCATATGAATAGAAAAAATAAATGACAGCAATGATATAAGGGATGGAAGGGAGGAATTGGGAATACTGTGTCAGGGTGGGATGTATATGGTAAGTCTCTTTACTACCTGCTCGATTTTCCTGTATACCTAAAATAGTTCTAAAAACTGAAGTCTATAAATAAAATACACACACTCCTTCCAAAACAGTAAGTAATAATGCATTTACATGAAAGAAACCTAAAAAATAATCTATAAGTAAATACATTAAAATTCTTAATATAAAATAATCCTTACATATCTGAAAAGTATTCCTTACTTTAGAAAATGAACACCAATTTATCCTTTTTGCTACTAACTTATATGTTGGAAAGATCAAAAGGTAACAGAAAAACTTCATCTGATTTTCACAGTAGCCCAAAGAATTTATAAAATACTTGTACAAGGGAAATGCAGCACATTAGAAGCATTCAATAAATAATACTATTATTCTTAAACTGCTAAAAGACAAAAGTAAAGCAAAATTATGGAACGGAAGGCTTTTGTAAGGAGTTTTTTAAGTTAGAGGACTCTTCATGTTGTGTCACTACCCAACAATTCACAATTGAAATACTTCTAGCTGGACAAGAGATGAGCAGGATGGAAAATACAGAAGAGCAAAGGGAGGTAGCAAGAGATACGACAGGAAAGACATCCACTAATATTGTTAAATAAATATCTTTTAACATAAAAAAAAACCTATGGAACAATTAAATAGAAAAAATCTATTTTTATAAGTTCTAAGATACAATAACCTTCCAATATCTGTCTATACAAGCTTCAAAAATAGTATTACAACTTCACTTGGTTATATCCCTGCCACTGTTGGATAGACATTTTAACATTTTCTTATCCATTGGGCACAACATTTGCTCATTAAATATGGCACAAATGAAGTATAAATATATAGGGTCAATAAAGTAGTTGGCAAAAATGACAGCACAAATCTATTAAAGGGCTAAGAGGAAGCTGTAATGTAGGAGCAGGTGAGACATGAAAGATTAAGCATCACAGGAAAGGGCAAACTATCGGTTTCCCATATTCAAAACTAAGAAGGCTCATTGATTTAAAAAAAATAATTCAATGGTCCTTAATGACAATTTGAAAAGCTGAAGACAAGATTTATGTTTGTGTGTGGAAATAGAAAGTAATTAAACAGAAGAAAGGTTTTGCTTTTAGGAATTATTTTCTATCATGTAACAAAAGCAGATTTTTTTTTTAAATTGCAACTCACATAGAACAGATTGAAAAGACTTTAAAATGTTAAAAATGTTTACAATTCTGCCAGTTCAAATTTCACACTTTAGAATTAGGATATATTTCCCCCATGTAACTTCTGTGTAAAAAGGTTTTTAAATTATGTTCTGCCTAACACATGCTCCATGTATCTAAGCTCACACTGCTTAATTTTATCATAAAACTCAAGCAAATCCAAAATTTGAACTGTTATATGAAGCTACTATTAAAATCTATCTCATATATATATATTATATATGTGTGTGTATATATATATACAAAAGGGTTGAAATTTAGTTTTTAAAAGAACATCAACAAAATTTATAAAAAGTTAAAAAGCCAGGCCAGCGTGGCTCAGCAGTTGAATGTCAACCTCTGATCCAGGAGATCGAGGTTCAGTTCCTGGTCAGGGCATACGCATGGATTGCCGGCTTGATCCTTAGTAGGGGCCGTGCAGAAGGCAGCCGATCAATGACTCATCATTGACATTTCTCTCTCTCTCTCCTTCCCTCTCTCTGAAATCAATAAAGACATATTAAAAAACAAAAAAACAAAAAACAAGATGGGTAGCATCTGTCCTCAAAAAATAAGTTAAAAAGCCCTGGCCCGGTGGTTCAGTTGGTTGGAGCACATTCCCGTACACCAAAAGGTTACAGGTTCGATTCTGGTGAGGGCACATACCTAAGTTGTGGGTTTGATCCCCGGTGATGGAATGGGAGGCAAAGTCCCCTTTAAGAAAAGACCCTGCAGTGTTGCCACAGCTATAAATTTTCTACGGAACCTTCCCCCAGATGAGCCTGTTACTTTTTCATAGAGCAACACTGCCATGGAGAAAAATAAAGTATCGAGACCTTTCCAAGATTACTACATACTGACTCTGGAGAACTGATGCTAACTCTTGGAAACACAAAACACCACTATGGCCCAAAAATCAGTGAGGACTTAACAAGGTCAAATGACAGGGGAAATCTTAACACAAGTTTGACTCACAATAAACCCAGTTAATCCACAGACTCGCCCTGTACTTATTTCTCCTGTTCCTGAAAGCATAATTGGAATAGACATACCTGGCACCTAGCTGAATCTCCACAGGCACTCTCTTTTCCTTGTGTTTAGGGTCATTATAATAGAAAGGCATAAGTACAGGCTCCTGGCACTTCCCCTGGATAATACGATAGAACTCCAGAAGCAATACTGTACCCTTGTGGGCACTGCAGAGATTAGTGTTACCATTAAAACTTGAAAGAATAAGGAACAGTAATACCTAGCCCTTCCCATTTAACTTACCAGTCTGAACTGTGTGTATATCAGATGGATCTTGCAGTAATACTGTGGACTATTATGTATTGTAAACTTAAGCAGGTGGTGTCTCCAATTGCAGCTGTTGTTCCAGATCTTTACTGGAGCAAATTAGCAGTCTTTGGTAGTTGGTATGCAATTACTGACCTGGCTAATGTCTTTTTCTCCATTCCAATCTCTAAAGAATTACAGAAGCAGTTTGTTTTACCTGATAGAGTCAACAATATACCTTCACAGTGCTGACTCAGTGCTATGTCCACTCTCCTGCTCTCTGCCATCATATAGTCCTAAGAGATCCCAGGTGTTCTTCTATCAAGATGTTCCTAATAATTTTTGCTTGTTTTTTATCTTTCCAAATAAACTATAAAATCAATTCATGTCACCCCATGAATCAGAAAAAAATCAATGACATTTTTATTGAAATTGGGTTAGATTTATAAATTACCTCAGGTTGACATCTTTATGTTGAGTTTTTCTATCCAAGAACATGCAGGGTATGTCTTTCCAAATATTTGTCTATTTGGGGGACTTTCAAAGGTGTTTTATAGTTTTCTTCATATATATTTTGTACCTTTCTTATATGCTGGTACTTAAGTATTTTACTTTCTCTTTCCTATTGTAAATAGGATCTTCTCTTCCATTATATATTCAAACTGATTTTTTATTTTGCACATATAAGGCTGTGGAACTTTACAAAAAATTTTCATTGTTTGTACTGAGTTTTGTAGATTTCTCTGGATTTCCAGATAAAATCCTATCATCTAAAAAGAAATAGTTTTACTCCTTCCTTTCTAATTTGCAAGCCTTAAATTGCTTTGTCTTATAAAACTGATTGGCTAATACCTCCAATATAATATTACATAGTAGAGTAGATAATGACCATTAAACAGTATGGGGCAAAAGTAGGATTCCAGTTGTGAGTGTAACAGGAACACTTCTAGTGAATCTAACTTTTCTAGTGAAATTAGATAGTGGGTTTTGGTGAGGGATTTACATTTTATCACATTAAGGAAGTATCCATTAATTCCTATTTTACTGAATGGTTTTTAAATGAATGTGTAACAAATACTGTCAATTATAGATGATTATATAATTTTTGTCTTTATCTCTAATGAATTTTGTTAATTTCACTGACACACCCTTATATTTCTAGAACATACTCGGTTATGCTGTATTATTATTTTCTAATGTATATCAGTTTCTTCATGAAATAAATAAGTACTTTTAATTAATGCTGGCATCTTTGTCATAATTAAATTAAAGTTTAATAGTATGTTATATACTTATGATTTTGGGAAAATAAGCCTTGATTTTGAAATTACATATCTGAACATTATAACAATAAGAGCAACCACTTACTGGGTAAGTAGGATGTGACTACTCATACAGTAAAAATTTACATTAAATATTTCTAATCCCTAAAGCCTGCAAGGAATTAATTACATAAGACAACAGGCAATACTTTTTTTAAGGCATTTCATGTCTTTATGCTTTAGACACACAGTTTCCTCTCCTAGGAAAGCCCTCCCTAGACTTATGCAGTTGGTGAATTATCTTTTAAGACTCATTACAAATGCCACCTAAGTCCAACAGGAATTGCACAATTCCTGTTCTCAAAGTATTTTTCACTTTGACTACATTAAATTAGAATAGTTGATAGAAGGTACAGGCATACCTTGTTTTATTGAGCTTTGCTTTATTGTGCTTTGCAGATACTGCGGTTTTTAGAAATTAAAGGTTTGGGGCAACCCTGTGTCAAGCAAGTCGATCGGTGCCATTTTCCCAATAGCATTTATTCCCTTCGTGTCTCTGTGTCACATTTTGATCATTCTTGCAATATTTCAAACTTTTCATTATTACAATATTTGTTATAGTGATCTTTGGTGCTACTATTGTGATTGTTTTGGGGTGCCATGAATGATGCCCATATGAAATAGCTAACAATCAATAAATATCATCATGTCTAACTGCTCCACAGACTGGCCATTCCCCCATCTCTTTCCTTGTCCTCGGGCCGCCCTATTCCGTGAGACAACTAATTGAAGTTAGGCCAATCAATAACCTTACCATGGCCCCTAAGTATTCAAGTGAAAGATTTGCATATCTCTCACTTTAAACCAAAAGCTAGAAATGATTAAGCTTAGTGAGGAAGACATGCTAAAAGCAGAGAGAGGCTCCAACCAACTGAGCCACGTGGCCAGGGCTTTATAACTTTTTAAAGTACAACATATTTCTCAATACAGACAGATCAAAATAACTATCCTGGACAGATTTTAGGACATATAAAAATGTGATGTGAAATACATCATAGCAGTCTAGAAAAGAAGCTGAATATTAAAATACAAAAACTAAATTTGAATCCAAAGGTCAGTAATCTCAGTTGTCATTAATTTGACTTTTGGGCATTTTACAACTAACATCAATCATCACTTCTAATTCCTTGCTTTTTGTTTTGGTTAATCCTCATTTGAGGATATTTTTTCTATTGCTTTTCAGAGAGAGTAGAAGGGAAGAGGAGAGAGCAAGAGAAACATCTATGTGAGAGAGACACATCAACTGGTTGCCTACTGGTTGCCTTCGCACAAGCCCCGAATGGGGGCGGGGAGCGAACCCACAACCCAGGTGCATGCCCTTGACAGGGAATTGAACCTGCAACCCTTCGTTGCACAAGCCAACGCTTTAATCACTGAGCAACACCGGCCAGGGCTATTTACTCTGGCTTTACTTTTGGTACTCTTTACTCTTGGTCTATCACAATCTGTTCCTGGTCTACTTTATTCCAGCCTCCAGTGCCATAAACTCTAGTTATTCAATAAATACTGCATGTGATTTCATGACTTATTTCAAACTATATTTTATGTCTTGAATGCCAGGTCTATGTATTTACAAACTTCTACTCAAATAAACCATCTTCTTTGGAATCTTTTTTGTGCTATTACTGACAATTAAAATATTTTTATATGTAATATAAGATTAGGCTCCTGGAGCACTTTATTCATACTGATAGTACAGCATTTTTCACAATGGTGTTTATATCCGTCTCCTTACTCAAGCTGCTCATATCTTCAGAGTAGGGCTTATCCATCTTTTTAGTCCCAGCACCTACCATCCTAGTTTGCACATAATGGTTTTCAATAAATGCTTACCGAATAGTGATTAATCAGTTATAACTAGCACTATTACTTACTATGCTGAAAATCTAAAGGTAAATGGAAAACAAGTAGGGTAGTGATTGTTTTTATAAATTAGATTCTGAAAAGGTCTTTGTTTCATAGTAATGAATTCATGTAATTTACAGTTAATTTATTCTAAAATCCCTTGAGACTATGTAATATGTACTATACTTTCTCAAATAAACCCATATTCAAGTGCCCATGTAATTTTTAAATCTAAATAATACATATTCTAGCTCTACTTATAAAAATTACATTACCCTAAAGAGGTAAATTTAATACTTGAAAAACTCATATAATAGTATAATGGTCAGTAAAAATATTCTTGATACTTACATATAATTTAGATGAAAATATAATGTACTTTTTTAAAAGCTACATAATCTTGCCAGCCTTTGATGACTAAAAACATATGCCTGATACCTGCAATGGCTTCTGTTTATCAATATAAACATGAGGTATCTTTGAGCTGTAGATACAGAAAACTTCCAGTTTTTAGGGGTTTCTAATTAAAAGAAAATAAGATGGTAATTTATTATAAATACAATTGTTAAATCTGTAGTATTTTACATCGGACAGTGCTGATATAATATATGAGCTTTTAGAAAATCTAAAGCTTAAATTCCTATTACACAGTGATATCCATTTCCTACAATTAAGTATAATGTTTTAAACAAAGATCATAAATAACAGGTGCTAATAATATAAAATTCTATATTAAAATCAACCACTAGCATCACCATTATATGTAGCTTTACAAAAAGTCTTGGATCATAACTGTTCCTACTATCCCATTATTCAACACTTAGAAGTCCAGTTTGCTAAGATACTTTTCTGATGTACACAAAGAACAAAATGAGCTCCTTCCATACCCTCCCCCCATATTCTCTCCCCTGAGATTCAAAGCTTAATATGAGTTCCATTTTCCAGAGATAAAAGGACTGCATTAACAATGATGTGCCCTAGCTTTCTTTTTACAATAAATTACCATATTTATATTTTGAAGCTGTCATATGCTAGAGGATATTAAATATCCTGCTGTCATAATTAACTCTTTAAACCAAATTAAATGGCTTGGTTCAAAAAAGACTGTGAAAGTTAAAAGAATGTAATTTTATTACTAATTATTTTGCAATTATTTTAATTATCAGAGCTATTTCATTTATTCTATAATTGATTTTAAATGAGGAATGCACAGTGGCTCAAATCTTTCCTCTTTTTACCCTGAAGATATAAATAAGAATTTGAATGTGCAGTGCTTAGCAATAAATACATGGTAACTTCATAAGTACCTCAGGCCAAATCATAATACAACAAACTGTAACAAATTGCTAATTTTTAAAATTCCATCCATAATTATATCAGATATAAGCCACTGGACTACAACATAAGTGTTTCATTTTACTAAGGCTTAGTAATATTTTCATTTTAAACACAACTGTTTCTGCAGTAGACTAATGTAATGTAACAGAAAATAACTCTCCTTTATGTATACAATACAAACTTAGAAATATATTTTTAGGAGTAAATGGAATACTCTACTTTTCAAGGACAATTTATAGATTTCTGATGGCCTAAAGACATTATAAAGATTCTAAAAGCAAAAAATGTTTTTTATACTGTCTGAAGAAAAAGTTTCTTAGAAAAAAAGAGAAATAATAGCATTAGTATTTCAAATTAACTTTTACAATTTTAATTACTACGTGAATCTGAGACGGCTATTATAAAATGGCCTTTTATTTCCTCCTAACATTAAGGTAATAATTTTTTTTTTGGCAAATTAATCCATAATAGAAAGATTTATGATCATGAAAAAATACTAAATAAGCATACTTCTTTAAATATTATGTGAAAATATACTTGAACTGAGAGAAAAACTCTGGGGGAAAAATAAAGTCAAGGATTCAATCAACATCAGATCCAGTAAGAATAGGAAGGAGTTTAAATAATTGTTAAAAATATGATTATATAATTAAAACATAAATTCCAACAAAATTTTTGAAAGATAAAGAAAAAACAAAAACACAGTGCACATTACTTATATCCAAGGTCACAAATTACACTAACCAAGAGCAAGAGAAGCAGGCTAGTGACCGAAGAGCATACTGAGTTTCTTGTCTTAAACACAGGAGTCTCAAGAGACAGAGTCTCACTCTAGGGTCAGATATTTAGGAGAATATGGGTCTAAAAAGCCTTTGACAAACTTAAAGATGATGACAAAAGAAGTTAAAGTGGCAGAGCACAAGGAAAATCTCTACTACTTCTATTACGGACTGAATGTATGTGTTCCCTCAAAATTCGTAGGCTGAAATCTAATCACCAATGTGAGGAAACTCTGAGGTAGGCCTTTGGGAGGTCTCACCCTCATGAATAAGTTTAGTGTCCTTATAAGAAGTGGCCAGAAAGCTACAGCTCTTTTCCATCATGTAAGGATACAGTGAGAAGTGGGCAACCCAGCAGCAGGCCCATTCCCAGAACCCAGCCATGCTAGCACTCTGATCTCAGGCTTCCAGCCTCCAGGTTGTGGGAAATAGGTTTGCTGTTGAAGCCACCCAGACTATGATATCTTGTTACAGCAGTCCAAGCTGACTTCCAGGGGGAAGGGGAAGGGAGAAGGGTTGTTCAGGAACATTTCTGTGATCAAAATTCATAAAACAAGAAATTACATAAAAACCAAAAATAAATAAACAATGACAAGTCCAAAAAGCACAGGAGAAGGACTACTTGAGAATGAAAAAGATTAAGGATCCTAGGAAGGTGATGATTTAAATATGTCTCACTCCTCATATGGAACTCCAGATTAGCAGCCTTTCAAGCCAAGTGTCTTCTGGGTAAAAGTGAGGTGTGGAATTTCAGGGTTCCCTGGCAAGAGAAGGGATTTGTGGCTTTCTCCTCCATAGGCTGGAAAGTGCCCCAAGATGAAGACCGAAAATTAGTAAATCCTGGGAAGAGCACACACCACAGAAATCTGTGAAAATCCCAAAGATAAGGTGAACATTGGAGCAGGTGACGGGCCTGACCGTCCTGGCCTGCTAAGAGCTAAGGCTGGAAATGTCTGAGGCCTGAGGTGGGAGAATGTACAGAGTAAGCAAGGCAGGGAGGCTTCCCCGGTTATTTACTGCAGGAAACTGGAAGCTTCTACCTAACCAATATACTGGGATAACACATATTTTTCCATCTTGTGCAGACTGCCACCATTTACTACAGCACTCCAACAACCAGACTTGATCCCCAATGAGCTGATAAAGAAAAATAAGAGCAAGGCAACCCATAAAGGAGAGGGAGAAAAAAACCAAACTGACATTAGGTTTCTCATCTTTATCACTGGAGTCAAAAGGCAATCAAAAAGAGAGAAAACAGCTGCACCTCAAGAATTCTATACTTAGGTAAGACATATTAACCTGTCAGGAAAAAGATATTTGCAGATATGCAAGAATTCAAAGTAATAACCTATGTGGCTCCATCTGAGAAAAACACTCAAGAAATGACTATACAAAAAACAAATGAATCTGAACAAAAAAGTAAAAATGAAGGAAAGAAAAAAAGGAATCTTGTAATATATAAATGCTGTTAAATTTAAATTATATAAGGACAGACTAACTGGAAATGTACAACATAAGATCCCCCCACCCCAAACAGTCTCAAAATAAAAGAAACATGCATGGTTATAAGAGAAATTCTACACCCCCAGCACTGTAAAAAACAAACATTAAAAAAGACTTGTTTACAGTTCTTGCCATCCAACCCTTAAGAGGGTCTAGTCAAATACTGTGTTCTTAGATTTTTTGGACTAGTTCTCTCCCCACCACCTTCAATGTGATTCAAAGTAGAAATTTAACTAGTATTTAATCTATACAATATTCCCCAGAGATATCTACCAGGTAGGTAACAAGCTTCTCAAAACATAAACTTGGAGAAACTGCAAGTAGGGAAAACATACATTAGAAAACAAGCAAAATGTTCTCATCGTAAACAATAATTTAAAGTGAATAAATATAAAAGTTAAACTGCAAAGAACCAAATGATGAAACAAAGGCGATACCAATTCCTCTTCAGTAAATTAACAAGTGAAAGAAAGTAGTCTGACTCCAGTGAGGTCATAAGCAGATGTTTTGAAACCACATGCTGTTCTCCAACTAGTTACTCATAGGTGCTCTGACTATATGGTATTTATTTTTGGTATATGGCCTAGGAAAGATTTTCTACAAGTAGGGAGGAAGAAATGAAAGAGTTATCGGGAATTACTAATCTAATAGGTAGCAAGGCAGAGGAACTGAAAAGTTAGCTATTGCTTTTCCTTTCCTCTCCCAGTCCACACTGGAAATAAAACATAATCAAGAATTTTATATAGCCAGCCAGCATGGCTCAGTGGTTGAGCATCAACCTATGATCCAGGAGATCAAGGTTCGATTCCCAGTCAGGGCACATGCCTGGGTTGCAGGCTCGATCCCCAGTGGGGGTGTGCAGGAGACAGCCGATCAATGACCCTCATCATTGATGTTTCTCTCTCTCTCGCCCTCTCCCTTCTTCTCTCTGAAATCTGTAAAAATATATTTTTTTTAAAAAAAGAATTTGATACAATAACAATTCAAAAGAATGAAACCCAAGGAAGCATCTATCTTAAAATATGTTTGAATGATGAGAATATTTTCAAATAGGATAACCAAAGCAGTTACTCTGGGCCATTTGCTAACAGATGAAAATACCCACTGTTATACCCCCAAAAGTAAGATCAGATATATGCCAAACAGCTCAGTCATTAAGTGTATTACAATATTAGTTATACTAGCATTTTACCTCTCATTTCACTTATTTAAAATAATACTTAATAAAATGTATATAAAAGAGTTAGGCATTCATTCCAAAATAGAGGCAGAGGGAGAAAAAAGAAGAAAAAAGAAGAAAAAGGCTCTGCTTGGCAAAGAAATTACTCCCCCTCCCCCCACATATAGTTTATTAGCTATATTTTTGCTGACTCAATCTTTTCTTAAACAATAACTTTTTTAACACTCTATTTTACCACTATAATTTCTTTCTTAAAACTAATAACACCAGTTCAAATAAGCATGAAAAATAAAATTCACCATTCTATCTTTTAAATAAATCTGAGCAAAAGAAAAAAACAACACACTAGTCAGCAGAGTAAGAAGACATTTTCATATATTTTCAGTAGGAAGTAAAGTAAAATTATGTAGTCGATTCTACTTATTTTATGTTATTTTCTATGAAGCTAGCATTTCTCAACTTCAAGTGCATAGACCTGAGCTGGCTAAAACCTAAGCCTCTTGATAGAAGGAAGAGAGCCAAATCCCCTTGAAGAAGGACCTTGCAACACTACCACAAGTGTAAACAGGTATACTGTAAAGTGTAAATCTGCTGCTGGCAAGCTACAGCCCACAGGCCACATCTGACCTGACACCTGTTTCTGTAAGTAACATTTTATTAGAATACAGCCACATTCATTCATTTACATAATGTCTATGTCCACTTTTGCACTGTAATGGCAGAGATGAAGAGTTGAGATAAAGACTTATGACTAGCAAACCTTAAAATAATTACTATCTGGACTTTTTCAGCCAAAAATGTGCAGACCTTGCTATACATCTCCCTCCAATCGTTCTTTAAAGGACCATCAGCATTTGCTAGAGTGACTGGGCACTGGGAAAAAAAGAATACTCAGCCCGGCCGGGCGTGGCTCAGCGGTTGAGCGTCGACCTGGGATCCAGGCGATCGGGGTTCAATTCCCAGTCAGGACACATGCCCGGGTTGTGGTCTCGATCAATGACTCTCTCATCATTGATGTTTCTATCTGTCTCTCCCTCTCCTTTCCTCTCTCTGAAACCAATAAAGATATATATAAATAAATAAAAAAAGAAAAAGAAAAAAGACTACTCAGGTCAACCAGAGATTACCAGATAATAACTTTAAACAGAAACTAATTGCCAGGGACCTAAAATGCCATCATGGTCTTTCAGTTAAAGAAAGAGTTTAGGATGATCAGGTGATAATTTGTTATATTTTTAATCTATGACATAACCAGACTTTCTGCAAAGCTTAAAATAACTATAACCATCAAAATGACAAAAATGATTGAGTTCTATGCTGAGCTCCTTTAATGCATCATCTTTCTTAATACCTACAAAACCTCGCAGTGTAATAATATTTTCCCATTTTAGTCTACTAGCTTGTAATTGTGAAGTCTATAAGGGCCAAACCCATATTTACTTTGTTCACTCCTGCAGTTACATATAGAGTATGAACAAATCTTCACAACAAATTGATGACGTAAGCACAATTAAGTGGACATTTTATAGATGAGGAAGCTTAGAAAGATGAAGTAGTGGAGCTAGAATTTGATTCTGTGCAATCTTGGCCAACCCATGTTCTTAACCACTATATATATTGCCAAGGTGATTTTAAGACATTTGTTACCAAAAAAATTCTATAAATAAATCTTTTTTGGTATATTCTTTGTTATATTCCTGCTCTACAGTTGTTTAACAATTTATGATTAATTACACAAGTAAGCTGAAGATATATTCATATTAAAAAGGAAAAATTAACAGGGACTGAAATCAAACAGAAAATGATTCACACAGAAAATTAAACTTACACAGTTCAAACACCAAAACTGTAGGAGTGACTTTTAAATCAGATTAAAACAACAAAAATAATAAGAAACATTTAAATGCTTACTGAGTGTCATTTGCTCTAAATCATTTTCTATGTATTAGCTTATTTAATCCTCACAAAAGTCTTATGAGGGCAATTCCTATTTTATCAATGGGTCATTTGAGGCACAGAAAAAAGAAATGTGCTCAAGGTCACGCAGCTAACAAGGAGATTTAAACCCAAGTAGTCTGGTTCTAGAATTTGTCCTTTAAGCTACTATGATATACAAATAATAAGTTTATAATGACTGCTGTAAGTCACTGACATTATACTCAAGAGTTTGCACTTTCCAGAATACAGACTACCTCATAATCCTAGCTTTTGACAATGACCATAGTTTTTGGTTACAGATTAGGTAATATAAACACAATATTTTTAAAACAATGTACTGTTCTCAGATGAAAGTCTATATTATATGTCTACGCAGTGTAAGTTGCTAAGATACATTAGTTATTTTAAGCCATAAGACAATGTTAAGTTGATATTTCTCAAATTTTTAGAAATGATACTAAAAGGAGTGAAAAGAGCAAAGTTTAGATTTTAATTGCCATCAACAGAGCATTTAACGCAATAAATTTTTCTATCTGTATTAAATTTTAATCAAACTGGAATCTATACTTTAACTACTTTATTATAGCAGCTAAGTGAGACTCAAAACCATACTTTGAAGGTCTAAAATATCATAAAAAAATCACTACAGACATTTTCAAAGATTGGTATTTACATTATGCCTTTCAAGAATTTCTACTCCATTCTAAGCTTTGTAGAAATATTTATAAGTATAATCAAGAAAAGAAATTAGCTTGTCTCATGGCATTTTAATATCTTAGTTCCATTTCACTGGACACATGCTGTGATTCTGATGATTCAGAGACATGGCTACTCTCTTTTCAAACTATTACAGGCATATTTCTTACAATGGTTTCTAACATATTGCATCTAACATAACATTATATTTACAGTCACTTATAGTGAAAACTACTATAATACATAACATTCTTTACATTAAAAACCATATAACTCTGGCTAACTGAATAATACATGTTTTAGTAATAGTTAACATGTTATATTTCATATTAAATACCCTATTTTTGAAAACTGACAGTCATGTTACATAAATAAATTATGTACCTATACCAGTGTAATATTCTTATCAGAAAATCACCTTCAATGCTGACATTTTAGTGTGTTTTAAAGATGCACTAGAATCAAAAGTAATTCAATTTGTTGTAAAAAGACATTAAATAGGTAGAATTTTTAAAGATCAAAATATATTTTAAATATATACTTAAGAATGAAAACAAAATTAGGATGGCAGACTAGCAAACTGAATTACATTTTGCTCTACTTAACAGCAATGGACAATTGCAGGAAAAATATTAGTATTTTCATTTTTGCTACTTAGAAAAATAGACATTTTACATATAGCCACATGTAGCTTTTAAGTACTGCTAAGAATTATGATCTGTAGAAAGCAAAACAAAATGATTTTTCAAAACTCAATAAAAACACACAAGGGTTTATACTCTAACTAAATATTATAAATATAGAATTAGGCAAAATAGAAGATTTAGGAGGGGAGAGGGAGGGAGAGGAGGGGAGGGGAGGGCAGGGGAGAAGGAGGGAGGGGAGGGGAGGGGAGGGGAGGGGAGGGGAGGGGAGGGGAGGGGAGGGGAGGGGAGGGGAGGGGAGGGGAGGGGAGGGGAGGGGAGGGGAGGGGAGGGGAGGGGAGGGGAGGGGAGGGGAGGGGAGGGGAGGGGAGGGGAGGGGAGGGGAGGGGAGGGGAGGGGAGGGGAAGGGAGGGCAGGGCAGGGCAGGGGAGAACAAGGGTGTGGGTGGCCTCATCAGAAACAATGCCTCAGCCGCCACTGTTTTAGAAGTGATGTGGTCTGCTATAAGGCACTTCCAGAAGACAAACCAAGCCTACACTCCACTGATGTGTATGTTCCACAGTAAACTGATGACCCAGAATAATTGTACACCAGAAACTTTGTCAGGAAGAATAAACTTGGATTTACTACTTAGCAATCCTTATCCAAAGATTTAAAATATAAATATAGTTTTGGGGCAGTTTCCCCAAAATATGTATTAATAATATTTAATTATTCATATCAATAGTATATCAATATAATTGCTATATCACTTATCATTCATAAACTATTAATTGATATTGGTATTAATATCAACATTTATCCAAAGATTAAATAAGAAAAATTATATATTTGGATAGTATTGATAAGTAATAAACTCAAGATTCTTCTTCCTGACAAAGTATACGGTGTATAGATATTCTGGGTTGCCAGTATTATTTCTCTTATCTAATCTTTTATATTACTTGATGAAATAAATATATACACACACACACACACACATAAATATTCCTATAAATGTTCAAAAATTTATCTATCCTTGTATTAAATCAGACCAATACAGAGCAAAATGCCTAAACATTATCTGGGGTCCCAGATAACTGTTCTTACTAAACTGTGCTTTGCTATTAAATCACAAACTCTTATTTAAGGATGTAAAATATTAAATACTCTATTTTTTAATTGACACCTACATGACTTATTAAACTCCCTTTTTTACTTAAGATTCAACACAGTACACAGTATCCTTTACTTAAAAATGCAGTCGCTTAAGAAACAATCTTCTGATCACATACATATCCTTCATTCCATTAACTACAAAAAAGCAAACCTGTGGTTTACCTTTGGCAAGTAAAATGGATTTCATAACATGCATCGATAAACTTTTAATCTCTCTGCCAGCATCATCTTATTTACCGTCACTTTATGATTTCCTTGATTAAACATTTCTTATGTTGCTATTATGTATTTACTTAGATAAGATGCAATAAAATTTTATGGAACAAGGTGAAATAAAACAATGCAGTCACTTAAAAAAGATTAACCAATAAGTAAAAAAAATTAAAACTTAATGAACATTATGAATAATCTTAATGAAATTCAACAATTAAAACTTTACCCTAATAAAATATGGATAAATATTTGCTATGCAAATGCAAACATAGTTTCTTCAAAGTAAAAAAAGTTTATTTCAAAACATTTATTTATAATAATGATCATATCTTATTTATAATATACTTGGCAGGATTACTTCCAAATAAAATCTATTTTCACTTTTACAATGTAACAAAGGTCATTTTTATATTAGAAATAACTATTTTTTAAGACTAAAATAAATAAAGTTTAAAGGATGCTACAAAATGTTAGCTATAAAAAGGTCAAAGATAAATCTGTGAAAATGAGGTAGATATATAGATATGTGTATAAAAAACATTGTCAAATACAGTATTTTAAATTTTTTGTAAAGTATACATAAAATATAAAGTAAACAATGAAGCCTTATAGAAACAACATCAGTTCACGTAGAAATGGTGAGGGAACACAGGTGCACACTTACCCTTCTCCTCCCATTCTTGTTATCTTTAGGCGAAAATCCACAGAATTCAGACTGGGAGGCTTCCATTTCAAAATATCATCACAACGACCAGGTTTATATTTCTAAAGAGAATTAAAATGATAACAGTTAATAAGAAGCTAATAAATAAACATTTGACTTATTAAATATAGTACAAATTACTTATTTTCCAAACATAATTTTTGTTATCTTCAACTGATGAGTAAAGCTAGGTATCTACCCTCTTACTGATGGCTTTTCCCCTTTTCTGCCCAAGTACATAGACCCTTGTTTGTGAAAGCCAAAAAAAAAGAATGAAGCTTGTTATTCTTTCTAAATTTTCTGTGGCTTACATAAGTTTGATCATTAAAAAATGTTTGTTTTATCATGTTTAACTCTGTGGGATAATTTGTAATGAATAAAATTAACCAATGAAATTAGCAAAATGAATTCAATTATGTAACCATCATCAAAATATGATACATGACATTTCAATCACCCAAAAATTTTCCTCCTGGCATTTGCAGTCAATTCCCTACCAACAACTCTGGCAACAGTGACCTTCTTTCTATCACTATAGTTGTACCTTTTCTAGAATTCATAAGAAATTCTTAACAAAGATTTTGTAATTTATCTATGCTGGTGCACATATTGGTAGTGTTCTTTTTTTATTACTGACTAGGATCCGATTTTATGTATATACCATAAATTGTTTGAGCATTTACAAACTGATGGATATCTGGGTTATTCCAGTTTTAGGCTATCATGATTGATGCTGCTCTGAACATCTGTGTGGACATGTCTTCATAACTCTTGAATAAACACCTAGGAGTAGAATGGCTGGGTCACATGGTAAATGTGTGTTTAACTTTGTAAGAAATTGTCAAATTGTTTTCCAAAGTGGCTGTAACGTTTGCTATTCCAACGAGTAATATATGAGAGACCAATGTGCTTCTCATTCATCCTAGGACTAGGTATTGTCAGTCTTTGTAATTCTAAATTTTTAATTCTGAAGTGAGTCTCATAGTTTTTATTTGTATTTGTCTAATGACCAAAAAAGATGTTGAATATCTTTTAATCTGCTTATTGGCTATCTACGTATCTTCTTTGGTGTAGAGTCTGTTCAAAATTGTATCCTTGTTTTTACTGGGTGATCTCCTTATCACTCACTTGCAAAAGTTGTTTATATATTCTGGATAACAGCCTTGGCTGGATATACCTGCTGCAAATATTTACCACCAGTCTTTATTGTGCCTTTTCATTTCATAACAATTTCTTTTGAAAGTTATTTTTTATTTTAGTGAAGTCAAAATCATTTTTCTTCCAGCCTCATTGAGGTATGACTGAGAAATAAAAATTTAAGGTGTACAACATGATGTTTTGACATATGTATACATTGTGAAATGATTACCACAATCAAGTTAATTAACATATCCATCATCTCACATAGTTACTTTATTTTTCTTTTTGGTAGTAAGAACATTGAAGATATATTCTCTTAGCAAATTTCAAGTATACATTATCATTATTAATCATAGTCACCATGATATATATTAGGTCCCCAGAACTTACTCATCTTATAACTGAAAGTTTTTACCCTTTGATCAACATCTTCCCTTTTCCCCTACCCCCAGCCTCTGGTAACCACCATTCTCGGTTAGTTCAACCTTTTTTTTTTTTTTAAAGATTCCACATATATGTGAGATCATGTGATATTTGTCTTTTTGTGTCTGGTTTATTTCACTTAGCATAATATACTCCAGGTTCATCCATGTTGTTGTAAATGGCAGGATTTCTTCCTTAAGGCTGAATAATATTCCATTGTATATGTATACCACATTTTCTTTATCCATTCATCCATCGACAGACACTTAAGATTGTTTCTAATTTTTGGCTACTGTGAATAATGCTACAGTAAGCATGGGAATGCAGATACTGTTCTAAGATACTGGTTTTATTTCTTTTGGATACATACCCAGAAATGGGATTGCTGGATTGTATGGTAGTTCTATTTTTAATTTTTTGATGAAATTTCATACTGTTTTTCATAATAGCTGTATCAATTTACATTCCCACCAACAATGCACATAGTTCCCTTTGCTCTCCACATCCTCAACAGCATTTATCTTTTGACTTTTTAATAATGGCGATCCTGACTGGTGAGAGGTGATATTTCACTGTGTATTTTATTTGCATTTCCTTGATGATTAGTGATGTTGAACATCTTTTCAAAATCATCAGTTTTAAATCTTTATAATTTGGGCTTTCTGTGCCCTCTTTAAGGAATCTTTGTCTATCACTGTAATTTTCTACTATGTTTTCTTAGAAAAATTTTATAGTTTTAGCTCTTATTTTAAGGTATGTAATTCTTTTCTTTTTTAATATATCTTTATTGATTTCAGAGACAGGAAGGGGGGAGAGAGGGGGAGGGGGGAGAGAGACAGAAACATCAATGATGAGAGAGTCATTGATCCGCTGCCTCCTACACGCCCCCGACTGGTGATCGAGCCCGCAACCTGGCCACATGCCCTGACCGGGAATCGAACCTCTATCTCCTAGATCCTAGGTCGATGCTCAACCACTCAGCCATGCCCGGCCGGGCTAAGGTATGTAATTTTGAGGTTAACTTATTTATATGCTGTGAAGTAAGGGACTAGGTTCACTGACCGCCAGATGGAAATCAAATCAATTCAGCACCAGTTGTTGAAAAGATTATCTTTTTCTCACTGAGTTGTCTTGGCACCTTTGTCAAAACCAATTATTTATAGATAGAGATATTTCTATTCTCACCAATGTGCTGCATAGATAAACAGGCCCTTCCTCCTGCTAACAGCAAACTGTCTCAACTACTGTAGCTTTATAAGTTTTGAAACCAGGTCAAGTCCTCAAACTTCGTTCTTCTTTTTCCAAACTCTCTTATCTAATACAGCATTTATATTTCCACATAAATTTTAAAATAAGCTTGTCAATTTCTATAAAAAATAAGTCTACTGGGATTTTAATTAGGATTACACTGAATCAATAGGTCAATTAGGGGAGAAATAACAACTTAATACTGATTTTTCTAATTCATGAATACAGAAAATCTATTTATTTAAGCATTCCTGACTTTCAGCAATGTTTGGTAGTTTTCAATATATGGGTCTTACACAACTTTTGTTAAATTTATTTCTAATAATTTAGTATTTTTGGTGGTATTAACAGTATCAAAAATCGGTTGTGTTTCTATAAACAGCAATGAACAATTCAAAAAAGAAATTAAGAAAGCAAGTCCATTTACAATAGTATCTAAGAACACAAAATACCTAGGAATTAATTTAACCAAGGAAGTGAATTATATGTATACTGAAAACTGCAAAACATTACTGAAAGAGATAAAAACTTAAAAATGTGGAAAGATCCCATATTCATACATAGGAAGTGTGATACTGTGATTTATATAAAGAAATAATTATTTGGTCTACCCTCTTTCTGGCTCAGAGACCCTAAAAACCTCGGAATTCCCTAAATGATGAGAGTAATAAAGCTCTTTTGCTATGTTAATGAGGTGGCTTTTGAAAAACACCTAAGGATAGGGGCTGATAGCCAGAGGAGCCCACCTCGTGATTCAAGATTTGGAACTTTCAGTATCACTCCTCTGACCTCAGGGAAAAAGGGCTGGAGGCTGGGTCCATGGCTAATAGGTAATGATTTAAACAATCCTGTGTAAAGAAGCCTCCCTAAAAGCCCAGTTCAAAGAGGTTCCAAGTTGGTGGACATATGGAGATTGGGGGAGAGTAGCGTGCCCAGAGAGGGCATAGAAGCTCTATGCCCTTTCCCCATACCTTGCCCTATGCATCCCTTCCATCTGGCTGTTCCTGAGTTATAGCCTTTTATATTAAACCAATAATTCAGTAAGTAAAGTGTTTCTCTGAGTTCTGTGATCTGCTCTAGCAAACTAATCAAACCTTAGGAGGGGGTCATGGGAACCTCTGATTTATAGCAAGGCGCTTAGAAGTACAGGTAACTAAAGTCCTAGTACAGGTAACTAAAGATGACTGGTATCTAAAGTCCAAGGCGGGGATCCTTAGAACCTCCAATCTACAGCCTGAGCTTGACATGATGTTTGAAGTGGGGCAGTCTTATAGGACTGAGACCTCAACCTATGGAATTTGATGCCATCTCTGGATAGCACGAGAATTGAGTTTAATTGTAGGACACCATCTAGTGTTAAAAATTGCTTGTTGGTGCAGAGAAACCACCCCTCCCCGCATTGGAATTGGTCTCAAAACACCAATTTAGGAAGACTTAATATTTCCAAGATGTCAGTACTACCCAAAGCCATCCACAGGTTCAATGCAACCCCTATCGAAATTCTAACAGTCTTTTTGCAGAAACAGAAAAGCTGATCCTCAATGTCAAATGAAGTTGCAAGAGGCCCTGAAGAGTCAAAACAATCTTGCAAAAAGAGCAACAAAGTTGGAAGACGCATATTTCCCAATTTCAAAACTTACTACAAGGCTTCAGTAATCAAAAAAGGGGTGCTGACATAAGGATAGACATACAAACCAATGGAATAGAATTGAGAGTACAGAAATAAACCCAGATGTCCACAGCCAATTGATTTTTTAACAGGAGTCCTAAATCCATTCAATGGAGAGAGAAAACTATCAACAAAAGAGGCTGGGATAGACAATCTACAGAATGAGAGGGAAAATATGCAAATCAGATATCTGATAAGAGTTTAATAAAATAAAAAACTCATGCAACTCAACAAAAGGACGAACAACTCAATTAAAAAACTGTCAAAGAACTTGAATAGACATTTCTATTACCTATTGGCCATTGATCCACAGAAGATATACAAATGGCCAATAAGCACATAAAAAGATGCTCACTATCATTAGCCAGGAAGGAATTGCAAAAAATGCAAATCAAAACCACAATGAGCTACCTAGCACTTCATATCTACTAGGGTGACCATCATTTTTAAAAAAAGGAAAATACCAAGTATTGGAGAGGATGTGGTGAAATTAGAAGCCACATACACTGCTGTAAGGAATAGATAATGATGCAGCCACTATGAAAAACAGTTTGATGGTTCCTCGAAAAGTTAAATATAGAATTGCCCTACGACTCAGCACAATCCCACTCCTAAGTATGCATCCAAAAAAATTGAAAATAGGGACTCAGATACTTACATGCTAATAATGTTCACTGCAGCATTATTTACAATAGTCAATAGGTGAAAACAACCTTAGTTTCCCTCATCATATAAATGGATAAACAAAATGTGGGGTTACTTACAATGGAATAACATTCAGCTATAAAAAGGAATGACGTTCTGATACATGATACAAAATGAATAGACCTCAAAAACATTATGCTAAGTGAAATAAGCCAGACACAAAGGGACAAAAAGTGTATGAGACCATGTATAAGAAACAGCCAGAACAGGCAAAATCATAGTGACAGAAAGAAGATTAGAGGTATCAGGAGCTGGGGGGGGGTGGGGGGGGGTTAGTGCTTAATGGTTACAGAATTTGTTTGGTGGATATAAATTTTTGGAAATAGTGGAGATGGTTGTACAGCACTTTCCATGTAATTAAAGAGACTATAGGGAAAAAATGTTTTAAATGTATTCTGGGGACACAGTAAAAAGAGAAAGTACTTTGTGTGACTTAAGGACCGATTATAGAGGAGTGAACGTTGTAACCCTTGAAGAATATTCACTCATACAGACTTGCAGCATGAAGTAAGTATGAGCAAAACATGGGAAGAGAAAAATACAGGATCTACTAAAGGGGAACAGCATGTCAATTCAGCGAGCACATTCTGGGGAGTAGGACCATATTATGAGGAAGATACTGAGGAAGGAAAAACTGCTAAGTGTTCTCATTACTAATACATTTTTTAAATATACAAGTCAAATTGCACTCTAACAGATTTTTCTAAGTTTGAGGAAAACTGCAAAAATCTTGGTCACGGGATCACTTATTTCAAACAGAAGTCTATATAGTGACAAAGTTAGTATAACTTAAGTTTTGCTAAGAAAGACAAATCATTGGAGATGATAGGAAAGACATTTTATCTGTAGCAAATTTAAGAACATAATATATGCTATTTCCCCCTAAGTCTTATGTTTAAACATGAATGAATATAAAATCAAATATACAATAATTCATGGGAGTTTTCATCCATTTATTTCCCCTAAGAGATTCATTTAAGTAACATATCCTTCAGGATGATCACAAATAAATCTTAGACTTGCTGAATACAATTCTTTTTATAAATACTAAAACTGTAAAATTTTCCAGTTGTCAAGCATTGATGAAAAGAATATGATAAGATTTAGTCTTTTTTTTCTAATGAAGCACACCTGGCAGAAATGTCACAGGCATTTTAGTAAGAGTGGTTCATTATGGTAGTGAGGGGTGAAAAAAGAGTGAGGGGAGAAAGGAGCGTAACCATCCCACCCCGACCCCATTCACAACCTCTGCCAAGGGAATGTCATACTTACAACCGTCATCTACTTCTGTTCTCTATTTATTTATGACTATGAATATGAGGCCACTTAGAAACCAATACCAATCTAAGTTATTAAGAAAAGTTGAATGACTGTACAGTTTTAAAATATCTCATGATAGGTACCTAATGATAAATCCTAAAAAGAATTTTAATATATGATATTATTTATACAATAAATATTAAATATCCTTTACATTCTTCTCTCTGGAAATCAAGACTCCATCTTGTCTAATGAGAATACAGTGCATATCAACTCTTCTGTTTTTATGAGCAATAATTCAGAAACTTATGCCATTTCTCATCTCATAGCACATCAAATCATTTATGTTAATTTAAAATTCTAGATTTGATATGATTGAGAATTTCAAAGCACTTTTACAAAAATTAGTAAAATGTATGATAAAAATTTTAGAAAAATATTTTTAAATACTAAAGTTCTCAATTACTGAATGTAAATTTATCAGTGACAGATTACATGAGCAAAATATATTTAAACACCTATTAGAATATAAATTCTACTTCAGCAAAAATCATGTCTAATTACGTGCCTATGAAATGCCTAGTAAAATGTTCCATAAATACTTTATAAATAATAAAATGCAAAATTTTAAAACTTAATACAAAATTCATTAGTCTCAGGTATAGTTAACTTTTAAAATGAATTATTTTAGATTATAAAATTATTTAAATTAGCAATATTTATGAAAGATTACATATATCAATCACTAAAAAAATTATTTTTTTAATAATTCCCAAAAATAATAAAGGCAAATATATTACATAATACAAGGATTTAAGTTTTTTAAAAATAAGTATTTGTGAATTATCAAGTGAAATGCAGAATCTTGCTCAAATATAAACAAGGATACAAACAAATTCTTTCAAGCTACATATCCCAACGTATAATTAGGGAGTAATGCATTTCAATTTCATTAAATTCACCAGCATGTATCTAAACGAAAATAATTATCAAAGCTATATTTAACCGATACATACAATACTTAGTTCTATAGAAATAAAGCTGATTTTACCAGATGAGCTGTGAAATAAAATACTGGGGATAGATCATGTTTTAAGACAATTACTAAAGTAACATGAGATATCTATTATCATCACAAATGTAATGAATGCCAATGTCAGGCAACAAAAAAATGTTTAGGAAAATGTTTACCAAGTGAGAGCAGAACCTGGCTTTAGCGGCAGAGAATGGCCATGTGAGAAGTCTCTAAAACTAAAATAAAGAGAAAACAAAATGGAGGCATAAGTGATATTATTCTGTGGTATAAAACAATGATTCTCAACTAAGAGGCTATTTTGCCCTCCTGAGAGTATTTGATGACAGCATTTTTTGGATGTCACACTGGGGATGGGAGGGAATGCTACTGCCATCTAGTGGGTACAGGTCAGGGATGTTTCTAAATGTCCAATGTACAGGCAGCTGACCACAACAAAGAATTATCCAGCTCAAAATGTCAATTGTACCAAAGTTGAGAAACTCTGATGTAAAGGAAGATAACAGTAATAACAGCAATGAGAACAAGAGTTAGTTCCTCTTTGCCTCTCCTATCTACTCCATGATTTTAAGCAGTTCAAAGTGTAGGCTTTATCTATCTTGCTTGTAAAAACGTAGTATAATTTTGCTTGCCTAAAACAGAATGTCTAAACAAGGGATACCTAAAAATGCTTTTCAGCCCTACTCTGTGACTTCTACTAGTAAAATGTGAGCAGACATGTTATCATAATACATATGCCAGGCCCTACACTGAAAACACATCTTCTTCACAAGGATCACACCCTGAAGCTAAGAAAGATCCCTGGCCTTACCATATTAGTTTCATTTTTGTTCTAGCATTTAGTTTTAAAGAAAATAGAAGAAATCCTAATTGGAAAGGCTACTGAAGAGAGGAGTAAAACAACTCTAGACTTAGTGACTTGAGTAGATCCTTTGTCCACATTTCACTGAGAAGCAAATAGCTATTGTGCAAAACAAGACATATAAATATCCTATATGGAGGAAAAATCATTCATTCTATACTAAGTACTTACTATGTGCTCAGTACTATACTAACTGGAGAAGATATGAGCTCAACTACATGAGACTTTCAATCTAATCTTCAACAGAGATTTCAGAAGTGCAAAAATGAACACAAGAGTTGCTAAGAAAGTACAACAGAGAAACATCAAAATCAGGGGCACAAAGGTACAGGAAGTTTTCTTGAATAAGAGAAATGAATGAACTGAATTTTGAAGAACAATTAGCTTACAAGAAAGTTCCAAGCAATACGACCAGGAATGTATTTGAGTTGAGGGAAAGTATGCTCAAGTTTTATGAGATTAAGTTGGCTCACTACTCTATATGCTGTTCTTACTGACATAGAGAAGGAAAAGCCATTCTCCAAAAAAATATGTTAAGGCAATCACCTGACATTCCATTTCTAAAAAGTCACAAACTTGGTAGAAATCGTAGGGAGAGGTATCAGGGAAAGAAGTAAGAGAAGAAAATGAGGAATTTCACTTTCAAAAGCTGGCTGACATTTCTCATTTACTGCTCATAAAGGTTTTACTGCTGCTTACGGAAACTGAAGTTGTGATTTGAGAGTAAAATTATTAGAGAAATGATGAGGCCTCTTGGTTTATTCAGGTTGGAAAAATTAATCAAAACTACACTGATTACTCTTTTTATTATCTTATTCACAAGTCTAATTAATTTGTTCTGGCTGTTGTTTCAATATAAAATAACCAGAGGCTTACATTTCTAATGAAACAATTTTTTTTTTAAACTATAGTTACACAAAGACTTCTGAAAATTCAGCTTTAGTTTCTATATCTGAGAAGTTCCACGGAACTACAATTTTAAAATTTAACCAATAAGGAAACTGGGATAACGGCAAGTTAAATGAAAATACCCAGTTAGTATCAAGACCTGGGTTAGTTACTAGACCAGGGTAAGAGTAATAGAAAAACGAGGGGCCCTGACAGTATGCAATAGACTTCCTCTTTTTATAAACAAACTGATAACCAAAAAGGTTATGACTTGTCCAAAATGTTCCCAAATCACACAACACAGAAATCTTTCTACCATTAACAAAATAAAATGTATAATTTGTCCAAAAGCAAGTCATGAAAGGCTTAAAAGGTTGGATTAGAATCTAACTGTTAGATGATGTCATGAGATAAAAGCATAAAAAGGTTCCAAAGAAAACCAATTTTAAGGCAATTGTTTTCTAATTACTCTTAGTCTAATTTTGTGTGGAGTGGTAAGTAGGAGGGAAAAGCAACTGGTAAGTGGTCTGGCTGGCTTCCCGGTAAGAGGGAGCTCAGAAAACCTAATAAACTTCTTCAGCACCTAAACCACTCAGCCAGTCTCTACCACTCAGGCACCAGGGAAAGCCTTACTGAACCAGGTATCCTGCCCTATCTTTAGCATAGGCCTAACCTCCCAATGCACCCTGACCCTACTCTCTGGGTCCACCAAAATGCCTCCACCATTCCATAAGTCTGCACTCTTTCACCTTACACACCGTAATGTAATTTGCTGCTATGTCAAGTTTCTTCATAGAATATTAAGCCCATTTGAGGGCGGAAACCCTGTCTTTATTCATTGTTATGATTTCTAAAACTCAGCAACATATATGACATATAGATGCCATTTATTAGGTGAAAGAATGAGTTAATACATTCCACAACTCAGGATTAACTCTCACTCAATATCCAAGACTACTGTCATCTGGTATAAAATTCCATTAACTTTTAGAGCCAGCCAATTCAGTTTCTCTCCTCTTCTACAGTAAACACATGTCTAAGTAAAAGCAGTCTACTGATAGGTGATCACACTCTAGATACAAGTAACATCTGCAGCCTAGTGACTTTACACATCAACTACATTAACCTCCTTTTTGCTAATCTGTACTGCATAGTATCACTAAAATAATTGTCTATGCTCCAAGTACTGGTATGAAGAAGAGTATTATGGGAAAATCACACTCATCTAGTCAGACTGGCTTCGCCAAGAAAGTAACACCAACATCTAATTTGATATTGCAAGGATAAATGGGACTAATACAAAAAAGAAAATACCCTGAAGCAGAAATAAGTTTGTGCAAATATGTACTCGTTTACAGGCTATTTCAGCTTGTAGTTTTTACAAAATGAATTGATCTATCAGTAGAAAGAGCCACTAATGGTATTACTAAACTTTGACAACAAAAAGAAAATCCATTTTTTATTCTAAGTTGACAAAATGTATGCTTTTAAATATTTCCTTCTAAAATTCTGAACTGTCATAAGCATAAGGGTTGGGAGATGTCAATAAGTTCTTATCTTTTTGCTGATTCCAATATGTCCCCAGATGCTAAAATGAGAGCACTAATAAAATATACATTAAAAAATATGACTGGGCCCCACGGCATGGCTCAGTAGTTTAGAATCGATCGATGAACCAGGAGGTCATGGTTTCAATTCCTGGTCAGGGCACATGCCCGGGTTTAGGCTCCATCCCCAGTAGGGGGAATGCAGGAGGCAGCCAATCAATGACTCTCATTATTGATGTTTCTCTCTCCCCCTCTCCCTTCTTCTCTCTGAAATCAATAAAAATTTTATATATACACAAATATATTTGTATTTGTTTATAAGTGCAAAAAGAAACTTTAAAGAGATAAATTTAAAACTAACAACAATAAATAAATGAGGAAAGGGAGAAGTGTGAGAGGGAGACTTTTATTTTTTTTACTACATGTTAAAACTTCTGTATTATCTAGTTAGAAATTAAAATTAAAAATATATCACTGTAAAACAAAATTTTAAAAAAATCTACCATTACTGTCTCAATATTAAATGTAAGTTATCATTAAAAAGAATTATCCCTACCTAATTCACTGTATTTAATATGTATCATTGATATGAGAACTGATTTTGTACTTTATATATTCACCCTCTTGGAATTCACTGATTCTTTCATTTTTGTGAAGTCCTTATTTATATTTATTTACTTACCCTTTCTCTGCTACCAATATATCATCATTAGCAGTGTCTTTTAGTTGTACGGTAATATTATATATATCTATATCCAGCTGAGACTGATTACAAATTATTCATCTTTAGCTATTCATTTTATCAACAAAATTCAATGGAAGAGCAAATTTTTTTTTATTAAGAAAACTAGAAAAATAGTTCTCTTCTTCCTTACACAAAGCAAGCTAAGAGTGTTTTGCTATGTTTCAAAAGCTGAACAGAAAAAAAATAAAAAATAAACAAGGTGTATTTTCTTTCTTGGCACTTAGTATTACAATTCTTTGGAGATTGTTGTATTTTTCAATTAAAAAAATAACACATTTTTGGGGAAAGACAGAATGACACTTTTCCAGTCTGCCAGGAAATAGAGCCCTTCTTCAACTGAAACCTATCAAAATATGCAAGCTAATGTCATGGCAACAGAAGCACTCACCATGGTAACATCATCCCCGCTACAGAGGAAAACCACTCTAATTCATCATGTACTTCAAGACAAGACATTAGACTAATACCAATTTTCATTTTACAATCTATCTATAACATTCAATATACCTAGAAGTAGTACAGATTTAATAAAAACATTAATATTTTACAAGAAAGCAATATTAAAATCAAAGCTGACTCAATTTACATGCAAACTGTTAATGTGAGAGATGTAAAATCAAGCTAACCCACCTTACAGAAAATCAAGATAGTGATGAAAACATAAAAGAAAACCATTATATCACTATTGCTTGAAAGTAAATACTCTAGACTTAATACAGAAACAATTATATATTTTACTAATCACAGTACAGCTGGTAGATAAAACAAAAGTCTTTTTAAAAATAAAGCAAAGAATACACTTTCAAGATTTTTATTATTACCCATTTTATAAATTATTATGTATAATTCTGTTTTTATTTCATAGTGATGATTAATGGCACAAAAATTCTTACCTAGAAACAAAAGTGTCTCCAGATGATAAAAGTAAAATGAAATATGATTTTTAAAAGGTTAGAAATTAATCAGTTATTCCCACATATAAAAATTTACTGTAACATAAATCATTACAATCCTCTTATAAACGCTAATAAATATGTACTATCAACTTTGTAAATTAAATTAAAAGATCTAACAGTTGTCAAGTAAAAAGATCTACTACCTATAACATATTAAAATGCCAAATGGCCATTTTAAAATACTCATTTTTAGGTAATAAACCACAAAAGATTAGCAATTCAAAATGTCGATGAAATCATAAAATTGAAAACAATATATATAAGGGTCTAATAAAACCTAACTGCCTTCTGTACAGACTAATAACCAGATGGAAAATTCAATTTGAAATGTTTCTTTTTAAAATTGATCAAAGTTTGAACCTTAAACCTTAGAAAGAACATTGGTTTATATAAAAAATAAAGAGCTAATATTTTCTTTGAAGAAAATACCCATTTTTCTCAAAATATTTAAATATTTTGTCAAATATAGCTTACGCTTCAAAATTTTAAGACCATTGTTTGTTTGTAAGTAAAAATATCAGTTACTTTTGCATCAACAGCAAAACACATGGGGAAACTAAAAAGGGCTGTGATATAGAAAGTAAACTGGCTTCAAATTTAATTTTGGTCTTTAACCTGAAAGCAAAGGGAAATCACTAGAGATTAAGGAAGATCACTCTGGAAGTAGTATGAAAAAAAGACAAAATGGCCCGGCCGGGTGTGGCTCAGCGGTTGAGCGTCGACCTAGGATCCAGGCGATCGTGGTTCGATTCCCAGTCAGGGCACATGCCCGGGTTGCGGGCTAGATCCCCAGTCGGGGGCGTGCAGGAGGCATCGGATCAATGACTCTCTCATCATTGAAGTTTCTTTCTTTCTTTCTCCCTCTCTCTCTCTCTCTCTCTCTCTCTCTCTCTCTCTCTCTCTCTCTCTCTCTCTCTCTCTCTCTCTCTCTCTCTCCCTCCCCCCCCTTCCTCTCTCTGAAATCAATAAAGATATATTAAAGAAATAAATAAAACTATAAAGACAAAATGGATGTTGCAGGAACAGTTACGATGCCACTGCAGTGGCCCAGGCAAGAGGCAATGAATGACAAGTCATATTAGAATTGTGGCAGTGGTAATGGAGAGAAAAGGAAATAATTTAAGAGATATTTTGGAGATGCAAAGGAAGACTTTCAGAGATATAACCTTGTAACACATCCAGAAATGCACATAGTTCATTACTTTTATTAAAAAAATTTTTTAAAAAGTTAATGTATGATATATTCAGAAAAATTAAGCTTTTCTTTATTTTTCTGAATATATCAGAAGGATCAGAGGGATGAAAGAGGGAAAAGTGTCAAAGATAGCATCTAGATTTCTCATTTAAGTAAGGTAGAAAATGCTGGGAAAGGATTAGTTTGTATGGTTTGTTTGAGGAGTAAAGATGAAGTTCGGCTTTAAAATATATTAAGTTTCTGGTGTTTCTGAGAAATTCAAAAGGCAATATTAGGGTAGGCAATTTGATAAACAAATCAACTTTAAAAAATCAGCTTAAGCTCCGGCTAGGTAGCTCAGTTGGTTGGAGCATCATCCCATACACCAAAAAGGTTGCAAGTTTGATCCACAGTTGGGGCCTGGGGGGGGGGGGGGGGGCGTCAGCCGATAGATGGTTCTCTCTCTCTTTCCCTTTCTCTCTCTCTCAAATCAATAAACATATCTGTGGGTGAGAATTTAAAATAAACAAATAAATCAACCTAAAAAAAAAATAATCAAATCTTTTAGAAGATAACTAAAGCCATGAGTGTGGATGAGATTTCCGGAGAGAGAACAGAGCATGAGAAAGAATGAAGGTCCAGGACACTCAGTCTTGAGAAACTCCAAACTTCAATGGCTCATAGAAGAAGAACTTGAATGACAAAAAGAAGAAAAGACATAAGACTTGAAGAAATCAGGAGCACGTGGTGTCAAAGAAGCCACAAGAAGGGAGTATTTCAAGAAAGAGTGAACAGCAGTATAAACTACCACTAGATGGTTGAGTAAGCAACTGGGTGGAAAATTGGGTGAAAAATGATGATTTTGCAAATGAAGGGAGATCACGGGTAACTTTTCACAAAAGCAGTTGATTCAAATGGTATATACTTAGGTGCAGCCCTTTTTAAAACACAATCTTATCTAGAAGTACACTATATAACAGAAATAAATTGGGGCTCCAGACATATAAAAAGAATGCTTATCTAGTAACCTAACCCTCCATGTGGTCCCTTGAGGCAATACACAGAAACCTAGAACTTTGGAAGTTAGTGTTTTCAAATCATTGAGCCCGATAACCATGGAACTACCTTTTCAGTTCTGATTTTTCTCTAATTCTGTAAATGCAATTTAATCTACTTTAAGTTGAGGCTTTCATGATAATTAATGACTGTTCTGTGTTTTAGTAAGTATCAGATACCGGTGCATTTCGTTAGAGACACAAAGGAATATCCTAGGCTTTAGTTTTTTGAATATATCATCCATTAACTTTGCTTTTTCTTTTTCTTACAAAAGTAATGAACTATGTGCACCTTCAGATGTGTCTCTGAAAAACAGAACATTAGATCAAAAGGTTAAAAAAAAAACACCTTCCTTCTAAGTTGGAGTTTGGGGGTTTGTCCTCAATAGAATCATCACTTTAATATAGTATCTCTATCACTATTCTTCAATATTTTTACAGGATTCAAAATATTCTCATTTTTTAGCAGTAGTAATATCTTTTACCTTTTATTCAACTTCAATTAATTCTTTACAGTTAATGTAATGGAGAAGAATTAGCTTCTTGCTAGGTTTTAAGTAACTAGCACCAAACAAATGTAGGCCAAGGAGTTTTTTCACAAGTGAAGGCATCATTCACTGTTCATTTGCCTTTGGAATACTTCTGTGGTAGCAGAGAATAGATTGCATTTTAAAAGTCAGGCTGTGCCTACCCCTGTCCAGAGCTTCCTCCTCACATCACACAGACTTGCTCAGATCACTAGGCTGGTCTCTCAGAACAGTATTTTTCTTCATCTATTTGAATTATTGGCTCAACGGGGCCTACCGATAAAACACCACATTGTGAGAAGTTCTGAGGATTTTCTGATAAATGTGGTAGATTAAACATGTGCACTTATATCCGTTTTTATTTGAAACCTCACTAAAATGGGAGTTACAGAAGAGATATTAATAGAAAAAGGAAAAATAAGAGAGAGAAGACAATAGCAGAAGTTAATAGTGCAAAAGCAAAGAAAACTGAATTCTAAAATAAGGATACCAATGCAAAGCCATTCATGTTGCATTATGCAGTTCCCCAGAAAGGATTAGGTAATACAAGGAATAGATAACTGAGACGGTTGCAAAGGCGCAAAAAGTGATGCAGGTACTGAAAACAAGGAAACTGGTGGAAAATCTGTATAAGGTGCGTTTACATCTCTAGGTCTCCTCTTCCATCCTATGCAAAATGCAGGGGATATGTTTATTCTGTGGAAAAAATGAAGGGCAGAAGCTCCAGTCCAGAAGATTCAGGCACAACAGAAGAGGAAAACTGAAACCCTGAGTTAAGCGAAAGTTTACATATTGAAGAGTGGGTCTCGCCCCTTTATCTTCTCTATTCCGAGAATGCAAACAGCCAGGCAAATGCCACCAAGCAAGAGACTAAAGACTTAGTCTCTGAGCAGGCTAAAGAATTCCAAAGAAAAGAACTATAGATTCTAACATTTGGATATTCCCCAATTTAAAAATAGTGAAAATTTTATACATATTTTAACATGATAAAAAATACAGGTTACCTCTAATCTACTATATTATTTTGTCGTAAGTCTATCATGTACCCTGCCTGCACTTAATTATTAAAGCTGAGTTTATCAAAGGTTTTAGACTTGCCCAGAAAAAAAATTTAGAAATTTTGGCAAATTTTACATGAAAATGTTCTTGGCCTGATTAAGAGTCCTAAACTTCTTATTAGGAACTTGCTTTAAATAGAAAACCTATAGAAGGAAGGTAATTTACAAATCTTACAAGGACAGAATCAGAAGTTACACTGGGTATTGGGGTCTACGGCTATTAGTTAAAAATGCCTTTTCAAGCTAGATAACTGTGGTAGGCTGAAAAATGGCCCCCAGAGATTTTCGGGAAACTTCATACCAAATGGTACATCCTTTACACCAAATAAAAAATGGCATTGCTTGCCCTAAAAAATAATGTCCTAGAATTGATGAAAATGAATCAATGATACTAAATTCTAGTAGATAACATTGCCCTTTGAATAGCGTAAAATAAAGTCCACATTCATTTTGTTGAAAAGGGAAAGATTAGAAAATCTTAGATATTAAAAACTAGAAATAAAAATACCTTCTCCTTATAGACTGAGAAAATGAATAAAAACTGGAATAGGACTAAATTTCTCATTGTGTGATGCAATGTCATCTAAAACCCCTATCCCTGGACCATCTAAAACCACATCTCCTCCCACCATTGGAAGCTATACCTGTCTGTAATCAATTCTCTTCTTACCTCCTCATACAGAAAACTTAGAGCAGCTGAAAAGGAAAATTAAGGTCTTTGTATGCAATAGCAGTCATAAAAAGGCCATTTCACTTCATAAAGAAAAGCAGCTTGATGACAATGTATAAGGACAGTGGTTTCAATCCCAAAGAATTAGGTGAGAGAAAAAACTTAAGTATTTTCCCAGCCAGCATGGCTCAGTTGGTTGAGCGTCGACCCATGAACCAGGAGGTTGCGGTTCGATTCCAGGTCAGGGCACATGCATAGGTTTCAGGCTTGGTCCCCAGTAGGGGGCTTGCAGAAGATGGCCAATCCATGACTCTCTCTCACCACTGATGTTTCTATCTCTCTCTCCCTTCCTCTCTCTGAAATCAATAAAAACATATAAAAAATTAAGTATTCCTTCTTTGAAAGCCATAAAGATATACCATAAGTCATGAATTATTAGAAAAATATATCTTAAACTGTTTTCTTGAAAGAATATCATAGAGTGTTTCCTACTGTCATTCAAGTTCACATATTTAATAGAAACTTATATTTTCATTTTTAAAAAGAGATAGGAAAGTCACAAAGCTCTGTGTGGAGGCTAAGTACAGTCTCACCTCTGGCTTTGGCAAATCAAAAGTTTGAAAATGAAATACACAAGACTACTCCTGTGATGGTAGCCTAAACTGAGAACACAGTAGGTAAGAACAGAAAAATCAGACTGAAATTGCAAAAGCAAAATAATGAAAAAATAACAAAGGCTACACAGTTGAATATAATGAAATTGTGCATATAAGTGAGACAATTCCCTTCATGCTAAACTGGAGCCTATTTTGGATGGCAGCATTAATATATTTGTACTCAGAATACTCTTTAGAGGATTTAACACAAATTCAGTAGGAATGCAAAAGAACCACTGCATTAAATAGAATGGACAGGCATGTAACAAAGTATCACATCCTTCTTAGAGCCAGGCGCCACTCTCTCAATTGACAATAAATTCCTACTAAAGGGAACACTGAAAACACTATTAAAGTATATACAGGGTGGGGGGGAAGTAGGTTTACAGTTGTTCATATGGAAAATAATACAGTAATTAATAACTAGTAATACAAGAATAAATTCTGCATTTCATGTACTCACAACTGTAAACCTACTTTTGCCTCACCCTGTATTAGTGGTAAAAATTAAGAGCAATGAAAAGTGTACTTTGAACAAATAAGAAACTAGATAGAAAATTATCACGATCATGAGAAATTACAATAACAAATAAAACATTTCAAAAAATAAAGACTGAAATCATTAAAATTTCATGGAAAACAGAAAGGATTAACCAAAGACTAATAACTAGTACAGTACAGTGCTATGCCATTAATTAAACTTTTATGAAAAAGGACAGTTGTGAAACATTTTTTAACAAAGTGTTTTATATATACACTAATCTAAGAATCTGTTATGCCAAATTAATAAGAAACTGACATTGTCCCAAGATGAACAAAATGTGACCCTTTCATAGTCATTCCATATACTGTATAATCTTAATAATTTGGAGGTAAAGTGTGCAAAAAGTAAGAATCCTATTTAAATAATGGCAGGAGAAAAAATTTAATAGGAATACAGTCATGTAATAGTGATGCTAATAAACTTCATAAAAAGTCTATTTTATCTATTGCAACTATCTAAATTTCCATTTAAAAGAAATATTGTTTTTAGGAAAGTAAAATAAGAGTTTTTTTCTCTCTTTTATTAAAAATTCTTTACCTAATACATTTTCACAGAGATTGGCAAGAAGAAGGAATTCCTAAGTATTGTTTTATATTCACATATATTATCATATAATGACCACAGAATTTCAGAGCTAGACTATTACAGCCTGTACATTTTACAGATGAAGAAGCAGAGAACCAAAGAAATATTTAGTGGCTTATCTCAACCAGAGACCACTTCTAACCCACTGGGTATCTGAGGAGGACATGCAAGTAGCAAAGCTCATATGAATGATTCATGAAGAACGAACGGGTGCTTGCACTCTGGACTCTTCGCAAGGAAACAAGTGGAAATTCAAAGTCATTGAAAAAAAAGTTTAAAGAAAAAAAGATACAGCAAAAATCAGAATATACATTGTATATGCAACAAAAAGGGTAAAATAGCTATAAATTTAAGATATTTGCTTATATTGGTAAAATATAAAACCAGTCAAATCTTAAAGGCTAGGAAAAAACATAAGAATACATTTTCATTTCTTTACTGAACATTTTCTAAACCCTGTTGGGCCAAAAGTTATCCTAGGCACTGGATAAATAAGATAAATAAGAAAAAAAAGGACAAATAACCTTAAAGAAGCCCATAGTGTTTTTTTAAGATAAAAACATTAACAATATGTACTTAGTAAGGTGGTAGCTACTTTACCTAGTATAAGAAAGAGCAAAGCATCTTGAAGTTGTTTTTTAATTCAGCAATATTTTGTATTAGTTTCAGGTGTACAGCGTAGTGGTTAGACACTCATATACTTTGCCGTGTTCCCCTGATATTTCCAGTACCCAACTGGCAAGATACACAGTTACTACAATACTATTGACTGTATTTCCTACTTTACAGCTCCATGACTATTCAGTATCTAATTTGTACTTCTCAATCCCTTCACCTTTATCTCCCAGTTCCCCAACCTCCCTCCCCTCTGGCAACCATAAGTCTGTTCTCTATATCTATGAGTCTGTTTCTGTTTTGTTCATTTATATATGAGTGAAATCATGTGTTATTTGTCTTTCTCTGACCGACTTATTTCACTTAGCATAATACCCTCTAGGGCCATCCATGCTGTCACAAATGGTAAGATTTCCTTCTTATTAATGGCCAAGTAATATTCCATTATAAACATGTACCACTACTTTTTTATCCACTTGTCTAATGATGGAAACTTGGGCTGCTTCCATAGCTTGGCTATTGTAAATAATGCTGCAATGAACATAGGGGTGCATACATTCTTTCTGTTTTGGGTTTCTTTGGATATACACCCAGAAGTAGAATCACTGGGTCATAAGGCAGTTCCATGTCTAATATTTTGAGGAAACTCCGTACTGTTTTCCACAGGGACTGCACCAACCTGCATCCCACCAACAGTACATGAGGGTTCCATTTTCTCCACATCCTCGCCAACACTTGTTTGTTGATTTACTGATGGTAGCCATTCTGGCAGGTGTTTGGTGATATATCTCATTGTGGTTTTAATTTGCATCACTCTGATGATTAGTCGAATTGAGCTTTTTTTCATATGTTTATTGGCCATCTGTATGTCCTCTTTGGAGGCATGTCTAGGTCCTTTGCCCTTTTTTTTTTTTTAATTGGATTGTTCAGTCTTTTGGTGTTGAGTTGTATGCACTCTTTATAAATTCTGGATATTAACACTTCATCAGATGTATCATTGGCAAATATGTTCAAAGGAGATCTTTTTTGCTGTGAGAAAAATCATTTAAGTGACCTGTTTTAGATCTAAAGATATTTGGCAATTAAATAACAGCTATTCAAGAAGAAAGATAGAAAATACCATTAATTTTTGGCATCATAAAAGCAAACTATTCCTCCATAAGTCCCATAACCACTCCTCCATAACTCCATTGTTGCTCTTTTCAGTCACAATATACATCTCTCTTGGTCAGGAGGCCTCAGAATGAGATCAGCTAGCACCACAAAACCTAAGAAACTCCATGTCAGGGAAAACAAAGGTATGGATTGGTGACTAAGACTTGGACAGTCATGGGAAAGACTTAATTCTAGACAAAGGTGTGTCTGAGGATAGAAATCACTTTGACCACACTGGTCTAAAAGTAACGATAGAGAAATCATTTTGTGATGTGCATTTGTATGTGTGAGTGTTGCCAAAAGAGCTGTAAGATTTAGTGTTCATACCTAAGGTGACATGGACATTTCGCAACTACTTTTCCATTTCTTTTATATATACCTTAATATATTACCATCAGACTAACGGGTAACTTAGAAATACCTATCTTCAACAATGTCAACCTGTAGTAATGATGGCAGCAAATGCACAAAAAGTAGAATCGATCTATGAACTCATCAGAATTTCACCTTTCTGGAATCAGGACATGGAGTAAGTTAAAAATCTCAGGGAAGAAGTTAGGAAGTAAAAAAGGACCTCTGCAATACTGCAATGTGCAGTGATCTAGAAGAGGGAGAAAAAGGGAGAAATGCCTTCAAGTAAAAACTGGACTGGATATATTATCTGATAAATGTAACTGTATTACAAAAATTTAACAGTTGTTTTAGAGAGCTTAAGGAAAGAAGTAGTAATAATCATAACAAACGATTAGGTAATTCCTTACTCCCAGGAAAAAGGTTTTCTAAGAAAGAAAAATATACTAGTTGACTCAGATGTGAACAATATGTCACCATAGAAATACAAATACTGAATATTCATTTAACCAAATGTGATATAATTATAATTATATAATACAGAGGAGGAGGGAGTGTTGGTGGAGTTAGAAAGCTCAATCCTGTTCTTCAATAGTAGAAAGTAAGCAGATCATACATAAAACAAAAAACCAAGAAAGAACAGCATAAATAGATTTTGCAAATAGAGGAAGAAAAAAGGCAGCTAAAACAACAGAAAACAATTACCTCCTAGAAGTGGCACTCTGGGTGTGGGGAAGGGTAGGAGAAGAGACTGCTCTATTTTTCAATATAAGCCATGATATTTTAGTTGACTTTCAATATCTTGGCCATGTATTATATATTACTTGGAATTTATATAATTTTTCTCCATAATAATACCACTTTTATTTTAAATATACAAATAAAGAGGAAGCAAAACTATAAGAAATAAGTGGCAGAAATCCTCAAAAAACTATTACACCCAGATCCAAAGGTATATTAAAAATTATATATATTATGATCAAGTAGCATTTATCCCAGAATCCAAGAATGGATCAGCATGAGAAAATTACTGTAATTTACTACCTGAATGTCATAAAAAGGAAAAATGGGATGATAATCTCAACAGAAAGGCATAGATAACAGGTAACAGAAAAGGCATTTGTTAACTCCCCAAACCTACTTATGATTGGGGGAGAAACCCTTTGGAAAAATAAACAAAGCTTTAACATCATAAAAGGTATCTATCAGAAATTTACCAAAAACGTGCTTAATGGAGAAAATTTAGCCACACTCCCTTTGAGGCTGAGAATAAAGTACACATGCCTCCCTCTCCTCCATCTAATGAGAGTCAATGTTTAAACCAGTACTAGAGGTCCTGGCCAATACATAAAATTAAAACAATTATTAGAAGTGTTCAGCAAGATTGTTGAATCAACAAAGCAGACTAATCGACAGTGTTTGACGGCACACTAGAAGTGGCAAGTGTTTAAAAAGGCGTCATTTATTATAAAAATGGAAAACACTAAATATTTAGAAACTAGATTAACAACAATGAAAATCTCAATTAGAGAAGAGAAAAAAGACTGATAAGAGCTATACCTTATTCATAAGATAATTTAACACTGTAAAAACATCCATTTTCTCCAAATTAATCTAAATTCAAATCAATTCCAAATAAACTCCCAAAAGAATTTTGGGTAATATGATTCTGAAAGTTGTATGTTAAACCAAATATCCACAAATATTTAAGAAAATTCTGGCAAAGAGCAGGGAGTCTTACCTTACCAGATATCAATTACAAAATCAGTGTACTAACAAGTGTGGTTGCTAGAATGGGAATAGACTCATAAAGCAACTGACTATACTAGACATCACAGAGATTCACTTATCACCAGGCCACTTCTCTTACATACCACCGAAGTCTCACATATGCAGGGGTCTGAACTATGAGTTTAACACAATGAAATTTGTTGTAATTACTGTTATATTTAGACTTTAAATCTTTCCATCTAGGGAGATTAGGCCTAGAAGATACTGAAACTTAAAAGATCTAACTTCCATCTTTCCTAAGACAGCATTTTCTATAATTTTTGTCCCCAGCCTCTAACTCTCCTCCATCTCCTCCTCCTTCAACCACAGAAGATTTTCCCTCTATCTGTTTGGCAAGGGGGGCTAGGAAGAAGACAGAAGTCAATCACATATCATATTACATCTTAATGTGCATAACAGCAGAGTTTTACTATATATGTAAAGCATATAGAATACAGTGTTTAATACACAGTGTTCAAAAATATTAGTTTCCTCCCTTTCTCCTCCAGGCACCCAGCTTGATGTCTCTATATAACTTCACAACCAGCTAATGCCCTAATTTCTAAGGATAGAGTTAGTGAAGGCTAGTATCACGTGATTTCACTTATATGTAGAATCTAATGAACAAAAAAAACTGATGAACAAAATGGGTCCAGAGGCATAGATGCACGGAACAGACTGACAGATCTCAGAGGGGAGGGAGGGGCGGGGGACAGGAAGAGATTAACCAAAGAACATATATGCATATATGCATAGCCCACAGACACAGACAGTAGTGCAGTGAAGGCCTCGGGTGGGGCAGGGGCGGAGTGGAAGGGGGTAAAGGGGGGGAAATGGAGAACATCTGTAATACTGTCAACAATAAATAAAATAAAAATTTTAATGTAGCATATGCTGAGGGGTAGCACATGAAATACAACTCTTTCCTATAGATAGTGGTTCTCACACTGGAACATGCATAAGTCACTTGGAGAGCTTGTTAAAGCACAAACTGCTAGACTGCATTCCCAGAGTTTCTAATCAGTACAGCTGGGGTGAGTGACATCTCTAACAATTTAATGGGTGGTGCTAATGCTCCTGTCCACAGGCCACATTTGAGAAACACTGCCCTATAGAGCACAGGTTCTCAAATGAAGGCAATTTTGCTCTCCAGGGGAAATGTGGCAGTAATGGATATATTTTTGGTTGTCACAAACTGAAGGGATGGGAAGGAAAGGTAATGCTAGCATCTGGTAAGTACAGACCACGGATGCTGATAAACCTCCTATCAGGCACAAGACAGCTCCCCACAGCAGAGAATTATCTTGCCAAAAACATCAATTATGTTGTGGTTGAGAAACCCTGCTATAGAGTAAAACAAAACTTACTCCAAATACATGATTTGACTGCTACATTGGTGAAAGTCCTTCAGTGAGTTTCAGAAATTTGACATGGAATAAATATTAAAGAATTGTATTTTTTTTCAAGTACAGCTAACTCTTTGAATTTTACTCATCCATAGCAAAATGAAGTTTTAGAAATATTAATACTTAAAAGTATATGGGCCTACAGTAAGAAATAAGCATTTATATAATATTACTGGTAGATTTCTAGTAAAGAAACATAAATATTCATTTTGTAAGAATACTATTATATTAAAAACTTTCTTGAAAAATAATGATCAACTATGTTTATTTTTTTATACTGAGCGAAAAGCAAAACACTGTTCATTTCACTATTTTATATACACAGTATAAATGAAATCTTTTATAAGAGGTTGTCTTAAGGAAAAACAGTGATTCCAGGAGTAATCAATACTAAGTAAGCGTGTCTGAGAAAAATGTACTTGATAGATACATGCATGTGTGTACATTTATATACATATATACCACCCTACCACCACCACACACACAAACACACACACAAATGAACTTACTCCAGTAGGCTGAAAAATAAGTCCATCCATTTCATGGCTAACTTCTTTGGCAAAATTTCCTTCAAGTAGCTATAAAATAAATATATGTATTTTTAGAAATACAATAATCAATACAACAATCACTTTAAAAGTACTTTAAATTTTTGTAAGCTTTATAAAAACTTTCTTAAGTTTTAAAAACTTAAATACAAAACGGGAGAGAGGGCTGGTCCAGAGGAATATAGGTTAATATAAGATTTGGGGGGAAGTTTTTTTGTTGTTGTTTTTAAAATATATTTTATTTATTTCAGAGAGAAAGGAAGAGAGGGAGAGAGAGAAAGAAACATTGATTGGTTGCCTCTCATAAGCACCCTGACCAGGGACTGAACCCCCAGCTTGGGTATGTACCCTGACTGGGAATCGAACCGGAAACCTTTCAGAGCATGGGACGACACAACCAACTGAACCACACCAAAATTTTTTTAATATATGAAGATTTCCATTCCATGGCAAGCTAGATATCTTGAATAACATTCCTAACTACAACAACCAAAATAATGAATAAAATATTAAAAATATTTTTTTAATGCATTGCTGAGCCAGCATGAAAGGAATTTTAATATGGATTAAAATTCACATTGAATTAAAAGAATTGGTCTCAATAACAAAGTAAAAGCAGAAACTCTGGGAAGTAATAAAGGGAATAAAAAATAAACATACACAACAAAGGAGGCAGCAGAGAAACTTGCTTGGGGATGGAGGGGCGGGGATCCTCTGAGAATCTGTAACCACAGCTAGCTCAGACATAGGGACCACAATCTGAAAATACACTACCTGTGTTTTGCACAAACCCTCAAGCAGGAAAAAATTTTAGCCTTTCTTTTTTGTCTTTTCTTTTCTTTTTTAGTCTTTTTTATATTTTTTCAAGCAAAGAATTGCTGTACAAGGGATACACAGCACAAAATACAAATGACAGTTTTCTCAATGCCTTATCTACTAAAGAACAGAATTATAGACCCAATGCTCTCTAATTAGCTCTGAGGAAGTAGTTTTAAATGCTTCCCTTTCACAGATTTTTATTATTTTGAAGAACTGTACATGTGTATCATGGATTGAGTCCCTAAACAGTGAATTCTGCATTTCAGGGGGAAAAACAAAATATACTTCCACAGAGCCAGACAGGATAGTTCTGGGATTCATATATGTGTCTTCAATTTTTTAGATAAGTTGTAGGTTATCCAATCACAATATTTTATCACAGCCACATCCTCTTAAAACCACTACACTTACAGGGAGATCTGCATTCCAAAAGTGACAACTGAAATTTCAAATATATTTCACATGCAACAAAATCAGTGTTTCTCCTCCCAAACTGTGACTTTACTTCTGTGCCATTTCATTCTTCAAAATCTGCAATTTCTCTAAACTGGGGGCAGTGAGCAAAACTAGAGCAATCCTAGTTTTTAATGGGTACAGAGTTTCAGTTTAGAAAGATGAAAAGTGATCTGGAGGTGGATGACGTAATAAACACATGACAATGTAAATGTGCTTAATGCCACTGAAACGTATGCTTAAAAATTGTTAAAAATTGTACACTTTATGCTATGTATATTTTGCCTCAATTAAATACATATCTATATTTATATATAGATATAATAAATACTCTTGATATTTCGTGCTTTGTTCTTTCCTCTCATTACAACACTGTGAAAGTATGGAGCTTGCAAATTGTAACTCTTAGAAACATACTGTCTAGAGTCTAGCCAAATAGGCAAAATTTCAGGACAGATCTGAGATTTATACATTGGTCTGCAAGTCACTCATAGGTTTAAATGGCCTAGCCATCTGAGAAGGAAATTTGCCTAACTAAAAATTCAAAGCACTGATTTCTTATAAATTTCTTTCAAGAGGTGAAAATAAACTCTAAGCATCAAAATGTCAAAATATCAGCTGACATTCTTGCTAAAAATTTGGAAGGCAATGTTAAACTAAAGGCTTTGTTTCCTATATGTTATATATTCACCCTTGAGAAAAAAAATTTTTGAAACCTATGCTCATATTGAGAAGTGTAAGTATATATATAAGACCTTTATGTCCTATTTCAACTTTTTTCAAATATCCATGAATGATGAGTAAAAGTTCAAATAAGAAAAAAATACATAACTTGATACTTTTTGTACCTCATTATGTAAGAAAAGGTAACTTGCTAAATTCATAAGTCCTGCTGAGGAATGATGCAATAAAAAGCAAATATCACAATCATCTTTTTAAAAACACTTTAAAAGGTTAAAGAACTTGTTCTCCTTTTATTGTAGGTACATTATCAATAGCAAGTAAACGGCTTTTCCATTCTTAGACCAAACTTCTCTACTTCATATACTAGACCATCCCTGTATATAAAGTATAAAGTAACAGTATAAAACACACAGTTGGCAAGACTCTAGATAACACAATGTTATCCTAGAATAAAGTCACCTAGCTACACAAGCAGCCAGAAACAGCCCTGGGCGAAGGACATTACATTGATAAAAAGCAGAAAAACCTGCTCCTGCCAAAGCATCCTGCCTATGCAAGGCACAGCTCAGCTGCCATAGGGAGAGAGGTCAGGTCCACTGAGGGAAAACCCATCCCTGGGACTCAGGTGCTCAAGGTTTGCTTAAGTACTATTATTAATACCAAGGTTGAGGAGGAAAACTACACAGTTCCCGCAAGTTAGGTACTGAGTCACAAGAAACCACTGTTTATAGAAGAGGGAGAGCACAAGCGCAGAAAAATATGCCATATAAGCAAACAAAGCCTACTGAAAGCTGAAAGTGAAGCAGTAACAAAGGGAAAAAACACTTTCTGCCCAGTCAGCGGCTGAAGGAATATGAGGTGTTTGGAGAACTGAAGATAACTACAGCAATACAAACCCATCTCAAATACAGAACAGTTGATTCAGCCACTAACCCCTCTCCCCAGATGAGGCCTATTAAACTGAAAGAAGAGGTATGCCCACACTAAGCACAAAGCTATTTACCTCAGTCTCTAGTGTTCATAGAGGAAAAAAGTGAACGTCCAGCATCTAATAAAAATTTATCTCACACACATATAAAAAACAAGAGAGAGAAAAAAATGACTACATTCAACAGATAAGGAAGTCAACAGAACAAGATACAACGATGGCTCATATTTTAGTATTATAAAACAGGCTTTAAAATAACCCTAACGTTTTAAAGGAAAAGATAGAAAATACATCTGAATATGAAACTTCAGCAGAGATGAAACTACAAAAATAAGACAAATGGAAATGCAAGAAAGAAAACACAGTATCAGAAAAAAAGAATGCTAATGAGTGAAAATGATAATCAATGGGATTATCAGCAGACTGAATATAACAAAAAAAATCAATGAACTTGAAGAAAAAGAGTGTGTAGCACTTTTTCCAACTGAAGTACGAAAAGGAAAAAGATACAGAACTGAGAATCAAAGAGCAGGGGTAAAAGATGTCTTGAAAAAAAACTTACAGAACATAAGACAAAAAAATCAGTAAAAATATGAACACTGAAACACTCTAACCTAGTTGAAAATTATAGGAGATTCCACCCAACAACAGAAGAAAACACTTTTTCCCCCCAAGCGCATACAACACATTTATAGGTCAAAGTAATACAAAGAATGCTTTCTGACCACAATGAATTAACTTATATACATCAGTAAGAAAAAGATATCTGGAAAGTTCCCCAATGTTTGGAAACTTAATAACACACTTCTACATAATCCACAAATAAAATAAAAGAAATCAAAAGAAAAATTTTTAAGTATTTCATAGTAAATGAAAATGAAAATACAGAAGATTGAGATTTGAGAGATGCAGCTAAAGTGTGCTTACAGAAATATTTAAACACTAAATGACTAAATAGAAAACAAGAAAAGTCACAAATCAATATTAACTTCCATTCTTAAAAACTAAGAACTCTAGAGAATTTAGAGGACACAAGAAGGACCCACTTGAGTGGAGGACCACTTTCTCTAAGGCTAAGACCCAGACATTGTTGAAGAGGTTCATGGCTCATTGGATGACAGAGAAGTTGATGAAATGTCTTGATGAGGTGTCTCATCAGTTTTAAAAGATGCAAGTTGTGGTTAGAAAACAGTATGTCTAACTTAAAACTTTAAAGTAGGAATAACAGCCAGGAGTGACTAAATCAAAATAAAGTCACTGAAACAAAAAATTTCAAAGAGATAAAAAGGCCAAAGTTATAAATAGGTGAAACCAAACACAGGGAAGTTGTATTAGGCAAGGACAATGGGGAGCCTTTGAGAGAAGAGTTTTAAGTCAGGCACAGTCTCCAAGGAAGAAGACGTAGTTACCAAGGAGCCAAAAAGAGTTAGTTAAAGACTTAGTGTAAATATCACAGCTTGAAAGGTCAGGTTTCATTTTAATAATTTAAATATCAAATAATTTTAAAACTCACTTTGGTATTCTTTTGTCTCTAATATTATAGTCCAAAATAGAATGTCCTATACTTTTAAGCTACTCTGTTTTTTTCTCTTCTATATTTTAAGTAAAACTAATTTATGAATTGCACTGGTATTCTTATGTAAGAAGTGCTACGGTTTTCTTAGACAATTTCTTAGATAATATAACATCTCAATAAAAATAAAATTTCATTCAGTGTTGATTAGGGTAGATATTTTCTGACTGCCTACCAATGCTAGAAACCCAGCTAGCAGTAGGATACTGGGGACTTAATGATAATATAAGCCTAGACCAATATGCCTAAATGATACCTTAATTTTAATTTAACAGTAAAAATATTAAGTGCAATGATGTGATTAACCATTTCTCCCTCTCAATCTTTCTTCAGAAACACAGTTCTATTTAAATTAACAAAAATGTTTTTAAAACACTTCTAAAAACAACAACAAAATATACTTAACTGTAAAACTTTGGAGAAACTTTAAAGTAGAATTTGGGTAAACTATTCTAAAGATCCTAGGATAGCCTGGCTAGCAATGGCTCAGCGGTTGAGCATCAACCTAGGATCCAGGAGATCGTGGTTCAATTCCCGATCAGGGCACATGCCCAGGTTGCAGGCTCAACCCCCAGTTGGAGACATGCAGGAGTCAGCTGATCGATGATGAATCTCTCATCACTGATGTTTCAACTCTCTCTCTCCCTCTCCTTTCCTTTCTTTGAAACCAATAATTTTTTTTTTTTAAAGATCCTAGGATATATTCCTTTTCAGGATTACAATTTTCTTGATTATTTTTCAACAAATAAAATTAGGTGATAGTTAAATAAAGGGTAAAATAATTGACATAATATATCAAATAGTTATTAATAAAGCATGATAGTACTTCATAAAGCTTTACTTATAAAATTTATATTTGCTTATCTATGAATATAATAGCATCACTTGAATACCATCATAAAGAGCCTACAAAAGACATGTAACTTTCCACTGGTGGAACTGACAAAGGCTATACCAGGAGATGGACTGGAATTGACACTTTATATGTCTATAAATCAGGAAGTAATTGAAAATCAAATCATAATAAATGCATAAGCAGAGAAAGAAATGCAAAAGGGCTTGAAATTAGAAATATGATAAACAAAACAGAAACTTTGAAGTTATAAAACATAGAAAGGAACCTTTTAAAAATAAACAAAATGATAGCTTAAGACTACAAATAAATAAGAAAATGAATCTATAATGTAATTGGGAATAGAAATTGGCAACATCAATCATTATAGTATAGAAAAATAATATTATTTTCTTAAACGAGAAAAAAATAAACTATTTCCACCTTTCTGTTATGGACTGTCTACTCACCTGAGATGTTTTCTGAGCAAATATTTCCACATAATCTCAAGTGATTACCTGAGAAGACTCAAAATAGTGGCTTATATCTGCTGATTTTTCTATGTGCTTTCATGACTCCCCTAAAATTTAAGGTTTAGCTTTACCAATCCCCCCAAAATGGAAATTTCCATTCACCTAGATATTGCTCTTTATTCTTTTTTCATTGCCAAAGTCTACTTTCTGGTTTAGGTTAAGATTGTCCAGTACTTCTGTACCCTCAATAATCAGTACAAAATCATTCTAAAAAACTCATCCTTTTTGCTCAACAAAAAGTCAGTATCATTATCTTTTTTAAAAACAATAATTTGATTTCTATTATTTACCAATAATTCCTAAATAACTATAACATTAAAATTAGCTAATAAAAATATATAAAGTCTCTGGAATGCTATCATTGGCTCTTTCATTAACTCATATTACTGCAATTAAAATGAAGCATAATAATTCTGGTGAAATCCTCTTGACAAGTTAGAAAATCTAAAAACAAAATTTCTTTAGTAAATATAGTTTATTTATTATTTTTGGTAGTTGTTAGTCTTACTTTTAATCTCATAGTTGAGGTATCATTCCCTCATTCATTCAACAAACACTCATTTAGTGCCAATAACCAACAGCCATTCCGTCAAGTGTTTGAGATTTAAAAGAGATCAGTCTCTATCCTGGAAGAACTAATGTCAGAGACTCAGAAGTCACAAACTCAAATGCCTATAGGTGCGAGACCTGAATGAGCCTGGGTATATGATAACAGGGATAAGTGAAAGCTATGGCAAGCGGGAGAGGGCATCCTCCTCTACAAGCAAATACAATCTTTTTTAAGTATTATATGAGCTTAAACTTTCTGGTACATACCAGTTTATGACTTTTGGTTAATATGGACCTAAATACACACAAAATAGTCATTTTACGGTTAGCGCTTTTTATAGAGACATTTAAAGATTTCTGAGGGAATAGAAAAGTAATTATAATTTCACCTATCATTCACAGTTTTATTCAAGTATTCACTGAGTACTAATTACATGTTCATTTTTTTAAAAATGAGACAACCAGGAGGAGGAAAAGATAACACATATAACTCTATATGCCAAGCACAGTTGTAAGCACTTTACATATATTAACTCATTTTAGCCTCATAACAATCTTAAGGAGTAGGCGCCATTATTATCCCCACTGTAAAAACGAAGTTTAGAACTTAACCAAGACCACACAGAAAGGAACTGAAAACCCAAAATCATTCTGGCTCCAGAGTCCATGTTCTTAACTGCTGTTCTGAACCAGGGGTTCACATCCCCAGTCTAAGGTATGTGCTCCTTTGGCATACTCTCACAGCAACCTGTGCTTCCCTGCATGACAGGATTTCCCCGCTTAATTGTCTGACCACCAAATTGAGCTGAGGAGATTTTAAGGTTAAGAATCACATCTTATTATCACTGTATCCTCAGCATCTATTACAGTAATCTGGCAGAGAGTAAGCCCTCACTTCAAGAAACTTGTGCTCAATAAATATAAAGTGAATAGTACAGTGACAGGATTGATAAAAACAAGCTGATATGTTACCAATTAGGTGGAATACACAAGGTACATATTATATCCCAAAAAGTTGTGTAAAATGAAAACATTAAAAATTATAAGAGAAGTTTAAAAGCTGTTGATTTAATGCATATACAGATTATTAAAGGGGAAAGATATTTTTAAATGCTAAAATCATCACTCATAGTTAATAACTTTCTCACAAACCATCTCATTTTGCCTTCATTATCTCCAGTGGGAACAACAGTAAAAGGTTCCTAACTGGTCATGACTGTAACAGGTTAACTTCCTTTCTCCAAACTATTTCTACTCACTACTGCTAGAACTGACTCTAAAACAATTTATTGTGTCACAGTCACATCTAAAAATCCTTGACTGCTCTTCACTGCCTCCATGTCGTTCAAGTTTCCTTAGCATGCTTTTTTTTTTTAAGTTCTCTTTTTTTTTTTCAGGGCAACCTCTCCTAAATGTTTTCTCAAATGTTTATCCAGGTGCAGCTTGTGAGAAGTATAGGTGAGTATTTCCTTTGGGAGTTCTAGAAAAGCATGACCTACTAGTTTGGAAGAATACTAAGCATTTTGGGGAGGAATGCAAGAATAGAATGCTTAGCCATAAACACGTAAGTGATGCAATTAAAAATAAAACTAAACTATAAGATTGGCTGGTCTGAATGTCACAAGATAAAGGACAAAAAATTACAGATAAAGAAACCAAGGAACAGGTTAAATATTTGAAATTTGAACATAAAGGGAAATCACATTTATTTGTAAATATAATTTAAGGCTTTCAAACAAAGAACAATATGGTAAACTGCAAAATAATCTCTCATTCAAAAACACATCCTTTGTTTGAAAAAGTGCGTACTGAAGAACTAACTTTACCAAAAGAGGTCTAGCTTTTGCCCTCCACTACTGGGAGGTGATCTCTAGTCCCTGGAATGTCCTGCCTGATGAGTGTCTTTGCTTGCCAGAGAGTCTAACAATATGATTTATGATGGGGACTCTGGAATATGGTGTATCAGTTCTGACCTCCAGAGGAACTGGAGACTAAATGTATTAGTGAAACCTCTGGAATGGGATGGAAACTAAGGGTCAGCCATGTAGGCAGTATGTGATTGAACCACAATATAAACTTTGGACCCCAAACACGGGTGAGCTCTGGTTGGCAATACTCTAATATTGTCATACATACTAACCAGGAGTAGGTAGCACCATCCATGACTACCCAGAGACAGGCCCCTCCCAGATTTCACCATATGAGGGTCCTCTTTTGGCCGGTTTTAACTTGTATCCTTTAATTACAGTAAAAGTGTAATCATAAGCATAATGCTTTCCTAAGTTTTGTGTCTGACCAGTAAATTATCAAATCTGAGGGAGTCCCTGGTGGCCCCAGAATTTGTAGCCAGCAGGTATGAAGTGAAATTGGCCCTGGGGACTCCCATACTTGCAGTTGGTGTCTAAGTAAGCGCAATGTTGTAGGGGACCATGCAGTTGGACTGAGTTCACTGCAATGAAAGTTTTTGTCACTGTACTTCTCTAGCTGATACAATTTAGACTGTCCTCCAAATAACAGCTGTCAGCAGGAAAACATATGACTTCCCCTGTTGGGCATTATTTCCAAAAGGCTGTTCAAGACCTGGCAGACTGTAGAATGATGCCATAGTCACCCTGTCAGTTAATGGGTAAAGTGGCCCAGTTAGTCACTACAAATGAGAGCTTTAATAGACATTGAATATCTCTGGATGAGGACAACCCATATTGAGAAAACAAATGGCATTTATCCATAAAGTAAACCTGTTTTATAGCCTAATAAACTACCAGGGAAATGGAATGAGGCTTTAAGAAATAAACTTTGTTTTCCACAATATAAAAAGTATATAACATTTCCCTTATTCTTTGTATCAATTTTGAGCTAGTGTAGAAATAGAAAGTTCAAGATCATATAAAAATAGGACCTAAGATTTATATCTAGACTACTGTATAAAATATTTCATGAACAAAATAGCAAAATGTATTATACCTCTGGTATCTGCAACTAGTAATTACATGGTTCACTAGACTTGTACATACACCTTTAAAGAATACTTGTTTTCATTAGTTGTATTGTCATTAACCTCCTATGTGCAACTTAAAATTCTTACTATTTCTCTTCAATGCATCTACCTTTACATGCTCTCCCAGAGAGGCCCCATCCTACTTCAGCCTCATGAGTCACACTCTTCTTCTCACAAGGTGCACACAAATGCAAAAAGTATTATGGACATGTATGTGCCCTCATAGTCCCTAAGCTCAGAACAGGAATTCTAAGAATATGTAAAAAAGGCAAATGATAAAAATATGGGGGAAAAATGAAAATTCTTGTGAATGAAGAAATGGATAGAATCAATGGAAGAAACCCATGCTTATGATGGGATATTTGACACAAAATAATAAGTTTCAGAGGTAAGACTAAGCAAAGCATATTTTAGGTATTGTCAGAGCAATGCACTTAATAACAGCACCATCCTGGATTTATTATTCTTTTGTTCTGAAGTATATAAAACTATGAATCATTCAAGAGTCTACTTGAAAATAGCATGCAAAAAAATCTTTGGGAGCCTCCTAGTATCAGTAATAAAATCTATTATAATTATATCTTGATAAAACACTGAGGTACAATACACTAAGATTTAGAAAACGTGACCCAGATATGTATTTAAAACTCCATTTTTCCCTGGATGCAATCACAGCCTGGGGTGGTGGGCAGGTATGCACAGGATGACAGAGACTCCCTTCCTCATTATTTCCAAATAAGAATATGAAGGCTTTATACTCTACAATGTAAAACAAATCTAGTCTAATGTGCCTAAGGGAATCCTAACATACGTAAGGCTTTCACATAAATGCTTTTCTCCTCAGAGAGCAAACGTAATGTAATGTACAGGTAATTCTGAACCTCTTCATGCCATATTTCTGAATTAAGTATATTTATCTCACCTTACACGTATTAGACAGATAGGACCAAAAGCTATATTCTTGTGTTGTATACAGTTTGGTTTTTCTGGTCCTCCCACCAAAAATAAGAGGGTAGCCATATTTTTTTCTCCAGTTGTACAAACACACTTAGGCCTATTTCTTTCAGGTATTATGCCAAACTCTGAATGTAAACAATAACTAACTCAGCCTTATCCCTACACCTCCTTCACCATCCAAGTCTATCCCCACCACCCTTGCCCTCAGATTTGAAACATTTTATCTATACAGAGGAAAGATGATTCAACATTTAACAGTTTGATTTCCTCTATTCAAATATAATCTCTGTGAGGCTAAGTATCATGTCTAATTATTCCTGAGTATTTTAAACATCTAAAAACATACTAGTCACTCTATCATAAAAAAATCAACAGATTAATAATATATGCTTGAGGCATCAGGTTAACCAGAAGCCTAATTTAACTTTATCCATGTAGAACCAAATCTAGTCATCCTAAAGATTAATGCACATTTAATGATAAAATAAGGTCATGAAAACAGCAACCAATTCATTATAGGTATGATACTTATAGTTTAAAACTTTTTGTCAATATGCTGCAAAAACATTAATCAACAGGAGAAAATAATTCTGGTATAGTAAATGCTTTCAGGTATTATGCCATAATTTTAATGAAATTCAGCTAGTCTCTTCAAAAGTTAGTAATAAATATAATTTTGCAAAATCTAATCGTTATTTCTCTTCTAAAGAAAACCCTACTTACATCTCCAAAACCATTTATGTGGCCAGACATTTCTCTTTCTCAGATTCATAATAAATAGAAGAAAGTAGACTCTGTTACTTTGTTTGCTGATGCGTAAAATTATACCTACAATAAAAGGGTTCAATAAAGATAATGATACTATTCCTTTAATATCCTCAACCTATTTTCTTTTGGTTTATAATTCAAAAACCATGGCAAATTATTGGAAGATCTTAATTCAGAAATATATTGTTGTTATAACATTGGTGAACCAGAATAAGTTATTTAATATTTAGAATGTTGTTCTTCCCTACCTTAAGTATCCCACAAACGTATATTTTTTATATATTTTTAGAAAATAAACAGGTAACATAAATCACCTTTTTTTCTAAAATGACTTTTTAGCATCTCAAAGGAACTGCAGAAAAGTAAGGTTTCAAATAGGAAGAGTCTATTATACTAACAGAAAAAGTAATAGAGAAGGTAAGGTGGGGCTCAAAGACCTCCAAGAAGAATCAAAGAGGCAAGTTATAGAAGAGGTGATGAAGAGCTTATGCAACTAATAAACACATGATCCACCATAATACCCATTCAGAAGGTAGGATCTGCATTCTCAAAGCAATTTAAAGCTATTTCCCAGACTTTTCTTTTTACTTTTATATAAAGTTCTAATCCTCTGGACATATCCACCAGTTACTCTAACCTTAACCTTAACTTTTCAATGCCATCTATCAAACTCACAGCAAAAACTTTAGCACCTGAATCATGGTCTACTTTAAGTGTGACACCATCCTGCTAGCATTCATATGGACCTTCCACCCAGAATCCTAGTATCCTAGGTCCTCAATTTTATCGACTCTACTGACATATTCTCCTTCTACATACCACTCACAAAATTTGTCTAAAAATGGGTCACGAAACTATAAAACTCCCAGAAGATAACAGAAGAGAAAATCTACATGACCTTATACATGACAATGACCTTTAAGGCACAATACCAAAGGCACCAATGCATGAAAGAAATAACTGATAAATTGGACTTCATTAAAATTTCTACAAAAGACAATGTCAAGAGAAGATGACAAACCACAGGCTAGGGGAAAATATTTGCAAAAACCATTCTGACAAAGAACTATTGTCCAATATATACAAAGAACTCTAAACTCAACGAGAAAATGAACCACCAAATGAAAAAACTGGGCAAAAGACCTGAACACCTCACCAAGACAAAAGATACTCAACATCCTATGTCATTAGAAAACTGCAAATTGAAATGACAGTGAGATATCACTACACACCTATTAGAATGGCTAAAATCCAAAACACTGACACCACCAACTGTTGAAGAGGATACGGAACACTGGGAACTCTCATACATTGCTGATGGGAACGCAAAATGGTACAGCCACTTTGGGACAGTTTGGCAGATTCTTACAAAACTAAACATATACTCTTACCATACGATCCAGCAATCACACATTTACCCAAAAGAGCTGAAAACTTATGTCCACACAAAACCTGTGGATATTTATAGCAGCTTTATTCACAATAGTCAAAGCTTGGAAGCATCCAAGATTTCCTACTGTAGGTGAATGAAAAAATTAACTGTGGTATATCCAGACAATGGGATTATGTCAGTACTAAAAAGAAATGATCTATCAAGCCATAAAAAGACATGGAGGAACTTAAATACATATTACTAAGTGAAAGAAGCCAATCTGAAAAGGCTACCTACTTAATGATTCCAACTATATGACATACTGGAAAAGGCAACACTAAAAAGATAGTAAAAAGATCAGTGGTTGCCGAGGACTGGGGAGGAGGCAGGAATGAACAGGCAGAGCACAGAGGATTTTTAGGGCTGTGCGACTGCTCTGTATGACACTGTGCTGGGGGATCCATATCACTTTACATTTGTCAAAACCACAGAACATACAACATCAAGAATGAACCCTAAGGCAAACTATGGACTTAGGGTAAATATGATGTGTCAGTGTAGGTTCATCAATTTTAACAAAAGTACCACACTCTGGTGCAAGATTCTGATGGTGGGAGAGGCCGTGCACATGGTAGATAAGGAATATATGGGAATTCTCTCACAATTTTGTTGTGAACATTAAAGAGCTCTAAAAAACAAAGTCTATTTTTTTAAAAAGAAAGGAGCTATCAAGCCACAAAAAGACACAAAAAACTTTAAATGTGTACTGCTAAGTGAAAGAAACCAATATGAAAAGGTTATATACCATATTATTTTAACTCTATGACATTCTAGAAAGGGCAAAATTAAAGACAGAGTAAAAAGATCTATTCCCTGGCTGGGGTGGCTCAAGTGGTTGGAGCATCATCCCATACACCAAAAGGTGGCAGGTTCAGTTCCTGGTCAGGGCACGTACCTAGGTTTCAAGGTCAAATCTACTAATACAAATCTCTAGAATGTTAATTGTAAAAACAAAAAAAATTATACTGAAAAAATTATACTTGAGGAAACATAAAAATGTCCCTACTTTACAACTGTGAATCTTTCAGAGAAATTTTTAAAATATATCTGGCACGAGATATAATAATTTCTTCATGTTTCAGTAAACAAGATTTACTAGCCCAAAAGAAGTTTTCTGGGAAAATAAATCTTGAGGCTCACTATACAAAAACAATTAAGAATTCTCTTTATTATGTATTACTGTGACTTTCTTAAATTTTTCTCTGAAATGGTAAATGAATGAGACTGAAAGGATCCACCAGGTCACATTCAGTTTCAATAATGAATGATATATTAATAGATTAGATAATGCAAGACTGAACACTAGAAATATGAGAATACAGAAAATTGTCCTCATTTTATCTTGCATCTGCCTTTAAATAAGTTTCACCATTATATCCATAATTAGATGAAAATTAGGCATAATCATTGAAAACCTCTATGTCTAGACAATGGATCTTCACATTTAAGCAAAGATTCTTTCTCCTCTTCAACCACAGTTACAATAACAAGCTCTCAGAGGTTATTTTTCTTTTACTATGGTACAAACAATAAAACATTGATAAAGTCCCAGAACATTTGTATATACAAATAACAAACCTTATGGCTAGATTTTCTTTGTGAACTACTTAGTCTTTGACGAACATTTAAAAGAACTATAAACTTATATCTAGGGATAAAATTAAAAAGCAAAGAATAGGCAATACCTAGGAAATAAATCTGAATGGCAGATAAAATACATAAATATAAATAAACCTAAATTTCCCACCTAGCAAAGTATGTCAAAAAATTATAGATGAATACTTGTCAAATTCTTATTAAACTAGATGAGTACATGTCCTTGAAAAGTTAAATGTAGTAAAAGTTTTTGTTAATTCTTTGTTCAACCCTCTCAAGTCATTAGAAAGATCTTCACATATGTATGTTCTTTCATTCTACATAGCAAACATTTTATTTTCCAAACAACAATAAACATCTCATTGTAAAAATATTTTTCACAGAATTTTGTTTTTCTTTTTTTTTTTTAAATATATCTTTATTGATTTCAGAGAGAGGAAAGGAGAGGGAGAGAGAGAGACAGAAACATCAATGAGGAGAGAGTCATTGATCAAGCCCACAACCCAGGCATGTGCCCTGACTGGGAATCAAACCCCGATCACCTGGATCCCAGGTAGACGCTCAATCGCTGAGCCACGCCCGGCCGGGCATTTTTTCACAGAATTTTAATACAGCAGTAAAACAGGACATGAGAAAATAAAATTACTCAAAGTATAGAAAAGCAACAAATTTATTGCTAGTAACTTTTAGGAGATTATTAGGTCGTTCCTTTTAAAAAATAATTCTTTTATTTGCATGTTTGAGATGGGAGAGAGGAGGCAGGGTTTTGCTTATTTTTTTAATATTTTTCATAATTTCCTAAAACCATTCAAGATTGATTCCCTGTATTTTCTTTGGCTGAATCCTAATTACATACAATCCTACAGGGAACAGAACTAACTATCCCTAAGGGAAAAGTATGAAGTTGAGAGATGCACACAAACAGGAAATAAAGACAACTTAATATTTCAGCAGAAACAGAACTTTGTAAATGGGAAATAATCCAAGATCAGCCTTAGTCATATTCAAGTAAAAATGTGGAGTTTAACAAGCAAGAAATTATTTTTGCCAATTCAGCAGAAAAATAGTCAATTAGGTAAGAATACTTGTCAATCTTATTGCTTTATAAATGGCTAAAATTTTAGAGTCGTCTTTCCATCTACTTATACAACTGGTAAGTAGAATGCCCTCAAAATAACAAAGGGAAAAATTATTATAAAATATAAACAAAGCCCTAGCCAGTTTGGCTCAGTGGTTAGAGTGTCAGGTCATGGACTGACACTTCAATTCCAGCCAAGGGCACGTACCTCGGTTGCAGGCTCCATCCCCAGCCCCAGTCAGGGCATGTGCAAGAGGCAACCAACCAGTCGATGTCTCTCTCTCACATCAATGTTTTTCTCTCTCTCTCACTCTCCCTTCTACTCTCTCTGAAAAGCAATGGAAAAAATATCTTTGGGGGAAGATTAAAAAAAATAAAATGTAAAAGCAGCTTCTCAAACTAAGAAAATAATAGGCCTTTGCAGTTTAAAATATTGTCTGCCTAGCAACTCTGATACAAACTTTCCAAAACATCTATAGAAATGCCTGTGAAAAACATAGGATGAAAATTTTAAATCTTAAACCAGGACAAAAAGAAGTCCATATGCTGTCAGAACTTCAAGGCTGATAGATCTTTATGAAAAAGTTTGGTCAATAGACCTTGGATAGTGTGCAGGCAGGAAGCCTGACCAACAAAAATGACCCATTCCCATTCCCTCCCTGTCCATTATAGATCACAAACACAAGGTTTATACCAACCAGAAACCAGGCAGCTCTTCTTCCATGCGTGTTTACAACATCATGGGGCAACCTGCTCATACCTTTCTCCATCTTATAGATGGTTTTCTAAGTGTGTCTATGAATACCTGGGGGTCCCTTGGATCCTTTCCAGCAGTCCATGAGGTCAAAACTATTTTCATAATATTACTAAGCAATAATTTAGTTTTCATTATCACTCTCCTGAGTATACAGTGCAGTTTTTCAGAGCCTACATGACATGGTATCACAACAAATTGAACAAAAAAGAACATGAGAATACAGCTGTCTTTAATTAAGGCATTCTTTAATTTGCGAAAAGATAAAACAAAGCCACTCTTCACACTAAATATTTTTTGTTTTAGAATATATATTTTTTATAAAATGTTATTTTTATTAATACAGTAGATTTATTATTGCTTTAAAGTAAATTATTTTCAGTTTTAATTTCTAATGTAACTATTGCTAAATATAATCCACATAAATAAAAGCTCTTCAGGGTCCTCAATAATTATTACAAGTGTAAAGGGGTCCTGAGACCAAAAAGTCTGAAAACTGCTACTCTAGAGAATCTAAGTCCTTTAAAAAATTTCACTTCCTTTACTGATACAAACAGCAAGTCCAAGAAAATAAGAGAAGGAAGAATATGTGTATGAGTTTTATGGTCACTCATAAAAGAAGTGCAGTAGTTGAAAAAGCCAGGAGGATCCCAGAGAGCACACATATTGGAGAATATAATATTTATATACTCCATCTGTTCATCAGGTCATACAATAGAGGACAAAAGAATATTCCATTACATTCTAGCACAGTCCCAGCCAGACAACTGCAATGAATGTCAACTGACATACCAACTGAAATGTAAACAGAGTGCCGAAAAGAACAATCTACAACCCTTGTCAACTAATAAGCACTAGCACTGGATGAAACTTTCATCATTTAAGCAAAGAAAAATACTATGTCCAAAGAAACCAGAACACTTAGAGCTGACGCAAGTATAGAGGGCATTTAATACCCACGTCTTTCTTGAAAATGTACTTCAGTTAGCACTGTAGTTAAAGATGGTATGTACTTCATCCCTTTTAACCAGAGACACCAATAAAATGACAGGAATGCAATTGACCCAAAACAACAAAAAGCAACTGGAGGACCATCAGATGATGGTAACGATTTCAATAAATTACTGAAATACAGAGAATAGAAACCTATTGACAGATAAACCACAACACTGGAGGAATGTCACTAAAGGAGAGGGGAGAGCTGGCAATCAGTAAAGTGACAGCTGCTCTGACTGGGTGTGTTCTGCTACCTTGTCTTCCAAATCACTGATTCGATCCTCTGCTTCATCCAACCTACTGCTTATTCCTTCTTGAGTATTCTTTACTTCAGATATTGTAGTTTTTTCCTGACTGATCCTTTTCTATGGTACTTTTTCATGGTGGTGTAGTTCTAAGTTCCTTGAGCATCCTTAAAACCATTCTGGTAAAACTCTGTATCTGGTAAATAGTTTGTCTCATTTTCATTTGGTTCTTTTTCTGGAGATTTCTCCTGTTCTTTCATTTGGGGCATGTTTCTTTGTCTCCCCCATTTTGGCTGTCTCTTTCTGTTTGTTTCCATATATTAGGTAGATCTGTTATGACTCCCATTCTTGGTAGGGTGGCCTTATGTAGTAGGTGTCCTATGGGACCCAGTGGGGCAGTCTCTTTAATCACCTGAGCTGGGTGCTCCAGGAATTTCCCTTGCAGGGGTTATGTGGGTTCTCCTGTTGTAACTAAACCTTGATTGCACTTGGCCCACTTGTGTGTGGTGTCAACCCTCACGCTGGCTGACTGTGAGGATCAACCTCTACCACAGTGTACAAATTGCTGTGCAGGTGCTGACCACATGAAGCAGAATTCACCTCAGCAGGGTCCGGTGCCTGCCGGGATCTCCCTCTGTATATGCCATTTGTGAAGCTAACTGGATCCTGCTCTGATGTTGTCTGAAGCTGGCCACTTGGTGTGTTGGTCCTGGTGCCTTTTCGAAGGAACTGTGGTATAGGCCAATGTTAGGTGCTGCCTATGATTTGCACTGCCCACCTGTTTGAAGCTACAGAGCAATTTACAATTTCTAAGTGCTTCTGCTAGGCCTGGGTGTACATGGGAAGGGTGGTGTACATGGGAAGGGTCAAGTTGTATACTAAGGCGGACTTTTACCAGGACCAGGCCCGGGCAGGTCAACAAAAGTCCCAAGGAACCCGAGGTCCATCTCTGCCTGCCTCTGCCTGCCTGCCAGCTGCCTGTTAGGCTCAGTCACTGAAAGAGCCTCTGGCAGTATTTGAGTTGCATGAAGTAGGCTGTCAGTGAGTCACAAGGAAGGGCCAGAGGTGTTCACCAGATCTATATAGATTCAAACTTGGTTCCAGTGCTGGGTCTGAGGACACTCAGCAAATGTTCCAGGGTATACCAAGTCTAGCTGCCACCCGCTGGATGCCCTCGCACCACTGTGTTGGGGCGGGGGTCTCAGGGAGTCATCAGGGCAAGGCCAGCAGAGTTTATCAGGCCCAAACAGACCAAAATTTGGCCATCTCAAGAGAGAGCCCTGCACTAGTGGGCGCGTGAGAGAAAAATTTCATGGTGTTTTTTTTTTTGGTTTAGTTTGTCACGGACTAAGGAAAGTGAATCAAAGCCTCCTGACACTAGTGTCTGTTTAATTATAATGCCTTCTAAAGTTTCTTCTAGAATACTCATTATGCTTTTTGGTAATGATAAAGTCATAGATTTAAGTTATATTTCTTAGAATTATAAACTATTCTTTTTTAAACTTGTTTTGTCTTTTATTGTCTTGACTTCTAACATTCTGAGTCCTGTTTCTTTTTGTTTACATTTGCCTTTGTCCATCTTACTGTTTTACATCTCACTGCTGTTTTATATCTTATTGCCTTTTCTTTTTAGAATCATTATTTTAAGTATGTGCTTTGTATATAGTAGTTTTTCCATGCGACCCACACTGTAACCCTTTTGTTACTTAAAAATTTAAACAGCTTTATTGAGATGTAATTGCATGTCATATAATTTATCCATTAAAAATGTAGAAATTCACTGAATCCGATTCAGTGCACAATTCAGAGTTGTACAACCATTACCACAATCGATTTTAGAACATTTTTATCACCTCCAAAAGAAACTGTATCCACTAGCAACCACTCCTCACTCTTCCCCAAATCCCTAGCTGTTGACAGCCACCAGTCTACTTTCTGTCCCTATAGATGTACCTATGCTAGACATCTTACAGAAAAGGAATCATACAATATGTGGTGTTTTGTACTGGCTTCTTTCATATAGCTTAATGTCATTAAGGTTCATCTACTTTGTAGTATGAATCAGTATTTCATTCCTTTTTATGGCTAAATAATATTTTAGTATATGGATTTACAACATTTTGTCTATCCAGTCTTTAGTTGATAGACATACAATTTGTTTTCATTTTTTGGTTATGGATAATGCTGCTATAAACATTTGAATGCAAGTTCTCATGTGGACATGAGTATAACTTTTTTTTTTTTTTTTTACATTTATCCATATGATAGATATGTTAGGTGTCAATGTTGTCATTATTTAATTTCTGTATTTATAATTTAATATAATTATATAAATTATATAATTTATATAATCTTCATTCTGCTGTTAAAATGTAAGTGCAATGTGTTTGTAGTTCTCTGGTGTTTGGATGGTCTGTATTTTTGTTCTAGTGGTTAGGTTCATAATTATATTTTTACATGATATCCTTAGTTCTGTATTTCTTTATACATCACCTATTAAATCCCTATCTATGAATACTGTAAGTAGCATGTGTTTTCATCTTCCCTCTTTTACTCCCATTTCTCTACTTTTAGTTTTAATAAATATTACTTTCCTACTGTTAAATACGCTTATATTCTACTGATTTGTTAGCATTAAATTATAAACTTGGAGTCCCAGCCCATCCTTTCTTCCTTTCTCCTCTCAATTTTTATTTATATTACTTTCATGTTCTTGGGGTAGATGATTTTTACCTTCTGTTCTTTCATCCTAACCTTCTTTTTTTTTTTACACTTAAGTACTCTTTAATGGTTTGAGAACAGTGGTCCTTTTCCATAAATTTCTCAGCTATTTTTTGCTTGACTGAAGTTTTTATGTTAGTAGTTTCTCAAGAATACTTCATGAGAACAATGATTCCTTAATTCTTGTACATTTGAAAATGTCTGCTTGTAACCTTTACTTCTGAAGGGTTGTTTGGAAGGACATAAAATCCTTGGCTCACACTTAACCTCTGAGTGTTGTTCCACTGTCCTCTAGCATTTAATGCTGCTGTGAAGCAGTAAGATGTCAATGATTTTCAGTCTTTTTTCTCCCATTTTAATTAATTTAATCCTTTGGTCTCTTAGCGCAAAAAATTATTTCATCATCTTTAAAGTTCAGTAATTTACTTGACATGTCTTGCAGTTGACTGTGCTTGGTCAGTTTTCTTTGGCACTTATGTCCTTTTAATATGTAGATTCAAGTTTTAAGTTTTCTTGACTTGTATTCTAAATATTTGTGATGTTATATTGTTTGGTTTTCTTCTTTGGGCATTCTGACTATGCTCATACTGTATCCCCTTTTCCATCTTCCAAAGCAGTAGTTCTCAAACCTCAGTGTGCATCAGAATTATTTAGAGGGCTTGTTAAAACAGACCAGTGGGTTTTACTCACAGATTTTCAGATTTTGGTAGGTCTATGGTAGCTTGAGAATTTGCAATTTCTCTCAAACTTCCCCAGTGAAACTGCATCTGCTAGTCTAGGGACCCTACTTTGAGAATCTCTGCTCTAAATCTGATATTGATGCCTTGATCCTTTTAAACTTTTTCTTTCACTTCACTTCATTTTGTTGTGTTCTTTAAATATATATCCTCTCTTGCGTCTTCATTTCTATGATGATTTTTCCCTTAAACTTTTTCCCTGTGTTTTGTCACATTACCTTTTATCTCATTCAGTTGTTATGCCATCTTTTTCCTTGAATCTTTACCTTACTGCTTTATTGTTGTTCTTTATAGCAATGAGAGTTTTTGTTAATTTTTAAACTCATGAATAAGTGTTTGGTACTAATTTTCATTCATCGTAAGACAGTATTTTTCTTCCAAATCTGCACTATCTGTTAGTATTGCATTTCTACCTCTTTTATTTGGTAGTTTTGTATTAAAGCTATGTTAGTTCTCTTAATATTACTTACCTTTAAATAAATTAGATATTTCTGGATCAGTTATTTATAGGAGGTTACTTGGGAAAGGGGTTTGGGGAGTGACATTTTAGATTATAATACTTAAAGCTTCACTTTCACTGTAAAATCAGACTTGTTCTAGGCAGTGTGGCTTTTCTCTGTGATTCTTTTAAGTAGACTCGCCAAATCTGTTGCTGTAAAATAGTCCAGGAGCTGAAGTGCTTCTGTCCCCAGCCTTTTGACCCTGGTTCTTGCACTCAGTATTTTAAACACTGAAATAAGTTTTTATACTTTAAGGCAAGCTATTTACTTTTAGGGAGTATATTTTTGTGCACAGTTTCTGAGATCTGCTACTAGTTCTTCCCATACTCCTCTTAACTTTCCTTGGCCCTTTTTCTTTTTCTTTATTTACTTATTGATTTTAAAGAGAGAAGGGGGGGGTGAAAGAATCATCGATTTGTTGTTCCACTTAGTTATGCATTCATTAGTTGCATCTTGTATGTGCCCTGACTGAAGATGGAACCTGCAACCCTGGCATATCAGGATGCTGCTCTAACCAACTGAGCAACCTGGCCAAGGCCTCCTTAGCCCTTTTTTCTTGAGGTTTCTGTCAGATTCTAGCTGCTTTATTTTAGAGTCTGTAGATTATACTTACCTCTGACTTACGCAGAAAACTGGGATTATTTTTTTTTTTAATCTCTTTGATAAGTAAAAAAAAAAAAAAATCACACACAAAAATCTTTCCTTGTTGCTTAGATATGATTTTCAGGAAGAAAAGTAGAGAGCTGCACCTATGTTCATGATGCAAATTCAAGGCAATAATTTGAAAGCCCTGGATTACAAGAAATTGTAGAAGGAGGAAGAAGAGGAGAGCAGAAGGAGAATAGGGGTGGGGAGGGGCAGGAGGAAGAGAAAAAAACAAAGAAACATACTTAAAAGAATTAATACCTACCTATCAATAATCACTTTAAATGTAAATGGCTTAAATGCTCCAATCAAAAGACTTAGGATAGCTGAATAAATAACAAAACAAGACCCAAATATATGCTGTCTACAAGAGACCCACCTCAGAACAAAACACACACAAAGATTCAAGGTAAAGGGATGGAAAAAGATATTTCATGCAAACAGAAATAGAAGAAAAAAAAAGCCGGGGTAGTAATACTTATATCTGACAAAACAGACTTTAAAACAAAGGCTATAGTAAGAGACAAAGGAGGACACTACATACTGATAAAAGGATCCAACAAGGGGATATAACCCCTGTAAACATTCATGCACCCAAGATAGGAGCATGTAAATATATGCAAATCTTGATGGCCATAAAAAGAAAGACTGATAGTAATACAGTCATAGTGGGGGATTTTAACACCCCATTGACATCAATGGATGGATCTTCCAGACAGAAAGTCAAGGCAACAGCGGTCTTAAATGGCACAGTAGACCAGATGGATTTAATAGGTATCTTCAGAGCATTTCACCTCAAAGCAGAATATATATTCTTTTCAAGTGCACATGGAACATTTTCTAAGATAGACCAAATGTTAAGGGTATAAAATAAACCTCAATAAATTTAAGAAGACTGAAATCATATCAAGCATCTTCTCTTACCATAATGGTATGAAACTAGAAATCAATCACAAGAAAAAAACTGGAAACAACACAAAGACATAGAGGTTAAATAACGTTACTAAACAATGAACAAGTTAACAATGAGATCAAGGAAGAAATCAAAAGATACCTTGAAACAAATGAAAATGAGCACACAACCAAAAATCTATGGAACACAGTGAAAGCAGTCTTAAGAGAGAAATTCATAGCATTACAGGCCTATCTCAAGAAACAAACATAAAAGCTCAAATATACAATCTAACTTTACACTTAAAGGAACTTGAAAAAGAAAAACAAAGCCCAAAGTGAGTAGAAGAAAAGAAATAATAAAGATCAGAACAGAAATAAATGAAATAGAGTCTAAAAATAATAATACAAGAGATCAATGAAACCAAGAGCTAGTTCTTTGAAAAGATAAACAAGATTGACAAACCTTTAACCAGACTTATCAAGAAAACTAGAGAGGACCCAAATAAATAAAATCAGAAATAAAAGAGAAGTAACAACTGACACCAAAAAAAATACAAAGGATTCTAAGAAAATTTTATGACCAACTATATACCAACATATATAACAATCTGGAATGGATAAATTCCTAGAAACATACAATCTTCCAAAACTGGATCAAGAAGAATCAGAGAATTTGAATAGACAGATTACAACTAGTGAAACTGAAGCAAAAGTCAAAAAACTCCCAACAGCCCTGGCCAGTGTGGCTCAGAAGGCTGGAGCATTGTCCCATACACCAAAGGGTCGCAGGTTCAATTCCCAGTTAGAGCACATCCCCCACTATGACTGTATTACTATCAGTCTCTCTTTTTATGGCCATCAAGATTTGCTTTATATATTTACATGCTCCTATCTTGAGTGCATAAATGTTTACAGGAGTTGTATCTTCTTGTTGGATCCTTTTATCAGTATGTAGTGTCCTCCTTTGTCTCTTACTATAGCCTTTGTTTTAAAGTCTGCTTTGTCAGAGCAGTTCCCAGTCAGAGCACAACCCCAGGTTGTGGGTTCATTCCCGTGGGTGGCAACCAATATGTTTCTCTCTCACATCGATGTTTCTCTCCTCTCTCCTTTCTCTCTCTCCCTTTCCCCCTTCCTCTCTTTCTAAAATCAATAAAAGTAGCCCAGCCGGTGAGGCTCAGCAGTTGAGCAGTGACCTATGATCCAGATGGCGGTTCGATTCCCAGTCAGGGCATGTGCCCGGATTGTGGGCTTGATCCCCAGTAGAGGCGTGCAGGAGGCAGCCGATCAGTGACTCTGTCATCATTAATGTTTCTCCCCTCTCTCTCGCTCTTTCTCCTCCCCTCTTCCTTCCTCTCTCTGAAATCAATAAAGACATATTTTAAAATAAAATAAAATCAATAAAAACATATCCTTGGATGAGGATTAAAAAAACACACACACAATGAGATATCACCTCACACCTGTTAGAATGACTATCATCAATAAATCAACAAACAGCAAGTGCTGGTGAGGTAGTGGAGAAATAGGAACTCTTGTGCAGTGTTGTTGGGACTGTAGACTGGGGCAGCCATTGTGGAAAACAGTATGGAGTTTACCAAAAAAATTAAAAATGGAACTGCCTTATGACCCAGCGATCCCAATGATGAGAATTTATCCGAAGAAACCCAAACACTAATTTGAAAGAACATATGCACCCCTATGTTCACTGCAACATTATTTACAACAGCCACAAATTGGAAGCAGCCCAAGTGCCCATCAGTAGATAAGTATATAAAAAAGTTGTGGTATATTTACACAATGGAATGCTACTCGGCCTTAAAAAAGGAAATCTTACCCTTTGCAACAGCAGGGATGGACCTGGAGAGCCTTATGCTAAGTGAAATAAAACAGTCAGAGAAAGACAAATACCATATAATGTCACATATATGTGGAATCCAAAGAACAAAATAAACAAAATAGACACAGGCTTGTACATACAGAGAACAGACTGACAGTTGTCAGAGGGGAGAAGGTTGAGGGACTGGGTGAAAAAGGTAAAGGGATTAAGCAAAACCAACAACTTACAGATAACACTATGGTGATTACCAGAGGGAAAGGGGGGTGGGGGAGGTAGAAGAGGGTAAAGGGGGGATAAGTGGTGATAGAAGGAGACTTGACTTGAGGTGGTGAACACACAATACAATATACAGATGATGTGTTATAGAATTGTACACCTGAAATATATATGATTTTACTAACCAATGTCACCCCAATAAATTCAGTTAAAATAATGAAAGAAGTACAATGTTGAAGGATTAATTCTATTTGATTTCAAGGTTTATTATAAAAGTAAATAAGACAGCATGGAATTTATTTAAAGACAGACAAATAGATTGAGGGAACAGAACAGAAAGTCTAGCAATAGACCCAGATATACATGAACTTACTTTTTATAAAGGTGCAAAAGCAATTCAATGAAAAAAGGATAGTCTCTCTTCAATAACTGGTACAGAAACAATTGGGTATCCATATGCAAAACAAACAAAAACATAACAGGCTTAAAACAACCCAAAAGTCTATGACTATGGAAAAATTAAATAAATTACGCTATACTAATAAAATGGAAATCAATGCATTTGTAAAAAAATGAATGAAAGCGATCTCTATGTACAACTACTGGGGCCAGGGGACTGTAGATATATTGTTAAAAAAAGAAATAAAAAGGTATAGAACAGTGTGTTAAGAACCACCTCGGGTAAAGGGTAGTAAGAATATAAATAAATGTATATGCTTGTATATGAGTGCATAAAGAAACTCTGATGGATATACTAAATGCTAACAGCAATGGTCATCTTCTGAGAAGATGATAAAATGGATAGGAAACTTTCAAAGAAACTACTAGCTGTGTGGCTTTTAAAATTTTATTAACCATATTTAATCTATTCGAATTCTTTTTTATTATTTTTATTTTTTAACATAACTTACAGCATAACTTTTCCATTGTTTTTTGTTGTTGTTGTTGCTGTATTAAAATTAATGGGGTGACATTGGTTCACAAAACCATACAGATTTCAACAAAACATCTGCACACTGCATCATGGCCCATCACCCAAAACAAAGTCTATTTCCACCACCATTTCCCCGCTTTGTCCACGTCCACCTACCCCCTAACCCCCTTTCCCTCTGGCCATCGCTACACTGTTGTCTGTGTCCATGTGTTATATATATGTGGGGTTTTTTGCTTAATCCCTTCATCTTCTTTCATCCAGTCCCCCAACCCCCTCCCCCCTAGTAGCTGTCAGTCTGTTCCATGTATTCATGCCTCTGTTTCTATTTTGCTTATCAGTTTAATTTGTTCATTAGATTCCACATATAAGTGTTGAAAGAATATATGCACCCCTATGTTCATTGCAGGGCTATTTACAATAGCCAAGACCTGGAAACAGCCCAAGTGTCCATAAGTAGATGAGTGGATAAAAAAGCTGTGGTGCATTTACACAATGGAATACTACTCGGTGGTAAAAAAATAAATAAATAAATAAATAAAAATAACTTTTTAAATTGGCCTTCAAACTAGAAATTCAAATAAAACTGTAATTTGAGAAATAGTTACTTGTTATTACTATTCTGGATGCTTTATTGTAACTTTGTACATTCAGTTAAACGCTTAACTCATTATCCCTGCCACTGTGCTTGATAGATCAAATTACACAAAAGAGAAAGGCTAATAGAGTTAGACTAATAAAGTCCTAAAATCAAAGTTATCTTCAAAATTTTATAGATATACAGAAATGAAATTCTATTTTCTATGAAAATGTATTTTTCCATAATTATAAATTGTTTAAAACCATGTAAATTGAACTCCCTCATGAAAATGATACATACTTCCCTGACAAATGCTTTATCATTCATAATATCACTATTTAGCATTCCTATTAGCGAAGATAATAAGAAGAATCTCTAGAGCAATAATCTGTCAACTGTAGCTACTATCCTATATCTGGTATTACTAGTCCCCTTTAGACCAACTCTGCTGTAAAATGTGCTTTCCTTCTTTATTCTACAACCAAAAACAATTTCAAGACAAACTGACAACAAAAAAATAACAGTAAGAACTGAAAAGGAGGGAAGAGAAGACTAATAATTAAAATTCTAAATACAAAGACTTCTTTTTTTAAAAATCCTATGGTTTTAAAATGGGGTTATATAAGCTAAGTATAAAGAAAACAAATGAGCATCGTGTTTTTCTAGTTAAAATCTACACTGAAAGCTGTTCAGTATAACTGCTTCAGATCCCTAAAGAACAACTCTCACAGTCATCCACTGCCAAATATTTCTAAGAAGCACTGATTTGACTAATGAAACTACACTATCTAAGACACATTTTCTTAAATGCTGAACTATGAATTATGACAGCACAAGCTGTCAAATTAGTTTTTTAAAAAACGAATGCAAACTGAAACAATTTGGCTTCTGCCCAAATTTACACTTTATTTATAATTTAGCAAATATTTCTGCAAGAGTACATAGCTCCAATTAGCAGATTTCCACTAAGGGTGTGGCCCACGTTAAGTGTCAATGTTATCCTTATCCTACCAACTGCCAGGGCACAGAAGTGCTCAGGCTCTTTTAAGCACCCCTATAATATGCCTGCTACCAAACAGGCACAAAAAGCAAGCAGTGAACTGTGGAAAGATCACGGCAGTAGACGTCTACCAACAGTCCCATGCCAAGCAGGCGTTATGCAAAATATTAATGAAAAAAGAATAACTTTATATTTGTTTTTCTTCAATATATTTATATGTTGAGAAGAAAAAGGCTCAATAATGCTAGAATTATATCCAAGGACAAACACCAAATTAAGTGGACATGAGTAGAAGCACGTAAAAAATAACAAAGACTTACATCATCTAACTTACGAGGTTACGTTAGAAAGGAGATTAAAATATAATTGCATATGTTGCTATATTTCCTGTATTATTCTATCATAACCACTCCTCCTCCCCCAAATAATTTCATGGTGCATCTTATTGTCAAATATTCTGCAGCAGCTAAAAAATAATGTGGCAATTCTCTAGGCATTGACATGGAAATATTTCTAAGCCACGCTGTTAAATGAAAACACAACATTTCCAGAATATTTAACATGATGCATTTTAAGTGTCCAAACAACAAAAATAAATAAAAGAAAACCTCCCATGTATATATGTGTGTGTATATACATATATATAACTGATTAAATAACACTATGTACTAAAAAAATGTTGACCTTCAGAAGTTATTTTCACTCTTATATAACTCTATACTGTTTACAGCTTTTTGAAAAACATAATATGAACCATAATAGCCATGAATCAAAAACTACTGTGAGAAATAAGGAAGCAACCTAGTTTAAGTTTCCATCACTGAGAATCTAACTAAAGAGGAGGTGACCTGGTAATTGTACATGTTTACCCAAAGTAGTACTATATTCAATTCAGGAAATTTCGGGAAAAATATAGACAATTCAGCAGGAAAACGTCATTCATATTCTTCTCCCAAGCTGAATTAGGATACATTATAAGTATTATTTAGAAAATATTACCTTTCTTGAAGTATAAATGTCAAAAAATGGCTTATTTCTGACACTAAATGGTTCCTGTGTTTTGTCAATGAGCCCAGTCTTCATTTTTTCATGTCGAGGATTTATTATTTCTCGTTCTATACACTGAAGACGAACATTAAAATCACAATCTCCAACTGGTTGTGCCTGAATTAAATGAGACAATTATTTAAATTTCAACTCTAAAAACTATTTTTTCAGCATAACTATCAAGGCTTTCACTTTGTACATAGCAGTCCCTGTAAATAGCATCCTTTGGAGTTGTCTGATACAGAGCCTGAACAACCACATGCCAGCCCTGAAAATTAATTTGACTAGCAATGGAAGCATACCTAAATGCACAAACATAAATACACACACAGTCATTTCAAAATTATAAATGCATAAAATAGTATGAGAAAGTGGTATAAATCTACTCTAATATAAACTGATCCAAAGATTTCCCATCTGAATTAAAGTATTAATACATTCACTAATCATTTTTATCATTTATATGAATTAGTAAAATTATATGAATTCATAAAATCTGTATAAAAACTAAAATCCACATAATTCTGAAAAGTATAAGCAAATAACACATCAAAATAAACAACATCATCACCTATGTTTTTTGTTATTTAAAGTGCTTACTTACACTTTACAGGCATCAACAAGCAGAAGATATTTATTAGACAAATACATGCTCAACTCTGAAAACTAATGTAGAACAAAGTTTATATAATATACTCTACTATACAGTTATAAAGTTCTCTTATCCCCCATATGTATATACAATATATATACTATATGGCATACATATATAGTATATATGGTTTAAACCATGAAATAAAAAGTACATGTAAGCTTCTGTATGAGTTGAAGGTAGGAGTGTGCCCTAGCCTAATGGTATATACAAATATAGCTGAACACACCAACTGGGTGACAGTCATCATCCAGATTAATAGCATCACTTCAATGGTATATCAAGTACCCCTCTTCTTTATTTTGCAACTGGGTACCCTCCTATGCATTTGTCCCTTAGCTTCTTCCTCTTCTCTAATCTGTATTACTCAACCTAACATTCACACAAGCTATTGTTTACAAAGGAGTGGTAGCATTGCTTAAGCTGTGAACATTAAAAGTGCCTCAAGGATAATTTTTATTTTCAACTTTGAAAGACGACAATTTTGATGCTCGGTAAAGAAAAAGCAGCAAGACAAAGTGAGCAAGAGCCAGCTATGAGGTAGATTATGCTCCCTGTACATGAAGGCACACAACTGTGAAGGGTATTAATTGAGGAAATGCTAATAAATAACTACGCAGTCCGTGTGTAACCTTTTCCATATCACCTATGTAATCAAAAGGTTAAAAAACCTAAAATGCTAGGTTTATTGATTAGGCCTATTAGATTAATGCAGACCCCTATCTTATAAATTCAAGTGGAACAAGCAAACCCTCTTTTTTTAAGAAAGAAAATAAAAGGCCTAACAACTGTTAAAAAATATATTAGTCTAAGTTTCCTCCTAGATACATTTTACTTTAAAATATACATAAATTTACCAAAACAACAAGATTATATTGAAAGCAAGTTTACCTTCAAATCTATCCTGCCCGTTGTAAAGGAAGCTCTTGATAGACTGGTGTGGAATCACTTAGAACAGACTACAGGAGTACTCAGTAACTATTGACTAATTGGCCATGCTGTCACTACAGTTGCCTTTCAAAACAATAAAAGTATGATCATATCATTACCATAACTAAATCCTTCAACAGTGTCCTATTACAAACAGAACTAAGCTAAAATGCCTTATTCAAGTAAATAGGCCCCCTCCACACCAATCAATTCTCATGTCCTGCTGTGTCCCACATCACCACACACCAAATGCTCTAACAACCATCTAATAATGCTCCTGATCTATATGCCTCAATCCTTCAAAATTAATCTGTGTCACTTTCTTTATAAGTGCACATTAATGACTCAACTACACCCAGCGCAAGTTGTAATACTTTCACCTCCCTATTACTTCTCATATGTTTCTGTATCTCTCATATACTTTTGTTGTTAGATTATTATAATTATTTATTTACATTTATGTTCTCATCCATAAGACCAATGGTCTGCAAATTTCTTTTGATGTTGTATCCAATTTAAACATATATTCTAAAAATATATATGTATATTAACTTTTACTAAATTGCATATATGTACAACTACATATGTTATAAAACACATAAAAATCAAATAAATATATAAAAAAATAAACAGAAGTTCTCCTGTTTTCTTCTCATAATTTAATGCACTGCACTGTTGTGGAAGTTGCCTTCTTTGGAGGCCAGTGCATTAAATTATGAATTCCTTGAAGGCAAGAAATTACGTCTCTTCATTTCTGTATATCCAATACCTAGACAATACTTGACATGTAAAAGATGATCAATGAAATTCTCGCTGGATAAAAGAATAAACTAAGGAACTAAAAAGTTTTTAACTATTATTTCAAAAAAATTTTTTATAATAGTGACCTTAATTTGGTGATTCAAAATAAACAGTGTTTAATCATCAAGGAAGGTTCCATAGTAAATTAAACAAATAAATATATGATGCTTTCAATTATAAACATACCCTAACATCAGAAATAACAAAAATATTACTTTAAATTCAATAAAATATAGTAAAAAGCACTCAACAAACATTTATTGAATTACTATAGATCTAGAGATGAAAAGCATAATTTAACCTTTTTTACAGTAAAATATGAATGAATTTCCTAAATGACAAATGCTCAAACTTTGAGTTCTAATAAGTATGCTTTCATTAAAATGGAAAACTTCTGTGGCTCAATGGATTCTAATTTGGAAAAGATATTGTTTGCCATATCTATATCCAAGAAAGAATTAGAATATAAAAAAGATAACTAATTCCTATACATTAAGAAGAAAAAGACTGGCAACCAAATAGAAAAATTAAAAGATCAGATCATTTGAACCTACAATGAAATCACAAACTAAAAGTCCAAACTAGTAAAAACAAACATATAAAATATGCTTAATTTAATTAGTAATTAGGGAAAAGCAAATTAAAACAAGATATCATTTTCGCACACAGCCATTTGGGAAATTGGTACAACTACTTCTGAAAGGAATTTAGCAATGCAGCTAATAAAGCTTAAGTTGCCAAATTAATTAGAATCTCCATGTTGTAGGAATGAGGAACTGGACTTTTTAAACACTTCCCAGGTGATCACATCCCAAGAATGAAAACTGTCCTAGAGAAACTTTGACACGTGCACAAGAAAAATATATATATAACTGTTCAATACATCAGTACTTTAACAGCAAAATATGGAAACCCAAATGTCACTCAAGAGGAAAAATGATAAAGTCCATACATTTATACAATATAATAGTCAATAGTAATTAAAGTGAATGAACTAAACCTATGCACATGAGCACAGATAAATCTCCACAAAATAACGTGGAACAAGTGTTGGGCACCACACTACAGTGCAATGACATTTATATAACACTAGAAACCCTGCAAAAGAATACCACATATGTTTTATAGGCATACACTGGTAGTAAAGGTATCAAAAAACACTCATGGGGAAAATAAACACCAAATTCAGGGTAGAAGCTGTTGCTTCTTGGTAAGAGGGTCAAGGATAAGATGACAGAGGTGTGCGCAAGAAACTTCTACTGGATCTGTAATGATTTATTTCTTATTGAAAAGAAAGTGGAGTAAAAATGACAGTTAAGCTTCAACAAGTCTGGTGGTCAGTATATAAGTATTCCTTATATTATTCTCTATAACATACACCAAAAATTTTCTTTTTTACAAGAATTAGAAGGCTATTGCATAAGACAAAGTTCCCAGGCTAAGAAGTGATCCTGCACTGAAAACATTTTAAAGCAGAGCTCAATATCAAAGGAGACAGCACTCCCCCATTCACAAAGAAACAAAGCCACACCCACCCTTTGTCTTGTTATGGCCAATGAACATCATTCCATGTGATAAGAGTAAGTCAATTTTGGAAAGCATTATTTTTGAGGAATACAGTAGTCACAAACAGAACAAAACTAAAACTTGATGGTTTCTGACCCTGAGTTTCCTAAATTTGAAATTGTTTGAAAAAGAGGTAATTCAATAACAAATGAGGTACATACATTGAAAATTTCCAAGAGAAAAATTCCTTTAAGTCATCTGGATTAGTATAGTCTCAAATCTTAATACTGCAATTTAAAATATACACCCCCCCCAAAAGAGTTTCTTAAAACTTTTATTATAAATCTTCAAAACCTTAAAACTTAACACTTTTATTTTTTTATTTTTTTAAATATATCTTTATTGATTTCAGAGAGAGGAAGAGAGAGGGAGAGAGACAGAAACATCAATGATGAGTCATTGATTGGCTGCCTCCTGAACACCTCTGAATGGGGATCGAACCTCAACCAGGTCATGTGCCCCAACCTGGAATCGAACCTTGATCTCCAGGATCCTAGGTCGATGCTCAACCTCTGAGCCACGCCCAGCCAGGCAAAACTTAACCCTTTTAATTCCAGAATTCTTAACTGCTTTCAGTCTGCTTGGAATGCTAAATAATTATGCAATCTGAATAATATATTTCTAGAACAATTGATTATACCTTTTCGTAGATGTACACTATTGAAAAAATTTCTTCCATTTACAGAATTCACCTTGTACCATCTAAATAATTTCAATTTTCAATTAAACATTAACAGGCAAACTGGTTCTTGGCTAGGCTAAAACTGTAGGAAATGGGTAGAAAATATAACTTCTCTTTTGATACCTGTTCACAACAGGGGATCTTATATTTTGTTTTTAAGTTTCATGCTTGCACTCAACAACATATTTTTGTGCCTCCAAGTTAAACATTCAACAGTCATAATCCATAAATTTCTCTTGTTTTTTTTAAGTGACAGTAATAAAATTGTGGGACTTTTTAAAAAATCAATTACAAGATAACTAAAACCAAGAAGTTTCTGTTTTACAATATACTATCTTGTTTTAGCACAGTTAAACTGTTTTTCTTTAGTCACTTAAAGTACCTAAAGAATCTAAAGACAAATGAGCAAAACATTAGGCAATAAGAGAGAAAAAAGTGTAAAAGTATTGACAAAAAAAATTAAATGAGTAACTTGAAAGTGTCACATTTTTTCTTTCCTACACTAAAGCAGTAATACTTTTTAATTTTTAACAGTTTAGAAATTATAAAAGGTACTTACGTTGAATTTAATTATGTCATAAATCAAATATCTAGGAACAGCTTGTCCATTTACTCTGTCAATAATCATTTCCTTGAAAAAGGAAAAAAAGATGTTTCTTCATTAATAGCAATTTCTTAAATTTGAATGAAATATAAAACACACAAAAAAAGCACATAAATCATAAATATACAACCTGATGAAATTTCGAGTGAACACACTTATACTCAGATCAAATCAATATTGTCAGCACCCCAAAAATTCCCATCATGAATTTTATTTGGTATGAAATAAAATGATATGATAATATCTCATTATATTTTTAATATCTGAATTACTACGGTATGTTTTATGTTTGAATTACTAAGCAACTATTAAGATAAAAAAGACTACAAATTTTAAATGCCAAATATGAGGAACATTTTAAAAATAATTTTGTTAAATCATTACTGTTTTATATTTTGTTATATACCAATTACTTAAATAATAAAATCCATAAACATAAATGGTACCCTAATAATAGATACAATCCCCATACAACCCATGTGGCCTTTCTTGGTTCCATGTCCCTCTACTGTAATCAAAGGGAACAGGAAAAAAAATGTGGTATCACATATCACAGCCAGTAAATGAAAGAACTTAACTTCTGCACTCTCACAGAAAAGAGATAAAGGATACTAAAGAATGATTACAGGTATATAGTGGAGTATTTTATAAAATTTTAATTCTTAATAATAGGTTTGACCTAAAATTACTTTACTTTCCTCATATTCTTCTTAGGAAACTAAACAGATTTTTAATCTAATTTCATGACAGAAAATCCACATACAACCATCTAAAATTACAAAGAACACACTGATTTAGAACAAATATATTTTGTTGTTTTAAGAAACTATTACCAATTAATTTCTTTCTCTAATATGTGTGTGTTAAGCTACAAACATTTATGATTATTGTTTTGAACCCAACTCTTGGCATAAATTATATCATTTTCATTATTTGAAACTGTTTACTAAAATATTTTAATTTAAATACTTGAAAATGAGAATTTTATGAGCCAACAATGTGGTACCAATAATAGGTTTCAATTAATTATTCTTTTCAAAACTAGGGGAACAGAAATTAAGTGGCCTTCTAGGTTCAGATAGCAGACATCAAAGAATTTCCCTCCCAAATTTCCTGACAAAATGAGCAAAAACATCTTTCGTTCAACATTAAAAACAGCAAAAAATGAAATTATCAGCAAACAAGACAAGTAGAAGGAATAAAAAAATGAGTAAGCTTTAAAAACTGACAGCCATGAAAACTACCAAGATTCTGGTAAAACAAAAAGGCACAATAGGGTTCAGCTCCAAGCCCTACTTGTAAAATAACAAATTCTTGATAATTATCACTATTACACGCAAATATAGACAGATACAAACTCAGTAGTTGTTCTTGTCTTCTTTTTTTCCCTCTTCTGATTTGAAGAGTAATAAAAATAGCAGAGCACTACTTCTGCTCCCAGACTCTATGCTGAATTGAAGAAAGAATCTGCACATTACTGGAATATAAGATATGGTTCCCAACTAGCTGAAGAAAACATTCACCATAAGTTTTTTAAAAAGAACAGAACTCAAGGATTCTAACAAAGACCCAATACCTAGGCTGAGTTCTTTCCAATGAGTCCCTTAACACAATGTACCCTTCCCTACAGCTACCGCCATTGCTCTAAGCTACAGAAAAGTAGGTAAACATAAAATACCTAAGCTCAAAACTTAATTGGAACCTTTGTACATTGTTGGTGGGACTGTAAAATACTGCAACCACTATGGAGAACAGTATGGCAGTTCCCTCAAAAAATTAAAAATAGAACTATCACATGATCCAGCAATCCTACTTCTGGGTATATATCCAAAAGGACTGAAAGCAGGGTCTTGAAGAGACATGTGCACACCCATGTTTATAGCAGCATCATTCCAATAGCTAAGAGGTACAAGCAGCCCAAAGTCAGACAGATAAACAAACAAATCTGGCATATATACAGTGGAACACAATTGAGCCTTGAAAAGGAAGGAAATTTATCACATGCTACAACATGGATAAACCTTGAGGACATTAATCTAAGTGAACTAAGCCAGTCACAAAAAGACAAATACGATTTCATTTATATGAGGTATCTAAAGTAGTTAAATTCATACAAATACAAGTAGAACGGCGGTTGTCAGGGGGTAATGGGGAGCTATTTCATGGATATAGAGTTTCAGTTTTACATGATAAAAAAGTTCTGGAGATGAGCCCTACAATTGGCCCAGCTTATTGCTTGAGGAGAGTTTCCAGGATTTGATCACGCAGGGGGATCCAAGGTGGAGCCCATCTAGGTAATGAAAATGTTCTGAAATTAGACAGTAATAGTCATACAATCATCTGTATATACTAAAAACCACTGAACTGTACACCTTAAAGTAGTGAATTTTATAGTATGTTAATTACATTTTAATTTTTTTTTAATAAAACTAAATTTTTTTTATGCTAAAACCAGTTCTTTAGGGTGAAGGAAAATGATGGAACCCCAGATACACAACATATATTAAATGTCAGCTATGTACATATTGATTACACATGGTCTATAAATACAGACACAACAAAATGACTAAAGGAAGTACATCAAAATGTTAAAATGTAATCCCTTCTTGAGAGTTGAATTTTTCTACTTTATAATGTACTGACTTTCTAAAAATTTTTAAATGAGCATGCATATGTCTTTGTAAAAAATTAGCAGTTTAAAAGACATGCCATTTTTCCAAGATTCTTGCTATTAACTTTAATGGTTAACTACCATATCCTCCTCCCAACCTCAATAAAAAATTGATTGAATTTCACTAATTTGTTTCAAGTGAATTGATGCCGTATTTCTAAATTCCTATTTTCCACATTTTGTGGGTCAAAGGGCATCACTCAGAGAACAAAACAAAACCGTAATTGCTCACATCTGGCAGCCAAACTATTAGGTAGTTTGCGTTATTCTTGGATTTGAAATTTTACAAAAACAATTTGCAAATGAAAATGTAGAAGAAACAGGAAACTACAGGACTGTTTTAATTAGCTGGAAAATAAGTATGGCAACTATAAATCTGGTCCAAGTAAATTGACATCATGAATCACATCGCTATTTTAAAAACTCACGAGAGTCTATCATGCTGCTCTGAGCTATGCAAGTTTGGGGTAAAAACAAATAGTATTGCTAAGTTAAATCTGCAGATGATTAAACATCTAGTTTTTAAGCATTATTTCCTACCTGGAATGCCCTCAGGCCACATCCAACATAAATCCCATATCTAATGTGAATTCCTCTATAAAACCTCTTTAGTTCCTAACTAGATGCAATGTATTTCTCCTCTAAACCACCACAGGACTTGTTTTAAAAGCTAATCTTCAAGTTAGCATTTTATCCATCACCAGTCATTCTCTACCTCTACCTGACAAAGTAAACCGTCTCAAGGGTGATACCTTCCCCTCAACCCTCTAAGCAATGTGTGCACTCCTGGCACAGCAACTTGAACATGATAGGCACTCAAAAAATATTAGTTCAATTATAAACTATACTAATGTTTACAAATGCTATAACTTAACAGTGTTTTTCTTCCTTTTATTTTATTAATTACGACACTAAAAAATTATCTTAAATAAACAAAAGCTAAAATGTTCTTGCCCAACCAGCGTGGCTCAGCAGTCGAGCATCGACCTAGGATCCAGGAGATCGTGGTTTGATTCCTGGTCAGGGCATATGCCCAGGTTTCGGGCTCAGTCCCCAGTGGGGGGCGTATAGGAGGCAGCCTATCAATGAGTCTCTCATCATTGATGTTTCTCTCTCTCTCACCCTCTCCCTTCCTTTCTCTGAAATCAATAAAGATACATTTTTTAAATAAATAAAATAATAAAATAAAATGTTCTTGCTGTTCCTGTGAACTAGCTAGCAGGGCTGCTGCAGTTTACATGTAGCACAACCCCAGAAGTGCTAGTCCCATCAACTACAATGAGAATGGCACACCCTGGGGATGTGGAATGAACAATACTTCCAACCTTATGCAGTGGCTCTGTCAACAACAAGGCTGTGTGTGTGCGGGCATGTAACACACACAGGCACACACACACATATAGGTCCAAAAGTTTATGTATACATATATATGTATATGTCATTTTTATTACAAAATGATATATTACTACACACCCTGTCACAGGAATGAAGATGTACTAGTAGCCCCTCAGAGTACACACAGTATAGATAACTCTTTGTTTTGTGACTCTATAGTTACTCTTTGCCCAGTCTCCATCCAACAATATACTACCTTATCATCTTTCTAATCTTTAGTACCTAGTTCAGTCATCCTGGACACCTGCCATTTCTCATTATGACTCATCTAATACTGTACTTTCTTGATCTCATTTCCACTGCCCTGGTTCACATGACCTCCACCTCTCACTCTCTCTAGGTCACATCCTGAACCTTCTCAACACTCAAAACTATACCTCAGGCTAACTCAAATATCCTATTCTCCAATCACATTCTACCTTCTGGAGATCGAATATTGCAGTACTGCAGTATTTAGCTGGCAAATAAAAATAAAGAACAAGAGATGGGAACAACAAGCATCCAGGTCACTTGGAAAGTGGTATTAGCCTCTGTTAAACTAATAAATATATATTTACATATGTGATTTTCATTAGGGTAATTCCATCATTAAAAGTTTAAGTGACATTCCCAAGCCACTCCCTATCATCCCAATATCTGTCCATTTAAACCAGAAACAGAGGAGCAAATTCTATCTTAAGACAGGAAGTGTGCTCATATAAATTTCAGAGAATATTGGCCAGACATAATTCAATAGGGCTCATGAAAAAAGGTTCAACATTGAAGAGAGAAAAATTTTAAATAATGCCAGTAGAATCCCTGCAGAAAGGATCCTTGGAATTGTGAGAAGTTATAAGGAAAGGCAGTAAAGGTATGGCAGGGAGATACACCACACAACCGAACAGAGCAAACAGAAAGGTCTGGAGACAGCCTATCAGAGATTACTCTCAGAGAAAAAAATAAGCTTATCGGTGTATAGATTTGCACATAAAGTATAACATACTAATCAAGCCTAACTTCTCAAATAGCCTGTTTACCCAAAAGCTAAAGAGAGAGTAAAATCAAGTAGCAAACTTCAGAATACCCAGAAGATTGAGTGTACTTGGGCTGTCAGACATTAAATTGTATGCTAAAATCACAGTATTTAAATCAATATAAAACCACCACGGAAAGACCAAAATATTACTGAAATGGGGAAAATGAATCAGGACAGAAACGATATATAAAGGAATCCATCATACAATAAAAATGATATATCCAATTAAAAAGGAAAACTAGAGTAACTGAACGATATTGAGGCAACAGTTCAGACATCTGGAAATAAATAAAACTGCACTCTTATTTATTCCTTTTATCAAAATGTATTTCAGATAGATCAAATATTTAACTATACAAATTAAACCATAAAAGTACTAGAAAAAAATACAGGTATTATAATAATTCTGAAGTAAAAATATCTTTCTTAAAATGACATAAATATTTAAAAAATCAAAGAATTTATAAATTTACCTACATAAATTTAAACTTGTGCTACAAAACACACCAGAAAAAGTAAAAACACATTTTACAAAATGTTTCATGAATATCACCAATAGACAAAAATTTCTCATAAATCAATATGAAAAAAATATGAATACCCAATAGAAAATATGCAAGGATTTGAAAGGGGAACTCAGAGAAAAAATACAGTAATTCATAGAGAAGTGAAAAAATGTTAAACCTCCTTAACAATTCACATAAATGCATATTAAAAATTGTAAACAATTCATTTTATGATGCGTCAAACACTATTATCAGCATTTTATAAATTAGACTTAGACTCTTCACAACAGCATCAAGAACTAAGTGCTGTTATTAGCCTTACTTCACTAGAGATGAGGAAACTGAGAAAATTATATAGGGTCCCTAATGTAGTAAATGATGGAGCCAATTAGGCACCATCAGTTACAGTTAGGGCTCTCAACTGCTATGTTATACTGTCCCTTAAAATAGAAAAGTCATTCTTTTCTTCATCAAATTAGAAAACATTAAATTTTCAAAAACCAGTTTTTAAGACAATGTACAGTTCCTTTACATATAGTTGTTAGAACTGCATACATGTTCAAACTTTCTGCAATTATACATGTCAATATTTAAAACGGGCACACCTTTGCATCCAACATAGTGAACACAGTACAACCTGTAACTATCCCCTTCTCCTTAGGAGCACAACTCCTCCCACACTTCAAGTGGTACTGCTACCAGTGGGGTCCTGGCCTCTACTGTCACTATTGCATGGGTACATAACTCAGGCACGGCCGTTTGGAGTCTTCCCTTGGATTGATATATGGATGTTGGGAGAAAAGTTATCTTTCTGCTTGGGCTGCAATGCAATTTGCCTCCCAAGTGTAAAGAATCTTCATGCAGAATGAGACCAAACAGACAACTAAAGCAAAAAGAGAGAAAAAGTCCGGCCAATATCATTTCAGCCTGCAGGTCCAGCCCTAAATTTAATTATCTGTGCCATCCAGTTATTTTTTTCTCCAGTTACTTTAAGTTGGACTTCAGCTGCAATCAAAAGATTCTAATATATATTACAATCTCCCCTCTAATAATCTTAATTATAAAATTGCACAATTGTGAAAGGGAAAAGATATAATGATATGCATTCAAGTGTGACTTATAATAGAAAAAAAACTACAAAAAAATCAAAATGTCCACCAAAAGAGAACTAGTTTTAAAAAAATCGTAGAACTGTTTCACAAACTTGCCTGATCAGAATCACTTGGGCACTTTTTAAAAGTACAGACAGCTTGGCCCCTGGGAAAATCTAATTCATTATGTCTATGATGGGCTATTGGGATGGGTCATATTTTTAACAAGCATCCTCTACAATTCTCACAATCAAAATAGTTTGGAAACCCTAAAACATACATATACAATGGAATATCATTCAGACAGTTATGAGAAAGATGACCAAAGCAAATGGCTAAGTGGGGAAAAAGACAAATTACAAAACTCATGTAACATTTGGTTCCTTTCATGCAAAATTATGTAACTGTCCATGTGCACATATTTGACCAGAGCGCTCACTTCCAGCCAGGGCAGAGGTACCATGATTATTCAGAATTTACTGGGACTAGAAGGAACCAACTCCCCTAAAAACTCTAACACACATTCTGTTTAAGAATCCATGCTGTGAGCTGCTATGACTAACATGAATGTGTTACATCTCTCAGGAACAGACGTAAGATTGAACACTGGCACAGAGAAAAGTGTGAAATAATGTTAATCAAAATGGTCACAGAAGTTACTCCAATGGCAGGAGTTCAGATAATTTTTACCAGCTTTTTTGTAATGTTTTATATTATTTAACTTTTTATTTAAAATGAATCAATGTTTTTAGAATTGGGGAGAAGAAAGCTATTTGCATGAAAGTTAAAACATTTTTAATCAAGTAATTTCATGATTATTAAATATAGATTTTCTGAAATGGGAAGATTCTTATCACCTTTCAAATTTAAATGTAAAAGTACAGTGGTTGCTTTAAAAGGCCTGAGTCTCTTAAAACAAGAATTATTGGTCCATATAGGTCAAGAGCCAAGGGAAAATTTACTATGGTATCACATAATTAAAATTCAACTGACAAGTAAAATAATAAAATAAAAGTAGTCTTTTTTAACAAAAACTTTTTTCAATCGTGAACAAAAAAATTAAGAGTTTACTTGTTCACTTACTCTCACACCCAAGATGACAATCTAGAGACAGTAATGCAAATAAGAGATAAATAGAACTTAACATCCTAATAAAAACTCGATTCAATTCTTTATATGCCAGTTATAACTCAATTAAAAAAAGAAAACTTTTAGCTTGGCCAGCATGGCTCAGCCGTTGAGCATCAATCTCTGATCCAGGAGATCGCAGTTTGATTCCTGGTTAGGGCACATGCCCTGGTTCCAGGGTTGATCCCCAGTAGGGGTGTGCAGGAAGCAGCTGATCAATGAGTCATCACTGATGTTTCTATCTCTCTCTCTCCCTCTCCCTTTCTCTCTCTGAAATCAATAAAGATATTTTTTTTTTTAAACTTTAAAAAAACTAGATTTGATTTGAAAATTACTATTTAATTAATGAAAACACACTTTTACTTACAAGAGAGAGAAAACTGGCAAGTTTAATCATTTTCAAAAAAAAAGATAAAATATGACTTACCCCATCTAAGAGAGTATTTGATAAATGTATACGGAGATCTTTACGAAATGGGAATTCCAGATTTGAAACATGAAACACTGAATTATCTCTATCAATCATAAAAACTTCATTTGTGCCATCAATCAACATCATATACCTGTAAATAAAACATAAAAGGTAACATTAACAACATAATTCAAGAATAAGGTCACAAGACATAATAGGTATTTCTCCTTTCCTATTATATAACATCCACACTAGAGTCGTTTAGTGGGCTATAAAAATTAAAAAGTTGATCATTTAAATTTATTTCATGTCGACACCATCTCTGTCCATTTGTAGTAACTCCTATCAAATTTACTATTGTTTTTCTTTGAAAATGGTTAATCAGCCCAACCAGGCCTGGCTCAGCAGTTGAGCATTGACCTAGGATCCCAGTCAGGGGCGTGCAGGAGGCAGCCAATCAATGATGACTCTCATCATTGATGTTTCTCTCTCTCTCTCTCTCTCTCCCTCCCTGTCCCTTAGTCTCTCTGAAATCAATAAAGATATATTTTAAAAAGAAAATGGTTAATCAATTTTTAAAAACATTTACTAAAAGTCCAACCAGGTATCAGACACAGTGCTAGATATTCTAGGGACATAACAGTGAACAACAGCACAGGCTCTTCATGTAATTTCATGTACTTTATACCCATCACAAGAAAACAAGACATTAAACAATAATCCCAAGCACAGTAAGTATTGAAAATGTGATGTATGAGGTGCTACAGGAGCATACAAAGGTAGAACCTATCACAGTTTGGAGATGGTTGGGGGGAGAAAAGCATCCCAGAGGGATTCTCACGTACTGGTGGTAACAGCAGGTTATTAGCATTTAACAATGACTCTGCACCAAGCCATTACTGTACACTAATTCATTTAAGCCTTACCAACAAGCTTACCATGTAGGTAAAATTATTATCCCCATTTTTCAGAAGAGGAAACTGAAATACACATTAAGTAGCTTCCCAAGGCCATAAAGCTGGTAAAATAGCAAAGCTGAGATTAAAACCTAGACAATAGCCTATCTCTATAACCTGTACAGTATACAGCCTCTGACCTGCATTATGCAAGGGGAAGAGGGTGAAAGGAGGGCGGCGGGGGGGGGGAGATGATGATAACCAACGCTTGGTGCACAATCTACCAGGTACAATATTCTTGAGACAAAAAACAGAATATGCATGTTCTGGCGATTTTAAACAATTCAGAATACTGAGCATAAAGAGAAGGGAACAGCATGGCTTAAGACTAGAGAAGTAGTCAACAACTTCAGAATTAATGAAAACTTTTATTTTACATTATCCTAGAAAATGGAAAACCCCTTGTATGAGACAAACAGAAACTATAATGGGTAATTCAAACACAGGAGATTTAATATAGGAAAACTTGTTACATCAATATGGGAAAGCTGAAAAGGTAAATAGGGAAGGTTTAAGGTAATCAAGAGATTAATAATTGCAGGAAGAACTACGACCTGAAGGGCTAGGGGAGCAAAATGGAAGAAGTATCTTATCAGAAGCTAGGAGCTTGGAAGAAGGGCATTAGGGAGCTATGCCTGGAAGCGGGTGGGGGAGGTCCTCGGAGCTGGCTACTCAAATCTCTAAGGAGAGGAGACCTGCAACTCAAGTCTGAATCTCTATGGGAGAGGCACAGAATGGAGGATGCTCAAACCGCTAAGGGGACACAGTCCAGAAGGTGAGGAAACGACGCAAGTGGCACTCCATCTACTAGGATGCACCGCCCAGAAGCCAGTACCTCTGAGCAGGAGCAGCAAGGCTGGTGATGGAAATGCCAAAAGAAGCTGGAAAATGAAGTGATAGTTGCTGATGGCTCCTGAAAATATAAAGAAACTAGAAACAAGGTAAGTCTCTTCTCTCGCCTTCCAAATTCCTGCCAATGCCCCTAATGGTAAATCCAACAGAAAGCAAGCTAGCAAGGGAGTTGGAGAACTGTAGTTTGCAGAGTCCCAGTCTCCCATTACAATTTAAAAGGGTGGATTGGAGCTGAGAAACAGTAGGTAAAACGGCAGACCACTGAAAGGTTTTTAGCAAACTAATAGCATAAGCTGACCTGCATTTTTAAAAGTGCACCCCCACATAGGGCAGGAACCAATCTGTTGACCAGAGAAATTGTGAGGCTTCTATAGTATACCAGGTGTGACTAAAATGGCAACAGTAACTTAGAGGCAAGTGGATAAACCAAAGACAGTTAAGAGGCAGACTGACAGGACAGTGTGCTATTGATTAGATGTGGGGCTGAGGGGAATAGGAGAAATGAAGGGAATAGGAGAAATCAAGGATGACTTCCAAGCTTCTGGCACGAGGAGCTGGGGGCACTTTATTTAGTAGTCCCTGGAGCATTTAAGGAGGAAGAAGCAATAGGTCAGTTTAGTTGGGGAAAAATAACAGGCACCATGTATTGAATGTGAATATGGAAAATTTCCTTTTTACATTGGAAACCAAAAGATCCACATTTTCTCTATCTCTGTCCTTAGCAAGTTAGAAACAAGCTGAGGATCTAAACCAGAAGGGCATTATGGAGCTAAAAAGAGAAGGTTTCAAACACTTTTTCAAAACTTTTCACTTGAGTGAATGACAGAGGCACAAAGACAGCTGAAAAATTATTCTGAGAAATAGCAAAGGCATTATCAGCAAGTGGCAATGATGGCTTCCTACTCAAAATGCCTGACCCTGACTCTGGTCCTTGCTGCCAGGCTTCCTTTGATGTCTATCCATTTTCTGAGACTGGTTCTCCCGAGAGCCTTCCAATTTATCACTTTGCCTAAATTAGCCAATTTAAGCTTACAGTCAATGTAATGCTGATGAATATTCGGGGGGGGGGGGTCCTTTTTGCCCACTATATACAGCTTAATTCAAGTAAGTTAAATGAGCCCATGGTTTAACTCCACTGTTACGTTCCCCAAAATAACCTCAATACTAAGGGTTACATGATACTAGCTCTTTCCATAATAACTTCATGATAAGTGACATGCCATCTATTTCCTGTCCTTCAACATAGATAAGTGTATTATGTTAAATCCAGAGTTTACTTTCCCTTTGGAGCCTTTCTCTCATAAATTCACTGCCAGATCTCTAGTATTTCTATACCAGCTACATTTCCTCTCATTTCTACTCCCAACAGAATTGGTACACAAGTCCCTGAAACCTAATTCTCAAGTTTGTAGAGATCCCAAAATAAATTTAGATGTACTAAAATGTCTTATAAAGAAAATTCAGTTTAGAACCACTTCCCCAGATACAATTATAACCCTTCCTGACATAAGACCAGTTAGTCAGACTCTGCTTTCTTCCTTCCCCATGGGGGTTTATGCACACTGTGCATTTTTCTCTCACTGGCCCACTGGTCAGCAAATTTTAACTAAATTTTTCTAAATTTCTTTTAGAAAGCATATCAATGTCCTCTTTAACTCATTTTTTCCCATTTCTTTAAACTCTTTAAAAAATTATGGTATGTGTATATTTCCAATTTTTAAACTCAACTTCTTTTAAAATTTATTTGAGAGAGAGAGAAACATTGATTTGCTGTTCCACTTATTTATTAACTCACTGGTTGATTCTTGTATGTGCCTGACTGGAGATCGAACCCACAAACTTGGCATATTGGGACAACACTCTAATCAACTGAGCCACCCAGCCAGGGCTTATTTTTTACAATTTTTTAAATAAAAAAACATTTTCCTCCTTCTTACCTCATTCACTTAGAAAACTCTGATCAAGAATAGTGAGTGATACATCTTAGTCAAGCAAAATTAAGTGTCATGGTTTTTAATCCATCTCGACAAAATAAAAAATCAGTGTCAGAGTCCTCTTCACAATCTCCATAATACTCGCAATCTACCTCTTCCTTATCTTATAAAATCAAATCTGTATTCCTAAAATAGGGTTTTTTAACTAGTCAAAATAGAGTTCTTATAAACGTCTTACATTTGTTAAAGTATAGTTTGTTTAGTTACCAGCATTGGAATAGTACATTTTTATCATTTTTCACAGCAGACATACACAGTAATTAGCCACCTTAGAAATTAAGCAAGCTTTATAAGCCAGGTTGGGAACTTAGGCACCATTTGGACTAGAAATCTATGGAAATACAACCTAAGTTGTGTCTACTAACCTATATGACTTAAGGAACCGCAGAAAGACTTCAAATAACTTTAAACATCACCGTTTGCATCACTTCCCCAAAAGGATTGTCTATGATGATCAAATACTGTAATCCTACACACAAGCTTTACTTTCAAATAGTTATTGTCTGTTTATCTGACACAAATTATAGTTCGGCCCTTGAAAAAGAATTAAAGAATGTACAGCTTTACCATATTTCATTTTCCCAGAAATTCAAAGAGTTCATATTAAGGTCATTCCTATTTTCACATTAACAATTTAAAGAGGATACACATACATACCTCCTAACCTTTTCTTTTTAATTTAAAATTTTTTAATGCTGATGTTAACAATCACTAAAATGAAGACACAGTTCTAACATGCTCTCTTCAACAAAAACGATCAAAATTTTTATTCAGTATTATGAAAGATTCCAACATGTATTTTGATTTTGATTTATTGATTCTATAAGCATAGCAGTTTTCTTCCAAAGAATTAGCTCTTTTTTAATCCTCATATCACAACAATTTAAAGTCATGAAGCAGATGTGATTGAGATTTTTATGGTCTTAAATTCACTTTAAGCCCACAGCTCCATGCTATTATGTGATCACTTACATGCACACAGCAGTAATTAAACAGGTATCATGTATTATTTAATTTTAAACTGCCAAGCCCATTTACTTCCCCACCAATTTAATTGTCAAATTTGTCTGACCCACCTTTAATCTTAAAATGTTAATTGTACATTAAATGTCAGGGCAGAAGCATGCCATTGCTCATTTGGACATTCTGCCAACATTTAAATGTCTTCTACTTAAGCATAGCAATCTTGATTTTTTTATGTTGTTTACACAGCAAATTTTTACCATGTTCTGTTCATCTAAGTTTTCTTTAAGGTTGGTACTTGGTAAACTACGTCTATGGAAAAATCATCAATCAAAAGACACTAACTTTTATTTCAATTTAGGTAACTCATCCACAAGTAAAGACCTAAAGGTATCTACCATTTAAAAAAATTACAAATTCTCCAAGACTTTTCATTAAAATATCATGTGTACTTATTTCTATTAACAGAATTAATAATTTTCAAAGCATAAATGTTTCTGTTTCAAGAAACAGTCTAAGTTTCAACTTTACTTTGTAACTGAGCTGATTTAGCTAAAATGCAACAAACATTAAAAAATAAAATAATATACTATAAATACATTTGCCAACATTAGTGTTAAGGTATCTGTATTACATACCATTAATTCTATATTAAGATATAATAGGAGTGAAGAGATCTGTAGGCAAAACAGAAGGCACCAACATAGAAAAATATTTTGAGTCTACTGTGGTGGTGAAGAATAGGCATCCAGGACAGGCTCTTCCTAGCTGTTGATTTTGCACAAATCACTTGAATTCTCTAAGATCAGTTTCTCATCAGAAGTCTCTACCTCCTAAGGTGGTTGTAAGAATTAAATGAGTACACCCATGTTCATAGCAGCATTATTCACAATAACAAAAGAATGGAAGCAATCCTAGGGTCCATTGACAAATAAATGAATAAACAATAGGTGGTATATATACACAATGGAATATTATTCATCCATAAAAAGGGAAGAAAGTTCTGACATATTCTACAACATGAATAAACTTTGTGAACATATGAAATAAGCCAGTCACAAAAAGACAAATACTGTGTGAGGTACCTAAAGTAGTATAAAATCAGAGAAACAGAAAGTAGAATGGTGGTTGCCAGGGGATGGGGGAGACTGAAATGACCAATTATTGTTGAATGGCTGTCGAGTTTTAGTTTTGCAAGATAAAGAGTTCTGGAGATGAATTGTGGTAATGTTTACAAGCATGAATGTACTTAATACCACTAAGCCATATATTTAAAAATGGTTAAGAGTCTGAATTTTATGTTATGTATATTTTAACACAAGGAAAGAAAATTGAAAAAAAATTAGTCAATATATTGCAGGGTATGGAACAGTGCTTGGCACATGGTAGCAAAAACATCAGCTATTATTATTATTATTATTATTATTATTACATTATGTTCAAGGCACATGGTAATTACTTAAGGATAGATATAATTATTATTAATACTACAACTACTACTTTACACAATCCAAAAAAGTTAAGGTTATTGATAAAACAAACCCTGGATAAGACAGAAAGGATCAGTTTAAGAACCCTGTAGGCAGAAAAGAGAACATCCCTTCTGAACAGAGAGGAGAGAGTCAAGTGAACATAGAAATTCTGAAACATGAAAAAGTAAACCATAGCTAATTCCCTGTAAAGGTTACCCCCGACAAACTCCAGCTTATAAGCATATTTACATAGTAAAAGGTAGGCAACTACAGTAAATAGTTAATTCATTTTTCCATGAATTGGTATAACCCAAGTAAATTTTGTAAAATCAGAAGCTATACTACTTGAGTGAGCAATAACTCAAAACAGAGAACTCAAATAATAGAACCTGAATCAGGCGGATCTCTCTGTCCATCCAGGAAATTGTTTCCTAAACATTAGAAAGATAAAAACAAACCTGAGCCTAAAATGTTCCAATGTATTGAAACAGCTTAAGATTTACTAATAACAATGGTTCATGTAAACACACAGTAACTCCAAAGCTATTGTACAAAATGGAAAATTATCATGTTCTTATCCCACAATCTAGCTTATTAAAATAAACATTAGTAACAGCATAAATTAAATTATAATTAACTCTATATAGGTTCATATTTCCCTTACAACCCAAAAGAAACATAATTGTTATCATAAAAATAAGTTGTCTGATAAAGTCCTTTCCTATGTACAAGTTTATAAAATCAACTAATTAACAGTTTTGGGGAAATGTAAGGTAGAATATCAAAGCATACCTTTCAACTAATGAAAACAACTGTCAAATCAGGACTGAACATATTTGCTACCAGCAACATTCATGTTGCTAACCGCCACTTCTGTGGGCTAGAGTATGCTCCCTCCTCCTTTCTACCAATCTACAAAGAATTAAAGAATTATGGAATCTTAAGGGCTGGAAGGGTTTTTACATGGTCCCACTTTACTCAAGTAGCATATGCACATGCTCAAACACACACATCTACCCTACCTCCAGCCCTACCACAATCCTAACACTTAAGGTATGAGAAAAGCCAGCTAGACTCAAATGCTAGTGGGAACCAAAAATAGTCACAGAGGCACTATCTGGTTATATTACCTCCTCCAGTTCGCAACTGTCTGAAAACATACATTAATAGTCACTAGACATAAATAAAAACATATGATTCATCCCTCAATAGCAAGAAGCTTCTACCCAAAAACTAGATTGAATATATTTTTAATATCTTCTAAGCTCACTTAAACTTGCTTCTTAATGGTTTCCTAAGTCCAAAAACTGCACTCTAAAACAATCATTGGATACACACTAGTTCAATAAACCAATTTCTTCAAATCCTGAAAAGTGGTAAGATTAGACGAGAAAATTCTAAGACACATCTTAAAGATTCAAATTGAATAAAGTTGGATAAATAAATGAGTTGCCATTTAAGTAGGAGGAGAGGAGAGTTTCTCTTCATTTTTAAATATTTCCTTATGTTGACAAGTATTTTTTGTCTCATTAAAAATTAAAACCTACAAGTGCTATCTAGGAATAAGTCATTCAACAAACTTAATCTGTCCTAATCTGAAGATAGGAAATAAAGTGGGGGGATGACTGGAGGTTAGCTGCTATCAGGACTTCCTGTCTCCTGCTAGGATAGCCCCTTGGAAATGTCCTGGTAGTGGTGGCTTTCTATTACATTACCCCCTCTCTACTCTTCCTCCAGTCACAGAAGTAGGTGGTTTGCTCCCCCACTATTCCTCAAGTGTGCGTTTCCCTGCCTTCTGTATCACAATGAAAAACTCTCTTACCATACTCATAAAGATTGTTTCAAAAAACAGCTCTTTTATGTACTTCTAAGGCCACTGGGTGAAACAACTGACTCAGCAATTCCAGGCAGCCTTTAACTTCAACTCGAAGATAAAGGACCTCCCACCTTACAACTTCCTGAGAACAATTCAAGAAGTAGGAGTTGACATAAGTCAAAACTGAAATGAGAGACTCATAGCTTGCCAATCATTAAAACACTGACATTTAAAAAATATAAATGAAGGATTAAACCAGCCACCAGTGGAACAATCTCCTTCTTTTAGCCTAAAACACTGAACTGCCCAGTGGCCAGAAATTACATAATTCTGGATTTACACCAATTTATTAGTCAAGTCAGTCCAGCGCAGGCAGGCCATTTCCGCCTCATGACTCCTTCTTAGCTCCTCTTGCCCGTGTTGCTCGCTCTTCACTAGTCTCCCATCTCCTAAGAAACTCCCACGTTCCAGAGTCTCTGCCATGTCATTTATAGGCAGTTATGCTTCATATTGTTCTCTCGTGTATTCCCATTTTAATATCACAATTAGATTTTCACTCATTTAAAAGCATGAACCATGTCAAATTTATTTTTTATAATACATATAGATTTTAGAAATAGAACTTTACCATGACTATGGAATTTCTCTTTAGAGAAAGTTACAGTTTGGCTTAGAGTATTTTATTTTAATGAATCTATTTATTGGATAGAATGTGTAACCATCAACAATATTTACCAAGCACTTAGTGTTCTACATGCTTTAGATGAAACTACTTAATCTCCGGTAGTTATTACTGTTACCCCTATTTCTCAGATGGACAAGGGGGACACACAGAAGTTATATAACATTACCAAGACACGTGACTAGTAAGTATGGAAACTCCAAGATTTGAACCAAGATAATCTAGTTTTAGTACCCAAGCTCTTAACCACTGTGCTATTTTGCTTCTCAAAAATATACCTGTTTTATAAGCTACTGAAATATTTTTGTGTTAAAATTTTACTATATTGTTATCTTTATATATCCATGATTTTATTGGATATACAGAATACATAATATAGGTTCACAATACCTCTTATTTAAAACCTTTGGAGTTAAATGTATTTTGGTTAGACCGTCATCTGGACATACCAAGGTTGCCAGTTCAATTCCCAGTAAGGGCACATACAAGAAGTAACCAATGAATCCATAAATAAGTGGAACAACAAATCATTGTTTCTCTCTCTCCCCCTCTTCCTCTCTCTATGTAAAATCAATAAATAACTTTTTTTTAAAGGAGTTTTTTTTTCTTTTTCTTTTTAAATATCTTTATTGATTTCAGAGAGAGGAAGGGAGAGGGAGAGACAGAGCTGAAACATCAATGATGAGAGTCACTGATCAGCTGCCTCCTGCATGCTCCCATAACTCGGGCATGTGCCCTGACCGGGAATCGAACCGTGATCTCCTGGATCCTAGGTCGATGCTCAAGGGCTAAGCCACGCCCTGCCGGGCAATAAATAACTTTTTTTTTACTTTAAAAGAAAGCTCACCTTCCAGAAAAAATATCAGCAGCAAGCACCAACCTTAGAGCTGGGCTGAAAGCTAGAGATGTACTGTACTAAGATGGGCTGCCTATGAAATCTTCAAAAAATCAGATTTCACAATTTTAAAAAGAGCTGTCAGAATTACTCATTTTCTATTTTTTTATCTAGTTCACAGATACTAATTCCTTTTGGGAGCCAAATTACCATTAACATGCAAAAACTGAATATACTTCCTCAAGAAAGTAAAAATACTATATGATATATAACTTTTTAAAGAGAAAGCATATGGTTAAAGAAGTTTCTTTTCCAAAATATAATTGGAATATATATATCAAAATCACTGTTCACCCTGGCCAGGTGGCTCAATTACTTGAAGCATTGTCCCATATACCAAAAGGCTGTGGGTTCGATTCCTAGTCAGGGCACATACCTAGGCTGCAGATTCCATAGTCAATGGGGGGCACATATGGGAGGCAACTGATCAATGTTTCTCTCTCACATCAATGTTTCTCTCTCTCTCTCTCTCTAAAATCAATCGAAGTGTATCCTTAGGTGAAATTTTTTTAAAAATCAGTGTTCTTTATATACTGTTTGTCAAATGACTTTTCTACCCTATGAACCTAAATTTCAGTATCTAATATAGTAGAGCTACATTCCAACATTGAGTTTTTCTATTAGACTCCTTTGCTCCCAACATAAACCACTGGGAGGAAAAAAACTTATATGGGTATAAGAGACTCTTCACATTATTCTTTCACACTTTGAGAACATCGGTTTCCAGAAGCAAACAAAACCCTTTTTCCCGGCGGGCGTGGCTCAGCGGTTAAGCGTAGGCCTAGGATCCAGGAGATCACCGTTCGATTCCCAGTCAGGGCACATGCCCAGGTTGTGGGCTCCATCCCCAGTTGGGGGCGTGCAGGAGGCAGCCAGTCAATGACTCTCTCATCATTGATGTTTCTATCTGTCTCTCCCTCTCCCTTCCTCTGAAATCAATAAAGACATATTTTCAAAAAAAACAAAACAGAACACTTTTAAGGACTTTAATATGACAAAATCAGTTTTACAAAAATAGTTCCAAAATGACACTGCAGTCATCTACAAATAAAATACTTCAGATACAATTCCCAAAAGAATATATCAACATTATCAAAATTACTATGTTTTCAATACTGCTGTATACTGATCCCTCTAATCCTTACTAAATTTTTAATAATCCCAAACAAATATTTTGGGATATGTTAGGTATACAATACACTAGGAACAACCAGAATCCTGCTTCACAAAAGCATCCTGAACTAAAGCTGGTCCTCTGCTGCCATCTAGCAAAGTCATAAGATGCCAAAAATAAACTAAAAGTGACTGGAAAAAATGTTTCATTGATGAACAAGTTTAATAAATAATTAAAATATACTAATGCAGAACATGGTCCTTAAAATACAACTGCAGAAAATCCTAAAAAATAATTAACACACTGGAGTTTTTTATTTTAAAAAGATGTGTATTCCCAATATATTCTAGACCATATAGAGTATAGTACAGCAATAAATGATTATAATGAACTATCAGATGAGTAATTACTCATATGAAATACATTATCTAGAAAAATATTATCACAGTACCGTTATAAAAGCAAAAATTTCAAAATAATCTAAATGTCCAACCACAAGATTTGTCAAATAAATTATGGTTCATTCATAACAATAGAATATAATGATCCAGTATCCTTTTCCTCCCAATATCCTCCCAATATTATTGTTGTTTCAAGTATAAAGCCATCTGTAGGTTTTAAACATATGTCCACAGCCCTAGCCAGTTTGGCTCAGTGGTTAGAGTGTCGGCCTGTGGACTGAAGGGTCCCGGGTTCGATTCCGGCCAAGTTCACATACCTCAGTTGCAGGCTCGATCCCCAGCCCTGGTCCGGACTCGTGCGGTAGGCAGCCAATCGATGAGTCTCTCTCACATCTCTCTATCTCTCTCTCTCCCTCTCCCCCCTGCCCTTCCACTCTCTCTGAAAAGCAATGGAAAAAAATATCCTCAGATGAAGATGAAATAAATAAATAAAATAAAAATAAAAATAAAAATATGTCCACAAATCTTCAAACCCTTTGACACTCTTCCCTTCAAAGAGCTGGAGCTTAATTTCCATCTTCTTGCATGTAAGCTGAATTTTTTTTTTTTTTTCCAAAATTCTCATGTGAGGATATTTTTTCCATTGATTTTCAGAGTAGAATGTGGGGGAGAAGGGAGGGGGAGAGAGAGAGACATTGATGTGAAAGAGAAACATCAATTGGTTGTCTCCTGCACTCACCCCGACCGTGGCTGGGAACCGAGCCTGCAACCGAGGTATGTGCCCTTGGCTAGAATTAAACCCAGGACCCTTCGTCCACAGGCTGACACTCTAACCACTGTGCCAAACCGGCTAGGGCTGTGGGCTGGATTTGTATCTCACTTCCAACAAACAGAATATGGCAGAAGTGATTATAAGTAACTTTTGAGATTAGATTATAAAAAGACTGTATCTTGGATATCTTTGGGCAGCTAGATGTCAAACTTTTTCATCCCATGTACCATAAACTAATTACTAAAATTCTGCAGCACACCAAAAAAATGTATTTTTGCTGATTTGACAAAAAAATGGGTATAATTTTGATTCATTCACACTCAATGGCTATTGCTGTGTTGACTGCTATCATTTTTTTATTTGACAAGCTAAAGGAAAAGAAGCCAGTGCCCCTGACTAGTCAGGTATTGCATGTTTTAAAAATTCTTGCAGCACACCGGTTGAAAATCACGCTTAGAGTATCTATCCATTCTCTCTGATAATTTGCTCAGGGGGAAGCTGGCTGCCATGTAGTGAGGACACTCAGGCAGCAGTGGGGACCCATTTGGAACCCCAAGAGTTAGTATGATTATTTTAAGCTGGAGACCTTTGAGATTCAACAGATGTAGAAAAAAGCCTTCTCAGAGCTTCCCTTATCTTCAAGCAGAAACTTATGGGAATGAGGCTGCCATAAATCTCCTTTTGGGGGCAGCTTCACTCCCAGGAAGGAGATGAAGAATGAAACTATCTTAAATCCCCTTTCTGGGAGAGTTTTATGGCCAAGAAGAAGAAAAGACTGCTAGCAACAGCATAAACAAACATTATCATAAACTTTCTTATCTCCCCTTTGTTACCCTAAAACCTATTTGTCTTTCCTAATAAAAACCTATTTGTTCTTCCCATAGAAGCTTTTCCTCTCCACTCTTTTCCCCAGTAAGTAGGTATATAAGTCCCTAACTTTAGCCATTTAATAAGCCACTTCCAACTTCTTTTGTGCACTCCGAAATGTATATAAATAAACTTGGTTCTTTTGTCAGTTTAATTCTCAGGTCAGAAAACACTGAATCTAAGAATGTAGAAGAAAAGCTTTCTCTCCCACATGGCCTATGGACTACCATATGAATGAGCTTGGAAGTGGAGCCGTGGGATGACCGCAGTCCGGCCAACAGCTTGACGGAAACCTCACGAGAGACACTGAGCCAGAAGCACCCAACTACCTTGCTCCCCAAAACTATGAGATAATAAATGTTATTTTAAGGTGCTAAATGTGGGGGTAATTTTGAGGTAATTTCTTAGGTAGCAAAAAAACTAATACAACACACAACAATGAAGATAATGGAGGAAAGAAGGGAAAAGCATCAGCAGAAAACCTATTTCAATATATTTATAGTAGACAAAAAACAGACAGAGAAGTGCTGAGAAACACTGCACAGAGGTAGTAACATCCAAAAATGGAGCTGCCTATTTTTGCAAAACCCCTAAGATCCAACCCAGAAATGTCAACTACAAAGAAATAATTCATTAGAAAGATTTAAAAAAAGAAAAGAAAGAAAACATCCCAGAAAGCTATGAAAGAGACAAGGAGAGGAAAAGTCTGAGAGACAAGGTTAGAAAAAGCATCTAGAATCTAACGGGTATAACAACCCACGGTAGTTCTGGAAAGGGGAAATAAACAATGAGAGAGAGGGTAAAATTTCCCTCAGCGGAAGGACCCAAGTTTTCAGATGCAGAGATCACCAAGTACCCCGCACAACTTCTGGAAAGGGGGTGGGAAGGAGGAAACCCCACATAGCAAGACATCTTAGGCCAAGAATAAAGAGAACTTTCTAAAAGTTCCCAGGGGCAGAACACTTACAAGGAACTAGATTGAGAATAATATCAGACCTTTCATCAATAGTAGAGGTTAAAAGAAGGTATTCAAGGTTTTTAATATTCTGAGGGAAAATCATTTTTAATCTAAAATTTAATATATAATCAAACTATTAAATACAGGGCCAGAGCAATAGCATTTTCATACACCTAAGCATGCATATGGGTTATTTCCTACACATACTTTCTTAGGAAGTGATTTAAGGAAGTATCCCTGCAAAATCAGAAAGCAAACATGTAAACAAAGAAAGAAAAGAAGCAAATATTGATTTGCTTCTGGCAGCATCTCAGGTGGCACTGAAGGCAGCAGCCACAGGAGTATGGGCTCTGCTCCTCAGTGGAGATGCCCTCAGTGAGTGGCTGCTAAACTGCAGCACTGAATGCATTCCAGCAGCAACAGCCAGAGCTGAGGTCCTCTCCTCTAGCACATCAGCAGCAAAGGCTAAACAAGCTCCAACCACAGTCAGCAGCAGCTCGTTGATCCCCAATTTTGAGGTGACTCTTTTGCTTCTCCATCCTTTCAATGCCTTTGTACGCAATTCTATTATTAATCCCTGTATGTTTGAAATATTAGTGATTTCTCTTTTCATGTCATAAAAAAAGAAATCTATTCCTTCCTGGTAATTTAAACAAAAGTTCCAGTGAAAAAAATTTTTTAATTATTTTCCCTAATTAAATTCAACCACAGACTTGAAACAAAAGCTTTATGTTTACCCAACAGCACATAAATGTAAATGGAGTTGACAATATTAAAATTAGAGCTAACATAATAGAGGTAGATAGAAGAAAGGAAACTCTAAAGTACTCATCTCACAAGGGCTGTCAAACACTACATAGGGGTTATTAGGATAAAGAAAAGATTAAATATACAGGCATGATAGATAAAGAACTAGCAGTAATAGTTTAACTATAATGAGACACTAGAAGAGAAGATGGACACCAAGATTTTGGTGAGCTCCATCCTCAGTGAGCACACTAGGAACTCACCAAAGGTTGATTAATAAACAGTAATATAAACATATTATTTAGAGATTTGGAGATAATCACAGAATAAGTAAAAAACAGAAAGGGTTAAAAAAAGGTTAAAAGTGATTGCCTTTAGGGATCACAACTGATGGAGAGAAGAGATAGGAAAGAGTTCTACTGCTCTCCATTATAAACTATTCAGTATTAGATTCATTTAGCCATAAACAAGTACTACCTTAAAAAAGAAATTATATTATTTTTAGTCATCTAATTGAAAATATTTAATGAAATAGAAAAATACTGAGGTTACATTAAGTAAAAATAGCAGATTACTAAACTATAAATCATAGATACTAAACAATTTATGTAGAAAACATTTCACCGAACAGAAGCTCCAATATAGCAGGGACCACACCATAATTTCTAGCACCTAGAATGGTACTTGGTACATAATACACACTAAGAAAATATTGTGGAATGAATAGATTTTCATTTAACTAAACACAAGAATATATTCAGAGGAAGGTCTGAAAGCATATACACCAAAAGCTAACTGGTGATTATAGGTGCTTTTTGTCCTTTCCTTATCTTCTTTTTCTAAATTTTCTACAATGAATATAAATTATTTATAATGGAGAATATTTTTAAAGATACTATCATTTCTTCATTATTACAAAACCAGAATCACAAGACAAAAAAAGACATTTTTGCTGGAATGTGTATCAAGTTCAAGTTAAAAAAAGTCACAACTAATAATGAAAAAGGTTTAATAAGGTCTAGACATCATTGATCTTGACCTAATTAAGAGGATTTGAAAAGCTTTCAGAATAATGGGAAAACAGCAAAACTGTTATCCATTGCATAAATCAGGTAATTAATTCCAATACTGGTAAACAAATCTCATGAAATCTACCAGTTCTATACATAAAAAGACACTGTTGGTTATTTTAGTTTCTTTTACATAAAGTAGCTCCATTCATAATGAGAATATAGAATGACCTTATCAGGCTTTCAAGTGTGAAATCAAATAATATCTTCATTTGAACTAATTACCATGAATGCTATAGGTTATGCTTTTTAGAACTTCATAGCCACACACAAATTAAATATGTAAAATACAGTATCCTTTTAAGTGGTCCTCCATCAGAGAGGTTGGAATGCCACAGAGATTACTCAGATTTAAACTGATCTGAAATAAAATGTACATGTCACTTAAAATGATTTACACAGCACTTACATAGCAAAGGGGCAGAAAGATGTAAAAAAGATTTTATTTTTATAAAGCAATCCATCTTCATAAGAAGAAAACATCAAAAGAGATATACCAAAAGTTTTATTTTATATTTGTCCCTGATACGGCTACTGCAATTTTCTTTTGTATAAATTAGGCATTCTTAAAAAAAAAAAAATCAATTACAATTCTTGCAAACAATTTTTCACTGATTCATGAAGAGGAACGGATTTGTTTTCTATAATCACACATAATGGACTAGAACATGTGAGCAAATAACCAGTTCTTAAAGTATCATGGAATTGTGCTGCTAACTTTGCTATCTACTTGTAGAATTGAAGCAAGTAATTTATTTTCTGGTTTCTGGCCCCTCAGATGCCTCCACAAAAACTCTTAACTCTCCCTAGAACAGTATAAAAACTAAATATTTTTTCCAGGTATAACTTTATGCAGTAGTGAGTTTCTATATATTAGATATGATGTTATGGCTATAATTAATATTTACCATTAAATAACATAGGAAATAAGTTCTTATTTAATACTAATATTCAGTCAAAGTTCTTATGTTATATACCATAAAGAAGTATTTGCTTTTCAAACAAAAGAAAAAGAGCTAAGTAGAAATTTATATTTGTTCTAATCTCTTACCTCATGTGGAACCGAAAAACAACTAAGTGAACAATCTAAATTATAGTATACACAGGATCATAATTTGATTTACTCATTCTGTTTCTAAATAGCATAAAACATAGTTTGGTTTTATAGTTTGGTTTTTGTACTCCACTGAAAATTATTCCAGAGACATCTGAAACCTCTTTAATATTCCTCTCAGTACGTAAGACTTTTCTAGTCTAGTGTCTCATTACCTTATCCACACTATTCCTGTCTGAACATTCAGCTCCAGCCATTAGAAGAACATCTGCTACAAACATTATTAATCAGATACATATCAAGGGATCCAAGTAAGCTACTAACTACCTGGGGTAATTACACCATTCTGCATAAATCTGTTAGAAGCTGTCTGAACAAAATATAAATCAAGCACTCTGTTAAAACAAAAGCATGGGACATGATTAATGAAGGGGCAGGAAAGGCTTAATTTACCTCTTAAATTTATATAGTTAGTAAAGTACTTAAATAAAAAAATCTTATCAAAGCACCAGTCCTCTACACAGAAAGCTACACAACACTGCTGAGACAAAATAAATATGACTTAAATAAATGGAGGGAAATAACATGTTCCTTGGGTTGGAACAAACAGTACTGTTAAATGACCATTCCCCCCAACTGATGTCTAGATTTGAAGTAAATCAAATCGACATCTCACACAAATGTTTTACTCCCACAATAGAGTACCCTAGGACAGAGTGGGTATTCAAATAAATACTCAGTAGGCTGCCTTTTGGTTTTGGTGGAGCATGGTTCAGTGGTAAATGAGATATTTCAATTATCAGTCAAAAACATATTAGCTCAAATTACTTTAGCTATTCATTTAAAGGTCTAACAGTACTGAGACACAGAGAAAGGGGTATACAACTGCAGAGGAGGGAACATAAATGAAAGGAAGATGGCGAAATACAAAGGACAAATCTTGCAGACTTCATTATTTTGCGATGATCACAGCCTTAGATACTATGGAAAAGGCAATGTGGAAAGTAAAGAGTGTCCAGAATCTGAAACTCATCAGATCAAAACTAAGCCTCACCCCCAAATCCCCAGGCCATTTTGTTGTACAAAGCCTAGAGATGGACACCTTTGTTCCTTATCTTGTTTTTTCACTCTTTCTCCACTCAAACCACTCAAAAAGGTAATAAATCTGTTAAGACATTGTTACATATCTATTAAAAATATACATCTCAACAAAAACTCAACTTAGGCTAATTCCTACTACCAATTTAATAGTCTCTAAATGTATTATAAACCAAAAAAATTAATTAATTTCAACATTCTGAAAATAAGCAATGAGGTTAATTTTTACTTATTCTTCAAAAGTATATATACCCAGGGAGGAGAGCATGAAGAGGTGTGTCATTCAAATTACCTGCATCTGAATCTTTACCTGTACCATGCTTATAGATTCATCCATGTAGAATGAATACTCCTAGGAGCACAGAAAGCAAACTTAAATTTTTCATTTTACCTCTCTATATTGTTTGAATTTTTTATCATATATTAATTTTTTGAAGCTAGTTCATTTTTAAAGTAAATTCAAAATACTGTGAAAAAATGAACATCTATATGTAAATATATAAGAGATATATATGTAAAACAAAGTTTGTTAATTATTTGAACTCAGTATATCAAGCATTAGTATTAAAAACTGTTTAAGAACCAAAAGAATAAGGTCAATACCACAATGACGGCAGTGGTGATAAATCTCTAGGTGATACAATGACTATTTTTATTTCCTTCTTTTTGTTATTTTCTGAACTTTAATAAACTTTATCTACAAAATACCAAAAAAAGCCCAAAAAATGCTAAGTTGAAGAGACTTTCTAACAAAGACAAATGAAAGAAAATATTTTGATAGATCCCCAAATAATAAAAATAAAATTACTAGAAAGTATATCATGTTGAAATAATATCATTGTATTCAATTATTAAAATCAAGTTGTATCCGCCTGCCTCCATGTCTCCATATGTATCTTTTAAAGTCACCACAAATTAAATGCAGGTGAAGAAAGAATAATACAAAAGGTATAATTGCCACTTTGATATTCAAAAACTTCTCATAAAAATTAAATGCAATCTATATCATCTTTAAAATAACATCTAAAAACTAAAATATAAAAACAGGATCTCAAAGAGATATCTACATTCCCATTTTCACTGCAGCATTATTCACAATAGCCACGATATAAAAACAACCTAAGTGTCCATCAACAGATGAACAAAGAAGATGTGGTTGGCATACAGCATCCCCCCCTTTATCCACAGGGGACTATGTCCCAAGAACCCCAGTGGATACCTGAAACCATGAATAATACCAAAACCTATATATACTATGTTTTTTTCCATATATACATACCTATGATAAAAGTTAATTTATAAATTAGACACAGATATTAACAATAAATATTAATAAAATAGATAAATACCGTATATCACTTATATGTGAAATCTAAGAAAGCCAAAATCATAGAAACAGACACTAGTATGGTGGTCACCACAGGTTGAAGGAGTGATGTAAAGGGGGAGATGTTGGTCAAACTTCTAACATGATCTAATGTATAGCATGGTGGTTATAGCTACTAATACTGTATTATACACTTGCTAAGACAATAGATTCTAAATTTTCTCACCACAAAAAAGAAATGGTGATTATGTTAAGTGATTGGAGGTGTTAGCGAATGCTATGGTAGTAATCACTTTGCAATACATAAGTGCATAAAATCAACATATTGTATACTTTAAATTACCCAAGATGTGTTAATTATACCTCAATAAAGCTGGAAAAAAAGTAAAATATATATGCATTCCTAATTATTCTAAAACATTTTCTTTATTATGAAAGTTAATAGGACTCCTATGTTAATATCTGTTAAAATAATTATTTCAACTATCATAACCATTTGCTAAAGGAAGATTTGCTAAATACATATAGCAAAGCTATAAAAATATGGATTACAAAACAAAAAGTTATTATTGAGGAAGCATAATATTTATACTAATAAATATTTTACAACTTAGGAATATGATATTTGAAACTAAGCGTTGTTGTAAGAATATAACAACCTTGCCCAGCCGGGCGTGGCTCAGCGGTAGAATGTCGACCTAGGATCCAGGAGATCAGGGTTCGATTCCTGGTCAGGGCACATGCCAGGGTTGCGGGCTGCAGCCGATCAATGACTCTCTCATCACTGATGTTTCTCTCTCTCTCTCTCCCTCTCCTTTCCTCTCTTGAAAATCAATAGAGATATATTTAAAAAAAAACAAACAAAAAGCAGAATATAACAACCTTAAGGGTATATAAAATTACAAAAAGAATCTGACAGCACATCTGTTAATTTTAAAAGTGCCCAGCAACCACTGAAGACAAGCTGGTGGGAAGGCAGCAGATATACCAAAAAGCACAATATCATCAAGAGAAAAAACACTTTCAAACCTAAACTTGGTATAGATTTATGTAAAACTAACAGAACTCTGAAACCAAAAAATTAGCAGAGTGAGAGTATTAGATAGCTAAGAATATGAACAAAACAAAATTATCCAATATTTTAAACATGCCTTGTTTTGCTATTCAAGTCAGAAATTCATACTCCCCAGAGTGCAAGCCTTCTCTAACAACAAAATAATATTCTTCAAGCATTAGTGTTATTTGTATAACTTTTTTTAGAATTCCAACTTACCGGGTACCATCTGCTTTCCAGCTTACTTTATATGGATTCTGCTCCAAAAGTTTAATATTTTGCTTGTCCATGGAAACAGGCTGTGCTCCAGGGAATCCAGACCTTAAAGAAGAACATTTTATTACTATATGGCTACTATCCATACAAAGCAATACATGTCTGAAACCAACCTCACATGAGTCACACATTTATTACAATGTTCTCCCTATCATGAGATTAATGTCTATTGAAATATTAGATTTCACAAGAATGCTAACAAAAGGTTATCATTTTCTTGATATTTTAGAACACAAGTTATCAAGATTCTAATTGCCACTACTATACCTCTTGAATCAATTTTTAAATTTTAATATACATGATTTAAATAGTAAAGCAGGTATGTTGACAAGTCTTTTAAATCAAGAAGAAGTTTAAATCTTACTTTAGTTATTTTACATTATTCTAGACCCCATGTTCCATCACGACAATGCCAACTTGGCATAACTGCGCAGGGTTGGCAAGTTTCTCCTCAAAGGATGCCCAGAAGTGACAAAACAGGAGAAATGTAGATCAAGATTAAAGGACACTGGCAAGGGTTTAACACAACACTAAAATCAGTATCACTTCATCATCATTTTCATCTTTTAGTTAAAATTATTTCTAGGTGATTGATCTCTATGTACCAGTCAAAGAGTTATTTATATTAGGAATTTTTAAGTTCATAATCCTGTTTCATTATGTTCCAGCTGTATTACAATTTTCCACCACAGATAGCAATGATCAACAGAAGTGACCATGCAAGATTAGAGAGCAAGAGATACGAACAGTGAACTCTTTCCTGAATCCTCTCCCATGAAATGCCTGATAAATAATTTCAAGTCATGGTAGGGGGCAGAATACATTTAAAGCTGATTCTCCCAGGTTTCTGATTATAGAAAAACTGAAAAATGTAGCACATTCAATTTTCACCTCTTCTCCCTTAATACAATAAGGGTGATCCAAACATTAATGTGCAACAGTAGAATCAAACACACAAAACAAATACTAGAGAGTGACAACAGTAACTTTCTGTTCCTTTAGGAAGACATGTGAGTCAACTAATTTTTTACTCAACTATATATTTAGTACACCACTTGTCTTGAGAAAAATCTGATAAAATCTACTTAACATCTTTTTAAGCACTCTATGTAAACATACAAATTTCAAGAAGCAAAGAAACTATGTTAATATTTGTTTCAATATTAAGTTTTGCAGAGTAAGAATAAGTTTTATTTAAAACATTAAAATATTTATTACCCTTCCCAGCCACAGAATTGATGACACTTCTGCTGTACTTCTCCTAACTTCGGTTGAGTTGTTACTTGAGTTACACCTTTAACAGTTACACCTTCTAAGAAAATAGCACCCTGAAAATAAAAGAAAAATATTTTATTAGAATTCAAATTCTTGACTGAGAGACAGAGTCATTTAGGTTAACTCCGTGACAATTTTGTAAAACATCAGTAAAATTTTTCAAAAGATATTTAATTGGAATTTCACAGTACTTTGCAAAGAAATAGTAAATTTGCAATCTAATGTGTAGGAGTTCTTTGGTTTACCTAAGAAACAAAAACAAGATGAATTCACATAAAAAACTTTTCTTGCAGAAAAGGCAAAGACTCATGGCTATCAAGAACTTTTAGAAATAGCTAGAATGAAATAACCTCACAAATGTAGTAAAACATAGTCAACATCCCATTTTCATAAATCTCATGAATATTTATTTTCACAAATCTGATGAAGAGAAAGGTAAAGACTATAATATTTTTAAACATTACCAGTTTTAATCGTTCTTTTCTCCTTTTGCCAAAGGAGGCACTTGACCCAGGTTCTGATTCCTTTTTCCCATCCTCATCCTCATCTTCCTCTTCATCATCCTCAAAACACCAATCTGGCAAGACAGGTGGGGGTGGTGCTTCCTCTATATCACCATAGCGACGAAAAAGTTCTTTCAAATAATCACCCTTATAAATTCCTGGTGGTCTCGCTTGAGCAAAAGTGGCAACTGCTGCTTCAATACTAAGGAAAACAAACACCATGCAATTTCCTCACTATTCTCTATTTATGCATATTTCTCAAAACTTACTTATTATATTTAAAGGCACCATATGAGATATATAGAGATTTACAAAATAGACAAATCACAGTCCCATTCTTAAGGCATTCAACCTATTAAGGGACAAATTCATTCTGAAAGAGTTTTAACATAAGGTATGTTGACAATCCCTAACTCAAGAAGTAAACTGCAATGAGCGTATAGAAGAGACCTGGGTAGAGTCTATGAAATTTAAATAAAGCTTTAAAGGTTGAGGTCTGGACCTAGTGGATCCTCGACCCCGGTCAGGGCGTGTGCAGGAAGCAACTAATCAATGTGTCTCCCTCTCATTGATGTTTCTCTCTCTCTCTGAAAAGCAATGGAAAAAATATCTTTGGGTAAGGATTAAAAAACAAACAAACAAAATAAAGGTTGAGGTCTGACTCTAAGAAAAATGTCAAAGAAATGTGAATAGCAATATCAGTAAAAGTAAAAAGCATGCTGGTTTTTCAGGAACTTTCAACAAACCCAGGCAATATGAGCATAGGTCATCAGAGAAAAGGCTAAGCATAGGCTGAATCTAACAGGTTGTTGTCTCTGGGGTCTCTCGGGTTATTGTGTAGAGCAGCGATTTTCAACCGGTGTGTCGCAAGAATCTTTAAAACATGCAATACCTGACTATGTAGTTAGGGGCACTGACCTCTTTTCCCTCAGATTGTCAAATAAAAAAATGACAACAGCCAACACAACAGTAGTCTGGTGAGAATGAATCAAAATTATACTTTTTTTTTTTGGTCAGATCAGCCAAAAATATGTTTTTTGGTTTGGTGTGCCACAGAATTTTAGTAATTAATTTATGTGCCATGAGATGAAAAAGGTTGAAAATTGCTGGTATAGAATATTGGAAAGGCCAGAAAGGCTACACTAGAAGTGCATGTGGAAGAGAACCCCAGAGGACACATGAACAGGGAAATAAAATATAATCAGATATGTACCTACTGTGTGAAAGGCTTTGTAAACAAAATAATGAGCCTCAATCAGTAAATGAGGAAATTCAGTTAGTAATATCCCATTCTCTCAGGAATTTTTGAGTAACTAAAGTTCTAATGTCTCAGGATCTAAAAAGGTATTTCACTAACAACTGGTGCTCAATAAAACATGCTGATTGCCCAGCCAGGCCAGTATGGCTAGGTGGTTAGCGTTGACCTATGAACTAGGAGGTCATGATTCAATTCCTGGTGAGGGCACATGCCTGGGTTGCAGGCTTGATCCCCAGTAGGGAGCAAGCAGGAGGCAGCTGATCAATGACTCTCTCCATCATTGATGTTTCTATCTCTCTCTCCCTCTCCCTTCCTCTCTCTGAAATCAATAAAAACATATTTAAAAACAAACAAAAAAACATGCTGATTGGTTTAAATAGAGTAACTCTGTCCCAAAAATACCTTCTCCATATAGCATTGTAAGTTTTTCCCAGTGCTTAACAGCTATAAAAAGGTACTGTTAAAAATGAGAAAAATAATAGTAACTTCCAAAGGTGAATAAAACACAAAATATAGGGAGAATTTGCCTCTGATAAGAGAAAAACATCTAGAAAAGAAAATACATAGTATATGGGATCCATAAGCCCTCAACTAAAGTGCTACTTAGTACAAAAATACCAGGTAATGCATGGCATTCTAAAGATTAACAAATCTAAAATGAAAACAAATTCAAATTATATTAATCATGACTTCACTAAAAACTTGGCAATATAAAGTGCTAAAACTGAAAAGAAAAGAAAAAATACATTTTTTATCAATTACTAAATATGTCTTCTCTCCCATTAAAACAAGAAACAAATACCTCCAATCCATTTTCTCCACCAAAAAGGCACATATGAGGAAACCAGTGCGATTGAAACCATGGGTACAATGAACACCTAGTAAATAAAGTAGCATTGTTTTAAAATTAATAATCACTTCAGAGGCCACAGTCTACTTTAAAATTCCAATCTGCAATCATAACATTTCAATCATTTTATAAAATAACTACATTTTTAAAAACTCAGACCTCTCTTATAACTATCAGTAACTTGTCAGTTGCTCAGAATCTAATTTATAGCACTAATTAGAAGTTTAAATATAATATTGATTTATTATAACATATGTTGATTTATTAATTACAAATTGTCTCTAGGATCTAAAGAGTTCTCTAAAACTAAAAGATTTCAAGCATTTTAAATAAAGAGGTATTTTCAGCAAACACACAACTCTAAGGGTGGACAGACACACACACACACAACCCTTACTGGATACAGAAAATAACTGACTAACTGATAGATATACACAGTACAATAAAAATAAAACTACTTTGAAGTTCTCTAGAAACCAACTGATTGTATCTTTATATTACCTTATAATCTTTCAAAAAAAACTTTTAGAAGAAAAAACTGCTGAGGGGAAAAAAATTTATTTTTCTTAAATCTTTTTTTACGACATATTTGAGATCGGTGTGGTCCTACCTCTACGTTCTGAAAAGCTGCAAATGAGCTTCATAAATTCCAAAAATAATTGCATTTTAAGTCATTTTAACTACTCTGAAAAAGCAATAACAACAGCTTGATGGACATTAACAACATGACAACTTTACTGCCAGGTCAACTCACTCTCCTGCAAACCTCAAAATAAAGACTTTCCTGTTATCTCTGTTAAATGGTAGGCTACCCTGACATTTAAGGCTATGTCTTTCTTTTTAATGTTACCTTTTACAAACTACTCTTCTCTGTGTGTATATAAAGTACCCTAATAGCCTGGCTGGTATGGCTCAGTGGTTAAAGCATTGGCCCAAGCACCAAAGGCTCTTGGGTTCAATTCCGGGTCAGGGGCAAGTACCTGAGTTGCAGGTTCAAGTCCAGGTCCCAGTCAGGGCTCATGCAGGAGGCAACCAATCAATGTGTCTATCTCACATTGATGTTTCTCTCTTTCTCTTTCTCTCTCTCTCTCCCCCTCCCTCCCTTCTACTCTCTCTAAAAATCAATGGGAAAAAATAACCTCAGGTGAGGATTAAAAAATAAAATAAAATAAATAACAATAATAAAGCATCCTGCTAGAGTACAACCAAAATCAAATAAGAAATAAACTGAAAGTTAAAATTACAAAACTTCCAGAAAAAAAGGGGAGAAAATCTTTGCAACCTTAGTATAGGAGAAGATTTCCTAGATAAAACATGGGGGGGAAAACTTGAAATATTGATAAATTGGACTACTTCAAAATAGTAACTGTTTCCTCTTTAAAAAGATGCCATTAAGAAAATAAAAACAGCCCGGCCAGGCGTGGCTCAGCGGTTGAGCATCGACCTAGGATCCAGGCGATCGGGGTTCGATTCCGGGTCAGGGCACATGCCCGGGTTGCGGGCTCGATCAATGACTGTTTCTGTCTCTCTCTCTCCCTCTCCTTTCCTCTCTCTGAAATCAATAAAGATATATATATTTTTTTTAAAAATTATTCATTAAAAAAAGAAAAGAAAAACACCAGCCACAGAAAATATTAGCAATACGTATATCTGACAAAGAACTTGGATCCAGAATATATAAAGAACTCTGACAATTCAGTAAGATGAAAAACCCAGTTTTTTAAAAACTGGGCAAAAGATCTGAATAAATACTTCACAAAAGAATATATGTAAATGGTCAAGAAGCACATAAAAAGATGGTCAACATCATTATAATCTGGATATTAAAACCACAATGAGATTACCCTACACACTAATCAGAACAACTATAATAAAAAAGACTGCGCATATCAAATGTGGGTCAAATGTAGGTGAGGCAACCAATAGATATTTCTCTCACATCGGTGTTCCTCCCTCTCTCCCTTCCTCTCTTAAAAATCAATAAAAACATATTCTTGGGTGAGGATTAAAAAAAAAATTAGTCAATGAATAATGTTGAATAAACAAGGATACAAAGGAAATGCAGACAGTAGGAGCAGTTTGTGCAAATGTAAATTTACGAATAAAAATAGCACATACGGCAAACTTTAAATGAATTAACGACTAGAGCATGGAACATGATAAGAAAGTAATGGCAAATACAGCTGGAGACAGTGAGAGGGTCAAAGTCCTGGAGAAACTTGTGCATTACACTGAAGAAATAATAAGGGCAATGGGGAGATATTAGAAAATTTTAAGCATGGCAATAAAATTATCAGGTTTCAGACAATCCACTTTAATGGCAGCTGAACAGAAGACACAGAGGAAGCAACAATGAAGCAAAAAAGCCAGTAAGGAAGCCATCTCCACAGCTGATGTGTGAGCTAAGAGTCTGAGTCATGGTGATGGGGACAAAGGGGAGAGACACACTGAAGAGACATTTAAGGTAGAGTCCGAAATCTGAGGGGTGAATGACTGTCAACACTGAGAGAAAAGATTTCAAAGGAGTTTTGTTTTCTGATTTGGGTGACTAATTGGGCAATGGTACCATGTACTAGGTTAAGAAGTATAGGAGTTTATATCATCTTACAGGCAAGGCAATGAGTTGGATATGCTGAGTTTAAGGTTCTTATGGGACTTAGAAGTATTTGTAAATAACGGTAAAGAGCTTCACAGAGAGGTCTGGCTAGAGTTGTAGATTCAAAATAATCAATATATATGTGTGTGTGTGTATGTTTGTATATATATATACATATATATATAGTCAGCTATGGAACGGGTCTATGGTGTAGATAAGATCACTGAGAATGGATATGTAAAATAAGAGAAGAAAATTAAGGATTAAATATGAGGAAAACCAACCTTTCAAGACTAAAAATGAACTGTTATGGTGTCAAGAAAACAAAGAAAAAGGAAGTTTCAAGACATTAGAGGTTGGCTGTTTAAATGTCACATAATGATTAGAACTGAAAGTCGTGATTTGATTTAAGAGTGCAGAGGCAGGACTCCAGATTGCAAGATAGTGAATGAGAATAAATAAATTCAAGTATCAATCTTTCAAAAAGTCAGCTGGGAAGGGAAAGGCAAAATATAAAACAGAAAGAAAGGTGTAGTTTGGGGGATTCGGGGGTTTGGGGCTTGGGGGGGCTTTTTTGCACAAGTGATAATATTTAATATGAGAGGCTTAGATATGTTCACAGGCTGAAAAAGACCTAGTTAAATCACAGAGGTTGACAATATATAGAACAAAGTTATAACTAAAATGAGATTTCTGAAGGGAAGAAATAAAAAATAAAGAGATCAGCCCTGTACAGAAAAAGACCCCTCTTAGAAGTAAATGGGTGTAATAATGAAATTCTATAAATTCCATCATTCTCCACTGCCTTGTAAGAAAGGGGAATTCAAAAACGTTACACAAAAACATTAGCTGTAAACAGACTTTTTTATTCAACATATATTTTAACCCAACATGTAAATTTCCTTTCTGCTTTTTATTTCAGACCAATTTAAGCAACAAATATTTTAACTTGAGATATGTTTCTCTCCTTTAACCACTACTGTTTTTTGCATCTAATTTTTACTCTAACAAGATTAAATATTTTTATGAATAGGAAATATAAGAATAATTGGCAATTAAGTGATTGTCATGTGACAATATATAATTTAAGAAAGTACAATTGCTCTTTTAATATTATTTGTTATGAAAATACATAAAGTTTTAGTCTTACTGACAAATCTCTACCCCCAAAAAGGAAGATTATGCATTAATGTAAAATAATTCCATTAAGTATACTACAAGCTTAGTCTGATATGTCTTCAACGTTGAAAAGAAAAGATTTCAGCCCTGGCTGGGTGGCTCAGTTAGTTGGAGCATCATCCCATGCCACAAAAGACTGCAGGTTCAATTCCCAGTCAGGGCACATACCTAGGTTGCAGGTTCAATTCCCCAGTCAGGCACGTACAGGAAGTAACAGATGGATGTTTCTCTCCCACACCCATGGTTCTCTCTCCCTTCCTCCCTCTCAACAAATCAATGAAAACATCTTTGGGTGAGGATTTAAAAAAAAAAAAAAAGATTTCAGTTTTCCTCAGTTCATTATGAGAATAGGTCCATCTAGTGGCAAGTAAAAAGCACAGTTTAAAACTAAAGATTAGCTCACTGTTAACTATTTAAAGTCAACTTCTTATTCAAATTTGTCTTCATTTTCTAGGTAAGCTAAGAATAATGAAATAAATTTAAAGAGCATTTCAAAAATTATTAACAGTAATCTACATACTAAGGGAAAACTGTAGTTCTCAAATCAAGAGAAGAAACAATCTCCCCAACAAAAGGAGAAAAAGATAATATACATAATGGATATATAAGTATAAATCAGAAAGAGGTGACTTATAAAGGGCTAGTGGGAACATATCTTTAAATAAAGCCTGATCTCAATAAACACAATTTCCTTTCTATCTCACTAGTAAGATCCAGTCAAACCTCAGTTCTAGAACATCTCCCATCTCTCAACTCAACAACTCTTTCATGCTGATGCCTGATACACATCATCAGTCATGGGTCTCTCAGGTAACAAATAAAGGAGAGAATTCGCAAGTATGAGTCAGTGTACCGCTAAACCTCATGTTGTTAACATCTCAGGAAATTGTGCTGTGAGTATTTTCATGTTTTTTTGCTTTTGTTGCTGCTTTTTATTATTAAATTTTCATTTTTTACTATACATTTCATTTCCTTTTTTGTTAAATTTTCATTTACATTTCATGTCCTTTTTGTTTTTAACATGTTTATTTATAGATTAAAGAGTGCATTAGATATGTACTGTATATAAGAAAGGTTAAAACGGAATCATTTGGGGGTCTAGAAAAGATTAATTCAATTTATATTATTTCTAGTGGGAAAAATGATTTGGTTTTCAAACAGCCTTCCTGAATGAATTAAGTTTGAGAACTGAGGTTCCACTGTAAATTATATTTTTAGGATCAAAAAACTTATCTGATCAGTCTAAATCAGTGGTTTTCCACTGGGGGCACTTCTGCCCCCTACCTTCCACCTCATCCAAGAACATCTGAGAATGTAAGGAGACATTTTCAATTGTCACAACTAGCATCTAGGGGATAAGGCCAGGGATTCTGTTAAACATCCTACAATGCACAGGAGAGTCCCCCAAAATAAAGCATTCTCCAGTACAAAGTGTCAATAATGCTGAGGTTGAGACCTGGTAGAAATGAGCAACAAAAATAAAAATGTTAAAAAGAAACTAATAATTATTAAGAACTTGTAATGTGCCAAGTGATCTTAAATATTTAAAGATTTTTTTTTTACAAAAATAAGCATCTGCTACTCATGAAAATACATATTCACAAAGCTGTCACATGTGTTTATAACTAGAAACACATAAAGTAATTACAGGCATTAGTCAAGCTCTATGTCTATTATACATAGTCTACCATTTACCAAGAAATCAGATGCATCTCTTTTAACACAAAATGGATTTTTTCATTTCTCCAGTCCACAAAATCCTATTCTCAAAACAGTTATTCCTGTACATGCAAACAAATGCACTACTGCTACATAATCTCGTTTGTAATTATAACTTTAAAATAGCTCTAAAAAAATTAGATTCTTGGTAAATTGGGGACAAAACTTAACCTGAACTGATGTGACATTATTTATAGTCTATTTGTCCCACTTGGTGTGAATATCCTTATGTTTAACTACAAAAATGTTAACGTGTTTAAAAGCTGTCTAACACCCAGACTGTCACTAAATACTATTTTCCACTAAAAGGAACTCAGAAAGCAGACCCCTTAGAAATATAAGTGATTCCACATCTGGAAAACATCTTGTGCCAGAAAACAAGGAAACCATCGATGGAGTGATATCAAAAAATATACAGAAACCAGCTTGAAGGGACTCCCACTGGCCTTAGAAGAGGCAATATGGACATAAGAATAAATGTTGACTGCAACTAACTTAAATACATCAACTATATAAAAAAATACACAGTTCATACAGATTCTCAAAAAAATAAATTTAATCAGTCACTGCTAGAGAATGATAAGATGCCAACTCACTATTCTGAAAACTGAGAAATAAAAGGAAAGAATCAAATATTTAACTTGCCTTTCCTGTACAAACCACATTTCGAGATAACCAAGGAATAGTTCCTTAATAAAGAATTCCAGCTAATACATGAAGAAATGAGAGAATGAGAAAAATCATTTTGCAACTCCTAATGAAATACTGGATCAAGGCAACAATCATAAATCATTAGGTAAAAGACAGATGAAGAACTTTACAACAAGAGGAATCAGCCCACTTAGTACCACTAAAAAGTGAGACAACCAGACATGTGCTTCCTGATGTGGCTTGAAAGGAAGTAATACAACATATTCTATAAAGTATTCTTGCCTGAAACTGAATACAATTATGTGGATTTAACTACCAATTTATAGGACAAACAGGACATAAAGGAACAACTTAACTGACACCAAAAGGAAGCAGTAAGATAAATCCAGAATTTGGAATATTTCACAGGACAAATGACCTGATTTTCCAACAAATTGATGGCATTAAAAAAGAGAATCAAAGAGACAAGACATAATTACAAACTGTAATATATAGATACTGTTGGAGCTTGGTTTGAAAATCTAACTTGAAAAAAACATTCTTTAGATAATTGAGGAAATCTAAAAATGGACTGGGCTTTAAATGACATTAAGGAATTTTCAATTATTCTCTTTGATAATAACTACATGGTGATTATATAAAAACCAAGAATCCTTATCAGTTAAAGATGCATACTAAAACATTTTTATTGAAACAGTGTATCTGAGATTTGCTTTAATCCTTTGCGGTCGTTTGTCTACTCTCAGCCACCACAACAAGGAACCGTACGAATCTTAACTCTATTCATTCATGTATCAGTTCATAAATCTTGTTTATCCTTCATAATCTTGCATGTTATGTATCACTGCTCTTTCAATGGAAATTAATTCCGACCAGTACGACACCCATGTCCAAATTTAATACGACCGCAAAGGGTTAAAATACTCAAAAAAAAATTGTCAGAGGGAGGAGAGGAAAAGATGAAAAATTCAGCAAAATGATAATTACTGAAGCTGGATGATAGATACACAGGACTTCATTTTATTATTCTCCTTACTTTTGGTATATTTGCAAACTTCCATAATAAAAAAAATTAGGAGGTACTGCCCTTAGAGGAGGTAACATATGGTAAAAACCGGAAGCATCTGGCCCCAAGGTTTCAGAGAAGGGATTGTGAAGCTACAGTTCTTTCTAAAGATCCAAAAACGTTTCAGGCTTCTGTGTGTTTCAAGAACTTTACATTTCTATTAAGCCTACAGCATTATCCCACAACTGGGCTAAATGAATGAATTAACAATTATACTAGCTAATTTAAAAATAATTTTTTTTAAAAAAGAGTAGCTTTGAAATAAGTAAGTCTAATTTTGCCATGTCACAGATGTTCACTATTGGTCACAAGTATGCCTCAGCAAGAACGCATGCAAGGCTGATGAAAATTCCATCACTGATACTAAAACACAATTAAAATACTGTAAAAGTAGGTCAATATGTTCAGATCCTAGGAACACTTAAATTGATTTATTACCACCTTTGATTTGAAAAGGTGTTACCAGCAACCAGCTCCAGTTATTGCCAGAGTATTACTGTAATAAATAATTGCCAGTACACCCTGTGCTCCAAAATTTGGCAGAACCAAAGCAAATGTTTTCACTTCAATCCACATGAACAGAATCACTACCCAGGATATAAAACATATATACTGTAGCAGAGTTCTATAATTTTTATAACCTGTAAAACACGCAATTTAGAAATTTTCCTATCAGCTCTTCCAAAAATATAACTGGACAATTTATAATCAGGGTCAATTTCTTTTTCTAAATGTAACTGTTAATCTTTCTGAAATCATGACATCTAATTCCAGATGCTAAGACTTTTTGACTGCCCTCCTCTGAATTTTTCAAGTATATTTAGCCAATACCCCTCCAATGGCTTCTCTCAAATGAGAAAAGTTGTTTTTAATCATTCAAATAAAGGCCTTAATGTTATTTTAGGCTGTATATTTCCCAGTCGTATACCTAAATATATGTGTGTATGTGTATTTGTTACACAATTCATGTGAATGTGTAAATATATAAGCAATCAATAAATATTTGCTGAAAGAACTGTCCATCAACAGGAGGATGAATAAGCTGCAGTGTATTCAGGTAATAGAATACTACACAGCAGAAAAATGAACAGTTACATACATCAGCATGAATCACTCTCAGATACTGAGTGAAAAAATGCTTCAGAATAATATATATTGTATAAAACGTAAAACTATAAAAAATAAATATGTAATATTTAAGATAGAGTTTCCCAACAGTACATCCAAAGAGGAATTGTAATGTTTAAGGCAGAGTTTCCCAAGAGTACATCCAAAGAGGAGTAATCAGGGCTTTATTTTGAAAAAATTTTTAACTACAAAAACTCAATTCTTTTATAAATCTGCAAGTTAGTCTTGGTGATTCGTGATTACTTTAAAAAGAAAAAAATACCTCCATATCAACTCTGTTGAAAAAATGAGAATGAAAACCCAATCACAAACTATTCAACAGTGGTAAAATCAAGTAAAACATACCTATAAGTTCAGGTGGGTTTCTTTCGTTAAACCGCTCACACAGACGAATAAATGTCTCGGTATTCTCAGTTGTAGGGCACTCACCATGTCTAGCAATATGAAAACACTTTTTTTAAAAAAGAGAGAACACATTTCAGCAAAAGGTTTCAATATTAAAGAATTTTAATATATGACTTACCCTTTACACTGAAGTTTTATATATTTGATTCCTTCTTTTTCTATGTCATTTCTGTCATAGAACCTTGAAGTATTTGTCAAATCCACCAGCAAGCCCATTTTAACCTTATTTAAAAAAAAAAAAGGGGAAGATTTACTAGTAACTGAATTTGTTCCAAAACAAGCTGACTAAATAGCAATACACCAGTTCATCCATCTACACTGCAGGAGATTTTATGCTCACTCTGCCAATGAACTATTAACAATGTAAGTATCACTTATCCAAGTCTTATTCAAGGCACGAGAACTCAGTATGTAATAAATGAAATAAATTAACCCCCAAACTAATGATGAAACAAGAACATAAGCAAAACAGACTCCACTTCAACATCACAAAAGTCTACTAAAAAAGCAAGCACCAATATAGTTTTCAGCATCTGCCGCTCCACCTATGATTTACAGGACAAGAGGCTAGTTGGAAGGGATAGCATCTATCTGAAATACATCCCAACCCAAACAAGCTCCAGGCACACATCAGCCCAGCATTCCAAGCAGCCATCACATGTTAGGTAGTTAAATTCTAAAGTGAGTAATACAGGGTAAAAACTGTGTACAGTCGAAATTTCCTTGTCAATCCTTTAAATAATCAAGAAAAAAACAGAACACACTGCCATATTTGTGAATCTCATTGATGACTTAATCCCATCTCTCGGCAAGTTTTTCTTTCTGCACTGAAACAAAAAACATTATTTCTGTTGAGCGCTAACTGACGTAGTTGCATTCATCCTGGCAAGATAGTCTAGCTAAGAAATGCACACCTGAACTGAGCCAAGGAAAAAAGTTAATCCTAAATCTTCCACCTCATTCTGAAACCTATATTCTCTGGAAAGAATGGCAAGAAAAATCATCTGTACTTTCTAAATTGTTATTTTCCTCTCTTTTGTTGTTATTGCATTTATTGAGTACTTGTTGGATTTGCCTTAAGGAGACTGGTCTACATAATGACTCAACTCCATTGTTACTGGGGGGGAAATGACAAAAACATTTCAATTTCACACATGACAAAAGAGACAAAATTGTGTACTTCTAAAATATAACCAGTTGCCATAATGTGCTCTGCTGATTTTTCCAGATTCCTTAGCTTATGTGTAAATGAGAGACAGGTCTATCAATCAAGTGAGTTCTTCCTTACAGGAAATGTATTTTTGATGGTATTTTCTGCAATTTGCCACCCCTGGGCTTACTTCTCTTCTCTTCCCACATAGCTTCTGCAGTGATCTTAATTCCTTCAGCGGATATATACTGCCAAATACAAAGATTTAGATACCATGTTACAGCTTCTCAGTGAGTTAGAATCTATGACATTTGTCTCCAGGTTGAAAATGAAAAGTGAATGTAAAGCAGGCTGGGCAAAAGAATCATTTTCTAAATATATAGAAATATTTTAGTCAAGAAAACTGAGAAAGTGTATTGTGTGACTTAATTGCCCTGAGCCCCATATGTGTATGTACAAATGTGTGTTGATGTGTCTGTGTGGATAATGTGTTTGTATGTGAATGTATCTGTGTGTATAACATATACATATGCATACATTACATTACATTACATTACATATATATGTATTTTTCATAATAAATAATCCCAATCCATGGGTAAAGAAAATAGTACCACCTCATAGAGTTGTTACAAGGTTTAAATAAAGTCCTTACTCTGTACCAAGCACTAGTCTATAATGCCTTACGTGCACTATGAGGAAACATGAAGAGATTATATAACCTGCCCACAAAGCTGTAAATGGCAAACTGGAATTCAAACCCAGGCTGGCTTCTAAGCCCAAGCTCTTAGCTCACTGCCTAGGAAATACTTAATGCTTTATAAATGTTAACTATGACTGTCAATACAATTATTGGTAATGAAAATAAAAATTAAAAGTTTACAAGTAAACTAAAATAAAATATATAAACAAAGACTCAAAACTACACCAAGAAAATGATTAGCAAAAAGTTTTCAAAATCTAAATGGTGACTCTTCTATCCCATGATAGGAGCCTTGCACAGAACAGGCACTAATATTTGTTGAATGTACTATATATAGCATACAATAATATAGCATACAATAATAGGCTATCAAGAATATAAAATAGAAGAGTTATAAAGATTAATGTTATTATTGGAATTATATCCCCTAAAAAAATATGTTCAAGTCCTAACTCCTTATGAATATGACCTTATTTGGAAATAGTGTTACAGGGTCTTTGCAAATATAATAAAGAAAAGATAAAGTAATACTAAATCAAGGTGTCCTTATAAGAGAAAAGTTTGGACACAGATACATATAGGAAGAATGTCAACAATGAAGCAGAGACAACTGATGGAGCTGCAAGCCAAGGAATGCCAAAAACTGCTGGCAATCACCAGAAGCTAGGAGAAAAGCACGGAAAAGAGTCTCCCCCCAAGCCTCCAGAAAGAACCAACCTTGCCAACACTTTGATATGGAATTTCTAGCATCTAAAACTGTGAGAATAAAGTTCTGTTTTCTTTAAATAATTTTTTATTTTTCAACTATAGTTGACATACAATATTATATTAGTTTCAGGTATAGAACCCAGTGATTAGACATTTACATCACTTATGAAGTGACCACCCTGATAAATCTAGTGCCCATCTGACACCATACACAGTCATTATGTTATTATTGACTATATTCCCTATGCTGTACTTTATATCCCTATGACTATTCTGTACCTACCAATTTGTACTTCTTAATCCCTTTACCTTTTTCACCCATCCCCCCAACCCCATTCCCATTTGGCAACCGTCAAAATGTTCTTTGTATCTATGAGTCTATTTCTGTCCTGCTTGTTTATTTTGTTTTTTAGATTCCACATAGAAGTGAAATCACCTGGCATTTGTCTTTCTCTGACTGATTTATTTCGCTTCGCACAATACCCTCTAGGTTTATCCATGTTGTTGCAGATGGCAAGATTTCATTCTTTTTTATGGCTCACTCATATTCCATTGTATATATGCACCACTTTTTTATCCATTCATCTATTGTTAGACACTTAGGTTGCTTCTATATCTTGTGTATTGTAAATAATGCTGCAATAAACATTTGGATGTATATGTCTTTTCAATTTAGTGTTTTGGGTTTCTTTGGATAAATACCCAGAAGTGGAGTTGCTGGGTTCTTCTTTGTCCATAGCCTTTGTTTTAAAGTCTATTTTGTCTGGTATAAGTATTGCTACCCCATCTTTTTATTTTGTTTTGTTTCCATTTTCATGAAATATATTTTTCATCTCTTTACTTTCAGTTTGTGTGTGTCTTTCAATCTGAAGTGAGTCTCTTATAGATATATGTAAGGGTCTTGTTCTGTTATCCACTCAGTCACTGTATGTCTTTTGATTGGAGCACTTAATCCATTTGCATTTAAAGTAACTGTTCATAGACATGTATTTATTGCCATTTTATTATTCATATTTTTTATTTTTTCTTCTTAAAGACCCTTTAACATTTCTTGTAATACTGGTCTGGTGGTGATAAACTCCTTTAGCTTTTTTTTATCTGCGAAGTTCTTCATCTGTTCTTCGATAGCTTTGTTGGGTAAAGTAATCTTGGTTGTAGGTCTTTGCTGTTCATCACTGTCTTTTTTTTATCCTCACTCGCCCGAGGATATATTTTTTTCCATTGCTTTTTAGAAAGTGGAAGGGAGAGAGAAAGAGAGAAAGAAACATCGATGTGAGAGAGACACATCGATTGGTTGCCTCCCACACTCACCCCAACAGGGGCCAGGGATCAAGCCTGCAACCAAGGTGCATGACCTTGACCAGAATCGATATACTGAGACCCTTCAGTCTGTGGGCCTACGCTCTAACCGCTGAGCCAAACCAGCTAGGGCTTTTCATGCAACTCCCTTCCAGCCTGCAAAATTTCTGATGAGAAGTCACCTGGCAGTCTTATGGGAGTTCCCTTGTAGGTAACTAACTGCTTTTTTCTTGCTGCTTTGAAGATCCTCTGTTTGTCTTTAATCTAAAATACTGTTGTTTTAATCCACCCAGTTTGTGGTAACTTGTTACAGCAGCCCTAGAACACTAATACGATCAGTATTATGTCAGAATAACATTTATAATCACAGTTTCATTTAGGAAAATAGTTTGGCACATTCTTATAAAATCAACCACGCACTCAAGCATACACTTGGGTATTTGTCCCAGAAAAATGAAAACTATGTTCACACAAGCACCTGTACATGAACGTTCATGGCAGCTTTATTAACAACACCCCATAACTGGAAACAATTCAAATTGGTTAAAAGGTTATTTAACCATTCAAAGAAAGAATGATTCGCCCTGGCCGGTTTGGCTCAGTGGTTGGAGCATCAGCCCACAGACTGAAGCGTCCCAGGTTCCATTCTGGCCAAGGGCACGTACCTCGGTTGCAGGCTCTGCCCGTCGGGTGTGAGCAAGAGGCAACTAATCAATGTGTCTCTCTCATATTGATGTTTCTCTTTCTCTCTCTCTTTCCCCTCCCCTCCACTCTCTCTGAAAAGCAATGGAAAAAATATCCTCAGGTGAGGATTAAAAAACAAAAACAAAGAGAGAATGATTTAATAAATTCTGGTACATCCATACAACTGATAGTATTTATTGCTGATAGTATTCAGCAATAAAAAAAGAACAAACTTTTTGTTGATACATGCGACAACTTGGATGGACCACAAGGGAATTACACATAGTGAAAAAAGCCAATCCCAAAAAGTCACATACTGTTTTATTCCATTTATATAAAATTCTCAAAACGATCAAAATATGAAAATGATAATCTGTATAGGGCTAGGGGTAAGAAAGGAGTCTGGAACAATTCTGTACCACCACCACGAATCTATACATTGGATCAAACTGCAAAGAACTATACATACATATACACAAGTGAATGCATATAAGAACTGGTAAAAGCTAAATAAGGTCTGCAATCTACTCAATAGTTCTGTACCAATGTCAATTTCCTGCTTTTGATATTGTACTACAATTACATAAGATATCACCATTGGGAATAAATGGGGGAAGGGTTCATAAAACTGTAAAATGTTTGCAATTTGAAAATAAAAAGTTTTTGGGGGTTTTGTTTTTTAAAAAGCCACTTGAAGAACCAGAGAAGGATAAAAGTATATTAAATCGGTATTAAAAATGTTTTGTTTCTTACCTTCAGACTCTTTAGATAATTTGAGAGCATACTGGGATGGAACCGATTTTCTTCAGCAACTTGACTATCATATCTTGGTCCTAACATTGTCTTCAGAGGTAAGAATCTTCCTAAACAACATGAAGATGGGTAACAATTTTCATTTTAAAAAAAAGGTCCAGGTTAAAACGCTGTAATCAGCAAATCTCAAAATCACTTTCTTAAAATGTTTTAAATGAACTGTTCATGAAGTATTCTCAATGTAAACTGTACTTTTAAAAGATACTGCCTTGGAACTTTTAAGGACAACATAAATTCTAGAAATTAATAATCTAATATAATAGCAAAAGAGAATTACCAGGTAATAGCACTTCCATGAAGACTCTTAAGTTCTAAACCACTACATTAAAGAATTATTGCCTTAAAACCTTTAAAGATATAGTACTAGAAATTTGATAATGGAGTGATTTAAATAAATTCTTTAAAATTCCTAATTATACCTTTTTAATATGAACTTGGAACTCTCTCTATCTTATGGACCTTATCCTACATCTAAGGAAACATGCTAACCAAAATCACTCTTCAAACAACTATCAGAGATTATAATTTCAGCAAGACTTACTGAACTTTTTGGCCTTCTTTCCTGAATCACAATATAAGCATAGGGGAAGTCACCTTATATAATCATTTTTAAAATCATCCATTTTAACTGATTTATATTTTAAAACACAGTAAAACCAACAAGAATAAATATCTACCTAAAATAATATCTGAGAGTGAAATCTTAGCATCTGTCCAAAGGCTTTAACCTAAATTTCATAAAAAAGGTAACTTTTTAAAATTTTTATTTTCTATAAAACCACTCAAGATCACCAATAGCCCTGGCTGGGTGGCTCAGTTGGTTGGAACATCGTCCCGTACACCAAAACATTGCAGGTTCAATTCCCGATCAGGGCACACACCTAGGTTGCGAGTTCAATCCTGGTTGGGGAGCGTACAGGAGGCAACCAATTGATGTTTCTTACATGGACGTTTCTCTCTCTTTAAAAAAAAGAAATCAATTAAAACATATCCTCGGGGGAGGATTAAAAAAAAAGATCACCAATAACCTACACATTGCTAAAGGCAATGGTAAATTCTCAGTTCTCAACAACTAATCACTTTTTAATTCAAGAGAGCTCCTGAATCACTTTTCCACTTGGCCTCCAGGACACTACATCCTCCTGATTTTCCTATTTCTCTGTGGCCTCCCCTTCTCAGTCTCCTTTACTAGTTCTTCCTTATCTCCTTGACCCTCTATGTTTTGTCCCAGGGCTCTATCCTTGGACCTCCTTTCTATCTACACTCAGTTCCCTGGCGTCTCGTCTCATCTAGTCTCATAGCTTTAAAAGCCACTATTGTGCTGATGTTTCACAAACGTGTGTATCTCTAGCCCAAACCTCTCCCTTAACTCTAGCAATTTCAAACTGCCTACTTCACTTAGTCTCTACTTGATGTCTTACAGGCAACTCAAACTTGATATCCAAACATGAGCTCTCAATATTTAAACTCCAAAAGCTGATTTTCTCATGGTCTTCCCTGTCACAGCAAATGGTAACACCATTTTTTTAGCAGCTCAGGCCAAAACTTTTAGAGCTATCTTTGACCTTCAGCCCTCTCTTTCTCTCACATCTCACATCCAATCCATGAGCAAATCCTATCACTTCTACCTTCAAAATATATCCAGAATCTGACCACTACTCACTACCTCTACCATTATCTCACCCAGATTATTATACTTCATTTAGTTTATTTAACAGAGTACGTATTATATACCAGGTACTGTTCTAGGTACATGGAATACATTAGTGAAAAGAAAAAAAAAAACAGAAAAAATCCCTGATAGAGCTTACATTCTACTGGGGAAATATAAGCCATAAACAATAAGCATAATAAGTAAGTTAATAATATAGTATGTTAGAAGCTTCATCCCATTAGACCCTCTCTCCATCTATCTATCTAGCAAACTTCTATTTATTCAAGATAAGTCATGTATTAGCTCCTCTGGGAAGCCTTCCCTGATCTCCTTCTTACTCCCCATCTCCTCTTACCCAAACTCAAACAAAGAATTAGGTTCATTACCTCTGGTATCCCATAATATTCTATAACAGTCATTACTGCACTTATTACAACAGAACTGTGTTTAAAAATAATGGTTTCCTACTCCCATGAGACTATGTGCTCTTTAAGATGAGGGATCATAATCATCTCCCCAGCACCAAGGAGTAGCACAAAGTAGACAGTCAAATATTTGCTAAGTAAAATGACTTTAAAGTTACCATCACTATCACAAGACCATCTCATATTTATATTCCCACTTAGTTCCTAGTAAGTTATTTGCACGTAGTAGGTACGAAATAATTTTATGTTCAATGATCTTTAAAAAATAAGTGTGTTTTTTCTTCAAAGTGTTCACCTAAAATCGATCACTCTGAAGGAGAAAAGATCTTCAGAAATAAAGCTTACTATTACAGGAGCTCTTTCACTGGAAGTCTGATTTAATTAGAGGACACTTCATGGTGGAACAGATTATATATAATTAGCACCACCTTCTCTCTGGTTCAGGAAAATTACCAACTTCTGGTACAAATAAAATGCATCCTAATGTTTACAATGAGAAAATTTAAGCAGGCATAACACATTTTCCTACATATGTAAAGCATCAAAGAAATTATACAGTAAGCATGGGTTAATTTTATAATTAGAAAAAAGGGGGGAAAAGGAGGTGAAAAATAGGAATGGGACTGTTTCCTTATTTTTCACTAAAGCTTGCAAGAACATAGCTAGTATTTCTTGTTCTGCTACTATAAAACACTGCTAACCCTTCATTTCCAAAATACACAATTGGCATGAACACTTCTAGAACACAGAGAGACAAAACATTAAGGGAAATTCAGAGAAACATCAAGAATTCTATGTTGCATTCACTTTACTTTCTAATAAGCATCACAAGCTGAAGCACTATTAATTACTAAGCAAAGATCCAGTTTGGTTGTCAGGAGGCCTGGGGTTCTGTTCAGGGACCACAATCAATCAGGTAGGTGAGCTCAGTGACTTGCTGAACCACACTAATTAAGAATCTAGCTAAAATATTCCAATACTAAGAAGGAAAAACTTTTTGTTCCTGACCTTTTGTTCCCAGCAGAAGAGGGGGGAAAGACATACAACTCTATTTCTCGGAGAGGTATAAAGCTGCCAGGAGCTCACACCTCATCTGTTGCTATTGGCACCCAGGTGAGGGCTACATTTGTCCGTTTTAATCTAACAGTAAGTCAATTCTGATATTTGTCATTGCCATCCTGAAGATTATATTAAAATTCTGATTTTTAAGCTATTTATCCAACTCAAAAAAAAATTCACTTGGACAAGAACTTCTTAATGATTTTGTTCTCACAAATCAGTGAAAGGATCCAGGAAATAAGCTCCTAGCTAGAAAAGACACCAGACATCCAAGTTTAGAGGTTTCTCCATAACTTCACAGAGAAAACCACATATAAAAGGAAAGGATTCAATGTTAAGTTAGAAATAGTAAAGGGAATAATGTCAAAATGGCTAGAGAGTAAGACCTATAAAGAAAATGTAAAGAACTATGATCAATTCATTTGAAGAAGAAAGTACAATGATTATCAAGTACAATTGTTTTTATTACAACCGAAAATGCATATAAAAGTGATTAGCCAATGGAATACTACTCAGCCATAAGAAAGGATGAAATGCTGCCATTTGCAACACCATGGATGCACCTTGAGAATATTATGCTAAGTGAAATAAGTCAGTCAGAAAAAGCTAAGAACCATATGATTTCACTCACATGTAGAATATAACTGAAACTCATGGACACAAACAGCAGTGTGGTGGTTGCCAGAGGGAAGTGGTAGAAGGTGAAGGGGGTCCTAATACACGGTGACGGGAGAAGATATGACTTTGGGTGGTGGGCACACAAAGTAATATACAGATCTTGTAACACAGAAAACCATACCTGAAACCTATATGTTCGTATTGACCAGTCACCCCAAAAAATTTAATTTAAAAAAAGATTTTTAAAAAGTGATTAGAACATAAAGAAAATTACTTCATTTTTCATTAAAGAAAAATATTTCCTCACGCTAAGACTTGCTTAGATTATCTTTCAGGAACACTTTTATCCATCATTTATATGGCCTTATTGACTAAAGATTTTATATGAAATGTGAAAAAAGCTGACAAACTAGAAGAATCAGAAAATCTAAATTAAAAATGACTTACAGGATCTCCTCTTCCAACAATTTTATATAATTAGACATAGATAGATATGTACTCATAGCCCACTACAAAAATACTTTATTTTTTTGTTTCAAAACACGCTTCTAGAAAAAACACACAACCGATAAAGGGCTTGTATTTACAACATACAAAGAACTCTAACAACTCATCAATAAGATAATCCAATTTTAAAATTAGCAAAAGATTTGGACACTTCACAAAAAAAGATATGTGAATTGACAAGAAGCACATGAAAAGATGCTCAACATCAAATCACAATAAGATAATACTAAACATCTACCAACATGGTTAAAATTAAAAAGCCTGATCATACCAAGTGTTGGAGAAGATGTGGAACAAATAGAACAATCATACATTGACGGTGGAAATGTAACCATGTTAAGACTTTGGAAAAGAGTTTGACAGTTTTTTAAAAGGTTAAATGTACACATACCATATGATCCATTCCTACTCTAGAGATTTACACAAGAAAAATGAAAGAATATGTTCATACAAAGAACTGTACATGAATATTCATAGCAAGTGAATTTGTAATAGCCAAAAACTAGAAACCCAAATGACCAGAAACAAGTGAACGAAATAAGCAAACTGTAGTGTATCCATAACAACAGAATACTACTCAACAATAAAAAGGGATGAACTACTGCTACATACAAGAACATGGATAAATATCAAAATAATAATCCTGAGTGAAAGAAGTCAAAGACCAGCACTCCAAAAAAAAGTACATACCAAATGTTTCCACTTATTTAAAGAATATATAGAAAATGCAAAGTACTATGTGGTAACAGAAAGCGGATAAGTGGTTGCCTGAAGAGGGATTACAAAAGGGCAAGAGGAGACTTTGAGAGGTGATGAGTTATGTTTACTATCTTGACTGTGGTGATGGTTTCTTGGGTTGTTTCATAGGATGTCTGGGTGCGTTTGGTCAAAATTTACCAAACTGTACAATTTAAAGTTTGTTGTGTGTCCAACTCAATAAAGATGAAAAAATACACAATAAGTCATTTAAATTTTTTTTAAACTCCAGGCTCTTGCAGATCCATTACACCGCAGAAAACTGCCCCTCCTCTTCTTTGGCCCTCCTCCATTTCAAGACCGACACTGTCCCTTCACCTTCTAAGAACCATGAAAGGTTCACAAACTTCTGACTAAGCTTCAAAGTACTGCCCAATGTACTCTCGGGTCCTCAGCTTCTGCCACACTAAACCTCCGGTCTACCTTCCCGCCCGCAATACTCAGCCTTACGGGACAGTGACAAGTGCACCCACACACCGACCGACCCACCCCCTCCAGTCCAAGTTCCCAAACACTCATCCACGAAGCTTCATCGGAACGAGCACATCCCGATCCTAAAATGCCACTAACAGGCAAACACAGAAAGCTGCGCCCCTCAGTCGGCCCACCCCAGCAGCCGCCGGGGCGGGGGACTTGAACCCCCGGGTCCGGGTTACCTGCCACCGGCTGGCCGCGCCGCGGACAGTTGAGCCACCGCGGCGGGATCTTGTTGTGAGCCATGGCTTGGAGACGCGCGGAGCTTCCCCACTCCGCCAACGCTCGCCGCGCCGCCGCCGCCGCCTCGCGGCCGGCCCCGCGCTGAGGTGCGAGGCACCCGAGCCCCTGCGGACGTCCGGATTCCAGCCGCTCAGAGCCGGATAACGTGAGGGGCTGCGCGCCACTTTCATTCAGTATCAACTCCACAGCTCTAGGCGAGCCCACAATGCACCGCTACTTCCGCCCTAAAGGCCCCGCCCCCTCCTTTCCGAGGTCAAAGGGGAAGAAAAGGAAACTCAGAGGCGGGGAGGGGGGAGTTAAGGTCTATGCGAATGAGAGGGGCGGGCTTTCTCTCGCTCCGCCCCGCCCCGCCCCGCCCCGCCCCGCCGAGAGCGATTGGCGCGCTCGTGTAAACAGCTTTGCGCAGGCGCAGTTGTCCTCCTTCGGGGCTGGGGAAATACCGTTTTCTTTCCCCATTCAGGTAGCAGATAGAAACTAAAAGAAATTAAAAGAAGCCAAGCCTGTTTCCGTGTGTAGACTGGTCCGCATCTTCCATAAGGGCACCTGTTTTACTAATGAAATCACAGATCAAGAGCCGGGTCGCCCTTTTTCCGGCCAAACTTGCGCCCCAGCTGGATCTGGGTTTGATTTGGAATTTTTCCCCGACGTAAGTCAAGAGAAGAAGCTTTAGAGAAATTCTAAGAGCGTGGGATCGAGGGATTCGAGTACCTGAAATGAGGAATTTCTCTTGGGGGAGGTACTTCTACGGATCCATGTCGTATCTGAAATTAATCCTTTAAGAGTTTTGTTTGTACATTTCTACAGCAAAGTGTCAAAGCATATTTGGGAACCTCAGAGCATCCGTGTCTCAAAGTTTCTAACTAATGTGTATCCTTGGCAAAGGCGGGAATCACCCAGCGGAGTGCCACTACGTGGCGGTGTGCTCCTTGCCTTACCAAACAAATGGTCTTTCCCTTTCAGTTCAGCGGAGGTGATTGGAAGCATTTTATAACAGCGCTCTGGTACAAGACTTTCTTTAGGTACCAGACTAAGTTAAAGTATTAAATATAAAGCTGGGTGATGGCAAATTGACTAAAATGTAGCAGCTTGGCTTTAGGTACAAACGCTCAATTTGAACTGCAACAGTGTGAGCCTTGGGAAAATATATGCATATATATATCCCTCACCCAAGGATATGTTTATTGATTTTAGAGAGGAAGGGCAAGAGCCAGAGAAACATCATTTGGTTGCCTCCTGTACACGCCCCCGGGGGGGATGGAACCAGCAACCTAGGTATGTTCCTGACCAGGAAAACAACCTGTGACCTTTCAGTGTACAAAACTAGCTCCAACCAACTCAGCCCCACCAGCCATGATGAGAGAGTCATATATATATATATCTTTATTGATTTCAGAGAGAGGGAGAGAGAGAAACATCAGTGATGAGACAGTCACCGGCTGGCTGCCCCCTGCAAGCCCCCACCGGGATGAAGCCCACAACCGGCGCATGTGCCCTGACCAGGAAAGGAACCTCGATCTCCTGGATCCTAGGTCGATGTTCAACCGCTGAGCCACACCCAGCTGGGCTAGGGGAATATATTTTAAGGAATCATGGGAGCCCGGCCAGGCGTGGCTCAGCGGTTGAGCGTAGACCTAGGATCCCGGTGATAGGGGTTCGATTCCCGGTCAGGGCACATGCCTGGGTTGTGGGCTCCATCCCCAGTTGGGGTCGTGCAGAAGGCAGCCAATGACTCTCTCATCATTGATGTTTCTCTCTCTCTCTCTCTCTCTCTCTCTCCCTCTCCCTTCCTCTCTCTGAAATCAATAAAGACTTTAAAAAAAAAAAAAAAAAAAGTCATGGGAAACTCGTGGGACAGCTCAGCATCCCCTATACTTATACCCTCTCAGCCTGAGTCAGTCTTCTTCCATAGAGAAGGCCCAAAGGTCACACTCCTGGTCTGTGTTCGCTGTTATGTCTGCTGGGACTTTTTAGTGGAAAGTGTCACTCCTCCCTTGACAGGATAAAATAAAACTCAGTTTCCATACCGAGCAGCAATCTGCCTAAATGGTGCCCAATTCTGCTGGCAGAAAGAGCATAGCCCTGTCTACACCTTGATTTCAGACATCTAGCCTCCGAAAATGTAAATCAATAAATTTATGTAGTTTTAAGCCACTCAGGTTTGGGTACTTTTTACAACAGCTCTAGAAAACTAATACAAGGTCCCACAAAACCTGAATCTGCCCCTGTTCTAACCCATGCTCCTGGTTCTAAAGCTCTTAGAGCCACACTGTGAGGAAAGGGAATGTTTTGTGAGGCTGGAACCCCTATTACTCAGGCCTAATGTTTTGAGCAATTAATTGGGAGGAGGGGTGATCACAGAATGGGTATATCAAATGAGGGAAGCATCAAAGATGATTTCAGTCTTTCTTTTCTAAATCGGAACGTCTCCAACTTTTCTATCAGCTCCAAAAACCCTAAGCCTATTATTTTAAGTATAAAAACAGCATAAAATGTGTTTATGTTGGGTCGATTCGCCTGGAAAGTGAGAAGTTAGATGTATTTGGGTTAAAAGATAAAACTAGAATTCCCCATATTATTTCTACAACCAAAACCTGAACCATATGTGGCCACTAGATGGGGCGAAAACCCAGGTAATCCAATCTCTGACTGCTTTGATAACCAAGAAAGTAGGTCAGTGAGTCAGGTTCTTCAATTATATATGTGTATGCCCATTCAGAGGTTCAAATTGGCCCCGCTTCCCCACATTCATAACAGACATGAGCCAAACCTACAGAATTATTAAATAACTATCAGAGTGCCTCTGCTGTGCAGTTTATATAAGTTTCTTCATTGGAAAATATGAAAGATCAAAAGGAAAAAACAAATATTTGCTTTCAAAGCATTACTGTAAGGCATGAAGATTTTCAGAGATATAAATATCTGCTTCTGTATGACATAAAAAAAATTACTGTTTCTGTTTAAATTATGAACATTTGTCTGCCTTTTTGTATGTGATGCTGGAATCTTCCAGCAGAGGCAGGGAACTTATTCCAATCCAAGCTTTGTCACCATGTGTATTAAACCTTGATGGGGAAAAAAAAAAAAAATCACCCTAAAAGGCCTGATTTTTTTTTTCCATTTGACAAATAATTAAATGGTCTCTAAGACAGTGCACCTTAAACTCAATCTCTGGGTTCTTATTAAAATGCAGATTTTTACTTAACAGGTCTGGGGTAGGCCTGAGATTCTGCGCTTCTACAAGCTCTTGAGTGATGTCCCTGCTGCTGATTGGAGGACAACTCTGCCTAGTCTTCCTGTTGTGGGAAGTTAATCAGTAACATATGCAAGGGAAAATATGTCCCAAACTAAGAAATATGTCCCAAACTAAGATACATGTGGCAAACCATGTATCTGCCACAATGCTTGCAGTTTGAGACACTCACTTGCTATCTATCTGAAAGGAACTCTGGTACTTGGTATTGATCTATCTCTGACATTATTTTACACTTCTAGATTAATTAGAGCCTATTAGATCCTATTGGGGAATGAAACTTTGTTATTCCAGTTATCAGCCATCAATATATCCTTATCATTTGTTTCAATTGATAAGATCAATTGTTTTTTTTATTCCTGATTGATAGCGCACCTAGTATCTCAGATGGAACCTATTTCCTATGTAACATCTGATATGAAGCTAATATTTTACATCTTTGCTACCTGAAACCACATTATTTACCTGATTACTAGCTGCGAAACAGGTAAAGCATCTGTTTCCCAAAGAAATAACCCCTATATCTCTATACCCTCCCCATACTGGAATATTCTTTTATCCCCTTACAGATTCCACTTGTTTGCTATGGAACACTATAGCATGTGCTTAGGATCAGTTTGTCTGAGAGATTTTACATTTACCCTGCATAATTCTTCACAGCTTACAAAAGCATTCTCACCTAGGTTAACTCATTTGACCCTATAAAAAACTTAATAAATTATCTTTTAAAAATAATTTTCTTTCTCGATTTGAATTTTTTTTTTTTTTTATTTATTGATGTTAAAGAGAGAGAAACATTTTTGTTGTCCCACTTATTTATGCATTCATTGGTTAACTCTTGCATGTGCCCTGACCAGGGATTGAACCCACAACCTTGGAGTATTGGGACGATGCTCTAACCAACTGAACTACCCAGCCAGGGCAAAACTTAGTAAATTAAATAGGGAAGACATCATTTTTGGCATTACAAATGAAGAGACGAAGTCTCCAGAAAGGTTGTGACAGCCTGGAACACAGCCAGTGTATCCTGACTAAATCCCAAGCGCTTTCCTCCTCTGCCTTGTGGTTCACTGTGCTTATGCACCTGTGAGCAAAGGGCATGTCCATGCTATAGACAAAGAGGAAAGAAGGAAGTGGGATAAGCTTGGGGCCACTTTATTAGGAGAAATGAGGAAATAAGAGTAGTAAATTGAGGCAAGTTGATGGCTAGGGAAAACCTTAAGTTTCTGGTGACATATTTCAAATCTCCAGGTTTGGATTCCACAGAACCAACTTCGAAGGTCATTGACTCACTTCATTGACTCATGATATTTTAAATTGGGCCCTAGTTTTAGACTCTGATAAAGTACACTCAAGTCTAGTTCATTCATTCTGTTCAAATTTCTACTGAATGCTCGCTGTGTGTAAGGAAATACAGAGGATACAAAAGTTAAGCCATTTTCTCAAAACTTAAAGAGCTTATTATTTAATAGGGAAAGTTTATTATTTCAACTATTCGTGTATTGATTCATTTACAAATGTGATTTAGCACCTTGCTATGTTCCATACCCTATCCAAGGTTGATAACAATGGCAATGAACAAGACAAGACCCCTGGACTTTACTTGACCAGTGTAGGATACAGAAAAAAATCAGTATAATAAGTTCCGCAATGGGAAGCTGCCCAAATTACCACAGAATCACAAAGGGTACGTGTCCCAATCTTGAAGAGTCAGGAGAAGCTTCCAGGAAAAAGTGATATCTAAGCTGAGCCAAGCTGGGGTGGAGGGGGGACCATATGTGCAAAGGCCTAGAAGCAATGGTGTATAGTAAAAGTTTAACAGCTGTCTCTTTGGGGATAGGCCGGAATGCCCTAATTTGTAGATTTTGCCAGTTTTCTTGATATACATACTCTTACTATGGGTGACTTTAAACTACCAGCATGACATCTGAGGATGGAGAAAGGGCCACATAGTAAACCTGACAAGCTCAGGGGAGACCTGCATGGCAGGCGTTACAAACTCAGAGACTGCAAGTAACCACATAGGATGGTCTGAAATTAAAACTTTCTAACTAAAATGGATTCGTGGTAGGTAGTCATGTCCTAGGTCCATATCAAGGGTTTGATTCAGGGATTGTTTTTAATATGAAAAAATTTGATTATGTTTAAATGAATATGAAAAAAAAACAGTGGAGAGAAGAGGGGACTCTGTTGGGGTAAGGTCTCTGAGGGCAGGTTAAGGATGGGATCCCAAGTTCAGATGACCTATTATAGGATAGAGTAATAAGGGTACCATGAGATTAACCACATTTTATTAATGCTAAATGTAATTTGCAATAGCTAAGATCTGGAAACTGCCTAAGTGCCCATCAGTAGATGAGTAGATGAAAGAGCTGTGGTACATTTACACCATGGAATACTACTCAGCTGTAAAGAAGGATCTCGTACCCTTTGGGATGGCATGGATGGAACTGGAGAGTATTATGCTAAATGAAATACGCCAGTCAGAGAAAGACAAGTAACACATGACCTCACTCATATGTGGAATCTAATGAACAAAATAAATCCAGAGACAGAAGCATGAAACAGACTGACAAATCTCAGAGCGAAGTCAGGGGTGGGGGAGTGGGGGGAGAGATTAATCAAAGAACTTATATGCATCTATGCATAACCCAAGGACACAGACAATAAATAGTATGAGGAAGGCCTGGGGGTGGGGCGGATGCCGGGTAGAGGGGATCAATGGGGAGGAAAAAGGGGGACATCTACAATACTTTCAACAATAAAGATAAAATTAAGCAGTACTTTGAGGGCAGACTTTGTCTGTTCTCCTCAGTGCTGTATCCCCAGCACCTAGAACAATGCCTGGAACAGGGTAGGTGCTCAGCAAGTGCTCAGCTGAATGAATTAATGCATAAAAGTAATGGATAAAAGTAACGAATGGATAGTAACCATTAATTAGTTAGGCACACACTTTGTGCCAGGAATGTGAAAATGATTCTTACGCATATTCTCTTTAACTCTTACAACAACTCTGAGGGAAATGATTATTTCCATTTTACAGGTGGGAAAAGAGAAGCTTAGAGAGATTTAGAAGTGGAGTTCATAACATGCCTACTCCCCCCCTCCCCACCCCCGCCCAGTATGCTGCAAATATTGATTACTTTGAGCTGAAGGCATTTGAGAAAGAGCAGATGCAGAAAGGGCTCTCTGGTTTACCCTTTTCTAGGCGGGATAGCTCGGTTGGTTAGAGAGTCACTGTTCGATAGGCTAAAGTTGCGGGTATGATCCCTGGGCAGGGCACATACAAGAAGCAACCAATGAATGTATGAATAAGTAGAACAACAAATTTATGTTTCTCTCTCTAAAAATCAACCAATAAATTAATTTTTTTAAAAGCCCTCCAGGTGATTCTAATGAGCAGAGAAGGTAGGAACTACTTCATTAGATCTCTTCCTAATTTGAGATTATAGATATTATCTACCTGCCATTTATTTTGGAGCAAAATTTTGCAAGTACTCCAAACAAAACATTTCATCTTATTTTCCTTGGGTAAGTAAAGTACGAGGCACACAGTGAGTGTCCTGTAATTGAAAAGTATTGGCAAAAATAATTATCCAGTACCTTTATAGAGAAATATTAAATATTTGAAATAAAGATGGAAAATATTTGAGAAAGAAAAGGAAATTTTATGTTTTGCATCAACAGAATAAGTAGAAATGAGCTAATTACAGAGGGACAATACCACAGCAGTTAAGCGTGCAGCCTGTGAAGCCATAAATTCCAACCCTAATGCTCACTAACTGTGTGACCTCCAGCAAGTTACTTAACCTCTCTGTGCACTGATTTCCTCTCCTATGAAATGAAGATGATGATAGTACCCACTTCATAGAATTGTTAAAAGAATGAAACGAGTTAATATGTGTAAAGCACAAGGGCACAAAAGCATCTGTGTCAGCCAGGGCTGTTGCTGCCTCTTTCCCAACTAGAAAAAGGATTTTGTTGGGGGTTTTTTCCATCATATCTCCAGCTCTTAGAAGAGAGCCTGCCCATCACAATGTGGCCTCTCCATATGCTTGTTACTGTTATTTTTGAAATGAGATGATTATGTAAAATGTCCAGCATGTGTGTGTATGCCTCTCCAAAACAGTCATTGAATCTGAAGCTAAAAATTGCTTATAAATTATGTTTCATCATCATGCTTTCAAAGGAATTTGGTGAGCCACTATAAAATAAAGGAGTTGATGGAACCATTTTAAAGATATGATTTGACGGTCAAACCTTAAATTTTACATATATCATCATCCAAATAATATTGACCAAAGATTTGAATACAGATATGCAAAAATGATTATAGTTAAATATTAAGGATATAGAATTGTAGGACTTTACCCTTTTTCTTCATTTTCTTTTACTAGTATTACAGCATCATTTTTTACACTATCTTTTTTCCCTCCTGGTATTAAACTGAGAACAGCTTCATCTGCTCTTGAGAAAGAGGGAAAAAAGACAGGAAATAGTCCAACAGTTGAACAGCACTGAATAGTCTAATGCTGCCCTCTTAACAGCTGGAAATTTTTCATGGAATGGCTCCAGCACTCCTCCACTTGAGAAGACATCATTTAGGAGGCTTCTGCCTTATGAGCAATTCGTACCCCTTAGGGAAGTTGGATCAAAAAAAATGTGCAATGTGCCTATCTATGAGTCATCTGGTATTTTCTTCAATAAGCTTCTGTAACGGGGGAAAATTATTCCACACAAGCTTCTGAGACCTGTTAACACCCGGTAGATTGAGTAACCCTTGGAGACAAGGCAATCTACTGGCTAGGCAGCCTGGAAACAGCTTCCAGACCAATCAACTGCCTGGAAACAGTCCTTGGCTCAATCAACCACCTAGAAACAGTACCTGGACCAATTGCTGTCTTCTGAGAACTATTTCTACCAATATCCGTCACTGCTGCCTTACGAACCAAAACCAGAGAAATAAAACATACCCGAATTATTTCTATACCGACTTCACTTGTGCCAGCCCATCTAGGGCCTATTTGACAAGTACCTCAAAGTCTGTGCCCCTCAGTGGAATTCAGTCTGCACTGAATAATTATTTAGCCATGTCATATCCTTTGTGGAATGAAGTAAGGAATAAATATAGTTCAGAATATATTATTTTGTACATTGTAATGGTTTTGATGTTATTTCTATTCACGCTAGGAATGATGTTATTCCCAAGCCTTGGCTGCACATTAGAACCACCTGGGGAGTTTTAAAAGTCCTGATGCTCAGGCCTCACCACAGACCAATTAAAGCAGAATATTTGTTAAAGTTCCACAGATTATTCTAGTGCACATCTTAAGTTGAAAACAACTGCTTCACTTTATCTTATCTAGATTGTTTGTCAAAGGTATGGCAATTTCTTGTATTTTGTTTTATCCACTCCATGCTGCCTAGTACAGTTTTTCTGCCTAGACTAGGCAAGCAATTGATAGCAAATACACAGGGAGTTACAGAAAGGTGCTAGGATGTGAGGTAAAATCAAGATTATGTCATTCTCTGAGCTCAGTTAGGGAATGTGGAATAGTTGTTAGATCTTGTTCTTGTGGACTCAGATCTGCGTTTGAGGTCCAACTCTATCACCACCTAACTTTCTGTCCTAAAGTAAGGTAATTGTAAAATGGGGAAATAATAGTATCTATTTGAGCCCTGGCCAGCGTGGCTCAGTGGTTAGAGCGTCGCTCTCGCAGGAAGAGTCTCGGGCTCAATTCCCAGTCAAGGGTGAGTGCCTGGGTTGCGGGTTTGATCCCTGCCTCGGTTGGGACACATGCGGGGGTGGGGGCAGCCAGTTTGATGATTCTCTTTCTCTCCACTTCCCTCCCACTTTCTTTGAAAAAGCAGCAGAGTGGAAATCCTCAAGCAAGAGTTAACAACAACAAAAATCTATTTGAGAATAGATTTGACCTAATGTGTCATAAGGATTACATTAGGTAATGTAAGTAAAGCACTCAGTTTGGCCTTGATACATGCTCCATAAATAGCAAACTAAGAATAAAGACAAAATGGTTGAGATGACCAACTTGCTAAGTAATCCTTCCTAAGAGATGATTTGTAACATTAGTGGGGGGCTTACGAAGTGACCTGTAGTAACAGTGTTCAAAGTGTATCATCAGGCATGTTATTTAAACAGAAATGTGATCTAATCAACCCTTCTGTAACTTGACCATTTCAAGTAACATTATAGTGATGGAAGTGTCATTGTCTGCACGGAGAGGCCATAGTTTTTTAAAATTAAAACACCACTATAGAGATGGATTGAAGAAAATAAAACAAAAGGTAGAGAGAGTTGATGGAGCATCTCTAGCACTGTATGGAAGAGAGATTTCTTCCTTGATGGGAGCATTTTTGTCCCGGCTTTGGGAGTATTTCTTGGGTTATTGGAACGATAAGAAACTGTGCTGCTGCTCCAGCTGCAACTTGACTCTTTAGAATCGGGAGGCCCTTTCTGAGACAGGAACTCCTTGGGGAATATCAAGCCTTACCCAATTACAGAGCCTCCTGGATACAGGGGTTAGGACCATATAGCAGCTTGACCTTTTATCCTCAAGAAACTCCTCTCAAAACCCAATGTGTAGTAGGAAAAACTTTCCAAAACTTAAATACATTTACATTTCAGTTTGTTAGGGCAGGAACTTCTCTTTTTGATTAACTTTCACTAACAGCTCCTATGTACGTGAAGGACACACAGTGAACTTGATTGTCCCAGTATCTAAAAGAAGCCTTAGAGAGTTGATAATAGATCTATTAACTTTTTCAAGCTGTTCAGCTACTGGCTTAAGGGATTTCACTTTTGCAAGTTTGTAGCACCTGCCCTTCCTAGCATTCTCACAGATATGTATCATTGATCATAAATGAAATTAGAAATTTCTCCTACTAGGAATGCAGAGAGAGGCTCTAAGTGCATTCTAAAAATAGAAGGCCAGGAAAATTAATTAATTAATTAATTAATTAATTAATTAAATAAAATAAAAAATAAAAATAGAAGGCCAGGGTGAAGGGGATCAACAAGGGAAGAAAAGAGGACATCTGTAATACTTTCAACAATAAAGATTAAAAAAAAAAAAATAGAAGGCCATGCCCAGCTGGTGTGACTCAGTGGCTGAGTGTGGACCTATGAACCAGGAGGTCATGGTTCGATTCCCAATCAGGGGCTCAACTGTCAGCTCAATTGATGATTCTTATCTCTCTCTCCCTCTCCCTTCCTCTCTCTGAAATCAATAAAAACATATATATTTTTAAATAGGCCATTTTTTATATCACCAAGAAAATAAAACATTATTTAATGAATTCAAACTATTTTCTAAATGATGTTATTGTGTCCTCACCGTTATTGCAGCCCTTTAATAAATTTTACTTAATAATACCCCTGTAGTTTGAGACAGCTAATTATAACAGTAATATGCATAGTTTTATTTCCCAGGATATGGATAACATAGACTCAAAATTTAATCTTGTCATGAATATATACTACAAATGTAATATACAATGATAATTTTTTATATAAACTTCTAATTGTTCCAATTGCATTTGCTGATTTGATTCTCCTTTCCCCCACTGAATTTCCCTGGCACCTTTGTTGAAAACCAATTAACTGTACATGTGTGAGTCTAGTTCTGAACTCTATTCTGTTTCATTGATCTATTTATACCAATTTCACTCTGTCCTGATGACTATAGCTTTTTGGTAATTCTTGAAATCAGGTAGTAGTCCTTCAACTTTCTCCATTTTATTTATTTATTTATTTTAAACATATCTTTATTGATTTCAGAGAGAGGAAGGGAGAGGGAGAGAGAGAGAGAAACATCATCAATGATGAGGGAGAGTCATTGATCAGCTGCCTCCTGCACACTCCCTGCTGGGGATGGAGCTTGCAACCAGGCATGCGCCCTGACTGGGAATCAAACCACGATCTCCTGGATCATAGGTCAATCTTCAACCTCTGAGCCACGCTGGCTGGGCCTTCCTTGTCAACTTTTGCTTTCATATACTGTACTTTGAAGCTCTGTTATTAGGTGCACACACAATTAGGATTGTTATGTCTTTTTTATTAACTGACCTTTTTATCATCACAATATTGTTCTTTATCCCTGGAAACACTCTTTCTTTAAATCTACTTTGCCTGATATATACAAATACTCATTTTCTGATGCTTATTGTTTGCATGGTGTAGACTTTTTACACTTTTTAATAGCCAAACTGTGTCTTTATATTTAAATGCATTTCTTGTAAGCAGCATATAGTTGGGTCTCGCTTTTTATCCATCTGACAACCACTGTCTTTTCATTGCAGTGTTCAGCCCATTTATATTTGGTATAATTATGTTGCAGGTGGATTTAAATCTACCACCTTGCTATTTGTTTATTTGTCCCCTCTCTTCTTTGTTCCTCCTTTTAGGTCTTCTTTTGGGTTGAGTATTTTTTTGTATTCCAGCCTATCTTCTCTATTGGCTTTTTAGATAATATTTTTAAGTGATTACTTAAGATTATAATATGCATCCTTAATTCATCACAGTCTACCTTGAATTGATATTATACCACTTCATGTATAATGTAAGGCCCTTCCAACAGTATATGATAATAATTTTTTTATAAAAGTTGTATCTTTTTTGAAACTTCAAATTTATATATACATATTTATCAAAACACATCAAATGGAACACTTAAGATGTTTGCATTTCACTATATATGACTTTTGCCACAAAAAATAAAATAAACCAACATTAAGCTCTAGTTAATGACATGCAAAATGAAGTGTCCAGGAATGAAGTTTACTGATGTCTGCAACTTACTTTGATACACATCAAAAAATACAATGAATTTGTAAATGGCAAGAAGAATGACTAGATGGATAGATATGTGACAAGGCAGATATAGTGAAACATTACTTGTAGAATATAGGTGATTCTTTCCATTTTTCTCTTTGAAAACTTTCATAATAAAATATTGTATAAAAAAGTCAATCTTCTAATTCAACATGAAAATTAAAATTTAATCTACTTTGTAATGTCAATTAACTATTGAATGAAACCTTAAGAGCAGAAAAGAATTATGCACATAAATTTTGTTCTGCTGATGACCTTCTTAATTTCAGACTTGGCCTGAGTCCTAAATTCACAACACTGTCTGCAAAGCTGTACAAGCTGTCACCCTTGCCTACATTTCCAGTCTCACCCCTCTTCTCTTCACTCTTTGCACACGCAGCATAAGACCTTCAGTTTCCTGAATGCCCTGGGGTCCTGCTTACCTGAGGCCTCAAGGCCTCCACATAAAATATTTCCTTGCCTGGAATGCTGCCTTCCCTAAGCTCAGCTTCTTTTTTGAAAAATTGTGTTCATCATTTAGATTTCAACAGAAACGTAATTTCCCCAGTGAAGCAATCCCTGATCTCCCAAAGTAGGTCAGGTTCCTACCCTGGAGGAACTGTGGGAAACACCTCCCAGGGCCTGAATGGCTCTGAAGCCAGCACAGAACCACGGGATTTTCCTAAAGAAGGCAGATGTCATCAACAGGCCTGTGACCTTTGTAAGTTGCCCTTAAGTAAGGCATTCCCCTTCCTAGAAATAAGGAAGAGCGAGTGTAACATCTAAAAGTCCCCGATCAAAAGCCTGTTTTGGTTTAGAAATCATGCTTGCTGGCTTTTTATGTTATATAATAAAAAGAGAAATATGCCCCCTCAGTGCCTTAATGAGAAGTAAGAGAGTTGTAATTGGATATTACCATGGAACCACAACTTCTGCTGGGAAGAAGCAGGCAGGACCACCGGCACAGGCACACACACACACACACACACACACACACACACACACACGCCCAGAATCATAGTCCCGCAGCTCGTGCCACAGCTCATCAGCAGGCTGCGAGCAGAGTCCCCAGCGTGGGGGGGGAGGCATCTGCCCACAGTCACAGGCAGGACCATCTGAGCAACTACAGAGCTCCACCTTCAGTCAGAGGTTAAGAAGCAGTGCCATTCACTACAACTGATAGTGATAAATTGGAGTAACAGTGGAACAAAAGGCAGGTAAAAACCTTGGCGTGGCCCCGCCTTTTGGTGCCAAGTTGTCTGTTTCATTGTAAGTAAAAGCTGTAGAGTAAGATCTGACTCTGATTAGAAGGGAAGCAGCTCCAAGTTCAACAAAGCCTGGAGCAACCCTCCATGACGTGTTGCAGAAGTGCCCTACACTTCTCTTTGTAAAACTGACTCAAAGTCCTTTCTTCAGTGTTTCTCTTCACCATCGGAATCTAAGCTCCACGAGGGCAGAAACACGTTTGTCTTGTTCCCTGCACTATCTTCAGCCAGTAATGCATAGTAGAACTCAGTAAAGATTTGTTGAAAAGGGAATCTCTCTCTTCTTTATTACAATACCATTTTGTAAGTCCCATGACTATCCTAAATACCATCTTATTGTTTGTATTTGTCACTGTATTCATTCATCTATTCTGTCATTGAATCAGTTATTTAACTGATATTTATACAACATCTGCTAAGCATCAAGGAAGCTAATATTAGTATTACTGAGTCCCTACCCTTAAGAAGCTCATAATCTATAAGAGGCCCACAGATTAGCAAATAACCACCATACAATACGGAAGCACCACAGCAGAGTGTATGAAGGGGACTATAGACATGGTAGCTAAAGTAGCAACAAGGAATCATTTTCCCTTACCAAATTAGCAAATATTTTTTTAAATAGTAATAGTCAGTCCCCCTGCCTTGTTCCTTTCTAACAGAATCCCAATTTTTCTTCCGGTATTCATGCCTCCTCATTGCAGCCAGGCGACTCAAGACAAACTGACTTGATCCTCGGCTCCAAAGGTTGATTCCAAATAAACCGAAGATCATAATCTCATCCAGTGGAACGGTTCAAGAGCCCAAGTTGTTTGTTTGTTTGTTTGTTCTTAAATATATCTTTATTATTTTAGAGAGGAAGAGAAACATCAATAATGAGTCATTGATCAGCTGCCTCCTACAAGCCCCCAACTGGAGATGGAGCCCACAACCCAGGCCTGTGCCCTGACCGGGAATCCAACCGTGATCTCCTGGATCCTAGGTCAATGCTCAACCGCTGAGCTATGCCGGCTGGGCTAGATCCCAAGTTTAAGCCAAGTTTAGGGTTAGGGTTCAATTTCCCCAGGAACTATTCTATGTCTAGGAAGAAGCACATGACCTAAAAAATGTCCCAATCAGACTGAAGGTGGAAGTTTATTTCATTGTTAGGATAGCATTTCTTCCCTGCTCTTACTGGAGCAAGGAAGCAGGCTGCCCCCGCCTGTTACCTGAGGGCGCCTGAGGACAGTGTCGGCCCTTAAAAGGGGTGAGGGTGTGGGGAATAGATATGAGATAACTGTAGAAAAATAAAGTAGACACCCAAATTATAGCATACCCTGAGAGTGCCCTACTTTTGTGACTTCTGTTATAACAATAATAGTGATTATCATATATTCCTTATTGTTTAAGATCACTTGAGTTGTTGCTTGCATCCAGAAGTGTCCTAACTGACCAAGCAAAGGCATCCTGAAACTGTGTAATAATATGGGGAAATGTTTACGTTAATACCACCAGCCAAAAAATGTCAAATAGAAAATAATATTCGAAGAACAATTATAACAATATTAAAAAGTCTATGGGAGCCCTAGCTGGGCTGGTTCAGTGGTTAGAGCGCGGGTCCCTCTCTATCTCTCTCCCCTGCTCTCTCTGAAAAAGCAATGGGAAAAATATCCTTGCGTGAGGATTTTAAAAAAAAAAGTCTATAGGAATAGTTGCAAAAATACCAATAACAATTGAATTGGATAGATGTACTATTGAGCATTATTTTTCAAGATCTCCCAATTTTCTATGATAAATATATGTTATTACTATGGTGAAAGTATTTGAAATGTTTCGGAAGCACAGAGGGGTGAATACCTAACTCCACCCTGAGAAGTCAGAGCGGGCTTTTCTAGGAAGTGATGGGACCTGACGCTAACGGGTGTCATTCACCACAGGAAAAAAAGAGGCAATTCCAGGTCACACTTACTTCCTTTGTTAAGTTTGGGCAAATTAACTCTTATTAGCTTCAGTTTCCTCATTTTAAACTAGGGATAATATTACCTACCTCAAAGAGTTTGGTTGGAATTTTAAATTATCATCATCATCATCATCATATTGATGTTATTGTTATGTCAAAGGCAAAGAGTCCTGAAAGTGCATCTCTGGTTCAGGGACATTTGAATATTATAGCATGTGTGGAGTATAGGGCACAGGGCAGAGATGGAGCTGAAAGTGAGGCAGCAGGCAGATCATAAAGGGTGGGCCCTGTTTGTCATATGAAGGATAGAGCTTCAAATAATCTTGAAGCCTTACTTTGTTTGGGAAAGTCTGATTGAGAGGTCGCCTGAGATTGTTCTTGGATTCCACCTGGGCCCACTGCAGTTGCTTTGACTTGTACTGAGACTGATTCACACCACCTCTATTACCAAATGCCTGAAAGAAGGCAACTAGGTAAATACCCCCAGGGCAGGTACATTCTTACCTTGAGAAAGTTAATTTGTACTTTGCACCAGCAAGCTCTCAGGGAGGCAGAGCAGCTGCAAACCTCCCAGAACAATTGGGAGAGGCCATTCTGAGAAGGGATGGGATGGCCCTTCGCAAAGGACATTGGGGAGGTGGTAGCACCAGCACAGGATGCTGTTATGGAAACCTGAAGGCAAGAAAACTTGGTTTTCCTGTAGGAAGGATGCTGCCAAGTCGCGTTTTGTCTTGCATGGTAAAGGAACTTGTACCTTTTGCCTGTGGTGTTTATAGCACCTTTTCACCACCTTCATTACCCTTTGACAATCATGTCCTGTGCCAAGGAATTTGTTTTTTTCCTGTAGGCTGTTGGTTCTTCCCTCTCGTTGAGCCATAGACCTTTTTGAGAATGTGATGAAAGCTACAGGCGCTCTCCCAAGCAATGGACCATTTTCATATCATTTGTCTCCACAACTTCAGAGGGTTTCTGGTCCCTTATCCATTTATCTGCTAAATGCCTGTGGACCAGAAGTTATCTCTGCTGCAGAGAATGCTGAGTCATGGGAAGTTTTTAAGAAAAGGAGTGACCAATCCCTCCAGGAGTATGATGAAAAGTGACTTTGGAGGTAGATGGAGTGAAGCTGAGACTAAGGGCAGGAAAACCGCTTATGAGGCCACCACAAAAGTCCAAAGGCTTGAGCTAAAATAGTGCCTATGGAAAAAGGGAGAAGGTGACAGCTTGGCAAGGAAGAATATACCAGTCTTTGTCACTAGATATGTGGGAGGTGGGTGCACAGCACTTGAGGGAGAGGATGGGCTTTGGGAATCCCTGTTTATCTTCACTGACCATGGGTGAAGCTTTCGGGTTGCCAGGATGGTAAATCCTAAGGTCTCTACGTGCCATATCCCCACAAGAACAGCAGCCAAAAGTTTCCAATCTGGCAAATATTTATAAGCTATAATATTAAGCAATGAAAATAACAGAATAAATTTATTAAAAGTTCTATAAATCTCGTGTGTCAACTTTTAACAAAACACAAAACCAGGAACAATTTCTCAGAAAGCATCATTTTATATCATAACAGTAATCTGTTCTTTTGATAATAGTAGTTGAAGTAGCCACCTAGAAACAATCAATTTTAAAAAGAACATAGAGTACTTCTATAAAGATTTATTACCAGTATAGATTTCCTATTTCAACTTAATGACTCACCGCAAGATCCTTTAGAACTGGAAGGCTCTGTACTTTGCAAGATTGCCAAAGCTAGTCACAGATTGATTCCCCTGAGTGTACTTGGAAAGAACCTGCTGTGTAAATCTGAATACTGGAAACCTGTAAACCATGAATCTTTTCCAATCTAGTTTTCCTATTAATGTTGCCTAGTGCTTAAGAGTAGAATCACGAATTGGGGGAACTATGGGACCCTTACGGTGCTAAATTTCTGTGCAAAAACTCTTACTGAACCTACATTCAGAGGATCTGCCACCGATTTAGCAGGAATGGAAGCAGAGAACCAGGTCCATGGGCAGGCAGACCTGACTTCACGACCACAATTACCAGGACCCATGAGTTTGAGTTGGGTAGATATTTCAGGAGTTCTTGAATTTATTATAGGAAGGGGACATTGAAAAGGAAAATCCTTCTTGAGTAAAATGCATCATTATAGACAGTGTGATAAGTGTTGTAAAGGAATGCACATGGTACTATGATAACATCTAATGGGGGGTTGACTTGGTCTAGGAATGTTAAAGAAGTTTTCTTGAGGTGACTCATTCAGTTATCTATTGCTGCACAACAACCTACTCCAAAATGTAATGGCTTACAACAGCCGCCTTGAAGAAGAACCATTTATTTGCTCACAGTGTTGTCATTTAGGCTCAGCTCTGCTGGTCCATTTCTTGGCTGGTCTTGGCAGTCACTCATGTGGCTGTATTGAGCTGGCACATAGGCTGGGATACAGCTATGTTTCTTTCCTGTAGTCTCTCCATTTGGTCTCTTCAGTAAGGGAATCAAACCTTTTATATGTTGGCTCAAGAGCATAAGAGCAGTCATTAGGGAGAAAAAGGGACATCTGTAATATTTTAAACAAACAAAAAAGAGCACAAGAGTAGAAGCTGCCACCTTTTTTAAGAATTAGGCTTGAACCTGGCACAGCATCATTATGTGCTGAATCCAATTGGTTACAGCAGTCAGAGGGCCAGCCCAGAGTCAAAAGGAGGGGACCACACAAGTGCAGGAAGGTGTAATTCATCCAGGGCCACGTTGTAATAAACTACCAGAGTGATGTTAGAGATCTGGAAAATGAGTTAACTGAGCAAAGAGAGCTGAAGAATGTTCCAGGCAGGGGCGATAGTACATGCAAAGCGATTACGGCAGAGGGACACAGGAGCTCCGAGTGACTGAAAGAATACCAGTGTGGCTGGAATGCAGAAATCAAGGGAAAAGTGGCTACTGTCAGGAAAGGGCCATCCCAGGCCATGCCATTGCATCCCTTAGGGATCTTCTATGTGCAGGTGGTAAAATCCCAAGGAAACTGGCTTAAGCAAAAACATAAAAAACAAAAGAATAAACAAAACTAAAAGAGAGAAAGAATTTATTAGTTCACATTCCTGAAAAGGCCGAGGCCCAGTTCATTTCAAGTATGGCTATACACAGGTCTTCCAATGATGTCACCAGGAATTTGTCTCCCTCCACCTCTTAGCAGTATTTTCAAACAGCTTCTCCTATTTAAGTCCTGTAGAAAAGAGAGTCCCTTTCTCTGACTGAACAATGTTTCAGGATGGTATCAGCATCAGCTTGGAACCCGATAAGAATCAGATGGCACATTCAAATTAGGATTATTTTAACAGAATTTATTTACCACGGGGCTATTTCGGTGGTGTGCTGGAGCTGGCTCACAACAACTTACAAAGCTGATTCTTAGCATTTCCTCCCAACTCTGTGTTTAGTGACTTCAATTGGTAGCTTGAAGTGGGCCATGATGGGAATAGTTACCCATCACCCCAACTGTTTACCAGCACACCCCTGGCCTATTTACAAAGGTGTAGGAATCCCACAAGGACCCAGGACTGATAGCAGCAGAGGTTCAAAGGAATAAGGGGAGAGAAAGATTACCAGAGGTTACCAGAATTCAGCAGGAGCAGTGACCTTTAGTTAAGGGACAAAAGGACCTGGTGGATAAATACCTTGACCTTAACTTTCTGGAAAGAAAAAGCTAAGATGACACAATTGATTGTTAAATCAGTTAATATTATTAAGATGTGGAGTATTTTGCTGCCAATTTATTTGCCTAAGGCTAAAAAGTACAGTGCTATCTTGGGAAAGTCCCCATGCCTCCTTGCTGGAAACTCCCTTGGCCAGATGGCTTAGGGAGCCAGTTCCATTCTGTCATGAACTTCCTCCTTCACCTAGTTTCAGGTTCACTTCTACATGTAAGATTAAGAATTGCCATTGATATGGAAATTTAGTATATAAAAAAATGGTGTTTCAAAATAGTGGAGAAAAGATAAAGCAGTCAATAAGTAGCGCTGAAACACTGATCTAGTCATTTGGAAAATAAAATAAAATAAAATACCAAGATCATATGTTTACAGGCAGGAGAGAAAGCCTTAAAGAAAACACAAAAAGCAAAAATCATAAAGTAATAACTAGGTAGGAGATATTTGTATGCATAGATAGATGTGCATATAGATATTTACATAAGTATTTATTACACAAAATATATATAAAGAGCTACTAAAGATCAAAAATAAAAACGCAGCCCTGGCCTATTTGGCTCAGTGTTTGAAGTGTCGGCCCTCAGACTGAAGGGTTCTGGGTTTGATTCCGGCCAAGGGCACGTACATTGGAGGCAATCAATCTATGTGTCTCTCTCACATTGATGTTTCAATACATATATATATTTCCCTTCCACTCTTTCTGAAAAGAAATGGAAAAAATATCCTCCGGTGAGGATTTTAATTAATTAATTAATTGATTGATTTAATTAAATAAAGAGGCAAACACTCTAATAGAATAAAAGGGGGAAAGAATGTAAAAAACCAGTCTTATGAATAGATGTTCAATTTCATTAGTAATCATGGAAATAAGAATCTAATTTCTACCTATTTGCTTGGCAAAATATAAACATTTATTATGTGAAGTGGTATACAAAATATACACACATATGTGTAAAGGTACAAGGAAATGGGTAGTCTCAACCACTGCCAGAGGGAGTATAAATTGTTATGGTCTTTTCAGCAGCAAGCTGACAATACTTTTTAAATTAAAATGTGCATATCTTATGCTCTAGCTTTACTACTTCTCAGTGTCTACCCAGTAGAAATGATGAGACACATACACAAAGAGACATCTGCAAGGATCTTCATCCCTGCATTTATTGAAAAATGAAAAACTGTAAAAAAACTAAATATCCATCAGTAAGAAAATGCTAGGGGTCTGTCCATGCTACAGAATGCTATATGGCTATTGTAAGCAACAAGAATGACACTAGGTGTTAGTCTGGTGGGGTCAGACCAGGCCTGGGTTCAGCAACCCCAATACTTGGGTTCTGGCTAGGAAAGAATTCAGAGCCAAGACCTGAACTATATGAGAACATTTATTTGGTATTGGTTGGCACCAGGGCAGGGGTCATTATCCAATGCAGCTGGTACTGAGGTCAGCCATGGCTGGTTTTGTTGCTTTTCTGGGCCTGGATCTGAAATACAACTGAGGCCTAGATGTTACCTCTAGGGAGGAAAGGTCTGGGAGTCCAAATCACATGACCAGTGATATGCTAGGGGAGGAAAGGCCACCCTGGGGTTGAGGTTCTCCCCTACAATTGTCCTTTGCTAGGCATCCAGGGCCTTCCACCCTGATGACCTTCTGTACCTAACCCATTGCTCTTGCTCTGCTCATGTCTGTCACACTGCCTATCACAAAGTAATATCATTAAAATGTCCATACTACCCAAAGCAATCTATAAATTCAATGCAATTCCTATTAAAATGCCAACAGCATATTTCACAGAGCTAGAAAAAATAGTACAAAAATTTGTATGGAACCAAAAAAGACCCCAAATAGCTGCAGCAATCTTGAGAAAGAAGAACAGAGTTGGAGGGATCACTTTACCAGATATCAAACTATACTACAAAGCTATTATAATCAAAACAGCCTGGTATTGGTACAACAACAGACATATAGATCAATGGAATAGAACAGAAACCCTCCAAAATAGACCCATGCCGTTATGATCAGTTAATATTTGATGAAGGAAGCAAGAGCATACAATGGAGTAAAGGCAGTCTCTTCAATAAGTGGTGCTGGGAAAATTGGACAGGTAGGTGCAAAAAAATGAAACTAGACCACCAACTTACTCCATACACAAGAATAAATTCAAAATGGATAAAAGACTTCAATATAAGTCACAAAACCATAAAAATCCTGGAAGAAGACATAAGCATTAAAGTCATAGACATCTCACATAGTGGAAGTTTCACCAATACATCTCCTAGGGCAAGAGAAGCAAAAGAAAAAATAAACATATGGGACTATATCAAACTAAAAAGCTTCTGCACAGCAAAAGAAATCATCCCCAAAATACAAAAGAACCCCACGGTCTGGGAAAACATATTTGCCAAGGAGGCATCTGATAAGAGGCTAATTTCCAAAGTGTATGAAGTTGTACAGCTGAACAAGAGGAAGACAAACAATCTGATTTCAAAATGGGCAAAGGACCTAAATAGACACTGCTCCAAAGAGGACATACAGATGGACAAGAGATATATGAGAAAATGGTTAACGTCAATCATCAGAGAGATGCAAATTGAAACCACAATGAGGTATTACTTCACACCTGTCAGAATGGCTCCATCAACAAGCAACAAATGACACATACTGGCGAGGGTGTGGAGAAAGGGGAGCCCTGGTACACTGCAGGTGGAAATGCAGACTGGGGCAGCCACTGTGGAAAACAGTATGGAGGCTCCTCAAAAAATTAAAAATGGAGCTGCCTTTTGACCCAGTGATCCCACTCCTAGGAATATATCTTAATAATCCTGAAACACTAATCAGAAAGAATTTATGCACCCCTATGTTCATAGCAGCACAATTTACAATAGCTAAGATCTGGAAGCAGCCCAAGTGCCCATCAGTAGATGAGTGGATAAAAAAGCTGTGGGACATTTACACCATGGAATACTATGCAGCTATAAAGAAGGATCTTGTACCATTTGGGACAGTGTGAATGGACCTGGAGAATATTATGCTAAGCAAAATTAGCCAGGCAGAGAAAGACAAACATCACATGATCTCACTTATATGTGGAATCTAAAGAATATAATAAACTGATGAACAAAATAGATTCAGTTACATGAAGACATGGATCAAACTGAGGAATCTCAGAGGGAAGGGAGGGTGGGGGTGGGGAGAGATTAACTAAAATATTTATATGCATATATGCATAACCCATGGACACAGACAATAGTGTGTTGAAGGCCTGGGGAGAGGAGTGGGTAAGGGATGGAAGGGGTCTGTGGGAAAAAATAGGGGACATCTGTAGTATTTTGAACAATAAAAAAAAAGGAATGAGGCCTAGCCCTGGGCCCGTGTGGCTCAGTGGTTAGAGAGTTGCCCTGTGCACCAAAGGGTAATCAGTTTGATTCTCCGTCAAAGGCAAACACCAGGGTTGCGGATTTGATCCTCATCCCCAGTCAGGGTGTGTGCAGGAGACAACCAGTGGATCTGTCTCTCTCACACGGATGTTTCTCTCTCTATCTCTCTCCCTCTCTCTCTCCCCCTTCTCCTCCCTTCCACACTCTAAAACTCAATGGAAAAAAATATCCTCAGGTGAGGATTAACAACAACAACAACAAAAATGCGGTCTACCTATATGGACTGACATGGAAAACTCTCAAGAATGAAAAGAATAAAATACAGTATGGCAAAATAAAAGTAAAAATACAAACAAAAACTTACCCCCAAAACAAAAATATGTGTATTTCTATAAGAAAAAGGCCTGCCTGGCCTAGCGTGGCTCAACGGTTGAGCATCAACCTAGGATCCAGGAGATCACAGTTGGATTCCCAGTCGGGGCACATGCCCGGGTTATGGGCTCGATCCCCAGTGGGGGGCGTGCAGGAGGCAGCCGATCAATGACTCTCATCATTGATGTTTCTCTCTCTCTCCCTCTCCCTTCCTCTCTCTGAAATCAATAAAGATATGTTTTTAAAAAAGAAGAAAAAAAATTTAAAAACCTGGAAAAATGAGTAGTTATTCATCTTTGGGGGGCATAAAAGGATTGGAGTTGTTTATCAATGGAGAATTTAACTTTATCTGTAGTGTTTGATTTCTTTATGATGAGAATGAATTATTTTTTGTGTAATCACAACTTTTCAAAAATATTTTTTAAATGTCATATTTTGTCTTTTTAAAGTGGCTTTATTGAGATATAATTCACATATCTGGAACTGTACAATTCAGTTATTTTTTTAGTATATTCACAGAGGTGTGCAACTGTAACCATTACATAATTGTAGGACATTTTCACCATCCCAAAAAGAAATGGTCACTCCCTGTCCATCACCCACCCCACCCCCAACCTTAGGCAACCACAAATCTACTTTCTAATTCTACATATTTTCTTTTATTGGACATTTCATATAAATAAAATTAAACGAAAAAGAAATTTAAACAATATGTGTTTTGTATGTGTCACTGGCTTCCTTCACTTAGCATAATGTTTTTTCTGTTTGTTTTTTTAGGGGGGATTGTTTTTAATCCTCACTTGAGGATATTTTTTCCATTGCTTTTCAGAGAGCGGAAGAGAGACAGAGAGAAAGAAAGAGAGAAAGAGAAATATTGATGTGAGAGAGACACATTGATTGGTTGCCTCCTGCATGCTCTCCAGCCAGGAATCGAGCCTACAACCGAAGTACGTGCCCTTGACCAGAATGGAAACGGGGACCCTTCAGTCTGCGGGCAGACACTCTAACCACTGAGCCAAATTGGCTAGGGCCAGCATAATGTTTTTAAGGTTCATGCATGTTACAGCATGCATCAGAATTTCATTTCTTTTTATATAACACTCCATTATATAGATATACCACATTTTGTTTTTCCATTCACCAGTTAATAGACATTTAGGTTATTAACACCTTTTGGCTATTATAAATAATACTGCTGTGAACATTTGTGTGCAAGTTTTTGTGTGGTCACAGGTTTTTGTTTCTCTTAGGTATGCTCCTAGGAGTGAAATTGCTGCGTCATAAGGTAACTCTATGTTTAACATTGTGAGAAAGTGTCATACTCTTTTCCAAAGCAACTGTAGTATTTTACTTTCTCACCACATGATTTGTCTTTTGAAAACTATACTGAGAGGCAATGGTTATTTCCCTTCATTTAAACTACCGCAAAAAAGTTTATGTTTATATATATTAAACTTTATATATATGTCATATATATGTAATTTACAGTAAAGAGCAAAACCCTAGGTAAGTACCATGCTGGGAAGGCCCCTGGGCTGGGAGGGGAGGAAAAGGTAACAGCTAGAATCTGGCAGAGTCATTGGCTAGAGCAGTCTTCAAGGGCAAGGGAGATGACCCAAGACAATTCCAGCCAAACAATTCCAGGAAGACTCTTTCTGCTGGATGGAGGAGATACTTGGGTCCCGGAAATCCTGTTTGGCTCCATAAGGTAAAGGTTCAGAAAGGCCTGGGGCATAAGAAAGATGATTACAGATAGGGTCAAGTTTCAGGGGAAAGGGGCCTGCTGAGAATCAGAACCAGGTGCAAGGTTGGTAGAACCAGTTTTGACAGCCTGTCAGCCAGAGTTGAAGGCTAGGCTCTAGTCCCTGAAGAATACCAGGCATAGAAGAGATGCCCTTACAGTCATGATGGGAACTGGGTGGCTATCAGACACAGGCATGCGGGCACTAGGGACCATTTCCCGACTGCCTAGTTGGGAAGGTCACTTTAATAGGCCAGGCCACAGCTTCTCTGTGACCTGGACTGTATGGCAATATCATAATCAGCACAGCAGGTAGGAGGTATGGAGCAGGGAGGGGCTGATAGTTATATATATAGCACAGCAATGACAAGTTTCAAAGAACTTTCACACACTCTAGCTCATTCTTTCCCAACCTGGTAGGCTGGCTTGCCCAAGGATTGCTATTATCTCAAAACTTCTTAATTGCCATGTATAACTTGAAATGAATTTTTACAACTCTTTCCCAACCCTACAGTTAGGATATAATTGAGAGCTTCAGCTCCCCAGGATGGAAGTTCCTCAAAATGATATTCTTTAAATAGTTATTCAACATTTCTAAATGGAAAATGTATTAAATTATATTTTATCAATAAAAATTATTTACTTAAGATTAACTTGGTCTTTCATTTCCACTAGCCAATGTCAAGTTACATGTCCTGGACAAAAATCAGCACAGTAATTCCCACTTTCTGTGTTTCTTATTCTCGCTACAGTTTCCTTCTGTGATGTTTTTTGTAGGGTTTTCTTTGAACCAGATAACTTCATGTAAGGTATATTACAGAGATTAAAATGTAGATAAGAAAACAAGTTATTTGCTTCTGGTTAGCTAAGGCCATCCCTTCCATTCGCTCCAGGAATTCAGTTGATGAAGCAGCTTATATGTGCAATCCCAAAGCATTCCAAAGGTGAGGCAAAGTGGTGAGGAGACTTGTTTTTCTTGTCTTTAAATTCCACTCAAGGGCACTGTTTACTTTAATATGTCAAGGCAAATTTTACAGACGTAAAATTGTTAGAAGCTGTATGTGGAAAACCTGAGTTTGCAGACACTGTATTCTAATGTATTCTGCAATGATTTGTGTGTCTTAGAGGCACCTCAGGCAGCTGCCTGGCTGGCTTGACCCTTAATGCAGCTCTGCCTGCAATATTTACATATTCAGTAGGCACAGACTCTTGGAGTCACGGATTCTATATTTTAATGCATGCTATATAAAGAAGTATTTCCTTTTATTTTTGTTGGACAGACTGTCAGGCTTCAAGCAATGTTACCTATTTCTATTTTTTCAGGATTTGAGAAAATAACCCATGATTATTCTTTATAAATTTAAAGCTAACTATTTTTGTAAGCTGAATCGTTTTTATTTTTACCGCCCTACATAATTCTCACTGCCTTTGATCATTTTTAATGTCCTTCTCTGGAACTTTTCTAGCTCTGTCATATCTTTGAGAAGCAGAGACCAGAACCCAATATTCATTATATAAAATATTCCAAGGCCAGGCATGCCTTCAATTACAGATACTTCTCTTTTTCAACAACCCCCATATCTGTTTTCAATCATTTCCCCTGACACATCTCCCAGACCTGTGCTTGTCAAAGACAGGACCTTCTTTGAGAATCCATGACTGGTCCCTCCATTTAGCCATGAGCTGAATCCAGTGAAAACAAAAAACACACTTGAGACCATACTCTTTCCTTTATCAAAATTGATTGAAGTTTAAGAATGTGCCAGGCATTGTGCTATGAATGTAGAGGTGGGGATAGGCAGTGGTTTCAAATATTAATAAAAAGCAACAGCTCCTAAGAATCATAAAATCTAATGAAGGAAACCTGTGATTTTAAAATGACATACCTACACGTAAATGCTATGGGATTCAGTCAATCTTTCTGGGAGGTTTTATCTGTTTCCTGTTACTGCTGTAACAATGTTTTTTTCCATTTCAGGTCCTCCATTATTATTCCCTCTGATTTTCTGGTTGGTGTTCATGCAGTTACCAAAAAGGGTCACTTCCTTTGACCCCTTTGGAGGTCTCCAGCTTCCTGGCCGGGTCCTCCTTCTTTCATACTTTTTCTGAGTTTTATTCAGTTGTCTGGAGAAGATTCATAAGCTGATTCTTCTTCACCTATTTTAAATCCATTGGAATGGATTTCTTTGTCTTCTCTCAGTGCATCAGACAGGCAGGGCTTCTTGTTAGGTTTCACATTTGGGGATAGAGTCACCCCAAATCTTTCCATTTGCTTTAGAGGTAGAGAAATGTTGCCTAGGAGGTTGCTCTGGAATACATCTTCCACTTGAACTTGTCTCTTAGGTAATTTAGTCTCAGCTTGGAACTTCCCACTTTATCATTGTCCACAGATTGTTTTCCTCCTGTGGCTCTCACTTTCTCTACAAAAAGGAGCTGGGTGCACATTTTCATCAGTATTTGGAGAGGGGAATAAAGAGAAGGTGTGGCCCTCAGAGGGCAGATGCACACACCACAGAGCGTGGGCTAGTTCCGGCAGCAAAACGGCACCAAAATGTTACCGGCGACTAGACCTCAGTTCATCAACCTTGATACTTGAGTTCTGGCTAAGAAAGAATTCAGAGTCAAGACCCAAATACAAGCAAAAGTTTATTTAGAAATTCACAGTGGTGGAAGAAGTGAGCCAGCTGGGCTGCATGGGCTTAGGAAACAAGTTACAGAGGCAAAAGAAGGGCCCTTGGAACTTAGGAGAAAGAAAGAAAGAATATATGTGCCTGGGGGGAAGGAGAGATATACTCAAGAGAGAGAGCCACTGCTGTAACAAATTACCACATCCTTAGTGGCTTATTTCAATACAAATGTATTTTCTCACAATTCTGAAGGTCAGAAGTCAGAAATAAGTCTTAACGGTTAAAATCAAGCTGTTGACAGGACTGGTTCTTTCTGGAGGTAACAGAGGAGAACCCATTCCTTCCCCCTTCCAGCTTTCAGAGGCTGCCAACATTCTCTGGCTCATGGCTGCATCACTCCAATCTCTGCTTCCATCATCACATTACCTTCTCCTCCTTTCTCTGACTGTCCTGCCGTCCTCTTCTGAGGACACTTGTGATTACTTTGGACCTACCGAATAATGCAGAATACTCTCCCATCTCAAGATCCTTAATTTAATCACATTTGCAAAGTCCTTTTACTATGTAAATAACATATTCATAGGTCCCAGGACCAGGGTGGACATCTTTGGGGAGCCATCCCTGTGCTTACCACAGAAGTCAAGAGAGCAATGACTTCAAATGACACTTGAATTTCAAGTGGTAGCAATAGCTAACATTTATTGGGCCTTCACTCTGCCCCAGGCACTGCTAAGTGCAATGCGTGTACTTTCTTATTCAATCTTTACACTAGCCCTTGGAGGTGGTAGTTATTATCTCCATTTTACAGATGAGGAAAGTGAAGCTCCAGAGGTTGAATAACTTGCCCAACATCCCAGTTAACAAGTAGATTCAAGTGACAGCATCTGACCTAGACCTTTTGCTCCAAAACCCTATTCTGTACCTATAAAAAGAGAAATGAAGAAGGGCATTCCAGGACAGTACATTAAACAGTATATTAAAAGGCCTGGAAGCCTGAAAGAGCACTGAGTCTGCAAGTTATAACTGCGGTGAGGGTGTGAATGGGGAAAAAACGGAAAACAGAGATGGGAAGGGAGATGGAGATAGGGATTTGATGATGATAGACTCCATAGAAGGAGGGGATTTCTCTTTCTCTCAGTAATGATGAATCGTTAAAAGATTTTATTTATTTTATTTATTTATTTTATTATTTTAAAAATACATCTTTATTGATTTCAGAGAGAGGAAGGGAGAGGGAGAGAGACAGATAGAAACGTCAATGTCATTATCGGATGCCTCCTGCACGCCCTTGACTGGGGATTGAACCCACAACCCAGGCGTGTGACCTGACCAGGAATTGAACCGCAATCTCCAGGATCCTAGGCCGACGTTCTACCTCTGAGCCACGCCTGGCCAGGCATTAAAAGATTTTAGAAAGGAGAATAACCTAATCAGGTGGTTGTTTGATCATAAATATAACAGGCAGCAGCAAGTAAATTAGGAGCAACAAGGAGACCTACTATGAAGTTATTGTAAAGATCCAGATAAGAGATGATTGAAACCTAAACTAAATCCTGGTGTGGAGAGGAGAATCCATCCCAAGAGTCATGAAGAGGAAGAATTTACAGGTCTTGCTGACAACATCAATACAGGTGTGAGGGAGGCAAAGAAGGCAGAGTTAAGGGTGTCCTGCACTTCTGGCATGGCAACTGGGTGTCAGTAATCAAGATGAGTAATAGAAATTTCACATATCAGATTGTATGGAAAGCCCTCTGTTTTGACTGGTAAAGTAATTAAGGGCTTTCCACCTTCTGAAAAATTAAACTCTTATGATGCAAGGAGGCAACCCCCACATCGTGGTCAGCCACAGTTACACAGGTCCAACAACCCAATCAAAATGTCCTTACATCCTGATACAGAGACATAGAACAGTCTCTGACGAATTTGGAGCAGTCTGACGAATTTCAGAGGGAAAGTGGGGGTGGAGAGTGGGGGGAGAGATTAATCAAAGAACTTATATGCATGTATGCATAACCTATGGACACAGACAATAGTGTGGAGAAGCCTGGGGGGACGGCGGTGGGGTGGATGCTGGGTAGAGGGGATCAATGCGGGGAAAAACGGGGACATCTGTAATACTTTCAAAAATAAAGATAAATTTTTTTTAAATGTCTCTACATCCTAGTCACCTGGCCTGATCCTGTTACCACAATGTAATGGAACTGTAAACAGTGGTGTCAACAAAACCAACTGCACACAAACCGAAACATATTTAAAACCTGTGTGGTGTTGCTCCATGATCGAGTGGACATTCAAAGAGGACTTCAAAACAGACTTACAGCCTTTTCTCTCTCCCCAAGGAAGGTTAAGGCTAACTGAGGATCTAAGACAACCGCCACATGAAATAATGAGCAAAAATACAAGAAAGTTTATAAGTGCTAAATTATGAAATACATTCCATTCAGAAGAAAGTGATATAATTTTTACTCTCCTAGAATAGCCAGGAATAATACTAATTTTTATTGAGCATATCCTGCCAAACAACCATCCCGAGAAGTATTGCTGCATTTTCCAAAGAAGGTAAAGGAAATTCCCTAAGTCACACAGTTGCTTCAGGGGCAGAACCAGGGCGTGAACTCAGGAGAGATTGCCACAGAGCTGGCTCTCCAGGAAGGCGCATGGGTCTGGTTTGGTCAGGGCACCTCCTGCCGCAGGGAGTGGGGAGCATCAGGCGAGGAGAAACAGGGAGGCCGGCCTTGGCACAGGGTGTTAACTATGGCAGAAAAGAGACATTCTGACTTGAGGCTTCCCGTTTGTTTTAAACATTTCTGTTTGGCAATAAACATGAAAAGTTTAGTAATACAGTCGTTACTGATCCCGGAATACTCAGTGACGGCTCACTGTCATGAGTAATAATTATTACAAAATAACAACTGTGAGAAGATGGTGAGGCAGCAGGCCCCACGTCAGTGCACACGTGTCCTAGCTGAGAGCTTTCCAAACCTGTAAGAGCCAGGCCAGTGGAGCATTCAAATTGCTGCTCCAGTCACGCTCCAGGTATGTGGTTTTATTGGTGGGAACGCTGACTTAACTAGCAGGCTGATTAACGTGCAAGTTCTTACTTGGCCTTTTTCCCGTCAGCAAAATTTACAACTATCTTCTAGCTGTCGTCCCACTTAAGTATTAAAAATTGTTATACTCCTGGCGGTAAAGCACACCCAGCAAAGAAAGTTTCAAGAGAAGCTCACAGGGAAGCAGGAGGCTGGCAGTGAGGTAGATGAAGGGAAGGAGGAAGGCGGGAGGAAGAGGAGGAGGTGAGGAGACTGGGGCAGCCACGGGCAAGTGGGCAGCTGAAGGTGAGGATGGAGACGCTGACGCCAAGAAGCAGATGACGATGAGGACGGATAGACGGCAAAAAAGGAGAAGTTATGCTTAAAAACCCAAAGGCCACTGTGACCTATTCACCCTCCACTTCCAGCCTTAGAATCTAAACCTGGCCATCTTCACAGAGAGTCCCCCCCAAAGGCAGCCTCACCCACAGATAGCATACACTCTCCGCACCCAACCACAGCCACAGCATGAATTTACAACAGAGGAGGAAAAGGCCACAGCTTCCAAGGCCTTGCTTTTTTTATTCTTTTTTTTTAAAATATATTTTTATTAATTTCAAAGAGAGGGAGAGAGAGAGAGAGAGACATCAATGATGAGAGTCGTCATTGATCGGCTGCCTCCTGCACTCCCCCTGCTGGGGTTCGAGCCCTGAACCCAGGCATGTGCCCTGACTGGGAATCGAACCACAAACTCCTCCACCATAGGTCGATGCTCAACCACTGAGCCACGCCAGCCGGGCTTGTTTTTTATTCTTAAAAATACTTTTAAAAGAAAAGTTTTGTGTGTATTTTTTATTTACATTTTATATTTTTGTACAAATTTTTAGGGGGTGAGCCATTTTTGATGATCTCAGATGACCAAATCAGCCTTTGGCGCATTCTCTGTCCTACTTTACCAGTGGTGTAACCATGTTCATTATAATCTGAAAGGAGAATAAAAACAAAACAAAACAAAACAAAAACCTTGTAAAAAGAAGCAAAAACAACAATAAAAATCTTATTCCAAGCATTCCAGTAACTTTATGTGTGTATGTACTTAGTTGTACTATAAGCAGTTAGTTTGTATGATATGATTAAAAAGGCCAAAGATAAAAGGATTTGCCCTCCATTTTTAGTATATGAAGTCGATGTTAATTTATTTTTAGCCTATTTGATGTCTGTGTGAAATAATGCTGTCCAACAAACAAACCAAAATTTTATTTTGCTGAGTTGTTCTGAGAGAAAGAGAAGTACATCAATAATATGGGCTGGACTTTACCAGGAAAAACAAGAGCACATACTGGCCAAGGAGTGTTGCAATGAAGGGATTTTTGAGCCTTACACAAACTCCTGTTGTTATCCTGGGCACTGTTGCAGTTTCACTTCTGGTTTATGTTAACTAGTACTCAAAACACATAATGAGTGACCTAATTCTTTTCTAATGGATTTTTCTTTTATCAGAACTGTGCCCCTGGTCGACTGCTTAATTTAATAAATTTGAAAATCAACACTAAGTACTACTTTCAGTTTGACCCTGACTTAAATTTTTAAATATGGTGTTATAATATTTAATAAATAGGAATTCAGTTTTTTAAAGTTTTTTTGAGGTATCATTTCATATTCCATGAAAATTACTCATTTTAAGTGTACAATTCAACAGCTTTTAGCATATTTATAGAGTTGTGCAACCATCACCACAATAAGAATTCATTTTGAGCTTATTTTCTTATTTGAAATTTCCAATAGATAATTATTTTCAAGAGTAAATGTTAAGCCACAAAAAGGTTTGCAATCTAAGTTACTAACTGAATTTTTATTGAGTTTTACTTGAGAAGCCAGAGGTCTCCCACACTGCTCTTTCTGAAACCTGTGTTTGGAGAAATGGTGTGCCGGAATAATGTGGTTTATTATCCCAGCTCCTCTGTGGTTTGACTGTTACTGGATGTCCCCTGAAATGAATGACTACTGAGGAGTCATAGTACTCAGGGAGGAGTGTGTCTCATCCTCACACATGGCAGCCAGCGAGCAAACAACTTCTGATTTTACTAATAAGTACTTTCTAAGAGCCATAAAATCAGATATTTTTAACAATTGTTGATAATACCCGTGGGAAGTCCCCTCATGGATCAACAATGTCAGATATTTCTATTTTTACTTTTCAACCCTGATTCTAAATCCCTTCACTCACCTATGTCAGCCACTATGACCTTGACATATGGGACAAATCTCTTTCCAGTTTTTTCCTTTCCCACATGGATCTCTGTGACCTTGACTTTGGTTTTTCTTTATTTGGTTTGCTTTCTCTTTATGCTTGATAAAATTATTAATCCACTTCCTTCTGTCGAAGGCATCTTCATCACTGTTTCTTTTCTCCCCTCTCTTCACAAACCATTCCTACAGCACACACCAAAACCTTTACTTATACTCAGAAATAGAAAATGCGGTCTGAGGAACTTCTGAACTCTGAGGTTCTACAGTTAGCTCCTTCCAGAGTTGTGTTCAAAATCTCAGTCAAGCATCCCACTCTCTGACCACCACTCCTGACTTTCTGGCTCTGATTTCAAAAATTCTTCCTTTGTCTGGGACCTACAAGCCATTGATCCTAGAACTATTTCACTGTCCATAGCATCCTCATGCCTACACTTCTATCCATGATTCATTACTACCTTTCTCCCTTCATCAAACTTGTGTAGCAAAACCCAATCCGTGGCAAAACCGATGCCTACCAGCTCTATCTTTGTACCAGTGCCGTTGAGCACGGCTGGAGGAAAACCACCAACCGTGTGAAGCTCACATTAAATTATGACCGCTAACCTCAAGTGTGTCCTCGGTGCTGCCTGGCAATCCTACTACATTCCCTAAATTGTTCACCCCTCCATTCTCCAAGTCAACTGTTTTACACCTTCTCCTCTCTCCTCAAACCTCACATTGTTGATGACCTTACCTCCTATTTCCCTAAGAAAAAAGAAATGACCCAAACAGAATAAAAGTCTTCTATGTGCTTCCGTCACTGCACCTACCATATCTTCTGCTTCCCTACATGTTGTCATAGTAAACTAACCAAAGTCCTGAACAAAGTCATCATCTCCATTTGAGTACTAGATCCGATCCAATATTCTCTCACCTACTCAAAGACATTACTTTGGAAATTATCCCCCTCTCTCCTGCATAGTCAAATTTTCCTCTCTACTAGATCATTCCCATCAGCCTATCAACATGTTTTAAAATATCTTAATACATGACATTTACCTTTCAACGCCATGTCTCCCTCTGGCTACTCTGCTTCCCTTTGAACAAAACTTGAAAGTGTTGTCATTACTTGCTGTCTTCAATGGCTCTCCTTCCCTTCCTTTTGAATCTACTGCAATCATGTCTTCACCTTCGAAATGCCTCTTTTTCAGACCCCTTGGAGGCATAACCATCTTCAAGGGAACACATAATTTGTTAACTATTCTGTCCTAGCTTTCTCCCACCTTCATGTAATTTTCCTATGTTTTCAATTCCAAATGTATAAAAGAAACTATAAAATTGTCATTCTTGGAACATGTGATATCTTCCTTCCCAACATTGTTATCAGTTTAGCTCAATAAACTCTTATAAAAATTTTCTGCAGGTTTGGTAGTTTCCTCCATTGACAAAGGCATTCAATAAATATATTTTTAAAATATGTTTTTATTTATTTCAGAGCTAGGAAGGGAGAGGGAGAAAGAGCTAGAAACATCAATGATGAGAGATCAGCTGCCTCCTGCACAATTCAGGCATGTGCCCTGGCCAGGAATCTAACCATGATCTCTTGGATCATAGGTCGATGATCAACCACTGAGCCACACTGGCTGGGCTGCATTCAATAAATATTTATTGAATAGCTACTGTGTGTCTTATTTTAGACACTGATGATATAAGAGTAAACAAAAAAATGGCAAGGTCAAACAAACATTCAACAAATGAACATAATATATAATGACCAGTAGTGATAAGTGCTATGAAGAAAATAAAACATTTAAAGGGATAGGGAGTTCTGGGAATGTCATTTCTGGTGGCAGGTGAGGGAAATTTTTCTGAGGAGGCAGCACTTGACAAGAGCCTTGAATATAAAGTACAAGAGTGAGCCCTGCAAAAGTCCAGAGGACAGCATTATCAGGTAGAGAATCCAGCAAATACAAAGCTCCTGAGGCCAGGCAGCTTGGCATGACCAAGGAAAAGCAAAGCCAGTGTGTGGGACTAAGAGAGAGTGAGAGAAGATACAAATGATGAGACAGGGAGTCAGAGGGCATGGTGAGCACTTGGGATTTTGCTCTGATGATATGGGAAGCCATTAGAGAGTTTTGCAGGGCAGCAATAGGATCTGATTAATAATTTTAAGGATCAGCCTTCCCAGTTTGGCTCAGTAGTTAAAGCGTCCCACCAAGGACTGAAGAGTCTCACATGCAGGAGGCAACCAATCGACGTGTCTCTCTCACATCGATGTCTCTCTCTCCTTTCCACTCTCTCTGAAAAGCAATGGAAAAAATATCCTCGGGTAAGCGTTAAAATAATAATGATAATAATAATAATTTTAAAGATCACTTTGGTGCTATGTAGAGAATAGAATGTAGAGGGGTGGACAGAGCAGAGGGGCCCAGTTTGGAGTCTACTAAAGTATTAGGTAAGAGTTAAAATTGGGTAGTAGCAATGAAGATGGAATAAATGTTCAGATTTGAGAACATATATATCTCAGGATTCACTGATGAATTAGATATGAAATTGTGGAGAACATGATTAAAGGGTTGTCCATGGTTTTGGCCTGAGCCACTGGAAGAGTGTCATTTAGTGAAACAAGGAACATACAGGGATGAACTAATTTGGGGAAGGTGATATTTAAATCAAGATCATCACCCTAGCCTGTTTGGCTCAGTGGTTAGAGTAGCAGCCCTAGGACTGAAGGGTCTTGGGTCCGATTCCAGCCAAGGGCATGTACCTCGGTTGCAGGCTCGATCCCTGACCCCAGTCAGGGTGTTGTGGGAGGCAACCAATTGATGTCTCTCTCACATTGATGTTTCTCTCTCTTTCTCCCTACCACTCTCTCTGAAAAGCAATGGAAAAAATATCCTCAGGTGAAGATTAAAATAAAAAAAATTTAAAAATCACCTAAGGAGTGGGATATAAATAGAGAAATCTAAGGATTGACCCCTGGGATGCTAAGGAAATGAAGAGGTTTAGGCAAAAATGATTAAGAGAGATGCTCAAGAGGTTGGACAATGTGGGGAGCTGGAAACCAAAGTGGGGGGAGGTGTTTAAGGAAAAGGGAGTGATCAGTTGTGTTAAATGCTGCTGAAAGGTCGATTTCAGCAGTCCTCCTTACCCACAGGTCTTCACTGTCTGTGGTTTCAGTTACACACAGGCAACCGAGGTCTAAAAATATTAAATGGAAAATTTCAGAAATAAACAATTCATAAATTTTAAATTGCATCCCATCCCTAGTAGCATGGCGAAATCTCTTGCCATCTCAATCAGACTGCGAATCATCCCTTTTTCAGCATCTCCACGCTTCATATGCTACCTGCCTTTAGTCGCTCAGTAGCAGTTTGGGTCATCAGACTGACTGTTGCGGTACTGCAGTGCTTGTGTTCAAGTAACTCTTCTTTGACTTTTATAATAATGCCTCCAAAGTACAATGAATTGTCCTCAGTATCTACTCTTTTCTCCTCTGACACAGCCTCAGAGGAATCCACCATCATTATACTTTATACATTATATCCATGCTTTAGTGTCCTCAGAGACAGCAAGAACTTGACAGCACTCCTAATCCACGTTTTTCACACAGGGACATTGAAGCCCTAGATGGACACATGATGTGCTGATTGGCAGCCCTGAAGGCCCAGTCCAGTGGGACTGGAATTAGAAACTAGATCATTTGGTGTCCGGGCCAGTGCACTTCCACCACACTGCAACTGTGCGAGGCTGCACTCAAGATAGTCTACCCTTGGCATATCTGATTTCCCACCTCTAAAACCACCCTATCTGAGAAGGTGGCTCTAAAAAGAAGGTGACACCAAGTCATGGAAGAGTTTTGGACAGGGGAGAGAGACGTTCAGAACCAGCAGGAGGAGAAGGTTTAGCATTTGGGCTCAAAAGTGTACATTCTGGAGCAAAACTATACATTTGTACTCAAAAGTATACCGTTCTAAAACAGTGGTTTTTAGATCTTGCTTCTTGGTGGAAATCCCCTTTCCAGTCTGAGGTAGTTTGCATCCCCCATCTGCGTGAGAGAAGGCTATTCCTTAAAAATAAACCACAGCCTCTGAACCCTGAGGCGGTTTTGAAATGTACATATGCTTTGGGCTGGTGGGTCACTTCCTCTCAGAAAAGGCAGGGGACAAGGCCCTGAGGCTGAGGAAGGAGCTAATGCTCCAGGACTTTTACTAGAAAACAATGTTACAAAGTGCCAGGGTAACACCCACAGAACCACAGAGACAACTATACAAGTTGTACAAATTGGTACCAGGGTAGTGTGTGTACATAGTTAGATTGGTTAACATGTCCTTGAAAGAAATCCTTTTTTCTTTTTGGAAACTCCCACAAGGTCATCTTATCTGAAAATGTTACAAAGTGAATGTTGACTTTCTCTAAAATACATATTTAAGGTCTAGATTGCAGTCAGACATACTCTTTTTAGAAAGATTTTGAACACTGATTATATTAATAATAATAGAAGGGAAATGTTCAGAATCACATATGGAAAATTAAATTGTTATAGTATAGTATGAAGCTAGAAAAATTCTAGCACAAGCAAAATGTGGAAACGGAGACAAATAGTTAAAGAGCAGCTTGTGGCCATCTAGTAAATCCTATCTTTCCTAAACCAAGGATACTTAAGGGTAATTGGTTTACACTTCTCCCCTGACAAAGGGTAAATAACTTAAATCACACTACTCAGGGAGTCAGATAACAGAAATCCAATTGGTGCCATTTGCCAACCACACCTAAGAACAGACAAATTAAGAGAATAAACCTCATGTTGGTATATCAGCATAAAGCTGATGAATATTCTATTGATCTGCTCCTAAGACCTTGCCCCTAAATGCACAGCCTTTAAAACCCCTGGAAAAATAAATAAATAAAACCCCTGAAAATGAAGGACCCACCTCATGCTCTCCCCCGGTTGGTGAGTACGCCAAAGCAATTTCCTTCTCCCAGGGACCCCATGAGACTTGCAACCAGGGGAGCAATGGGGAGCAGTAGCTGTTCCGAGCTTACCCCCTGAACCTGTTTCCAAGGCCCCCTTCTCTCTCTCTGACTTCTCAGTGAACCAACGCAGCCCAGCCTAGGCTCTCCTGTTGCTTCTTCTGTGCACCTTTCTAAGTATATTTTTGCTGCTGCCAATAAATTCTTGCTTGCTTTTCTACACTTTGTCTCTTTTTTTTTTTTTTTACAAGACAGATAAATCTACTTTAATATTCACATGTAAACTTTGTCTCTTTTTTAAAAATATATATCTTTATTGATTTCGGAGAGAGAGGAAGGGAGAGGAAGAGAGAGAGAGAAACATCAATGATGAGTCATTGATCGGCTGCCTACTGCACGCCCCCTGTTGGGGATCAACCCGGGCATGTGCCCTGACCAGGAATCAAATCGTGATCTCCTGGATCCTAGGTTGATGCTCAACTGCTGAGCCATGCCCAGATTGGCTACACTTTGTCTCTTGATTGAAATCTTTCCCTCAAGAAAACAAGAACCAAAGTCTCATAGTCGCTCTGTCTCCCTGGTAACAAAATGAGTTATATTCCTTTGTTAGTTCTGGGGTTTTTTTACATTGGGTTCTATCTTTTTAAAGAAAAAGTGGTGTTGAGTATCTTTTCATATGTCTGTTGACCATCTGTATGTCCTCTTTGGAGAAATGTGTATTCAGGTCCTCTGCCCATTTTTTGGTTGAATTGTTTGATTTTTGGTGTGGGGTTGTTTGTTTGGTTGGTTTTTGTGGGGTTTTGGGGTTGTTTTTTTGGTTTTTTGGGTTAAGTTGTATGAGTTCCTTACATATTTTCAATATTATCCCCTTTTCAAATGTATTATTTGTGACTATCTTCTCCCATTCAGCAGGTTGTCTTTTCGTTTTGTTGATTGTTTCCTTGACTATCCAAAAACTTTTCATTTTGATGTAGTCCCATTAGTTTATTTTTTCTTTTGTTTCCCTTGTCTGAGGAGACATAACCAAAAAGATATTGCTAAGAATGTTGTTAAAGAGTTTACTGCCTATCTTTTCTCCTAGAATTTTTATGGTTTCAGGTCTTACATTTAAGTCTTTAATCCATTTTGAGTTTATTTTTGTATAAGGTGTAAGAAAGTGTTCTGATTTCATTGTTTGGCATATATCTGTCCAGTTTTCCTAACACCACTCATTAAAGAAACTATCTTTACATTATATATCTTAGCCTCCTTTGACATACATCAATTGACCATATAAGCAAGGATTTATTTCTGGACTCTATTCTCTTCCATTGAGCTACAAACCTGTTTTTATGCCAGTGCCATACTGTTTTGATTATTGCAGCTTTATAATATAGTGACATCTTTCTCATAAAATTATTAAAGAACAAATTAATAAAGTAAATTTGTCCATCTTGTTCTCTTTGCCTTCTGGCATCTCTTTTCTTTCGCCTCCTGTCTCCATTTGACCAACTGCTAGTATCATTTATGTTTAGAAAGAAGAGTTTAATTGAGTCATTCTTTCCAGAGTTCCCTGTCTCAAGGGTTTCACACACAAGCCCAACAACAATAAATGTTAATGCAGCCAGTTTAAAATTTTATCACACCACATCACAGATGTGCAAAGAAAATGTTGGAGATGAAACTCAAAATGACCAATTAAAGTATCTCACTCTCCTTACTTAAGATAGTCTCCTTCCAGGTAATAACTCCATATTAGAGCTATTTCTCTTCCTTTTTCTCCTCAAGATGATGTCTGGAGGGTGGTGCTTAGGTGACCTCATAGTGGCTCAGAGCCCATGCTCTTTTCTGGATTGTCACAAACCTGTGCTGCAAGTATACTAGTATGGTCTTGTTCTTGAGCTGCCCATCCCAAGGAGTGCTCTCCTGGCTCTCTTCCTCCCCCACTCCTGTGGTTCACAGGAACTTTTCTTGCATCATATCTGTCTCCTTACCAAGATGAAATTTGTAAACACCTACTTCCCAGAGGCCTACTAGCAGAATGGCTAATGGACAACATAATTTCTAGGATAAAGAAAAACACACACATACACACACACACAATCTTTGTCACATTACTTTGCTTTCCTTTATCATTGTCCATTGTCTAAATATCACCTTTGGGAATCTTGTGAGGAAAGAAACCTGGAATTTGGGGTTATCCCAAATACTTCCTAAAGTCAAACTCTTACAGATAACTTCTTATACTTCTACATATGGCTTTATTTTCCATTATACTCTTTTATACCCTCTCAACATACTCCAGTAGAATGTTCAAGAATTTTGTTTTGCTTACTGCTATAACCCCAGTGTCTACAATAGTACATGGCACAGGGTAGGTGCCCAATAAATATTTGTTGAATGAGTGAATGGCTGATCACATCTGCAGTGCAGGGATTTATCGAGTTCAGCTCTCAGAGGCAACCTTGTTTCCCTTACCTCCGGGTTCTTGCAGAGCAGCCCATAGAAGCTCAGGTGCTGCCCTCAGCAATCACCAGCTTGGAGGCGGTGGTTGAAGCGATGGATCTTGGTGTGGTATCTCGGGAAGAGCAAGATAGAGAACAAATGGGGACCAAGAGCACACCTAGAGCAGTGGTTCTCAAACTTTTAAATATCAGAACCCTTTACACTTTAAAAATTGTTGAGAACTCCAGGAAGCTCTCTTTATATGAGTATGTCAATATTTACTTCATTAAAATTAAAACAAACCTTTAAAAACATTAATTTACTTAAAATTAATAACAAAAGCCCTAGCCTGTTTGACTCTGGTTAGAGCATCGACCCACGGACTGAAGGGTCCCGGGTTCGATTCCGGCCAAGGGCACGTACCTCGGTTGCCCCAGTCGGGAGGCAACCAATTGATGTGTGTCTCTCACATTGATGTTTCTCTCTCTCTCTCTGTCTTTCTCTCTCTTTCTCTGTCCCTTCCACTCTCTCTGAAAAGCAATGGGAAAAATATCTTTGGGTGAGGCTTAAAAAAAAAATTAACCACAAAAAATACATTAATGTTAGCATAAGTAACATTTTTATTTAAAACATAGCTGTGTTTTCCAAAACAAAAGTTAACGAGAGTAGTGGCACTTGCTTTTTCTGCAAATCTCTTGCATCATATCTACTTCTGCACTCTGTTGAGATATGTTTTGGTTGAAATCTAGTCTCACACAGGCATGTATTTGAAAAAAGGAGGATCTTGGAGACTCAAAATGTACTCTGACCACAGGGGGAAAAAAGGTTCTCTGAACATGTTCTGAAAACTGCTGTCCTACAGCAACAGTTCGGAGCCCCTGGCCCTCCAGAGATCCCAGGCCCTGATATTAGAGCAGGATTCCTGTTTCTCACCCTTCTACCTCCAGCCTCTCTGCTTAGGATTGCACAACTGTTCAATAATGTGTAAAACAGTTGGTAGCCCTGAGCAGGAAAAATAGGTAAGGTGTAAGATTCTGAGGGAGTGTGCTGGTCTTGCGTAGAAGACAGTGGACTAGACATCCTAGAAAGGGGTTGAGGGAAAGAAACACATTACCCGTTTTCAGTAAGGAGAAGAGGTTATGAAGTTCAGGCACATTTATGAACAAATATGTCTCAGTGCCTGAGCTGCAAAAAGGAAACAAACACTGAAGCTCAAACTGCTGGGTGTGTATTCCAAGGGCTGGTTCTCAGAAGGGGAGGAGTTGGTGCAAATAATTATATTTCTACCTCTGTTTCTCCTCTGTCCTAACTGGCAGGGTCACAGCTTTGTCAACATTGAGAAACTGATGGAAAGATAGCAGAATTTACCAGGTACAGCTCAAAGACTTGTAAATTCTCAGCACGTTGGAGTGGCCTTGCTACCCATGGTGGGAAGACTTCAGGTAAACACCTGTTTAGAAACCCTTCACCATGGGCCAGCACCACTACTAACAGCTTCGCTGTGTACCTCACTTACTTGCTTTATAGAGGGAAGGTACAGGCAGCCAGCCAACTGTCAGTAGCCCTGGCCTGGCCCCAGATACCACTCATCTTTCATCACAAGTGGCCCAGCTCTGCCTGAAAAGGTGTGTGTGTATATAGACATGAGTGACTGTATGGTCATCAGTGACTGTACAGTCTTGAGTGGACTGTGTGCTGCTCTAACTAGAGGCAAGAGCTACACCCCGAAGTCTTTTAATAAACAGATAACAAGTCCAAACTTTGTACTTGGAACTTTCTAATGCTGTTTCTTGAATACTAAGGAATAACCTTACCATTTCTACCACACTTAGTGACTTGTGACATCTTTTGTATTATTTTTCTGCATTGCTATTTAGGTGGCCTGGGGCCACTATCTCGTTTAGCATAGTAATCTCCAAGTTTCAAATAGCATTTGGTACCTAGAAAGCACTTTCAAAGATTTTAGTGAATGAAAGTTAAGTGAATGGATTCTGGTGGTCTTATTTAATGTGTATCAAAAGTATGTGCTTTTCATACATTATACCATTTAATTAAACTGTTCATGTAATGCTTATCTTCCCAAGATGGTATATAAGCTTTTTGAAAGCAGGAGATGTATGTGTGTGGTTGTTTTTAGACATTCTACACAGCACCCTATGTCAACCTATCTTATGGGAATGTTCCTCAAATCCTTCTAAGAGACATATTTTATAGTTTTAAAAGGTATGTCTCTTTATCATATGGCTGTTAAGAGTTCTTCATATATTCTGGATATAAGTCTCTTTTCAGATATATAATTCACACATAATTTTTCCACTCAGTGCATTGGGTTCTATCCTTAACTCTAAATCTTGGCAAATCATTTCACTTTCATCATCTGGAAAATGGGATGGGTTCAAAAGATTCCAGGATTTACAAATTAGGGTGCATATACATTGGGAGCAGGCATCTGCAGCCCAGGAGTAGAAGACACCAAAGATTCATGTAGTTCACCTTTTAAAATGCCAGTATTATTTAAAGATTTTAGGGTAAGCAGAATCTTGCTTTTCCATGTGTGAAAGTACAGAGGAAGAAACTGTGCTGAGCAAATAGAAATTTTGACATTTTTAGAACTAGGTGGCAATGGTATTGCAGTGTGTGAAAGTAATCTGGGAGAGTGGACTTTAGAAAGATAAATTATGTCTGATCACTGGAGCTTGTGAGCTGAGCTGTCAAAAGCTTTTTTAAAAAGTTATTTAATGGCTTTTAACTTTTGATCACTTAAAAAATCATTAACTCACACAAATGAGCTTAACTTACTGCTGCCATTATTCATTTATTTTATATTTATTTTATTTACTAGATTGCATTAAGTTTCACTTCCTATCATGGTTAGTTCCCTGAAAATACAAGTATGTCAAAGATCATGGTTTTCTTTATTGCTAGTATCATTTTTTGTTTGTTTGGTTTTTTGTTTCGTTTTGTTTTTACTTTGGATGATTTTTTATTTTGCATTTCATTTATCATCCAGTTTCACATTCTCACAGGATCAGCAATTACAACTGCCACCTCGTCTCCCAAATTTGAAAACGGCAAGACAGCCACAGATGTGGCAAAAGGCAAAGCGCTGATGTGCTCACGAAACAAAAAAATTGCACAATTTTCCTTTCATTTTTCTTAAACTAACGCCTGACACAAAGGCTCATTGCTGGCGAATGGAAACCCTTTTCTTCTTCGTGCCCCAAACTAAACATTAAACTCATCGGACAGGGCGAACAAGGTCTCTTCAATAATTAATTGCACACACACATGAAAAATCCTTTATGATGCATAAATATTTTGTTACACAGGGTACAAAAATACTTTCACTTTTTGGTTGGTTTCAGCTTGGAAAGAAAGACGAGCAATGGCATGGGTGGGGTGTGCTGTGGAGAGGTGAGCAAAACGGGCAGAGAAGGGGTGTTCTGAACACCCCTTGTTGGCCCATCTGAGGCAGGGGCGGAGGACCCTGATTCAAGGTAAAAAAGGAAACTCTCTTTGTTGGGGGTCGCTGCTGTTCAGCTGGGAAGTGTGTGGGGCTGGAACTGGCTGCAGGGCTCCGGCCTCCCCGAAGCAGGGTGGGTGCAGGGGAGGGGTGTGGAGAGCCGGACCAGGAATGATGAACCATTAAAGGCCAGGACCTGTTGCTATGGCGACACAATGTGAGAACAAACTGTACACTCACACATACCCAAGTTTAAGTGTCTTCATTCATGCCAGAAAACATGCAAAATCAAACGCCTTGTTTCTCTGAGGAGAAGCTACAGAAGCAAGTCTGGACCGGAGGTGGGGCCTTGCTCGGTCCCGGTGAGGCCTGCGAGCCGGGTATGGGTGTCCCAGCGAGAAGGCCCCCGGCTCCTCCTGGGAGCCTCGGAGAAGGGCTCTGGGACAGGACAGCGCTGAGGACGAGGAGAGAGAGGAAACAGGAAGCAGTCCACTGGGTAAGGCCTAAAACTCAGTCTTTGGAGGAAAGCAGCAGCTCCACAGGCCGCTCGGGGACAGTGGAAGCTCGGGGCAGCTTCCTCCCCAGCGGGGGCAGGGGCTTCAGGCTGTGGCACCAGGGCTGAGGAACTAACAGGACTGAGGTACTCCCACCCTTGCTGGGTGGGGTCAGAGGAAGGGTCCCGGCGCCCCTGAGCACGCAGGGCGGCGGGGGCGGCGGGGTGGGGGAACGCCGCGCGCGAGAGAGCGGGGCTCAGCTCTGGGCGTACAGGGGGAGGGGCCCAGGCCTCTTGGGGAGGTGCGGATCAGAGCAGCCCCCGTCAGGTCACAGGGGTCCCGCGCAATGAAGTGTGCTCCTAGGGCGGCGTGAGCGCTGTGGGGCTGCTGCAGCCGTTAGCTGGTTCTTGGCCGTCTTGGCGTTGGCTCTGGCGAACTCGAGCCTCAGGGTCTGCGGGTTCCCGGGATCAGAGCGAATACCGGTCAGCGCATTCTTGCTGCTTCTGCTGCTCCGGGCTGTCAGACATCACAAAACCAACAGGCTGTCTGCAGTGAGCCCGATGAGGGGCCCTTCGTACCCCCTGAACGGCCTGAAGAGCTGGTCAAGTTCTCTGGGTTTAATGTCCACAGGAAGGCCGCTGACGAACCGCGTCCGGACCTCCTCCTCCAGGGTGCGGCCGGGGCCGGGGCTGCGCGCGGTCAGGCTTCAGGCCGCTCAGGGGGCGGGGGAGGGGCGGGAGGAGGGGAAGGCGGAGGGCGAGCGCGGCGCCGGCTGGGCGGGGAGGTGGGAGGGGCGCGGGGCGGGGCGCTCCGGGGGCGCGGGGCGGGGCGCGCGGGGCGGTGAGAGGGGCGGCCGCCGCGTCCCGCTGGGGTCACTTCAAGTTTGGCGGGTGCGGGAGGCGGGGAGGGGGTGCGGCGGGGGAGGCGCTGGGAACCGGAGCCGACGCTAGAATCATTTTTAAAATATACTTCTCAGAGTACAATTTTGAAAAACTAAATTTTATACACCAAACATGGATAGTTAAAAACAGGAAGTTGAAGTATAGCCATAAAACAGTTAAAAGGGGGAAAAAAAACAGCCAAAATAATAAGGAAATTTCAGAATAACCTGAAATGATGCAGAAGTGAAAACAAACATGGCATTGATTGTCTGGGGCACCCCAAGATGAATTTGAGAGGACGGAAGATGAGAAGTACCACCTCTACGGCCACGACTCATGAATCATTAGGAAGGACTATGGGATATTCTTAGATGTTTATTTAAAAGATGGGTTTTGGCCCATCTGGTGTGGCTCAGCAGTTGAGCATCGACAATTGATCTAGGAGGTCACAGTTCTATTCCCCGTCAGGGCACATGCGGGGGGGTTGTGGGCTCGATCCCCAGCTGGGACCTGAAGGATGCACCTGATCGATGACTCTCTCTCATCATCAATGTTTCTCTCTCTCTCTCCCCCTCTTCCTTCCTCTCTCTGAAATCAATAAAGACATACTAAATGTGTGTGTGTGTGTGTGTGTGTGTTTTAACCTGTGGTTAATGTGCACAAAACAAAACCTTGGTTTGTTTTATGCCATAATACTTTAAATTTTTTTTCTTTCTTTTTTTTCTCTGTTTTTTTAATCCTCACGTGAGGATATTTTTTCCATTGCTTTTCATAGGGTAGGAGAGAGAGAGAGAAAAACCCCATCAATGTGTGATGTTAGAGGGACACATTGATTCATATCAATTGGCTTTCTCCAGCACACAGGATCGAGCCTGCAACCAAGGTAAGTGCCCTTGGCCAGAATCAAAACAGGGACCCTTGAGTCTGCAGGCCAATGCCCTAACCACTGAGCCAAACCAACTAGGGCAATACTTTAACTTTTCAATAGCCTTTTTTATATATATATATTTTTTTTATAGCATCTTGATTTTTTTCATGAATGTACTACACTCCTAACACCGTAAAGCTATTAGGAGGACTGTTTAAAACCTTCCATTCTCTGTCTCTGTGTCCTGCAGATTCTTTTTATTCCTTTTTTTTTTTTATTCCTCAAAAATTGCGTGCTCCTGGCTTGACTGTGTACACTTTAGAGTATAGCAATAAAAAGCTCTGTGTGCATGGCATGTGTTATTGGCTAGTGGGCATCAATATTGCATGATCTGCTGAGCTATATCTTTAAACAACCCCTGATGTCCGTATTTAACTTAATCACATTAAATGCACTTGTACATGTAAAGAATAACTATAACATGTTAACTTACTAATTAAGCCAAAATATCACTTCTTTTCTCCCCTGAAACTCAAGAAGCTAATTACATCATTTTAGATATAACATTTATAGCGATGAGTCATATTTGGCTGCAAGTCATAATATCTCAGAGAAAATATGACAAAATATCAACATCACAACTTCATTCTGCGCTTCTTTGCGAAGGTGGTTGTGGTTGTTCTTCAGCTGTGCATTCTAAACATTCTTTTGGTCTTTCTCTGTGTGTCCAGGAATATTTAAAAATGACATAATTCAGGGAATGTCAGTTTTATCTTCTTGTACAAATCTTAAATTTTTAAAGATAAAATAAGGACACAGTAAAGATAACTCAAGCAATGTTGATTTGATTGTTTTGTACAAATCCTAAATGTTTCTGGATGTTATAAGGGCATGGAAATGTTTTCTTTTTTAAAAAATATGTTTTTATTGACTTGAGAGAGAGAGGGAGGCAGAAGGAGAGAGAGAAAAAAAGAAATATCCAGGAGAAATATCAACATCAATTGGCTGCCTGCTGCATGCCCCCTTTGGGGAGCAAGAACTGAAGTGGCAACTTCTTGGTGCATAGGTTGATGCTCAAGTACTGAGCAACACCAGCCAGGCAAGGAAATGTTTTCTTTCTTTCTTTCTTTCTTTCTTTCTTTCTTTCTTTCTTTCTTTCTTTCTTTCTTTCTTTCTTTCTTTCTTTCTTTCTTTCTTTCTTTTTTAATATATCTTTATTGATTTCAGAGAGAGGAAAGGAGAGGGAGAGAGAGATAGAAACATCAATGATGAGAGTCATTGATCAAGCCCGCAACCCAGGCATGCACCCTGACCGGGAATCGAACCCCGATTGCCTGGATCCTAGGTCGATGCTCAACTGCTGAGCCATGCCCAGCCGGGTTGTTCTAATAATAGTTAACAGAAAATCACTGGTCAAATCTTATGTTTTTCTTATGTTCTGGGGTTTCAAATTACAAAAAAATCTGCACACAATTTTACTTAGGCTTGAAAATCATAATCATTTCTCTAAAACAAGTATTGGTTTTGTAGCCTTTTAGCAACACACAGTAGAAAGAGCTCTAGTGTCTGAAATTCTACTTTATCATACCACTCTAAGTCTAAATACTGTAAAACCTGGGGCACTGGTTTTCCTTGGTCGGTGTGGCTCAGTTGGTTGAGTGTTTTCCCATGCACCAAAAGGTCACCAGTTCCATTCCCTGTCAGTGCACATTCCCAAGTTTCGGGCTCATCCCCAGTACGAAACAGGAGGAAGCCCCAGAGTTCTCACTTCCTTTGGATTCCTGAAATTGCAGGTGCAAAAAGGAGGATGCTTTGTGCCTGGAAGATAGGTTATGCAATGTACTGGGTTGGCCAAACTTCTCAAAGTGGTCCCTGAAGTGGTCCTCAATAACTCCTTATACACAGGTGCCTCTCCACCCTGGCTCACCACCCTAGCCAGCCACCACCCAGGAGTATCTAGTAAGACAGCTCTGTTGAACCAGGATGATGGTGATTAGTCATCTGATCTAGACCAATCAAACTGCACCAGTCAGCTACTCTCACTCTGGACTTTGAACTTTAAACAGTGAGTTGACTGGAAACAGAGTGGTTGAGTCACAGCAATAACAGAGCATTAGAGTAAGGATCAATAAACACCTGCTAAAGAATCACCAAATAGAACCAACGCCCGGCTGGGAGCAGCAGCAGCAGCACTGTGCTGGCGAGGATTTCTCTGGCCAGTGCCTCTCCACTCTACAGCATGGGGAATATCTTTGCAAACCTGTTCAAGAACCTTTTTGGCAAAAAAGAAATACCCATTCTCATGGTGGGCCTGGACGGTGCTGGGAAGACCACGATCCTGTACAAATTGAAGCTGGGTGAGGTGGTGCAGAGCAACCCCACCATAGGTTTCAATGTGGAGACTGTGGAACATAAGAACATCAGCTTAACTGTGTGGGATGCGGGCAGCCAGGAGAGGAACCGAATTCTGTGGCGCAACTACTGCCCCGACAGACAAGCTCTCATCTTTGTGGTCGACAGCACTGACCTAGAGCGCATGAGTTTGGCTGGAGAGGAGATCATGCGGATGATGGACGAGCTCAAGGATGTTGTTCTTCTTGTGCTCGCAAATAAGCAGGACCTCCCCAATGCCATGAATGCAGCTGAGCTCACGGACAAGCTGGGCCTGCACTCTCTGAACCACAGGATCTGGTACCTTCAGGCCACCTCCGCCATCACTGGGGTCGGGCTCTATGAGGGACTGGACTGGCTGTGCGATCAGCTCCAGAACCAGAACTGAGCCGCACTTACTCCTCTCTACCCATTCTCCAGCCCTGTACTCCTTCACCCTTGCTTTCCTATCATGTGGCAGACTTGTTCCTTGTGGTGTGAGTGCCAGAAGTTGTCTCCATGGTCGGTCCCAGTGTGTTTCATCACGCTATACATGTACAGAAGGCAGCCTGCAACCGGGTTTTTATTTAATGTAAAGAAGCTCTTGTTTCCAATGAGGCAGTTTTGGGTACTGCTCTGCAATATTATGCAACAGGAGGCAGCTGATCAGCCAACTGATGTTTTTCTCTCACATCAATGTTTCTCTCTCTCTCTCTTTCTCTCTCTAAAAAATTGGAGGATTGCAGTATTTTATAAAAATGAAATATGCTATTTTTTCTCATGGAATTTTAGCTGACTAGGATGACAGGATTAAATTGACTGTACTGGGACCTGAAAAATAAAGATTTGACACTATGTTTCAATCCATTTTCCTTAATTTATTTTAAATTTCTTGGAAGTAGTTTAAGACTTATTTTCTAAAAATGTCAAATGAAATAGCCAAAGGTAAACAGATTGATTGGAGGCACTGATTTCCACGGAGGCAAACAGTTTTCCATGTTTTCATACTGAACAAGAGGAAGACTTTTGCTATCAGAGGTTCATAGGAAAGTAAAAAAAACAACATAATTGCCCGGCTGGGCATGGCTCAGCAGTTGAGCATTAACCTAGGATCCCGGAAATCACTGTTCAATTACCAGTCAGTCAGGGCACATGCCTGGGTTGAGGGCTGGATCCCCAGCAGGGGGCGTGCAGGAGGTAGCCAATCAATGACAACTCTCTCATCATTGATGTTTCTCTCTCTCTCTCTCCCTCTCCCTTCCTCTCACCAAAATCAATCAAGATATACAGTATTAAAAAAAAAACCAACATAATTATTTGGGGGTTCTTTTCTTTTTGAGAGACAAAACAAAACTTTTAATTAATTTGACTTTAAAATTAAGAACAGCAAAAACAAAACCTTACTAAACCACGGAAATAATATTGTCTCTTCAAATTGCCCCTTTTGGATTTTCATATTCCTGTCAAGGCTATCATTTCTCTCCAAATGAACCAGACTGAAAGTCTGGAGGCATCTCTTTTACTCTCCCTTCTTCTTATCCTCACCATCATACTTCTACCCTATCTGGTCTCTCCACTACTCTCATGTTGTCAGTCACCAGATCTCAGGCTTTTATTCCATTTCCTCTGAATATATTAGCCCGAGTCCTCAGGTGCCTTTACCTCTTTTCCCCCGCTCTTCAATGCCTGGTTTACTTTTCAATTGTTTATTTTAAAACACACACACACAAAAAACTCCTCTAAAGAAACTGTTGAATTAACAAAAAAAAAACCAAGGCATGCTCTGGTACCAAAGGCTTCAAGAACCCTCAGAGACTGCCCAAGATTTACTTTACCCTTGGAATATCTTGCCACCTCCATGATTAGCCCTTTGGGCCCAGACAACAGCATTTGATCTTTTCCTTTACATCTTATAGCACAGATGAAACCAGGTTTGAATATTAAAATTATACTTTACTAAAGACTAAGGGCCTATAGGAATTACATACAAAATCCAATTATCTGATTCATAAAACCTGGATCACTCTCTTCTGGTAGTCCATTCCAGCTCAGTCTCAGTGATGGCCACCATTCACCCGGGTGGTCACAGCTGCAAAATTACCTTTCTTCTTTCTTTCTTTCTTTCTTTCTTTCTTTCTTTCTTTCTTTCTTTCTTTCTTTCTTTCTTTCTTTCTTTCCTTCCTTCCTTCCTTCCTTCCTTCCTTCCTTCCTTCCTTCCTTCCTTCCTTCCTTTCTTTCTTTCTTTTCTTTTCTTTTTTTAATAAACGTTTATTTGAGCCAAACCAAGACATATTCCAGGAAGCAAGATTTCAAATGCTCTTGAAAAGCAACCTTTCTTAAAGTACAAAATTCAGGGTCTAACAAGAAGCCTACCATACAGGCCTCAAAAGGATAAACTAAGTACCATACACAATAACTCACAAACAATAATAGGTGTCCTTGATCAAGGGCCTCACTGAACTGACTGCCAATTAGCAGCCCCCAGGAAGATAAATTATGCCTCAGGACAGTGAGACCTTACCCTTAGATAAAGTCAAACCTTAGGCCTTGGGCTATAGTAAAAAAAGCACTGGACTAGGCATTAGGACTTAGTCATTTAGTCCCTGACTTCATCATGTAACCCTTAGACAACTTACTTTATCTTTAGAGGCTTTTTATTTAATTATTATTTTTAATCCTCACTGGAGGGTATTTTTTCCATTGCTTTTCAGAGAAAGTGGAAGGAAGGAAAGAGAGAGAGACAGAGGGAGAAAGAAACATCCACTTGAGACACATGGATTGGTTGCCTCCCCAACCAGGGTCGGGATGGAGCCTGCAACCGAGGTACTTTCTGGAACCACTGAGCCAAACCAGTTAGGGCTAGAGGTTTTTTAAACATCACATGTATTTTGCAAAGAACCTATCTCAATCTATTTTATAGGATTATAGTATTCCTTTAAAGGATTAGAAAGTAGAGAACAGATGAAGAGTGCCTTGAAAAAGTAGAAACTTTTTTAAAAACAAAAGAACAAATTAACTCATTCCAAAGATTTCATAATCTTTGTCTGCTCTTCACCAACTACCCTCAGGCGGTTCTCCTCACCAGATCCTAAAGCCAACTTCAATTTGCAGACCTGAAAATTTGAATTAAATGTTCTCTAAGATCTACTAGAGCTCTGGAAGTATATGATTTCCGTTCATCCAATGAACAGGAGCACTTACTATGTATTAAGTGTTGGTAACACAAAAAATGAGTAAAACCCAGCAAATATGATAAAAACCAACAATCGCTAATGATGGAAAATAGTATTAAAAGTTTATGTAAAGTTACTGAGAATCATTATTCTCCATATTACCTCTGTCAAACCTTGTCATTAATTATAAAACACTTATTAAGCACTACAAAGGTGAAAAATATTGGTTAGAGACTGAGGATACAGAGAAGTATACGATTATTGTGTTCTAAAAACCTACAATCTAGTGTGGCAGGCAGTGTGGAAGTTAAAGCTGGGCTGGAGTTCAAATTCTGATATTACCGTATCATGTTTGTCAAGGACTTTTTGCCTCTCTAAGCCTGTTTCCTGTCCTTTGAAATGAGGACCTACCCGTTCCTTAGGACTGTAGTGAGGTTCATACGAGATAATTTATGTAAATAACAATTCCTGGCACATAAGTCCTTTTTAAGTAGCCACAGTTCTTTTTTATCCGTGTTAGCCCAGTCCAGATACACAAGGAGAGTAAGATTTCGATCAGCACACAGCTACCAAAATACACCACGGTGCAGAGTTGTTTCACTTTCTCAGAGACGCAAGCCTCCTCCATTGCTTCCCATTCAGCATCAGGCGCCGCTTTGCGATCCCAAAGTCTCACAGGTCTTCAAGTATGATGGCAGTAACATTTCTAACGCCCAATTACGGATTTATGAACTTTTTATATATTAAGGCGCAAATTTCAACCACTTAATGTCATTCCCTTAATTCTTACTCCGATTACCATGGCTAATGAGCAGCGTTGCTCAGCCGAGTAAAGGAAAAAAACGTGAGCCACATCAAATACAAATGTGGACTGATTTTCTTCACGATTGCTAGGAAGACATTCCCATAATGTACTTTGAAATCCTGAAAAAACAAAACCGATAATGCTATAATATTGGGCTTCAAATAAAACAGATTACTTCCCCAAGGTCAACGGCCTTGATGCTTCGGGATTCTTTCCCCCTTCCTCCGGCCCTGCCACCCCATTCCCAAATTCTGTCCGACCTCTGCCTGGAAGACAAGGTGCGGGGGCGAGGGAGGAGAAGGGCGGGGGAGGTGCGGCTGAAACGGGACCTCATTGTTCCCGCGGCCGACTCTTCCCAAAAGAGCCGGTTGGCAGCGCCTGCGCAGTGCGCGCTCTTTGTGCCCCGCTGCAGCAAGCTAGTTGTTTGTGTGTGTCTTTCAGGGCGATGGAGGCGGAGCCGCGGGCGTGGCGTGCCCTGTCGAATTCTGATTGGGTTTTCGCAGGGAGGTGGGTGGTTACAGGGCGGAGCTTCCGATAACAACACTCCGAGCTGGAGCTGAGGCTGTTTGTTGCTGCGCCGCCACCGCCCGAGTCCTAGTCTGCGCTCTTCTCGGGCTCTTAGCAGCAGCCCTCGCCGCCTTTCATCTCTGGCTTCGCTTGCTCCTTCTCTTCCTGCTGAACCACTTTCCTCCTAGCGCTATGACAGTCGTCTCCGTCCCGCAGCGGGAGCCGCTGGTCCTGGGCGGCCGCCTCGGGCCCCTAGGCTTTTCCGCCCGCGGTTACTTCGGGGCCCTCCCGATGGTAACCTCGGCTCCGCCGCCTCTACCTCGGATTCCGGACCCCCGGGCACTTCCCCCCACCCTCTTCCTCCCTCACTTCCTAAGCGGGGACGGTCCGTGTCTGACCCCTCAGCCTCGCGCCCCAGCACCTTTGCCCAACTGCAGTCTCGCCCCGGCGGGGGGCACCCCTCGGGCCGCACCAAAGAAGCGGCGAAAGAAGAAGGTGCGGGCCAGCCCGGCGGGGCAGCTGCCCAGTCGCTTCCACCAGTACCAGCAGCACCGGCCGAGCCTGGAGAGCGGGCGGAGCCCCTCAACGGGCCGGAGCGGAGCGCAGGAGGTCCCGAACCAGGCCGCCGCCGCGGCCCCGGGTCCTGCAACTGCAACCCCAACTGAGGAAGAGAACCTTTTCCGTGTTCCGCTGCCTCCCGCGACGCCTGGCCAGCCCTCGTTTAGAAAAGAGGTGAGTGTCGCATTGGGGCATGGGGACCGTTGGGGAAGCCTGGTCCTTAGACGGTCACAGCCAGGCTCTGGGGTTTGGGGTCTGGGGCTCTGCACGAAGGGGGGCCGGGATCAGGGGCGGCTGTTTACTCGGGAGGGAAGTTTCCGTGACGCCTGCTCCGTTCTTGCGGTGGGGAAGAGGGGGAGGGGAAGGCATGCGGTGGCGTTGCTGATTGGCTCCCGAGGAACAGCCAATGAGAGGAGCAGCTGCGCCCCAGCAACAGCCCCGATTTAGAAGTCTGGCAGCGTTCCAGGGGGTTTCAGTGTTCTGGGCGCGCGGTTGGGTGGGGAGGGAAGGGGCCCGAGGGGGGTGACGTCAGCGCGCGCTACGTGCTGAGCTCCCTAGCCCCGATGAAGGAGGCCTGGTCGGGGGGGCGAGGTAAGGGAAGGGGTGGGGGCCAGCTTTTTCGGCTTCCTGAAGGTGGGTACCTCCAAGAGTAGGCGGCGATGTGCGTACACACTCACGCCGCCCTGGTGCGGGATTGGGAGTGGGCGCCTTTGGCTCGATTCCTTTTGGCTTGCTTTTTGCCGAGCTGTGAGGGCGCCGATCCAACCGGGGCTCTGCCCCTCGCCGGGCCGACCTACTTAGCTGTGCTTTTTAATTTTTCAAAGTTGGCAGGAGCGGCGGCCGAGTTCTTCTTGGAAGCGATATATTTTGCGTGCTAGTCTATCAGATGAATGGAATTTAACAGTTTCCACTGTATACTGTACCGAACTTAGTGGAAGGCGGTTTTATTGCGTCCAAACTGAAATTTTCGAAAGAAGAGTTATCAATTGAATCGACTTTATTCCGCCCAGCTGCCATGCTATTGAACTAGGATAAAATTGATAAAAAACTTCAATAGGATTAAATCGCTTAAAATGGTTTGAAATTAACCTATCAAAATAAAACGTTTTGTTGACTTAATTTCAAACTTACTCTTTCATAATATGAAAAGTTACTGCCATTTGTTGAAAGGCTATTGCACTGAGAGATTTGCAGCTTCTCTAGCTGTGCCCTTGGAAAAATTAAGTTTGTTCATCGTAATTCCTTAAATTATTTTCTTAGATTCCTTTCAATTTTTAAAATTCTGAAATATTAGTGGTAATGTATCTAAAAGCAAGTTTTTGTACTTCTTGATTCCTGGTCAGTAAGATTCCTTTTTCTTCCAGAATGGTATTTAAACCAGGGAGCTCTGTTAGCAGTTTCCCTTATGACATGGGCTATGTTAACTTGGGTTCTAGAGTTGTGTCCTCTTCCCCACCATATTTCAAGGGTTAGTGTGGCAGCATTCTTGAAGCACTTGTGAAACCAGAAAGTAGGGGGCAGGCCGGAAACTTTTTTTCTGACTTGTTACAACTGGAAAAGATGATAAAAAGTGGTATTTTAGTATTTGGGTTTTTATTTTAGTATTTATTTAAAATATGACTTTATTGATTTCAGAGAGAGAGGAAGGGAGAGGGGGAGAGAGGTAGAAACATCTATGATTAGAGAGTCGATGATGAGAGTCGTGATTGATCAGCTGCCTCCTTCACACCCAACTGGGGATCCAGCCTGTAACCCGGGCTTGTGCCCTGACAGAGTCAAACTGCAATCTCCTGGATCTTAAGTTGATGCTCAACCACCGAGCCATGCCCGACCAGGCCATAGTTTTTATTTTTAATCAGACTCAACCAACCAAAATGGAAGTATTAGAAAATGTCTGTTGGCAACATTCTATTGTAAAAACCCTGACCCTTGTTACAAAGCAGTTGGCATTACTCTTCCTTACAGTTATAGAAAGATGGACTTGGGGCTACTTTAGAACTGGCTTATACGTTGCATATTGGTAACAGTGGTGATTAACTGTTTTTAGTGGTATGCAAAATTAGGTATGTGCATGTTTGAGCATCCAGTGGTAAGTGCAGCAAACATGTATGTGAGGCTTGTGACTGGTTTTTATCATGAGACTATTCACTTTTGTGTTCCTTGTCTTTGTAGGTTTTAAAATCAAACATGGGAAAATCGGAGAAAATCACCGTTCCCCACGGGCAGCTTGTTCATGGTATGCACTTATGTGAACAGCCAAAGATAAACAGACAGAAAAGCAAATATAACTTACCACTAACCAAGATCACCTCTGCAAAAAGAAATGAAAACAACTTTTGGCAGGATTCTGTTTCATCTGATATAATTCAAAAGCAGGAAAAAAAGCCTTTTAAAAATACTGAGAACATTAAAAAAAAGCATTTGAAGAAATCAGCGCTTCTAACTGAAGTGAGCCAAAAGGAAAATTATGCTGGGGCAAAGTTTAGTGATCCACCTTCTCCTAGTGTTCTTCCAAAGCCGCCTAGTCACTGGATGGGAAGCACTATTGAAAATTCCAACCAAAATAGGGAATTGATGGCAGTACATTTAAAAACTCTCCTAAAAGTTCAAACTTAGATCTCAAGTTTCAGTATGTATGTAAAACATAGTTTTTCCAAAATCCCTGGATTCTTGAAAATTGGTACAGAAATGGAAATTTGCCTTGTAACCTACAAGGGCAAAAGATGAGTTTTAAAAATTACAAACAGCTTGTATTATATTTTATATTTTGTAAATACTGTATACCATGTATTATGTGTATATTGTTGATACTTGAGAGGTACATTATAGTTTTGTTATGAAAGTATGTATTTTGCCCTGCCCAAATGGTAGGTGTTTTGTATATATACAATGAGAAATTTTAAGTGTGTGCTAAGGCACATGGAAGACCAATGTATTTGCACAAGGTACCGAGAGATTTTTCAAGAAACAGCTGGCGAATCTCAAGGTGAAGATCTAAATGTGAACAGTTTACTAATGCACTACTGAAATTTAAATCTGTGGCACAATCATTGTAAACAGGGGTTTGCCTTTCTCTTTAAATTGATTTCTGCCTTCTAATCTGTAATTATTGCAAAACTCCTATTCTCACTTTTAACAAACTTAATTTCTGGTTTTTGGTTTATAACCATATCCAAATTTAAAAGACCTCTAATTTTAATGCCAACAAAATCGGTTGTAATCAAATTTTCAAATAATAATTTGGCCTCCTCCCCCACTTTTTAAACTAGTCTTGACTCTGTGTGTGTGCCTGTGTTCCATGTTTGAATGTGTGACTAGGAGGTGGATTTTCACTTTCACTTTACTAGCTAAATGTCTTTAGCTTTATACTAATTGTCCATCCTCCATCTGGAGTTTAGAGGGACCAATAATTTCACACTAGTACCTCTTAGGGGAGGAACTCCCCATCTTACAAACGGAAATGGTTGTGGTCAAAAGTAAATCTGATTCGTTTATAACTTAGAATATATGTATGGTTTCATAAAGTACTATTTGACTTGACCATATCTTACATTTTTAGTGAAAGAAATTACACTTGTTTGGTTTGCTGAGTTTATGTTGGCAATGAATGGTGGTACTTGAACCAAAGCAAGCATAATTGATGTTGAATAGATGGAGATTTGGATTCTACAGCTTGCTTGAAGATAAATATGGCAGCTTACGTATTTTTAAAATTGAAACATTGTTCTTTTACTCTGTAGTATATATGTAAGGCCTATTCCAGTACTAAATTCTAAAACACAATTTTCTCTATGTAGTTGCTGTAAAAAGCTAAAGTTTATCTCAAAAAGGGAAGTTTTTTGGGCAGTATTTAGACATGAAAAGGAAAAGGGTATTAGGGTATATATAGGATTCTCTGAGGTAGAATAGGTTAAAGCTGCTGCCATCCTTACCAGAAAAAAATAAAAGGGAGAGTCTTGGGTCTTACCTTCCTTTGCCATTTGGTTCACGTGGGAGGGGAGGGAAGACATTTAACTTCCTGGCTGTACAAAGGTTGGCTGTGGTGTGGGCACCTTACTTAGAATCACTACTGACTTGATGAGCGGTACGAGGAGTATAACTTGTGTCACAGCTGCCACAAAGTCCTAATTAGATTTGCTGTCTTGTAGATGTAGGTCATATGCAACTCAGCCAACCATTTAGCACTGGCTATACAACATATGTTGTTCTTATGTGTGTGTAGAGAAAGTATATTTCATTATTACGTGTGTGTGTGTGTGTACACACACACATAGCACATAGCTAGCTTAAAAATGCATTTAGAGAAGAAACTTAAAAACCATTCTTTCCTAATAGGTGAGCTTTCAGCCTTGTAAAGGACTTTCTAAGGGAAGTGTTAACTGGTAAAAAGAACGGCTAAAATTCTTAAAGGCAGGACATAAAGTAAATAAATATTATAGGTTTTATAGTTTGAAGAGTGAACAAAATTGATTGAATTGGACTATAGGTAATGTTTAGTGAAAATGTTTTAACAAAAGTTGACTAGTTTGGGTATTACAGTAAAATACTATTTAGCAGCCTTAGTCCCTTCAAGCTGCTGTAACAAAATACTAGAGACTGGGTAGCTTAGAAACATTTATTTCTCACAGTTCTGTAGGCTGGGAAGTTCAGATTTAGTGTCGGGTGAGAGCTCACTTAACATGTCTTTTCATTGCATCCACACAGGGTAGAACAGTGAGGGAGTTTTGAGGGGCTCATTTTGTACGTGCACTAATGCCATTCATGAGGGGTTTGCTTGTGTCCTAATCACTTCCCAAAAGCTTCACTTCCTAATATATATCACCTTGGGGTTAGGTTTCACTGTTAATTCAGACCACAGTGCAACCTAATTACTACTCAGCCACCTTTATTTTTCTCCCATTGGAGTCTCTTGTAGAACTTTCTTTCCAATGTTCCTATAATTATATTGGTTTGGTTTTGTGGTGTATAAAGCACACATTGTGTTTGGAGTCACCAACTCCAGGCCTAAATTTTAGTGGCCTGAAAGGAAGCTTGTAAACAGGTTTATAAGTAGAGTATGTGAGTAGAAAACATTGTTACATGAAGTGTCACTTCACTAGAGCACAGGTATCAATAGGTGTTTAGTCTTTTATACTGAAGTTTTTAAGAAAAATCTGTGCAATTTGATACCAAGTTTATTCAACTCATGCCACTGATGAAGTGACACTAGAAAGAGCTGCTTGTATTTACATTAATCTTGGTGCTAAGTATTAGAGTCTTGTAAGCAGATAAAGGAAAAATAATAAATTATACTATTAAAAGGTTTACAGGAGCCATTCTCTTCAAACTTAAAGGTGGTTTGTAGAAAGATTAGAATGTATTAGGCAAGTAATCTACACTTGCTCAGGACCAGCATTTAGATTTTTACGCATAGTGTTATGTAATCACCTCATCACAATATTTTAGTAGAAAGCTATTATGTTATACAAATGTAGGAATTGAATGAGCTGAAATTTAACAGTATAGGTGGGTGGGCAAGAAATGACAATTATAAAGTACAAGCCCTATCCCCCTTATCCACAACAAAATGCCTGAAGAGGTAAAATCAGAAGTAATTTTCTCTCCTAGAAGGTAATGACTAATTCTGGTTAAGGATTGTCTAGTTGGGAATCTGACTAGAAGTAGCACTGAGTTGGGCCTTAAAATATTCAGTAGTATTTGACATGCAAAGAGAAGGGAAAGAATTGTCAGAGAAAAAAGTATGAGCAGACAGTGGTGTGAAAAGATGTGGCCAATCTAGTAGCTCAAGAGAAGTACAAAGAAGATACAGTGTATTAAAAGGTGTGAGGGTAATAACATGAAGGGCCTTGAATGTCATGTCATGCTGAAGAGTTTCAACTTTATTCTGTAAGCATGGCATAGCCATCAAAGGTTTGAGCAAGGGAATGAGATTCCTTTTTCAAAAGAAAATGTGGAAACAGGGTGGGGCAAAAGTAAGTTTACAGTTGTGAGTGCTCGAAAATTTAATTGTATAGTTTGCCATACAAACAACTGTAAACCTACTTTTGCCCCACCCAGTAAACAGCTTGGAAAGGGAAAGCTTGAGACAAGACAACCACTTGATATTTCACTAGTTTAAAAGAGCCTAAATGACATCATGGGGAACACAGGTATGGACTTTGGGAGGTGTTCTGGAGGTAGAATTAAGAATTAAGCAACTGAATGGAGGATAGAGTTTTTAAACTGAGCAGTTAGGAAGGTAAAACTCAACTAGGGAACTCGGGAAGGGGGCCGTAATTATAGAGGAAGATAATTTTGATTTGCATGTTGAACTTTGAGGTGCATGTAAGATATCTACTTGGAAAGACATGGCAAGTAGAAGGTAAGTCAGGCCTAGAGGTACAGCTTTGTTAATAGTGCACAGAAGCACTAATGGAACTGAAATACCGTCTTCCTACATGGTCCCGTTTTTCCCCTCATAAGGCTTAACACATTTACCAGTACTTGTCACCTCATTCTTTCTGCCTCCTATGGACTCAACATCATCTGTGATAGTAAGTTAGTTCTTGAATTAGAAAGTATTTCCTGTGAAACTGTTAAATGGTGGTTGGTGCTCTACTTATCTTAAAAGTCTGTTAGTGGACAGTTATAATTTAAGTTCTGAATTCTGATAGCGGGGGGCCCAGTTGGTCGAAAGGAGGTACAAAGCTTCCTTCCCTTTTCTTAGTCCAAGATTTGAAAGCAGGCAAAACTCATAATTGCTTTTGTACATCTCCCGTCTTAATGACCCACCCATCCATCATACCCTTTATTTAGAGGGTGGAAGGCCCTGCAACTCCCACGTCCTCTATGCAATTGGTAGGTGCTTCAGGTTGAAGGAATCAAACATTCTTACACTTGAGTATAAAAGGTTGATAGTCTCATCCTCCTCCTACATATAAAATTTTAAAGGATATTGCTGAACTAAATACATTTTAAAATCACAGGCCTGCCTTGCTGAGCACCTGATTCCTGAGCTAACTCCAAGTTTTTTGTACTTCATTTCTTACTTTCCTGAATCCATAAATCTTTCAAAAACTTCCAAATACAAGTTTTCAAATGGGGAGAGTATGTCTGAGGCAAAATTGTATAAGAACAAGTCATGTAACTACTTGTTTTTAAATCTGAAAGGAAATTAGAGAGTACATTTTACAGAATGCTATTTATAAACAAAGTTAATCTTTGAAGCTTTCTTGAAAATTTTAGAATTCTCTAAAGGTATGGGGCGGATGGAGTTTTGTAAGAGTTAGAAATAATCTATTTTACGCTTGAACTAAACCCTTTAAATCTCTTGTATGAGACTGTCTTCAATTAATCTTTGACAGTTTTCAGATTTTCATATCCTTTGCAATTCTCCTGTTTGGAGTTCTAAATTAAATACACTAAAATGTGTATACTTTGAACACCCAGGAATTACATTTGCCAAACTTAAAACTTGTAAAAGCTCCAAACTGAATTACAATTTAAGATTTATATTGCCCAGCCAGGCGTGGCTCAGTGGTTGAGCATCGACCTAGGATCCAGGCAATCGGTTCGATTCCTGGTCAGGGCACATGCCCGGGTAGCGGGCTCGATCAATGACTCATCATTGATGTTTCTACCTCTTTCTCTCCCTCGCCTTTCCTTTCTCTGAAATCAATAAAGATATATTTTTAAAAATTTAAAAAGATTTATAAAAGGTGTTGCATTTACTGAAGGTTCATTGTTGAGATCTTAGAATTCTATTTTCTAAGCAGAGTGTATAAGTAATGCTTCCTTAGTGTAGAACTGGTGACACAAATTTAAAAGTTCCCTTGTTAGAGGAAAGCTTATGGAGGCGTTAATTAGTCTCTGAATAAAACAATGATATAAAGGGACAAAATGGGAGGATTGGCAGAAGCCACCTACATTGATACTCATGGAAAATCAGATGCACATTTGTCAAGGGGGGGGGGGGTTACATATTCAAGCTCCATTTAATTAGACGAGACCATGTATCTTGAACGTATAACAGTTTAAAAGATGAAACGATACTCTTAAACAATGAAAATACTTCATTTTTCTAGTCATTCACACAACTTTTATGCATTTGTAAGAAAGGATTCAGGAAAGTTAAGTAATTTTTCCAAGTGACAGAAAAATGTGTGCTATTTGGTATCTGGTTGTAAAGTTAATAGTAACCGAATTCCTCCAAATAGCTTGGTCATATATACATAGCTATTCCTACATTATTACAGATAGTTCCTTTATTCTAAGATTAGAGATTAACCTGGTTAGCTGTCAAAACCAAATTACAAATGTGTTTTTGGCAATCTAGAGTCTTGGGGGAGGGGATGGATGGCAGGTGGAAGATATTTGGATGGCTTGATTACTCCCAACATGTAGATGTTCGATTTATTTTGAACTCAAAATTGCCTTCTTAAGTAAGATTTTTAAACAGGAAAATGACACTTTACTTTGCCACAAGGAATCATAGAAGGCTTTGGTTCTTTGGAGATCTACAATTTGGGTTATCTTCTTGCTATAAAAGAAAGGCTCTCAAATGGTCCCTTCCAAAGTTGAAATTACCCTTACTCTTTAAGTGATCAGGCATTCAGTACTCAAATTTTATAATGAAAGGATTACTATCAAAGACTGGTTTGCCCTTTTCCACCAGCCTTCCAAGGGCCCTTGGTTACTGCGTTCAGTTCAGTCTCTTTAGCCATTGGAGTCTATTTAAAGTTCCTCTATCATCTGACGCTGAAGACGAGATCCTGAATTTCAAAACTAAGAAAATAGAATTGTTTATGAAAGATATTCAGTGTTTTCTGATTGTTCTTCAGTTAACTGGAATACCCCATTATGAACATTCCAGTTTTCAAAAATTTACTACGTGTTAAATTCAAAATAACTGGGGAAGGAATAGATGGGTGTATATTTGTGAAATAAAGTATAATTTACTGTTAGTTGCAAAATCTAGATAGTGGGTATATAGGTGTTCACTATACAATTATTTTTGTTACTAAAGACAACAGTGTTAATAGAATGGGGGAAATGAAGGGTACCTTACTAGATCACTGCAACATTACACAAATATTTGCCAATAAATTAATAAGCTTACATATAGCATACAGCACATACATTAATCTTTTGAGGTTGTAAATTCTGAATCTCTTGAATGTTTTTCTTTGCACTTTCAGATAGGCTGGGTAGTTGTACCACTTCCAAAACAACAGAACTCTGGTCAATGACTTAAACAGCAAAGCCACTGTAAATAAGAAATGAAATTTCAGAGAAAGGATAATGTATTTAAGCATTGGCTTATTTGGGAAATGCCACAGTGGACATTTAATGTTAATATAAATGTTAATGCTTGAAGAAGCTTTAATTTATAACCTAGCAGATGTAGGTTAAATATTGTTTTGAATTATGTGAACCAAATATACACTTAAACCACACTTTTAAAAAATGGTAACCATCAACTCACTGAGCATCCATCTACCTCCACAAATTGATATTTTCATAAGTTTAAGCTGCAGTATATTCCTAGAATATACATTCAAGAAAAACTAATCTAACCATTTCCACAAAACAGGATTCAGGGACAATACTACTATCAAAGTACTGTTTTGAGAGAAGTTGAATCAACCTGGAATATCTTAACACCTCTACTCTATCAGGGAATGTTATATATATTTTAATCCTCACCCAAGGATATTTTTTCCCATTGCTTTTCAGAGAGAGTGGAAGAGAGAGAGAGAAACATCAATGTGCAAGAGACACACTGATTGGTTGCCTCCCACACATGCCTGGATGGGCTGGGGATCAAGTCTGCAACTGAAGTATATGCCCTTGGCCATAATTAAACCCGGGACCCTTCAGTCCGCAGGCCAACGCTCTAACCACTAAGCCAAACTGGCTAGGGCAGGGAATATTCCTTTTAATTAAATATGTTTTTATTGACTTCAGAGAGAGAGGAAGGGAGAGGGAGATAGAAATATCAATAGTCATTGATCGGCTGCCTCCTGCTTGTCCCCTTCTGGTGATCGAGCCCACAACCCAGGTATGTGCCCTGACTGGGAATCGAACCTCGATCTCCTGGATCATAGGTCGGTGCTCAACCTCTAAGCCATGCTGGCCAGGCAGGGAATATTATATTTCTAAAAAGGTTTTTGACTCCATTATTTTTATACTTACTTTGTGAATATCTTTTAAAAGATATACAAGATAAATTTTCCAGAGGGCCTAAATCAACCTGGCCGATGCCAGAGTTAATGCAATGATCCTAAATACCCTACTTGTTATCAAGGGAGTGATTTAGAAAGCTAAGGTGCATAATCTTCCTTTATCACTTGAAAATGTTTCCTAATCAAATATATACGAGTTCTGACTCAAAACAATACATTCTCACTGAACCACTGGTCCTTAAACTCTTGGGAGTCATTGACTTGTTTGAAAATCTACAGGCTAGGTCTGAAGCTTTTAGTTCCATGACAGGTTACTATCGTCTGCACCAGAAGTAGCATACATTTAAATATGTAAGACCTCAAATATGCTACCACCCTGTTTAGAAAATAAATTTAATTTTTTTACTCTAAGAAATCACAATTTTAATGTAGTTTAGAAGAATTATAAAAATATTTCAAATACTTATTCCTTTAAACTTTGACTAATTTTGCTTCTAGCAATGGGATTAGAATAAAGGCAGAAATTCTTAATTTGTAATACAACAGTATGTCTTAGAATAGTTGTATTCAAGGAAACACTATAAATAATATTTAAGTCCTGAAATGATAATTTACGTTTTAAAAATAAATTAGCCCAGTTGCACAATTTCCAATCAATTTCTACTCAGTCACCAAACCTATTTTCAATTAAGCCTATAATCATTTCTTTTCCTAATTCTATTCTCTTTTCCCTCTAAACATTACCTTAGTTTAGCATATATCTGTCAAGGACTATTCTGTTTCAAAAAAGGCAAAGTACAGTCATCAGGGAGAGGCAGTCTGTAGCCCAGCCCCTGCCACCCCCCAGCTTCAAAGTCTAATAGCTGTTGACCTTGTATATGCCATTTAACCTCTCTGCATCTCACTTTCTGTATCTGCAGTGGTATTTACCTCATAAAGCTGTTACGCTGATGAGTGAATAATGTAAAACTTCCAGAGCAGTGGCAAGCACTCAGTTATATGCTCAAAATGTCTCAACTACTACCATGCCAGTGTTTCACCATACCAACTAGTATCCTCCTAAACAGCCTAGGGATCATAATGGAAAACCAAATGAGAGGTAAATCTAAGGATTAAGCATGTTCAGAAAATTTGCCTTATCAACTTATTACTAAAATAATGATTAAATGCAGAGTAAAGTAACTATAATCAAATCCTAGTTAGTATCTTGAATGATTACATAAATGTCTGTGTAAACCCAAACATTTATTTAGAAAATATAAAAAATTACTATTAATAATTGTCTTGCTTTCTTTAGGCTACCTTTTAAATTTTCAATAGTGCCACATAATTTTGTAACTAAATTTTATTACCAATGAACACTTCAAAGAGTTGTAGTTTTGAAATAACTTTTGCTATGATTAAATAGAGAAATTCTATTGAGGAAGTACAGTATACATGAATTTGTGGTGCTTGCCCAAATATTACAAGTATATAAATTATTTTGTAAAGTTGTTTCTTATACATAGGATCTAAAATGAATTTGTATTCAAAACAAATAGAAGCAACACTGGCTCCTATATGGTAAAACTGTAAGACAGATTTTCTCTTAAGCACTCTAGATACAAATATTAATTGTACGGGCTGAAAACTTTTTAATTTTCAATATAATTTAACAAGGTACACAAGTAGAACTCTATAAATATATCCCCTATAATAATATTTATCACAAATACTACCAAAACCCTCTGAAAAACGTAAACTACAAACACATTTTAAAGAAATTTTCATTTTTAACAACTACAAAAGTAATTAATAGCAATAAAGTTATTTGGTTTAAAAAATGAAAGGCAGTGTAATGTAAATCCGAATACTGCAAAGTTGTTTTCTGAGGATGCAGTCTTGAGTTTCTTTTTTTTTTTTTTAAATATATCTTTATTGATTCCAGAGAGAAGGGAGAGGGAGAGAGAGAGAGAGAAACTTCAATGATGAGTCATTGATCAGCTGCCTCCTGCATGCCCCCAATTGGGGATTGAGCCTGCAACCCGGGCATGTACCCTGACTGGGAATCAAACTGCGATCTCCTGGATCCTAGGTCGATACTCAATTGCTGAGTCACGCCCGGCCAGGCAGTCTTGAGTTTCTTAATACAAGGTACTAAACACTTTCAAAAGTAGTAAGACACATTCTATACAATTTAAAGTCTTAACTTAGAGCTCGAGAAAGAAAAAAATTCAGCAGATGAAAAGTAGGTATGTAGAAATAATGGTACAAAATATGATTTTTATACAAAATGTACCACTCTTTAAATAGATAAGGCTTAATATGAATATTTTTGGACTGAGTGTTGCACACAATTTAGAGTAGTCTCAAACCACTCAAGATTCAGTATTTAAAAAAATGTTTTGCTATTTCTGAAGCAAATGAACATAGTACAGGATGCCATTTAATGTCAACTTACCTATGCTTTTCCACCCAATAAAAATAAAACCTTTTTTGAGCTTGGAAGAGAATCTATCTTTTGAATGCTTGATCTCTATATAAATTCAACTTTTAGGAATGTGAGAATTTTATAATATGAACTAATATCCACCAGGACTTGGCCCAAGTTTAAACACAAGACACAAAAGAGACATAGGTGTCAAATCGTTTAAGTCTGCCCTATACACTTATAAAGTCATTACTTTTTACATGAAAGTGCTTTAAAGTAAAAAATATTTTTGTATAAGGTATTATTAATATTACTAATACAGTAGTCCCCCCCTTATCCGTAGTTTTGCTTTCTGCAGTTTCGGTTACACATGATCAACTATGACCCAAAAATATTAAATGGAAAATTCCAGAAATAAACAATTCATAAGTTTTAAATTGCATGCAGTTCTGAGTACCTCACTTCATCTCATCATGAAGGCATTGTAATCATCTCACATCATCACAAGAAGGGTGAGGACAGTACAATATTTTGAGAAATTACATTTACATAACTTTTATTATAGTATATTATTTTAAGTGTTCTATTTTATTGTTATCTCTTACTGTGCCTAATCTATAAATTAATCATGATCATACATATGTATGTATAGGAAAAAACAGTATACATAGAGTTTGGTACAATCTGTGGTTTCAGGCATCGAACCAGGAGGGTTTTGAACATATCCCCATGGATAAGGGGGGAACTACTGCACTTATATCCAAGTAGAATTTTCTAAATTAGTTCCATTTTACCCATTTTCTTTGAAAAGTACCCCTCTGCCACAATATAAACGAAAATGGTCCATAAAATGGCGACATTAGACACATCATAATTTGTGGTGTGGGCCTTTAAATTGAGACCAAATCTTTATTAACCCAAAGCTAGAGAGGTTTTATTTCTTGCACATGCCCAAAGTAACTAGTATCAACTCACATTTTCTGTAAGCCTTAAAGAATTTTTATTTAACATAACGAGAGGTTTAATAACTTATATTAAGGATTACCTAGCACTCTTCTTGTTGTTCACCAACTGTTTTTGTGACGGTAACTCCGAGATCTGGAATGTGATCGAAAATGAGAGCGTTTTGCTGTTTGTGCTTTAGTTTCAGAATTGGTATACCCTTTAGGAGATTTGCAAGGGGATCTTGCTATGGAGTCAGAATGTCTTCCATGTGATCTTGATTTTGTTCCTGAGCTAGTCTGCTTTTGAGGTGAATTTGATTGTGATTTTCCTATTGACTTAGACCTTTTTTCTAAGGACTTGGACCTTGACCGTCCTCTAGAACCAGAATTCCTTCTTGGAGTTCTTGACTGCCTTGCTGAGGTAGACCGCCTTGGTAGTGATTTGGAGCGAGATTTAGATTGGCTATAAGAAAACCGCCTGTGTCGAGACCTGCAAACATCCACAATATTAGAGTATATATTTCACACAAAAACAGTTAACAGATTAGAAAAAACACTTGCAGGAAATTATATACTTTATACAATACTGGATGTTTTTATTGGCTAAGTTAAAATAATTCTAATTTTATTATGCATGCTTTTGGTTCAAATATAACAAGTTTGTAATATTTGTAACACTAGATATATAACCAAAAGTTTTTACTTTGCTAGATATATCTTATGACATGTGTCAGTTCTGAAAAATGTCCTGCATATTTAGTCTGGGTTATACAACTCCTAAGAGATATGAAAATCTGAAAGGAAAAATGAGAGAAAGGGAAAGAAAATATTTAAAGTTTATCAAATAATGCTTATAACAACAAAAACCTAGATGTAGGACTTCTGAATTCTACCATGATAAAACAGCTTGTACTAGATTAATCTTCCCATAGAAAATAGCTACATAAAAAAGACAGACAAATGGTGATGGAAGAAGACTTGACTTGGGGTGGTGAACAAACAATGCAATATACACATGATGTATTACAGACTTGTACACCTGAAACCTATAGTTTTATTAACCAATGTCACTCCAATATATTCAATTTAAAAAAAGATTTTAAAAAGAAGCTAGACATTTATAAAACAACTCTGTGAAGGCATTGGAGAATAACCAAAACAAGCAGAAATTGAGGGGTTAGAAGCCGTGCCCCTTTTACTCAGACCATTTTCTTAATGACAGCATGGGAAATTGAGCCTACCAAGAAAATGGCTTTTTGACTAAGCTGAAGAGACAGAGGTTAGAGTTCAGGGCTACCAAAGTGCCTGAGACTTGAGAGGCAAAATCCCAAAGATGAAAGAATTGCAGACCAAAAAAAAAAAAAAAAAAAAATTAAAACCACCAACAAAAAACTAAAATCTGCATATAAATTCTCAAGTCACTGGCCATCTTTTAGCTGTGCATACACAGGATGAGACTCCCAAGAGGGCAGCAAAAAACTGCCAGCTGGAAGATTCAAAAACTGAGCTGAAATTTTATCAGACACATAGTACTGGGGATAGAGGCTGGAGTTCAAGCACCCCAAAAAGGTCAAGGAGTCTTAAGAAAGAACCTAAGCTTCCAATTAAGAACCTGGAAGGGTGGTATCCTACAGTTAAGAGCCATGCCCTAGGAATAAATGTAAAGCTAAATAAATCAGCCTTAACAATGCCTCAAACTAAGCCTTGAAAGGGTCAAGGTGATCTGCCAATGCTCTGCCTTACTAGAAGAAAACAACTTTCTTTGGAGGATGGTAGCATTGAAAGCTTCTATAATTTTTCATCAACAATGTCCAACATCCAATAAAAAAACTATAAGGTATGTGAAAAATAAATTAAAATTACTAAAAACTAAAAAAAAAGACAAAATAACTAGACTCAAAATAATTTGGGTATTAGTTTTATTCAGGCATGACTTAAAAAAGTTACTATGACTAATACGTTGGCTTTTTAAAATTAGTTTTTTGTTAATTCTCACCCGAGGATACTTTTTTCCCATTGCTTTTTCAGACAGAGAGGGAGGGAGGGAGGGAGACAGACAGAGAGAAACACCAATGTGAGAGACACACATCGATTGGTTGCCTCCTACAAGAGCCCTGACCAGAGCTAGGGATCGAACCTACAACCCAGGTATGTACCCTTGACTGGGAATTGAACCTGGAATCCTTCAGTGTGTGGGATGATGTTCTAATCACTGAGCTACACTGGCCACAGCACTATGACTAGTATGTTTTAAAAAAATATGAGAAAAAGACGAAAAAGATGGAGAATTTCAAAAGAATTTTAGAATCTATAAAAAGAAACAAATGGACATTTTAGAACTAAATTATGTATATCTGAAATTAAAGTCACTAAATGGATTTAACAACCGAAGAAATAGTGAACTAAACTGAAAAACAGATTATTACAAAAACATAGCTGGGCTGGCATGGCTCAATGGTTGAGCGCCGACCTATGAACCCAGAAGGTGACAGTTTGATTCCTGGTCAGGGCACATGCCCAGGTTGCAGGCTTGATCCTCAGTATGGCGCATGTAGGAGGCAGCCGATCAATGACTCTCTTATCATTGATGTTTCTATCTCTCTCTCCCTCTCCCTTCCTCTCTTTGAAATCAATAAAACGTATTTTTTTAAAAAAGAAAAACATACTGAAACACAGTAAGAGAAGAGGAATTTTAAGAAATTCAGAACAGAGCATAAGAGATATTTGGAACATAGTCACATGGCCAAGAGGAAAAACTGAGTAAGGCAGAAGCAGTATATGAAGAGATAATATCCTAGAATTTTCCAAAACTAATGAAAGGCATCAACTCACAATTTTGAAAAGCTCAGTAAACCCCAGGTAGAATTAAGTACAAAGAAAACTACACAAGGTGTATCACAATGAAACTGCTGAAAACCAAAGTCAAAGAGAAAAATATGAAAATCTGCTAAAGAATAAAAGACATTACCTTCAAAGAAGCAACATTAAGATTTCTAGCTGACTATGGATATCAGAAAAACGATGGAATGATATTATTTAAAAAGAAAGGGGGAAAAGTCCCTAACAACCTAGAAATCTATCCCCAGCAAAAATATCTTTCAAAAATGAATATAAAATGAAGATGTTTCAGAGAAGCAAAAACTGAAAGAATTCATTGCCAGCAGACCTGTACTAAATGTAAGATATACTAAAAAAATTTTAGACTGAAGGAAAATAAGCCCAAATAAAAGCATGGAACTAGAGGCAAGAATGAAGAGCACTGAAAAATATGAATATATTGATCTAGAATATATTCTGGAATAAAAATAGTCTTTTAGAAATTATAAAATTTCACTCCAGTGGTAGTTACAGGGGGGAAAAAATAGAATATTGTCCTTGAAAAAAATTCTAACATGGAAAAAAAAAAGGATGCTATTTTAACAATCTTGAGCTAGGGACTACTGCTAAGTGCTAGGGATATAAGCATGAATAAGACAAAAGTCCTTGCTCCTCAAAGAGCTCTTAGTCTACTGAGAGCAATAAACTAGTCTTTTTTCCACATCTACTGAAGGCAAAATAAGAGACCTCTTTTTTTCTTTTTTTCTATTTTTAGAGCGAGTGGAAGGGAGGAAGGGGAGGAGACAGAGACAGACACATCGATGTGAGAGAGAAACATCAATTGGTTGCCTCCCGCATGGGGCTAGGGATTGAACCTGCAACCCCGGTACGTGCTCTTGACTGGGAAATGAACCCAAGGGGCCAATGCTCTAACCACTGAACCATACGAGCCAGGGCAAGAGACTGTACATAAGTTCACTGCACATTAAGCTTATATGCATTCTCTCTTGTGCGCATGCACACACACAGAAAATCTGATCCTCATGAATACCTTGAGAGCTAGGTAAGATCTACGTTCTCTATAATTTTACAGATAAAAAAACTGAGGTCAGTGAGGTTAAGCAATGATCAAAACAACATTGTCTTGCAAAAATATGTGGTTCTTTCTGTTCCTGCTACTCCATCATGATTTGGAAAAATAGTCAATTTTTTGTTTTTTCTCCAGCTCTAGAAGGCAGAAAATGGTGTAAATAATCACCTTTTTTAGATCAATCAGGAGAAAAACTGTTAACTAAGGCTCTAATGCATTTGGAAACAACTTATATTGTTTGTTTCTTTTTTAATATATCTTTATTGATTTCAGAGAGAGGAAGGGAGAGAGAGAGAGAAACATCAATGATGAGAGAGTCATTGATCGGCTGCCTCCTGCACAGCTCCGAATGGGGATCGAGCCCGCAACCTCGGCATGTGCCGACTGGAAATCAAACTGCGATTTCCTGGATCCTAGGTCGATGCTCAACTGCTGAGCCATGCCTGGCTGGGCAACAATTTATATTCTTTTTTTTTTTTCTTTTAAATATATCTTTATTGATTTCAGAGAAAGGAAGGGAGAGGGAGAGAGAGAGATTGAAACATCAATGATGAGAGAGAGTCATTGATCGGCTGCAGCCCACAACCCGGGCATGTGCCCTGACCGGGAATCGAATCCTGATCGCCTGGATCCTAGGTCGACACTCAACCACTGAGCCACGCCTGGTTGGGCAACAATTTATATTCTTAATGAATCAAATAGGCAATTTCTTTTTCTTTTTTCTTTTGTGAACTAAATCTTTCTACCAAGACCACTGGATATTCAGTATGTTAAGACAGTGCTGCTTTAGGTACAATATTCTATCTACTTTGATTTTTTATATATAAAATGTTCATTTTATATGTACTACATAAACTTCATCATTTTAAACTTCTGGTAAACTATACATAGTAATACATACAGTCTATACATGTATAGTATATATAATAGCATTGAGAGAGATATAAAATTCATAGCAATGTGAATGAACTGTTGAACAACACTCCCTTACACCATTCATGTCCTCTGTGAAGCCAGAAGCAGTACCAATGGTATTGATGTTGATTTCCTATGCACAGGCATGTGAAACTTTTTAAATCTTAATTTGCTCTCATTATGTTTTAAGTTCTATAAATATAATTTTGTATTTGAATATGGAAATTATATATCAATCTAAATCTCAAATATCAATCAATGGGAAAATTCCTTAGCCATGGGATAAGCTAGATTATTCTCTATAGGTGCAAGGGAAGTTTATATTCTTATACTATCAGAAAAAGTAAGATAAAAAGGATTAAGTTCCAGAATATGACTGTTTCTAACTATTTCTTCACCAATCTGAGTAACGGTCAATCCTGACCTGGGTTCTCCTGGCTTTTTAAAAAAGAGCTTAAGACGTCCTCCCATCTTGATGCCTCTCTATAAAGATGGGCCAAAATCAAAGCATTTGGTTCGTACCCAAGGAAAGGTACGGATCTGACATGTAAGAATCTGAATCTGGCATGCAGGGAGGGTTCTGAGTAGGCCAGTCCCATTTTCTAGCAATTAGGATTCTTGAATTCCCTCACACTGATGTTTCTTTCCCTCTCTCCCCCCACCCTCCTTCCACACTCTGAAAGCAATGGAAAAAATATCCTCAGGTGAGGATTAACAACAACAACAAAAATTGTACAAATGTTTAAGAACTTAGGCATTCTAATGCAATTTGTTATTATTTAAACAACTTCATCAAGTAATTAATTTCCATTGTGATTTACTATTATTCTAACAGAAACAAACTCCTAGCTAGCAAAATAGGTAACTTGCAAATATCTTTTTCTGAAATTTTTACTATTTTTATGTCTTTTTCCTATATTACTACCATACTTGGAATTTATTTTTGAAAATAACTCACTTTTTATTTATTTTTTAATTTTTAAATTTGTATTTATTTATTTTTAATATATCTTTATTGATTTCAGAGAGAGGGAGGGAGAGGGAGAGGGAGATAGAATCATCAATGATGAGAGAATTGTCATTGATCGGCTGCCTCCTGCATACTCCCAAATGGGGATCAAGCCCACAAGCGGGGCATGTGCCCTGACCGGGAATCGAACTGCGATCTCCTGGATCCTAGGTCAATGCTCAACTGCTGAGCCATGCCTGGCTGAGCACTTTTTATAAATATATTGATTTACATTAATTTTAGTGTCAACCACCTTCCCTTCTATGAGCTTTTAATCACCAAAACTCAACATTCTTTGAATCACATTAAAAAATATTTTTATTGATTTTTAGAAGGGAGAGGGAGAGAGAGAAACGTTGATGTAAGAGGGTAACATCAATTGGCTGCCTCCTGCATGCCCCCTACCAGGGATCAAGCCCATAACCCAGGCATGTGCCCTGACTGGGAATCTAAAGGGCAAATCTTTGGTCCAAGGGACAATGCCAAACAAACTGAACCACATCGGTCACGGCAGAACTCAACATTCTTTTTTTTTTTAAAAAAATATGTCTTTATTGATTTCAGAGGGAAGAAGGGAGAGGGAGAGAGGGAGATAGAAACATCAAGGATGAGAGTCACTGATCAGCTGCCTCCTGCACGCCCCCTACTGGGAATCAAGCCTGCAACTGGGGCATGTTCCCTGATCCAGAATTGAACTACGATCTCCTGGATCATACATAGGTCGATGCTCAACCCCTGAGCTACACTGGGGAGGCAGAAGTCAACACTCTTAATTGTTGGGTTCATTTTGGAAATTTTTACTTATTTAACATTCCTCACTTTTATTTGTCAAGTATACATTTTTAAAAAAGTTGCTTTTTTTCAGTATATATTATCTTTCCATTAAAAAAGGTTAAGTCCCAAGAAGAAACAGAAGAAAAAATAAATAAAAAGCTGAAGTCTGTCATGAAATAAAAACACTGGAAGGTATTCAGTAAACTTAAGTCAATCTTTCTACAAAAGATGATTCTTTATGAATATTAAACAAAATGATGACCTGTTTTTCAAAGCTCTTTAAAATGTTTTCCAGAAAAAGTAGAAAATTAAGTTTTCAATCCTCTTGTATTCTGTACTCACTCTTTAAGGCTATCAGACCGCCTCCTATTTCTTCCCCATGAAGAACTTCTACTTCGAGTTCTGCGTTGGCTGGGGCTTCTTGACCTCCTATGATCACTTGGAGAACAAGGGTGACGTTCTTTTGATTTCATTTGGCCTGGTGCTAGAATATGAAGTGCAAGACTAATAATTTATTACCTGAAATCCTCAGTCACAGCCACTTAAATAGTATTATTTTCTGAAAGAATTTTAAACTAAAAAATCTGTCATTGCTAAAACTCATTCTGCTGAATAAACAAGATCTAACGTTTAGTCACACTTACTTTTGCGATCACCTTGTGCAAACTGTATTTCAATTTGACGGCCACATACCCACTTTCTATTGAGGTTATAAAGAGCATCTTCAGCATCGCGAACATCTTCAAATATGAGTAGCTGTTAAGGACACTTTGAATATCGGTTATCAAGTAAAAATGTTATTTTAAAAGAATTATTTATGTAACAGGAAATTAATAGAAAAAACAAGTTCTAGTTATTAAGCTCACATCTACAATATGAATAATCAGAAAATTCACTTTTATTATGAAAACACACACCCATTACGATTTAAGCGTGAATCTAAAAAGAAACAAACATGCAACTATACTCTTAATGTATACATTAATGTAGTTGCAGTATGCATGTATAATTTCAAACATATCATGAGGAAAAAAATACCCTTCTTTCAGGTAAAAAAATTCATCAGGTTTTTCACTGAAAAAAATCAGCATGCAGAAGCCTGTATTCTGAAATTTAAATTACTCTTTCAGTAAAAGAGTAATTATGACATTTTGGAGCAATTACTTATAAACAAAATGCACACACATAACTGAACTAAAACATATTTTCAAAACTGATTTAGTCCTTTAAAAATTGTCATATTTACCTTTGAACCTAATGCTTTAAAATATCTTTATGCTTCTATTACTTGGGGTCTAAAAAAACATAAAAGCAATTTATAAACATTTGGAATTACATATATTTGTTTGTAATAACCCACTAAACTCCCTTATCTATGAAATTATATATTAAACCTAACTAAAATAGAAATAAGCTATATAAAATGAATAGCTGTATTTTAGGAGGTTATTCACTGGTTTAATTTTTTTTTAAATAGAAAACAGAAAAAGCTCAAGAAATGCAATACAAAATGAGACTTTGGCAATTACCTCAATGTCACTTGATCTTGAACCTTGACCTTTACGCTTTAAGGCTTGCAAGATGGACTTTATAAGAGATGAAGAACCAACAAAATCAGACTTGGCTTTGACTCTGGAACTCTGAGTAAATGTAGGAAAGCCGAAGTCTCAACCTGTTGTTGGCTTTGTCTTTTGCTTGATAAAGACTTCCCCTCTTCCAGGTCTTTATATCTGTGTCCACCCTCCCTCTTTACTCCTTGATGCTTGAACTTTAGGTGCCTTTTGTCTCGCCTGCTCGGTTTATGCTTGGATTCTAGCTAACAGGTTGGTTCAAACTGGGGGGCTCTTGCCAGCTACTGTGGACTGCTTTAGATTTTCTGAGATAAAGAAATAAACACATTTAATTAGGCAATATTAATCTCATAACATATGTTTCTGAATACATATATGTAATATGCACATGTATGTGGTATATTCACATGCACACAGTAAAATAAAGGATATTGAACATAAGCAAATCCTCTTGGGCGGCGAGTGTAGAAGTCAAGTGGAATGTAAACGTCTACTATAGGGCCATACCGACCAAACTCACGACGCAAGTCCTCAGGCCTGAATTGTTTTAGAAATAAGGCAAAGAAATATGAATAGCTGGATTAAAATATGCCTACTGAAATCTCGTTGAAACCCTCAAAGAAAGTACATTATCTAGACTAGCTTCATCTAAAATTCTCTCTCATAAGACTACCTAGGGTTGACGAAGGGGGGAAAAAAGAAGAAAAATTCTACCAAGACCACTGGATATTCAGTATGTTAAGACAGTGTGGCTTTAGGTACAATATTACATCTACTTTGATTTTTTATATATAAAATATTCATTTTATATGTATTACATAAACTTCATCATTTTAAACTTCTGGTAAACTATACATGTATAGTTTATACTATGCATAGTAATACATATAGTCTTTTGGAGATTCTGGTTCAAAAAGTCTGGATTGGGGCTGGGAACCTATATTTTTACAAGCACTCCAAATGGCTGTTATGCCTAATTAGGTTGGGGAAACACTGACCCACATTCACCCTTGAAAATTATTCCTATTACAAGATTTTTCAATTGTCATATAAAGTTATAACTATTATTTCATTAGGAACCCATTCATTTGCTTCACTATAATTTCATGTTTATGTTTATGTTAATTTTGTTTTCAGAGCACAAGAATTAGATTTTAAAGAAGTCCTAAAATCATTTCTAAGGCTTTAAAGAAAAATAAATATTTTACTATTAAACATAAAGCAAAATAACTACTATATTCTCAAATTTGACAAGTATTTTTGGGCCTCCTATATGCCTTCTACTGTGATAGGTATTAAAGAAGGGATACTAAAGAAATACATAGCATATTTGTCTTCATAGAGCTACAGTTTAACTGAAGAGACAAAATACTTAGCATTGATAGCTGACAGTTACAATGCATTTATATGCTAGCCTCTGCTCACCTTAAGACCACTTAATTCTCACAACAGCTCTATGGTTGCTTACAGATGAGGGCACAGACAGATGAACTCACTAAGGTCACTGAGCCAGCAAGTGACAGGCCTAGAATCAAACTCCCACAGTCTGACACTAGTCCATGTTCTGTTTTTCAATTTTTTAAAAATGTATTGGTGTGTGAGAGAGAGACAGAGAGAGTGGGAGAGAAAGACCAATTTGTTGTTCCATTTACTTATGCACTCATTGACTGGTTCTTGTATGTGCCCTGACCAGGGATCGAACTTGCAAACTTGACGTACAGGGATGACACTCTAACCAACTGAGTTAACCAACCAGGGCTAGTCTGTGTTCTTTACCACTACAGGGTACTGCTTCATGGAGATCTTAAGAGATTCAGCATCAAGCCATGGGCACAAAACATGGCTCAGAAGAAATAAGAGTACTTCAAAACATTGTACAGAAAAAAGACTAAAAGATGACTGCAAAGGTCCTAGCTGGGGCAAATGGAAGAAAGATGGTGTCAGTGGCAAAAATTAGATAGCTGGAAAAGAGAGTAAGAGGGAAGAGGGAGGCAAAAGTAGCTTTCAGGTTTATTTATTATAATTTTTTTAAGTCCTCACCCAAGGATATTTTTTTCATTGCTTTTCAGAGACAGTAGAAGGGAGAGAGTATTTTTATTTCATTCAGTACTCATTTTAACATATTTGTCTGCCTTGCCTGAGAGACTACTTGCTTTAGGGAACTGTGACAATGTCTTTTTTTTTTCATTTACTCATTCAACACATACTTATTGAGCACTATGGGCCAGGCTCTAAGGTATGGTGGAGAACAAGGAAAACACAATTCCTGCTCCCATAAAACATAGAAAATAGGGTAAAACTTCTCAACCATTCCTGAATATTGGAATCATTTGTGAAAAGGACGTTATAGAAACAGTCTCTCCAGCCTCCTGCATTAACCCTGGACCTCATTAGTGCTTCCTATGAGTCCCCATTACTACTAAATTTTTAAAGGGCTTTATAGACAATTCTACAACTCAGAGTTGAGAATCACTTCTAAAGCAGGTGTCTTCACCAGTGTAGTCTCTCAGTACCTAGCATAGTTACTTGGCACACAGTAGGCGCTCAATATATATTTGTTGTATTAATGAGTGAAGAATACATCATTGTTACCATTTAATAGTCAAGGAGACTGACAGTAAGTAAGAGAAGTTACCTTGCCCACAGGTACACATAGCCAATAGCAAAACTAGAATTCAAACTAACGTCACCTAAGGCAAGTAATCCCACCAACCAAATGTGACTGACTGATAGGAAAAGGATCCTCGATCTTACAAAGGAGGTTGGAGCAACGTGTACCACAGAGGCTTAGAGTTCCAGAATCTAAGGTGACAGAAGTCTGAAGGAACAAATATCAAAAGAGCTGGCTCCCATGCACAGTCTCCACAACCTCACCTGCTGGTTATTGTTTTGTTTTCATTTATTCTTGCATTGGCTGTAATCTATTTTGACACATAAAAGTGTAGGGAATGAAGCAAGCACCCATGTATCCACCAAGATTTATCATATCTGAATACTTGCTCTATTTGCCATAATTTTTAGTATTTTTTGGAGACATTATATCCTTATTAGAAGCAATTATAGGTGTTCACCATTCCTCTTTATATTTTTACTGCAAATGCATATATCCATAAGTACATGTTTTTATATGTATCAAATTTTATATAAACGGTATCAGACTCTTTGTATAATTTTGCACCTTGCCTTTTCTTCCCTTGAGATTTCTCCATGTAGCTCTACTTCACTCATTTTAACTTTGTATAGATATTGTTATGAATAAACCACAATTTATTCATCCATCTTTCTGTGCAAGAACATAGCCACGAATATAGCCAACAGGACGCTTCCTTTTTTAAAAATTGCAAATTGTGCTGCAGTGTACATTATGATACATGTGCTTCCTAGAGCTCTGCTAGAATTCTCTTGCATATCCTCAGCTTCACTACATGTTCTCTGAAGTGGCCAAATCAACTTATACTCCTCAAAACATGCATATGAATTCCTGCTGCTCTACCTCCTTATTAACAACTTTTAATTGTTGCCATTTTGAAGGATATTAAAGTGAATGGGTACCTCACTGTTGTTTTGATTTTAATTTACCTAATGACCAGAGAGGTGCAACATCTCTTCATGCTTATGGGTCATTAATTTTGCGTTAATGCCTAGAAGTAGAATCTCTGGATTAAAGAGGATGTATATGTTTAACTTTTATTAAACTGCTAAACAGTTCTCTAAATGGCTGTGCCATTTTATACTCACCAATAATGTATAAGAGTTTCAGCTGTGTCAATTTTTGTCAGCAATTGGATTTATGTCTAATTTTAGCCATTCACGTGAGTGTTCAAGTGGAATCTCACTACAGTTTTAATTTGGATTTCCCTAGTGACAAATTATGCTGAGAACTTTTTCATTTGCTAGTTGGTCACTCATATTTTTTGTTGTGAAGCATCTGTGCTTTTTGCCCATTTTAATAATAACATTTCTTTTTATTCAACTATTGAGTAAAAAAATCTTTTATATATTCTGAAAAAAGTCCTTTGTCAGCTATATGCTTTGTGACTATTTCCTCTCATTCTGTGGCTTGACTATTTACTTTCTTAATGGTATCTTTTAATGAACAGAAAGTTTAATTCTGGTGAAACCTAATTTATCAAGATTCCTTTTTCTTTTATGGTAACTGCTTTCTCTGTCCTGTAAGAAATCTTTTCCCATTCCCAGGTCATGAAATATTCTCCTATGTTTTCTTCTAAAAGCTTTATAGTTTTCTCTTTATATTTCAACTGATAGATAATCCAGCTCAAATTATGATATGAGCTAGAAGTTAGGTTTTTTCCATATATTGATATCCAGTTGTCATGGCATCATTTGTTGAAAAGACTTTCCTTTGTCCACTAAATTGCTTTGGTGACTTTGTCAAAGTCAATTGACTCTGTAAGTGTGGATTATTTATGGACTCTCTATTCAGTTCTATTGATCTACTTGTATATCCTCAAGCCACTTTCTTAATTACTGTATCCTTTTAGTAAGTCTTTAAGTCAGGTAGTACAAGTCTTCCAGCTTTAGTAATCTTTTTCAAGACTCTTTTGACTATTCTAGATCCTTACATTTTTAGAATTAACCTGTTAGTTTCTACTTTTAAAAAGCCTTTGATCAGGAATGCTTTGAACCTATAATATAATCAGTTTGGGAGAGAAATTGAAAACTTAATTATTTTGTCTTCCAATCCAAGAACATGATATAGCTATCAATTTATGTTAGTCTTTTTCTTTTTTTTAATTTTTATTTATTGATTTTATTTGAGAGAAGAAGAAAGACAAACATCAATTTGTGTTCCACTCATTTATGTATTCACTGGTTGCTTCTTATATGTGCCCTGACCAGGGGTTGAACCCACCACTTTGGCTATCCAGCCAGGGCTTATGTTGTTGTTTTTTAAGTTTCTCTTGGCAATACGTTGTGGTTTTCAGTGCAAAGGTTTTTGTTTTTTAATTTTTATTTATTGATTTCGAGAGAAACACGGATCTGTTGTTCCACTTATGTACTTATTTACACATTCATTGGTTGATTTTTTTTTTTATCCTCACCAGAGGATATGTTTTTTTTGTGTTTTTTTATTATTTTAACTTTTTTAATGTATCTTTATTGATTTCAGAGAGAGAGGAAGGGAGAGAAGAGAGAGAGAAAGAAACATCAATAATGAAACTCATTGATCAGCTGCCTCCTGAACGCCCCCCACTGTGTATTGAGCCCACAACCCAGGCATGTGCCCTGACCAGGAATCGAACTGTGATCTCCTGGATCCTAGGTTGATGCTCAACCTCTGAGCCACACCTGGCCGGGCCAGAGGATGTGTTTTTTATTGATTTCTGTGTGTGTGTGTGTGTGTGTGTGTGTGTGTGTGTGTGAGAGAGAGAGAGAGAGAGACAGAGACAGAGACAGAGACAGAGACAGAGACAGAGAGAGGGAGGGAAACATCAGTGGGTCTAGGAGCCAGACCAGAATTGAACATACAACCTAGGTAAGTGCCCCAACTGGGGATGGACCCCACAAGTTGGTGTATGGAGACATGTTCTAACCAACCTAGCTACCTGGCCAGGGCTCAGTGGAAAGGTTTTAACATTTTGGTTTTTTGTTGTTGTTAAATTATTCTTAAGTATGTTTCCGATATTAAGGTAAATGGAATTTTAAAAATATTTTATTATTTTCAATTGTTTGCTGTTAATATATAGAAATAGAATTTCATTAAGTTTACCTTGTATCCTGATAAGTTACTACCAGAGTTTTATGTAAACAAACACGTCACCTAAGAATAGGGACAGGTTTTACTTGCACTTTTATAATTTGTATGCCTTTTATTTTTCTTGCCTTGTTGCACTGGTTAGGACCTGCAATAAAATGCTGAATTGAGGTTGTGAGTGTGGGCATCCTTGTCTTGTTCTGATATTCCGAAGAAAGCATTTAGTTTTTACCATTAAGTATGGTGTTAGCGTTAACTTTTTCATAGGCTGAGGAAGTCCCCATCTAATCCTAGTTTGCTGAGACTTGTTGAATTAATGAAGTCTTGTTGAATTTTAATGCTTTTTTTACATCACCATCAATGTTAACATCAATATAGTCTCATATACACTGTAACCAAAGACTATTACTAAGTATGTCTAAGAGAGGTACTCATCCTTGCTCTCCAACCTAATATGATATGCATCAAAACAGAAATGTTATATTTGGGATTTGGACATTACTTCGTTCCATTAGAAAACTGAGTTGTTGTTTTTTTTAAATTACCCTTCTACACAGTAAAAAAGCAAAGATATTAAAATTAATATTCTTCCTGATCTACCTCTTGTTTTACTAGTGAAAAGAAACCTAACAAAATTGTGAGATGTATTTTTAAGTCTTTCTCTCCCCCCTCCCAATTGCTTTTCAAGAGAATGGGGGGGGAGAGAGAGAGGGAGAGAGAGAAACATCACTGTGAGAGAGACATCAATTGGCTGCCTCCCATACACACCCTGACCAGGGCTGGGGATCGAGCCTGCAACCCAGGTTAACTCGCCCTTGGCCAGAATCAAACCCACGACTTTAAACTTCAGTCCACAGGTCGATGCTCCAACCACTGAGCCAAACTGGCCAGGGAATTTGAAAACAGGAAAAAGAAAATCACTCAAATGGATTTCTTTCCAGGCTCAATTTTATATAGTGGTGCCCCGGTTTTCGAACGTCTCCACTGACGAACATTTCAGTTTACGAATGCCCTAAACCTGGAAGGAAATGCTTGGGTTTTCGAACATGCCTCAGAAGTCGAACATGCCACATGGCCTCCGCTGAGGGCAAGATCCTGAGGCCTAGCTGTAGGCTGTTGATCCCTCAGTTTTCGAAGTTTCAGAACTCAAACGGTCTTCCAGAACGGATCACATTCGAAAACCGAGGTACTGCTGTTTGGTTTTTCCTTGCTTCATTGTTAGGTAATTGAAATCATACAGTATGTATCATTTTATACCCTGTTTGTTTTGTTTTCACATTTACCCCAATGATTTTTTTATAAGCATCCTAAATGTTAAAGCTAATTTTAATGTCTAGTTGCCATACTGCTAGTTAACTTACACACTGTATACCACATACAGTGTACGTGGTAAAAAATGGAAATCAATAAACCTCAATTACCAGTCTTGATTACTCAGAGGTGGATTACCTAGGTTAGAGGTCACGTGTCACCTGCAGGTCGTGTGTCACCTGTATCATGTGTTTAATTTCGCCTGCACAATGTTTAAACATAAAAAAAAAGTGTTGCCCAGCCGGGCGTGGCTCAGCGGGGGTTCGATTCCCGGTCAGGGCACATGCTCGGGTTGCAGGCTGCAGCAGATCAATGACTCTCTTATCATTAATGTTTCTAGCTCTCTCTCTCTCTCTCCCTCTTCCTTCGTTCTCTCTGAAATCAATAAAGATATATTTTAAAAAAAAAGTGTTAAAACGAAACTGCCAATATTATAGAGCTTTTATTTTTTGAATTTTTATGAGTTTTTTTCCTGCCATACAGGAGACAATTGCCAGGAGGCAAGATCTCAAATGCAATATTTTACAGTTTTTAAATCTACAAAAATTGGAATCATATTATTTAACTTAATAAATGCTAACATTTTGAAACAGAGCACTCACACACACAAAATACAGGTTTCTGACTTCTTTTGAAAATCAGGAAGATATGGCAACAAGTCCAAATGTCCGCATACTAGTTATCAGCTGGAGCTTAGTAGCAACTGCTGTCCCCATTAGATGGCACATATTCCCTTCCATTTGCTACAGTCCCTACCATCCTATTGTGCCTTATAACCTGACAACTTCACTCATTCCTATTCCCTGGCTGGCCCCTGTGGCCATTAGAATTGGGAACCTCATTTTTTGTAGACACACTCTCTGGAGAAGCATAATGCTTATTCAGTATTCAAGTGCTTTGTTTAAATGTAGGAATTTTTTTTTTTACCATACCCAAATTATAAATTTTGCTTGTTTTCTATGTAATAAATTGATAAACAGGTTGAGAGAAGAAATGTAAACACAGGCATCTTTTAGATGTTAACTAAGGTATATTAATTCACAGTCTATAGTTGTGACACATATAAAAGTAGGGACCAAATAAAAAAATACTTAACATTATGATTACAACAGATGGTTCTGGAGTTAAGGACTCCAATATATTTGTAGCTGTGAAGCCCTGGGTAAGTCATGAAAACTATGGGCTTCAGCTTTCCCTTATGAACAGTAAGATAATACTGCATACCTATGGAGGCTGGGGGCGGGGGAGTGTAAACTAAGTAAGCCCAGGGAAATGAAAATGTCTCCTCATGCTCCCGCCCCCTAGTCATTCCCTCCGGCTCCCGTTAAGGGAGAAAGTGCTATATGAGGAAGTTATTCCTTAGGATCTATGTTTAGGCACTATGTGAACAGAATCCTCAAGGGGGGGGGGGGGTGTAGACTGAGAGCATCGAAAATCGACCAGCGAAGTCTATACAAACCGTTATAGTGGGTGTGTTTATACTGTATTCAGAACTTTAAAGAAACCCATATAAATCTCATTACTGAAGTTACCCTTTGTGTGTAATATAAAACTCAGTAACAAACAAAATGTAACCAGCACCCCTGTAAGTAGAGCGGACCGAGAGGGGAGCTGGAAGGCCCCAGGCGCGCCTTCCCTGCGGCACGTTCTCTCCCGGCCCGGTCCCCCCTCATCCGCATCGGGCTCGGCGACAAAGGGGCCGAACCGCAGGGACCCGCTCGAGCAAAACACGCGCGGCCAGAGACGGAAGGGCCCTGGGCTACCTGGGAGGACGCGGCCCGCGCCCCGCGGGTTCCCCAGGAGGGGACGGGCACCCACCGGGGGCGGGGACCCGGGCGCAGACGCGCGTCAGCGCAGCGCCCGGCAGAACGCAGGCCCGGAGAGCGGAGGCGCGAGTCCCACCCGAGCCCCGCGTAGCCGCAGGGCGCACACCGCCCCCCGGGAAGCGCCGGCCGGGCCGGGGGAGAGGCGCGAGGCAGACCCGGCGGGCGGCGGGCGGGCTCCGAGGCGCGGCCGTTACCCCGCCCCTCCCCCGCGCCCCAACCTGCGGCCGCCGCCGCTCACCTGGTGGCGTCCGCGACGTTCCTAACGAACAGGGAGGTGTTGGGGGGCCTCGTGTAGCGAGACATGTCCGCTTCCTCCGTTCCCTCCGGGCCTGCCCGCGGCCGCCGTCCTCGCCGCCGCCGCCGCTCCGCCGGCCCCCCGCGCGACCCCCTCCCCGCGGCCTCGGCCCCGCCAGCGCGCAGCCGCAGAGGCGGGCGGGGGCCGGCGGCGCGAGCCCGGCCGAGCGGACCGCGCGGGGTGGGGCCCGAGGCCGCCGGGATCCCGGGGGGCGGCGCGGGGGGCCCTGGGCGGGGATGCAGAGTGGGGGGCACGGGGTCCCGGAGTCCGCGGGATCTTAACAGGGGGACAGTGCGCCAGCCGAGGGTGCGTGGGGATGCGGGAGGGGGTGGCGCTCGAGGCCCAAGTCGAGGGGAGGGGAAGGGAAGGGGGCGGCGCGGGGCCCCGGGGCTCGGGGGCATCTGGGAAGGGGGCGGCGTAGGAGGCCGGGGTAGGAGGGGTCCTAGACTGGGGGCTGCCCTGGTGTCCGGGGCGCCGGCGGCATCCGCAGGGTGCGCGGGGCGCGTTTCCCGGGAAGGGGCCGCGCTGGAGGCCTGGCCGGAGGAGCCTGCGGTGGGGACAGCCCGGGTGTCAGAGCCCCGGGGGGCGGAGGCCAGAGGGGTCCTGGGTGCTGAGGCGGGCGAGCCAGACTTAGCACCCAGGGTGGGGGCGGGTGGAGGCGAAGGCGGCGCTGGACCGCGCAGCAGCCCCGGGCGCTGCGGCTGTCATCCCCCCGGGCCCTCAGCCTGGACCTTGGCAGTCGTTCTGCCTCTGTCCCTTCAGTCTTGAACCTTAATATGTTCTCAAACTATGAGGGGAGTGTGTGTGTGCTGAGCCTTCATCCAATATAGGAGTCCCCCCTTATGGGGAGGGTACTTCCAAGACCCCCCCCCCCCAGCAGTTGCCTGGAAGCCGGGGTTGTACCAAGCCCTGTATATACTGTATTTTCTTATATATGTATACCTATGATAAAGTTTAATTTATAAATTAGGCACAGTAAGATTAACATCAATAGCTAATAAAATGGACTATAATATCCTGTGATAAAAGTTTTGTGAATTTGGTCTCTCAAAATATCATATTGTACTGTATCACCCTTTGATAAAATGCCTACCTTGAGGTAACTTACAGCTGCTGTTGACCTTCTGACCATGTCAGGGCAAGGATCACCTGCTGCTGGGGTCCTGGATCATCAAGCTGTGAGGATGTCATGATTGGCAGTCAGGAGCGGATGATGTGGATGGTTGGGGAAATTTATTTATTTATTTATTTATTTATTTATTTATTTATTTATTTATTTTAAATATATCTTTATTGATTTCAGAGAGAGGAAAGGAGAGGGAGAGAGATAGAAACATCAAATAATGAGAGGGTCATTGATCGAGCCCGCAACCGGGCATGCGCCCTGACCGGGAATCGAACCCCCATCGCCTGGATCCTAGGTTGACTCTCAACAGCTGAGCCACGCCCGGCCGGGCTTGGTTGGGGAAATTTAATACTGTATTTGTAGGGCCATCGTTGACTGTTGGTAATCGAAATCGTGGAAATCAAAACCGTAGATAGGGCGACTACTATATTCCCTAGAGCATGCTATTCAGCCAATAGTATCATTCATTCAGATGTTTATTAAACATCTACTGTATACCAGGAACTGTTCTAAGTGTGGGATATAGCAGCAAAGAAAACAGGTCAAAGTCTCCAACCCTCAAAGAAGGATGGACAGTAAAAGAATGAACAAATGAATATGTGATGTAGAAGAAGTAATAAAAATGCAGTGGCAAGTAAGCAAATTTAAATTAGCGTCTCCCCCTTGTTCCCAAATGTTGTAGTCCAGCCCTCTCTAGTTATCTTTTGCTCCTGTGATTGTCATAGCCTGTTACCCAGGACTGTAATTGGGGCAACTTGCAATTACTAATAGTGCCCCCATTTGTTCTAAGAAGTGCTCCATTTTGTAGGATAAATGATATGGTGGTCACCCTAGCTAGCCCACAGTCCACTCACAAGTTGTGAGTCCCAAGGTCTGCGAACACGTCTGGAAGAGTGGCCATTCATTCAGAAAGGAATTGCTATGGCACAGCAGGCACGGGGCTAGACCAGGAATATAATGGGGGCGGGGCATGGTTCCTGTTCTCATGGAATTTACAATTTGGCTGGGAGGCAGAATCAAATCCCACTAGTAAAGAGATAAGCTATGACAAGAGGGAACCTTACGCAGTATCACTGGCTAGAGCATCACTGAACTTTTCCCTGAAGAAGTTTTGGAGAGAGATTTGAAGAAGAAAAGCAATCCATGCACTGGAACAGATGTGCAAAGGCAGTATAGGAAATGAAAGGAGGTACACAGGAGCATAAAGCTAGAGAACAGGAAAAGGAGACTGGAGAGCAGGCTGAGTTTATAGCAGGGAAGCCTGGAACACTGACTGTTGGCTTGCTAGGGCTGTTGTAGCAGATTACCACAGTATCAGTGGTTTAAAATGATAGAAATTTATTTCACAGTTCTGGAGGCCAGAAGTCTGATATCAAGGTGTTGGCAGGGCCACACTCCCTCTGAAGTCACTAGAGGAGCATCCTTACTTCTTTCCGTCTCTGGTGCCTCCAGGCATTCTTTGACTCTGGCTGCATACCTCTCATCTCTGCCTCTATCTCACATGAAAGGAGATAAACAGGAGCATAAAGCTAAAGAACAGGAAAATGAGACTGGACACTTGTCATTGGATTTAGGGCCCACCCAGGTAATCCAGGGTAATCTCATCTCCAGATCCTTAATTGTATCTGCAAAGACCCTTTTTCCAAATAAGGTCAGATATGGGGGGGTTAGGACTTGGGCAGATCTTTTCTCCGTCCACCATTCAATCCACTACATTGACTTTGCAGAGGAAAGAGAGTTGATTTGGTGGGAAGTGAAAGTTATTAATACACCCATTCCCTGACATGTTAAATGGCATAAAAATTCATTAGACTCTATGTAACTATGAACTATTTAGTTTAAAATATATGTATCTGCATGTTCATGTATAAATAGATTTTTTTGCTCTGGCCGGGTAGCTCAGTTGGTTAGAGTGTCATCCCAGTATGCCAAGGTTGCAGGTTCAATCCCCACTCAGGACACATCTGAGAATCAACCAATGAATGCATAAATAAGAGGAACAATAAATGGATGTGTGTGATTTTCTCTCTCTCTCTAAAATCAATAAATAAATTTTTTTAAATTAAACAAATATTTTTCTAGGGTCTTGCCCTGAGCGGGAGCCTCGGGGCATGTTCGACTTCCGAGGCGTGTTTGAAAACTGAAGCATTTCCTTCTGGGTTTAAGGCGTTCATAAACCAAGATGTTCGTCAACTGAGATGTTCGAAAACCGAGGTACCACTGTACATGGGATTATTTAACTTTAAAGTAAAATTTAAAAGTTTATGACTTAGTCACACTAGTCACATTTCAACTCCTCAGTAGCCACATGTGGTTGGTAACAGCTCTAGCTCTATCAGTTTTCAGGAAATACAGAGGACCTTTCATTCCCCCTTCAAATACTGTATCCATTGCCTCCAAAAGTGTCCAGTCCTCATTATTATTATTTTTGTGATAAGAACACTTAAAATTAGGTCTACTCTAATAGCAATCGTTTAATGTTATCAACTGTAGGCATTATGCTATACAGTAGATCTCTAGGACTTACTCATCTTGCATAACTAAAACTTTATACCCATTGACCATTTCTCTCCAGCCATTGAACCATCTAGCACTGCTCCATTTTAAACATAATTAATGGTTAGAGACTTATTTTGTGTCATAGTAACAAACAGGACATATTTTTAAATGTTAACGCGTAAGAAAGACTTGGCTTGGCTCTCCCATCTCTTCTGGACAGCCAGAACTTTCCTCCAGTGTCTCTTCCTTCCTTCTTCTGTTTCCACCTTGTAGGAAAGGCACTTCATGCACAAGACCTTCTGAACATTGTAATAGTATTTTCCTAATCAGTTTTATTGGAAATTTGTAGTTTGCTTCCTGTTTCATCTTCCATCATGCCTCCAATGACTAGGTGTTTATTAATTTTAGACCACACATTTTTTATTTATTAATGACTCTTCATTACTACATCTTTTATAAAGCATCTTAAGTATTTTAAGCACCCTCTGACTATGCCATCCATTCCTGCTAGCAACCTTAAAAATATGTAGCACCAAAATAACTAAGAAGTTTGAGAAGTGACTCTGTAGTAAAGGTCATTATTAACCATGGTTAATAATGATGTTCCCATGGTCAAGGTGTACACATTGAGAGAGGAATTTCTTGAAGGACCCTCAAACAGGGGATTGGTTCCAAGGTCTAAATGTTGTATCAATGAGGGCAGGGGAGCCATGAAAGTCCTCTCCATTTTCTTGAACCATAACCTTAGGAGAAAAATATTCTCATCCAGCACAGGCAGGGCTACATTTTCACAGTGTTGTAAAATACAAGCCCTAGGGAATCAGGTCAGAGGCGAAGCCTCTCCTCTACAAGAACCTCACTGTCCGCATTTCCAGGAATGGCTATGGCCAGCAGAGCAGCTAATCCCACTGCCAGGAGGGAGGGAAGCCAAAGTGAGCCTCAAGTAACTGAGTACCAGGACATTCCAGTCGTCAAAATAGCTGCCTTCACCTCGTGGGCCATTTGGAGATAGCCATAACAGAACTTAGTAATGAAACCTTACCCAAAAGAAACAAGTTTCTGCCAGACATTTTTGCTCAATCCCTTTGTTTTTGTTTTTTAATTTATCTTTCAATTACAGTTGACGTACAATGTTATATCAGTTTCAAGTATACAACATAGTGATTAGACATTTATATAACTTACGAAGTGATCACCCTGATAAGTCTAGTACCCATCTGACACCATGCATAGTTATTACAATATTATCGACTATATTCCCTGTGCTGTACTCTGCATCCCTGTAACTATTTTTATAACTGGTAATTTGTGCTTCTTGCTCCCTTTCACCTTTTTTACCCATACCCCATCCCTGACCCCTCCAATCTGGCAACCGTCAACTAGTTCTCTGTATCTATGAGTTTGTTTCTGTTGTTTGTTTATTTTGAAATCATATGGTATTTGTCTTTCTCTGTCTGACTCACAATAGACAAGATATGGAAGCAATCTAAGCGTCCATCGATAGATGAATGAATAAAGAAGATGTGGCATATATATATATATATGTAATGGAATATTACTCAGCCACAAAAAAGAATGAAATCAACTCCTTTGTTTTATTTTCCAGAGTTTCTTCCTCAGCTTAAATTTCTTCCCCCTAGTCACTCACTCCTTGGGTGGTTTATTTCTCCTCCAGGTATAATCATTCATATAGTAGATATTGTGGAACCGAAGTTTCTTTATCTCCTCCTCTTTCCTTATCACTGCCTCTAGTCTATTAAAGGGTGGGTGTCACCACCTTTAACCTTTTAGATTGTCTCAGGCCAGAATCTCGGTTTCTGATTCACCCTCCATGTGGTCATTGTTATTCTTATAGAAAAAAAAAGCCTGGTTTTACCTCTCCCTGGCTTAATACCATCTGGAAAATACCCATTGTCTGGACAAAGTTTAATTCCTTAACAATGTGTACACAATTCTTCTATGTCCCTTCACCCCTGATCAAAATTCACTTTTTGGCAAACCTACTTTCTTAGTTTGCTGCTTTCTGACAAATGACAGCTAGTTTTTTTTAACACCTTAGCCTAGAAGTTATTATTATTATTTTTTAATATATTTTTATTGATTTCAGAGAGAGGAAGGGAGAGAGAGAGGGAGACAGAAACGTTGATGAGAGAGTCATTGATCAGCTGCCTCCTGCACGCCCCCGACTGGGGATCGAGCCAGCAATCCTGGCATGTGCCCTGACGGGGAATCTAACTGCCATCTCCTGGATCCTAGGTTGATGCTCAGCCTCTGAGCCATGCCCAGCCGGGCCAGAAGTGATTTCTTAATGTACTATCTAGTACATGGTATCAGCTAGAGAGATATATCTCTGGAGATACCTGTAAGTATTTAGGGGGAAGGCTAGGGGGATGTTGTGCACGAACAGTATCCTAAAGTGGCGCTGTATTTTGCTTGCTCTGTGTGCTGGCAGCGGCAGCCCCAAAATCATGCAGTGCCAGGGTGTGGGTCTGGAGGAAATTGTTCAGGTTTCTCTCTCCCTCTCTTTCTCTCCTTTCCACTCTCTCTGAAAAGCAATGGGAAAAATATCCTCGGGTGAGGATTGAAAAAAATAACAATAAAAATAAAAGCAGGCCACTGGAGCCAGACTGGCTTCTGTTCTATACTGAGTGTGCTACTTACTCACTCTGTGATCTTGGATACTGCATCTGTAAAGTGAAGATAAATAATCACATTAACAACTACATAGGTTGTCATAGGGTTAAATGAGGTAATACAGGTAAAGCACTTAGCACATGTTAAGTGCCTGCCACAGAGGAAGTGTTCTACAAATGTCACATACCGATTGGTTTTCTTCACATGGGTCTTTTTTTTTTTTTTTTAGACAACTAACTGAACACAGTATTAAATTTCAATATTATTTTTTGAGTATGGGCTATTTTTGTCAGAAGCATACCAGGAAAGATTTAATAAGTATAGACAAGGGGGCCCAGGGATTTAATACCACATTTGCTGTCTTTAGGGATGAATTTTATTAGTCTTAACTGAATGACAGTATTTTCAGATTTAGAATGTGACATTTACTCTGATATTGTTAGCTTACGTAGTAGTTAAAAGCTGTATAGTAGGTAGTCCTCATGTATGTTAACTTCCTTTAGACTTATTTTCAAAAAATAGATTTGTCTTTTTATCTCAGTGTATTGTATACCATTTAACCTAATTGTGACAAATTAAGGAATAAGATAGAACATGAAAAGTTTGTGGAAGCTTTTAATGTGTGTGTTAGCACAGGAAGACCCTAGAAAAAGTCTAGGGACTGAAAATCTGCCTCCTTAAGCAGTAGGGAAAGATGGCCACTCCAGCCTGATAATTAATAGAGCTTATTAAGGGAAACTTACATATGAGGAGAGTCATAGCATATGCCAGAGAATTACATAGAACAAGGTGGGCTAGTCACGAATACTAGTGCATAAATGCTACCAGGTATGGAAATTAAGGGCTTAACCAGGTCAGAACAACAACCTGCTCCAGGAAGGAGCACCTAGCAGGAGGCAGGGGAAGGGGGTCTTGTAAGTCAGAATGAACATGGATTACAATCAGACAGTCTCTCTGGAGAGTTGGTGGTAAGAAATCTCCTTTCTGGGCTGGGGCCAGCTCATGGGTCAGACTGCAGGAATGTGGTAATGGAACAGTCTCTCCTCCACAATGTGGGACACCTTAGGATATACATTTCTGCAGTGCTATTAATAGGCATGGCATCAAGGACAGTTTTTCAGACTTTGTGCTTCACTCTGGAGGAAAACAAGAGTATGGCATCTTGAATTTCTTCATTGGGTAACTTAGAACCCAGTTATGTGAACACCAGCTGCACATATCATGTTACCTGAGTTCAGCATCAAAGTTATAAACAAAACTAGTCATATGTTCTTTCAAAGCTGTTGCTATTCAAAACAAACACCCAAATCAACAAAATAATGTGAATAATTATGACCATAAATCTTTTTACTAACTCTCTGGTTTGGGCTTTTAAAAAACTCATTTCAAATTTTTAGTTCTACTCTACTCAAATAGACTACAGTAGCCAATACATGCGTGCTTACTATATTCCAGATGCTATACTGGACACTTGCTATACTAGTAACTTTTTATTCTGAGAACACTATACTTCATAGAGCAGTTAGTTGCAGCTTTTCAATAATACAGCAACCTCAAGGAGAAGAAAGTTGGGAGCAATACCGAAAACTAACGTATACAGAGTCTACAAACCAGTGTTCTTTGTATAGTTTTATGAACTAAAAACCTTGTGTAACTTTTTTATTACTGTTCTAGAAAGGCGAGCGGCGTTTTTCAGGGGACTCTGTTCCACTTGGTCTGTCTCTGATGCCGTCAACCAGTAAAACCGTTCTCATTCCGCTGCTGTGGGAAATAAGCAACAACGGAAAAGTAATAATAACTTTAGAGCTTGATTCGGTTGTCAGGACAGCTAAGGAAACGGGAGAGGAGCCCCCACCCCCAGCTCTTCCCGGGGCGGAGCACCTGCGGCTGCAGGGGGCGCGCACCCCAGTCCCGCGCAGCGCTGGAGGCGGGGTCCCAGGGGCTGAGGACGGGTGTGCGGCGGCGTGCGGGGCCGGGCAGCGCGCGCCGCACCAGTTCTCGCGGACTCCGGGAGCGTGCGCAGGCGCGGGGTGCCCCGGAGGGAGCGATCGAGGTGGCGTTCGAGTGGGGTGCTGACCGGTGCCCGGTTCCGGGGACGATGAGACCCGGAGAGGAGCGCCCTGTGGAGGGGGGCGCCCGCGGGGGCGCCCCGGACCTGGAGCTGCTGGAGCTGCTGAAGCTGCGCGCGGCCGAGCGCATCGACCAGGCGGCCGAGCGCCTGGGGGCCCTGAGCCGCGCCATCTGGAGCGAGCCCGAGCTGGCCTACCAGGAGCACCGCGCCCACGGCGCGCTCACGCGCTTCTTCCAGCGCGAGCCGCCGGCCGCCTCGTGGGCCGTGCAGCCGCACTACCAGCTGGCCACTGCCTTCCGCGCCGAGTGGGCGCCGCCGGGGGCTGGCTCGGCGCGCAGCCCGCTGCACCTGGGCTTTCTCTGCGAGTACGACGCGCTGCCCGGCCTCGGGCACGCCTGCGGCCACAACCTCATCGCCGAGGTCGGGGCGGCTGCGGCGCTGGGCGTGAAGGGGGCTCTGGAGGACCTCCCCGGACCGCCTCCGCCGGTGAAGGTGAGGTGGGGCCCGGGCGCGGGACTCCCGTCACCTGCCCCGGCCGGTACCGAGCCGGGAATGGCCGGGCCCGGCGCCTCCCGCGCGCACCTGTGTCCTCCCGCCCCGGGGCCGGTGTAGGGACGGCGCGAGACGTCCCAGCCTGGTCCCGGTCCGAGGCAGAACCGCTGGATAAAACTTCATGAGTTGCCGACCTAGCGACACTTTGCAGATTTGGGGGGTTTGTTTCCTCTTACGTAGTTGTAAAGAGTTGAGTGGATTTCCCCGTACGAAAGAACTTAGCCCCAAGCCTGCTTTTCGTTATGGCTTATTTTTTGTAACAGTAGCCACCTCAATTTGCTGACAAGGTCGCGGCATCTCTGAAGGAAGTGGGTATTGTAGGGAAACCTACAGCCCCTCTTCATTAGCCCCCCCCCCAATCTTTTGTTTGTGGCAGTCATAGGAGCTGTTGTGATTTGAGTCACTGGTGTTTGGTTAGGGTATTATCAGTCGTAGAAGTATACAAAAAAATTGGGAAGCGAATGAACATTTACTGCATAGATGTAGTTGATCTTGGAGTCTAAATGTTTATTTCATGGTTTTAAAGTAAAATCTGAGTTCCTCAGTCTGGGAAATGTCGTTTATGTTTGTCATAGGGCAAGTTTAATCTGGTGTACTCTCTTTTTCCAGATGGTATATTCTTCATTCTGTGAGCTAAGATGCAGTCTTCACCATTCAGGTTAAGGGGAAAACAAATGTTTTCGTCTTTAGTCCTTTTTTTCCAATGTCAGTAACCTTTTACTTTTACTCTAACAGTTTCATCATTTGTGACTTTTTCTGTTTACCTGCCTTTTCTTTTCTGCCCCTGAGGGCTTGTTTTTGCATCTGACTAGGTTTTTGTTTTGTATTGCGTGGGGTATCCTTTGCCATTGCATGCAACACTGGAGAGTTAGCTTTAACCAGGTTTATGAAAAGTTCATAGAAGTCAGCAATATGTAACTTGAGAAGTCATCAGATTTAACTAGTCAAGGATTAAGAGTTTAAAGCAGCTTAATTTAAGAGTTTGGGTGCTTTACAACTTCTAAAGAAAGCTAGACTTTGGGAAATGTATACACTTCTGATTTTGAATAGTAAGCTGAATTTTTTAGCAAGGTTATCTGTCCTACCTGAAAATGAAATTTATGTCAATCCCCTTTGCAAGCCAAGACTTTTTCCAACTTGTTCCATTGTGTTCTTATACATGATCTTGAAAGTATATTAGTTGTTTATAGATAATTTTTCTTTGCTTTAAAAATTGTTTGAAGAAGTTAAACTGAAATATCAAAGTAAAATGTTTATTCTGCAAAGTTCTTTTTTGTTTAATTAGGTGTTTGGTGACCAATAAATCTGCCTGGTTGAACTGGTGGAATCGAATTAGTAAGTTTGTGTAATAGTTGGCCGTTTCTAACCATGGTCTTAAGATTTGTTTAATGCTCTTCATAAAGGATTAATGAATTAAGATCTTTTAATGAGGTAGCTCAGTAAGGAACAGGCCTGAATATTTAATCCCAGCTCTTCCTGAAGACTTGCTCTGTGACCTAGGGCAAAACAACCCTCCCTAAAATGATGTTATAGATCGATCACTTGCCTCACAAGGTTGTTGTGAGGAGAACTAATAAGTACTGGAAAGTTCCTTACAAGTAAAGTGCTTATGAATAATTATGTACCTATACCAAAAGACTTAGTCAAGAAGATGCTGTAAGAAATGATGCCCTAGCTGGTTTGGCTGAGTGGTTAGAGCATCAGCCTTTGAACTGAAGGGTCCTGGGTTTGAGTTTGACCAAGGGCAGTATCTCATTCGCAGGATTGATCCCCAAGCCCCAGTTGGGGTGCTCGGGCAAGTGCAGGAGGCCACCAATTGATGTGTCTCTCTCAAATTAGAGTTGATTTCTCTCACTCCCTACCTTCCTCTCTCTCTGAAAAGCAATGCAAAAAAATATCCTCGGGTGAGGATTTTAAAAAAAAGAGAGAGAGAATGAGAGGGAGGGAGGGAGGGAGGAAGGGAGGAAGGGAGGAAGGGAGGAGTCAAGGAAGGAAGGAAGGAGTCTTAGGCCCTGGCCAGGTAGATCAGCGGGTTTGTTCTCCGGTCAGGGCACATACAAGAATCAACCAATGAATACATAAATAAGTGGAACACCAAATCTATATTTCTCTCTCCCTCTCTCTCTAAAATCAATCAATAAATAAAAGATTTTAAAGAAAGGAGTCTTAAAGAATTTTAAGGAACTTATATATAGTATTTATCTTTTCCATCTTTGCCACTAGTTATATAAAATTGAGTTGTAAAATTAGGAAAAGTTTTCTGTGCTAGCTTTAGTACATACTTTACACCAAATTGGTGTAATAATGTAAATTAAAACGGGTGATTAGCATCATAGATTTATGCCCACTGCATTATTAAGTGTCAGAGAACAAAACATCTCTCCATAGTTTAAGCATTTTAATGTACATTGTGGATACGTATGCAAGAGAACTTGTTTGAAGGTTTCCTACTAGGATTTTTTGTTATTTTGTTTTGACAGAGGTATTTCCTTCTAGGTGATTGTCCTGGGAACTCCTGCAGAAGAAGATGGTGGTGGCAAAATTGATTTAATTGAAGCAGGGGCTTTTAAAAATCTTGATGTTGTTTTTATGGCCCATCCATCCCAAGAGAATGCTGCTTATCTCCCTGATGTGGCTGAGCATGAGTAAGTAATCAAGTTGAAATAAACTTCTTGGTGGAAAACAGACTATTAGAATACTTTCATGTTTTTTCTTAAAGAAGAACAGAAATGTATTGTCTTATAGTTCGGGAGACATGAAGTCTGAAATCAGGTGACAGGGCCAAGGTCCCTCTGAAACCTATAGGGGAGGATTCTTCCTGCCTCTTCCAGCTTCTGGTAGCACCAGACATTTCCCTGGCTTATGGCAGCCTAATTCTCATCTCTGCCTCTGTCTTCACATGGCTCTCTCTGTCTCTCCACATTGTCTTTCCTTTATGTCTCTAGAATATTTTCATGTCTTAACTGGAAATTGAAACTCCGTATTTATACATTTAAAAAGTAAATTGAAAGATAATGATGCCTTACTTGGTTTCCATTGAATCATATTTGGTAAGCCTCTTCTAATTGAGATTTAATACGGTGTTCATAATTGGACTATTAAGTAGTGCCTAAAAAGCGTAAGAATAGCAAACAGAATATGTTGACACATGTTCTCTTTTTAACCGTCTGACTTCTTAGATTTTTTCACTGGCCATCTTTTCAGATGGAAAAGAGAACAGGAACAAAAATTAAAATTTAAAGAATTACTAATGTGTTCATCCTAAATATCTCTAACAATAAATAAGATAAAGCACTATGTCCCTACTGATCACCTTTCCCACATCTAGTCCCTTCTGTAGAGGTATGTATTCTTCCAAGACTTTTGGTTATATTTATAGACATAAGTAGGTACATGTAGAAATTAAATTTTAGCCCAAGTGGCGTGGCTCAACGGTTGAGCGTCCACCTATGATCCAGAAGATTGAGGTTTGATTCCTGGTCAGGGCACATGCCGGGGTTGCGGGCTCCACTCCCGGTGGGGGATGTGCAGGAGGCAGCCGATCAATGACTCTCATCATTGATGTTTCTCTCTCCCTCTCTCTGAAATCAATAAAGACATATTAAAAAAAAGAAATTAAATTTTAAAGGAGGATTTCTACCCTGAAGTACTGTGCTACTCATCATCAGTTATAGTTGGTTATTCAGGATGGTTTTTCTGTATTTTATCTGTAATTCCAGTTTGTTCCTGGGAGAATGTCAGTGTAGCTTCCACTCAATCCACCGCCATCTTGGGTCTCCTGCTTTTTGCTTTTTAAAATTAAGCAATATGTCCCATACCTACCTGGCAGCAGAGATACCATGATCATAAAATTAAACAACATGTCTTGAAAATCATTCCATATCATTTTGTTTAAAGTCTAAAATACTAATGCTGATACAAAACAACCACTGACACTTACTTTCTTGTAGTTCATTGTACTTTAATTGTACATAGATCTGAACCGTAGAAGTGGTGCTAGAGTTTTCATAAAGGACATACTTTTCCATTCTATAAATTTATCACAGTTTCGGTAAAATTCCAGTTTCAGGTTGATGGTGATGATATATATATATATATAAAATAACAAATATTGTAAAATCTTAAAAATATATTTGGTTGCTTTTATTTATTTTTGTTTTGCTAACAAAATGTTTGAAATCAGTCAGGAAATATCATGAGCATTTCTTACACTCCTGAATCTAGCCCATTTTAAAAAAAGTTGAGTGGCTTTTTTATAATTTTGTAATTTAAATTTAATCAGTTGGGCTTTAAAATATTTTATAAACAAGTCATCTTTATAAATAACTAATATGCAATCCTTTCTCTAAACCTTTTTTTTTTTTTTAATTGTATCTGTGTAGTTAGACTGGTATGAGAAATATTTGAAGTGGAATAACAATTTTTAAAATTTTAAGATATCAGTGATACAGGTATTTTGGAACATTAATAAAATATTGGTCAGGAACAACTGACTTGATCCTAGAGTATTTTATCATGCGAGTATAATCTGATTTTTAGAGGTTGCCCTAACCCATTTCAAATGTCACCTTTCTCTTCCCTTGACCTTCCCCCACCCCGAACACAGAATTATCTGAGTTTTTGCAGACCTTTGGTATAGAACTATCACAGTGAAGTGTAGAAGGAGACAGGAGCCATCTTTTTTTGTAATTCTAGCACCTAATACAATATTACATATTTGTTTGAATTGAATTCTGTACAAATTTAATTTGGATAGGAGGTTAATCACAGTTTCTCTTTTTCTTTTTTGGAATGCCTTCTTTGTGTCAGTCACTCTGTTATGTAATAATAAACTACAACTAAACTATGTAAATTGCTGTTATTGCTACAAATAATTTGCAAATAAAAATTCTAGCAGTGAGAAAGTAGGATGAATATTAGTTGGGTGATTCTAACTACTTGGGTTTTTCTAAATTTAGTGGTACTGAAAAAAGTAATTCCACATGATGTTTTATTTCCTAGTGTGACTGTGAAATACTATGGAAGAGCATCTCATGCTGCCGCTTATCCCTGGGAGGGAGTCAACGCGTTAGATGCTGCTGTTCTCGCCTACAACAATTTGTCTGTGTTAAGACAGCAGATGAAACCAACCTGGAGAGTTCATGGTACGAATGTCAAATATTTTGTGTAACAGATGGTGCTTGCTTAATATATTCCAGTGAAATACAATTACTTACTATTTGATTTTTTTAAAAATTGGAAACTTTTTGTGTACTTAATATGAATATTCCAAAATATGTAAATATTGTCAGAAGTCATGTGACAGGATACTAGGACGTTTGTCTATTTGTGGGTAGGAAGACATATAAGATTATTATTAAACAGAAATGAAATGGTCATTTTGAGTATTAGAGGTCAGTAATTTTATAAATACCTATGTTCTTTCTGTGGTCATTCGAAGTTGGAACTTGATTTTTCAGTTATTCTGTCTCTTAATGATAACAAAATTTTATTATTTCCTCAATTTAAAAAAAATTATGGTTACTGATTTTATTTACTCAAGTGCTATTAATCCTAAGTAACATCTTTTAAAAGTTTGTGTGTCACCTTAATATAAATACAATAATGAAGTACTGTCTTGAAGGTACAAATTTATATTTTAGTTTATTTCCTTATGATTTGGGAAATTATTATACTTCTTAAAAAAATTTGTCCTTATTGTTGAAAGTATTACAGATATCCCGTTTTTCCCCATTTACTCCTTTACCCTGAACCCTCCTTGTCCAGACCTTCCCCACACTATTGTCTGTGTCCCTGGGTTGTGCATATATGCATATAAATTCTTTGGTTAATCTCTCCCCACCCACCCACCCCAGCCTTCCCTCTGAGATTTGTCAGTCTGTTCCATGCTAAATTATTATACTCTAATATCTATTTTTTAATCTGTTTTTGCTATAGGCTTAAATTAGTTTGTAATTACACTTTAACCACTCTCCTACCTTAGTTTCTAAAAGGATTAAGCAGGAATATGTAAAAAGCTATTTTTTTAAAGGAGGTCATATAAAATTAGATTTTGTATATCTATTTTAGTTATAACTTTGAATAGATAAATTTTCCTTCTTTGTGTAGTTCCAAATAAATGCATTTGTTTTAATAGTTAATAGTACTTAGTGGTCCTTGGTACATTGGTTTCTTCTTAGCATTGAAATTATTTTCCCAGAGCCAAATGCCTTTTAAAATACTCATACGATTCTTGAGGCACAAGAGTAATTGTAGAAATTCACACCATCAGGTTTTTTTCTCTTCTTATGTCAAAAGTTTATCAAAATGTACAACTGTAATATAAGCTACTGAAATAAAAGCATTTTCCAGAAGGCTTAATATAGTTATAAAATTTCTAACAGCTTTTTATAGTCAGGAATCATAATTTCTTATAAATCCCTTAGAATAAAGTATATATAGACAGTTTTTTTATTTTGTTTTTTTCCTAATAGCTAGAAAGTATCACACTATGATATATAGAAACTTTTGTTGTATAGCAAAATCCTTGGTATATCTGTGAAGCAAATAAGTTTAAATTATTTTTCTTTATATACATATTGGCTGAAAACATTATGGGTATACTTAAGCTTAAAGAAATGGTCTTCAAGTTCAATTCCAGTAATTTGGTCCTTTTTATAGGTATAATAAAAAATGGTGGTGTAAAACCCAATATCATTCCCTCTTATTCTGAATTAATCTATTACTTCCGTGCCCCTTCAATGAAAGAACTTCCAGTTTTGACCAAAAAGGCAGAAGATTGCTTCAGAGCTGCAGCTTTGGCTACTGGATGCACAGTAAGAACTTTTAAGAGTTAATCGAAATTATAACAGAGTTATATACGTAGGCTGGAGCTGTTTATATTAAGTTAGCTTTGAATCTTACTTGCTTCTTTCTTATTTGGTGATATCTTGAATATGTAAAATTAGTTGACTGAATAGTCGATGTGAAAGTCTTCACTTCTGATTTATTCTACTCACTCTGCACAGGGAAGACTACAGTCATCTTATTACACAGTAATTGGAACAATTCATACTGCTGAGCTAGAATTCCTGCCTTTTTCAAGTTACATCCTTTCCTTATTGGTAGTTATGCTTTCAGAATTGCTCTATATAGTTTCTATAAAGGAAACTTTATGGCAAAATCAGCAAAAGCTATTTTTGGTGAAGTTCTAGATATGTGTAGTAGGGATATAAATACTTATGGCTTGCTGGAATGAAAGTTGAAATAGACACTGAAGTTAGTCAAGAGGTTTTGTTCATTTGCGCCATGAAGTCAGTAACATTATGTAGGGCATACAGTGGGATGAGAAGTTACAGAATGACATAAATTTTGCCCTGCAGGGAGCCAGTAGTCCAGTGGGAGAGAGAAGACTACTGGATTCAAATCTATATTTTGTGCCTCTCAGCTTCACTGAATCTGTAATTTTCGGAAACGTTATTTAATATCTCCTGGCCTCCATTTTCTCTGATGGAAAAATATTTTAAAATATTTTAAAAATGGAGATAATATAATCCATCTTAGGGTTCTTGTAAGAATTAAATGAGGTAGTGTTTATGAAAAGTTACGGTCTGATCCTTATACATAATACCTTTTTTTCTGCCCTCATTAGACTGGAGATGTGATTTATTCGGATAGTAGCAGTGTCCCAGACAGTAACAGTGATTCTCAGAGGGGATATATTAAGTGTCCAAAGAGTAAAAATTAAGTATTTAACCCTTGTTTATTTATAATTATAAATATTTAAAATACTTATTTATAAAATAAATGCATGAACTATTATCATTTGCTAGTATCTCAAGGTATAATATTCCCTTAGGATAAGGTTCATTGTTACTGGATTCAAATCTATATTTTAAGTAGTCTTTTAGTAACTTTTTATATTTTGGCAGGCTTGTAATATCTGATTAGGTTATCATTGTTTCTAACTTAGATGTTGCTAAGAATAGGTATCACCTCTGCCATTTTATAATTGGCTTTTGCTAATGTTCTAGGTATTATCTTTAGTTTGGGGGAATATTGCCCATTTTGATTTAATGAAAATTGAATCTGGCCCCGCCGGGCATGGCTCAGCCATTGAGCATCAACCTGGGATCCAGGCAATCGGGGTTCGATTCCCGCTCAGGGCACAGGCCCTGGTTGCGGGCTCGATCAATGACCCTCTCATCATTGATGTTTCTGTCTGTCTCTCCCTTTCCTTTCCTCTCTCTGAAATCAATAAAGATGTATTTAAATAATAATAAAAAAAAGAATTAAATCTGTAAATTGTGAATCTTCTTTATCTCAGGGTACCTTTATACATTTCAGATCAGGCAGTGGTGTCAGTGTTGGTTTGTATATTGAATATCAGTAAAGCTTAATTTCTTCTTGTAGAGGCCACAGCCTAGAGCAGAGTGTTTGGACCACCAGCGTCAGAATTACTTGGGGGTGCTGGTTAAAGTGGAGATTCCTGACTCTCCCCACACCCTACTAAGGTGAATGAAGTTGAGACTTACTGGGTAGGAGAGCTAGGTGACATCATGTGGTTCAGTGCATACATAATAAAGGAGATAGGGTCCTAGGAACTCTCATTGTAGAAAATACCTATTTTTGTTGTAAGAGATTTGAGAGAGTTTATATCCAGAAGGGGAAGTACGCCATCTTAACCTCTTTCCGTTAAAGTCATTGCTGGTTTGAAATTTAGATAGTAAATTTTAGTTTTTTATTTCAAAGTTTGTTTTTTAATTTTTTATTAGGTAGAAATTAAAGGTGGAGCACATGATTATTACAATGTCCTTCCCAATAAGAGCCTGTGGAAAGCTTATATTGAAAACGGGGAAAAGCTGGGAATAGAATTCATTTCAGAAGATGATGCAATTTTGAATGGCTCTTCAGGTACTTAAGTTCTTTTATATATTGTGCTATTTGAGGAAGGGAAATCTTTGATTGAATGGTTTTGTTTAACAGCTTCAAAGGTAGGAAGGTATTGCTGATGTTTTTAATGATATTTTTTCACAAACTTAATGAGTAGAGGATTTAGAAGTTTTCAATATCTGAGAGAGAATTGAAAACAGTTGATGAGGTTGCCCAAGAAATCCTAGGGATCAGTAGCACTTAGGACACAAGCAAAGGAAGTGATCTAGAGAAGGAGACAGAGAGTGGTCAGAGAAAGCCAGTCAGGAGAGGGTGGAGTCATGGAAGCCAAAGGAGTGGAGAATTTCTAGAAGGGAAGGAGCAGTAAATCATGACAGGTGCTAAAGAGATTGAATGAGATAACTATGATCTAGTATCCATTGGACTAGCTTTAGAAATTCATGGATAATCTTATCTTTCCAAGGATCTACTGATTTTGGAAATGTTAGTTTTGTGGTTCCTGGGATTCATCCGTATTTTTACATTGGATCTGATGCCTTGAATCATACAGAACAATACACTGAAGCTGCAGGCAAGTGTTATTAGAAGTGACTGTTCTGCACGTGCTCTCCTTTTGTAGTGGTAGCTGCCTTGCTGATTGTTTCGCCTGTTGTTACTACCTTACCCAACACCGCCTCAGCAAACACTATATTGTGTGGGCAGTGGAGAGGCAATTTAGACATAGTATTGAAATCTAACCTGAAAACTAATCAATTCATTTATAATGCTATAGAAGTATTTTAATTTGTCTTCTCTACCTTTTAGGATCACAAGAAGCTCAGTTCTACACCTTGCGTACAGCCAAAGCTCTGGCAATGACTGCGTTGGATGTTATTTTTAAACCAGAGTTGCTAGAAAGAATCAGAGAGGACTTTAAATTGAAACTTCAGGAAGAAGAGTTTTTAAATAGAGTAGAATGAAAGGAAGATTGTGGAGCTGCTTATGAATCATTAAGAAGAAGTGATGATTTTTTTTCATTAATCTTTTTTGGTGAAGGAGGAGGGCATGTTTGTTTTTCAGTCAAAAGGAGTCATTTCTCTTGCCTTAAAGACATGTCTTGAGGACATGGTGTGGAGAAAACACATTAACTCTTAGCTAAAATTAAAATCTTCACAAATCTATATTTGATTTAATTGGTATCTTTCAGGAGCTGGTATGTGGTGGCATTTTTTAACCTGGATGATATATGGTTTATCAGCGATTGTAGTTTATGAAGTCATATGTTGTATATTTCAAAAGATCCTAGAGATTTCAAACCTTATATTCAGAATTGATGCATGAAAGATTTTTTTCTGGTATAGAGTGGTAAAATTGTTTTATAAAGTAATTTTAAAATTCAAGTTCTAAATTTGGGGGAAGCTCATTTTGATGCCTGACTATGTTTGTTTTGGATTAGAGACTTTTTAAAGTAGATTTTTAATTAGAAATGCTGTGGGAAACCACCAGAAACTCAGGTACAAAGAATAAGCTTTAGTTTTACCATTAGAAGGAAAAATAAAATGTTCATTTTTTTTATATAATTAACTCTGAGAAGTGGCATAAAATGTTATTCCTAATTCCATATTACTGTAATAGGAAAAATTATAGAAGCATAACATTGGACTCTTCCTGTAAGGCGTTTGCTTGGTAGCCTAGTGTGTTCTAAGAGGACTTAATGAGAGAGGAACAATATCTACTTACCTTGAATGTTAATGTCATATAACTACTGTTAATGTCATATAATATTATGCACCCAGCCTGTCCAGCCTGAATGCATAATATTATATTTTACTGAGTTTAGGGGATATAATTCTAAGCCTCCTTAAGCCCTATGCTAACCCAATATTAACTTTAAAGAATTGTAAGTTTTTCCTGGTTCTTATTTTAGTGTGATAAAAGAATGAAAAAGTATCTGATAAAGCACATATTTTGTACTGGGCTCATTTGCAGACAGCCATCATTGAACTCGAGGTTGGCTGAGCAGGAAAGTCTTTGTCTGGTTGTGGTTACTAATTCCTTTTATGTCTCCTAAAGGACCAGTTTACCCTCTCCTGGCTCTCTAGAAGACCTGTAAAAACAAATGGAATTCTGGTAAGAGTGAGGAGACACTTGAATTAGCTCTTCTGGGAATTTAGAATTGAGACAGGTTAGATGAATATGAGCCCTGGAATTTTAAGGTCCCTTAGATCTGGGAGTGAATGTCAAGTATGAGCAGAGAAGGACAGTCTGGAGAGGGAATAAAGCAATCACCCAGCAAGCAGTAAAGAAAGGTACATGCTACCTTAAAAAGATGTCTGGCCCGGCCAGCGTGGCTCAGCGGTTGAGCATCGACCTAGGATCCAGGAGATCGCAGTTCAATTCCCGGTCAGGGCACATGCCCGGGTTGTGGGCTCGATCCCCAGTCAGAGGCGTGCAGGAGGCAGCTGATCAATATTATCTCTCTTCATTGGTGTTTCTATCTATCTCTCTCCCTCTCCCTTCCTTTCTCTGAAATCAATAAAGATATATTTTTTTAAAAACGATGTCTGGAATCTTTCATGGGGCTGAGCTGTACTTCACGCGATTTTCTTTGTATCTGTGGGATTTCCGTGTTCTGCTATTTCTTTCATAAGCTAGTTTGAGTGGGTTACTGTTCCATGCTATCAGATATCACTAAGGTATAGTTTAATCCCATTTGTAATGTTTAAAGTCTCAGAATGCTAGGAACCTAGAATTATATGACTAACATAATAAGGAATATTGATATCAAATCAACATCCATTCTATATTGTTAATGTAAGGAAATAGTCTGTAGTTTGACAAAAATATCACATTTTTTATCCAACATTAGGGGGAAATATTACCTTATATATCTATAGTATGGAATGATTTCAGGGGCTGCAAAATATAGGAAGTTTTAGTGGGAAAATTCTCATTCTATGCTAGGGGGAAAAAGTCAATTTATATATCAAGCTTGATGGCAACTATATTAAAATGTATAGAAAAAGGTAAGTAATACTAGTTGCCTTTGGCTAGTAGGATTATGAATAATTTTTTTCCTGCTTTTTTTTAACTTGATGAGTTTTACAAATAACCTTCCTCCCTTCCCCCCCAAAAAAGGGGAAAGAAAGGAAATTCATCTCCCAAATCCACACTTAATCCCAGGTAAATCAGATTCATAGTCCATTAGAATTAAATTTTTTTAAAAACCCAGTTGAGCTTTGTGGTGGGGGGATGTTTTTAAAATATTTCTTCCTATTTCGAAGAGGCATTTGTGCTCTTTAAGCTGGGTGTGGTGGTTGAGGGCTGTAAACTTTAGCAACTTCTTTGAGATCAACAAATCAGCTAACAGCTCTTAATACAGAGCTTAGCATATACAGTAAGCACTCGATTTATTCTGAGTTGTTGACTGTATATATGTAGCTCATATCACATTTTGTGAATGATGAAGGTGTACTGTTATGTGAATCTAGTTCAATACTTTGCTAACTTGAATGTACAGTACATGTGACTCTCTAAGGGAAATTGTGAAAATACAGGTTCTAATGGAGAAGGTCTGGGATGGAGCCTGAGGCTCTGCTTGTCTACAGTTTCCTAGGTAAATACAATGCTGTTCTGGGGATACTTTGAGTGCCAGAGCTGAGTTGTATTTACCCCAGTTAGATATCGGTGCAGCGATTACCCAAAAATGGAAATTAACTTGAGGAATACCGTGGTAATTAAACCATGTTGTGGAAAAGTATTACAAAATGGGAAAGTAACTTGATCTGCCTTAAATCTTTAGTTTTTACATAAAACTGTCAGATGTATTTGAGTATAATCATGCCATATTTCATAACTTAAAACCATTTTTCAAAGACTTAACTACTTGGAATGGCAAAGCCAGTAGTTATATAGCTAGGTTTATATTAAGTTGTAGTCATGGGGAGAAGCCAGAACATTAAAATTGATTTTTAAATAAGTATAGTTATGTGCAGATGCACAACATAAGGAAATTGTGCCAATTATGGGAGAAGATTGAGACATTTTCAGAGATTTATTCTTATCACGTCATACTTGAACTTTTCTGGGCATATCATTAGATTGGGCAATACTGAAGTTGATTGCTTTCCAATAGAAGTCTAAGAAACCTACTGGAAAATTATAAGTGGAATCCTGTTAAAACATGCTTGAATGAGAGTTTAAACTTGGCCTTTGCACAAGAGAAATCTTGCTATTACACAGCAAAATTTCCTCAGGCAACTTTTAAGCCTCTTTATTTAATTTTTATCAAATAATTGCATTGACCTCAGCCTGCAAAACTTTGTTTTCTTAAACTTTTAGGGACACTTAAAGAATTACATTCACCTAGTCACTACATTGCAACCAAAAAAATTGAGTTTAAGATTATAATTGTTGCCAGAACCTGTTTTCTTGCCCTAGTAGATTTTCCCCAGTGTTAATACTACTCTTAGAAATGTCAATTAAAATTTTAAGCCAATGGAAATGGCATGAATTTGGGACGATATACTTTTGGCCATGTCTTTACAGCATTGTTGCTCCCTCTCTTATTTTTAGTTGTCAGAATAAATTAGATCTATAAAAGGTTTAAAGGGCTTTTCTATATTGGAGAATCATAAAGTTTAGATCGGTAGAGGAGTGTTTAATTCATGAAATGCCAAAGCAACTGTTCAGTCTAGCAGACTAGTCAAACTCTCAGACATTGTATAGACATATAAACCCAAAAGAGATGGTCTGAATTCTCTCTTGCAGTCATTGGGGTTGTGTTTAACCCTCATTTGGCCTGAAAGTGGAAGTGCTATTTTTCTCCTGCTAACTAGGTATTAAGTTTCATCAAGAGCTTAATCTTACTCTTTTCCTTCATTGACTTCTTAGTCCATGTCTCTTAGAATGAGTTCTTTGGAGAGAACATGCTTTGTCACAGTGGGGACTGACTGTGTACAGAGCTATAAGGGCACCAACACTCCCCCTCCCCCCACCCCACAGTCAAAAATCACGTATAATTTCTGATTCCCCAAATACATAACTGCTATTAGTCTGCTGTTGATCAGAAGCCTTACCGATAACATAAACAGTTGATTAACATAATTTTATGCATTATATACTGTTACAATAAAGTAAACTAGAGAAAAGAATATTTTAAGAAAATCATAAGGTTCATCTAGGTTCATCATTGTCACAAATCTTCAAAAATTTTTTACAATGTATGTATTGAAAAAATTTTATTGTAACTGGACCTAGCCAGTTCAGACCAGTGTTGTTCAAGGGTCACCTGTATGCTGATTTTTTGGGGGTTGGATTTTGGTTTCAATATGTCTTCATTGATTTCAGAGAGAGGAAGGGAGAGGGGGAGAGAGAGAAACTTCAATGATGAGAGGGTCATTGATCTCATGCCTCCTGCACGCCCCCAACTGGGGATCGAGCTGCAACCAGGGCATGTGCCGTGACCGGGAATCGAACCCAGATATCCTGGATCCTAGGTCGATGCTCAACCACTGAGTCACACCAGCAGGGCAACTGTATGCTGTTTTGAACAAAGTATTAAAACGTGTAAATCACGAAAAATGAAAAAGAGAAAAGTTTCCTTCATTTCCACCTCCCATTATAGATACAAGGTATAGTTGAATGGCTGGGCACCTCACATAAGTTAGTCTCACTTAGAAAGGCATGGACTGATTCTCAAGGAGACCCGGTTACCTTCATTCAGTTTTCATGGTCAACATGAGCCAGGTTTCCTACAAATGCACATGCTTTGTCATAATGGGGACTTACTGTGTACAGAGCTCTAAGAGCTATTTGAAGAAACCCACTAACCTCCCCAAATATAAATTGTTTTTGAAGTAAACCAGAGAGCGTTTATAAAATACTCTGAACTCAAGAAAAATAAAGATGTCTCTTTCCACACAAAGGTACTAATCCTAAAATGATTGAAAGAAAATAGATTAAAATTAAACTCAGAATATGGAATTGAAAAGTTAAAGCATCCATTTATTTTGAGAGTTGTAATACTAAAGTGAGCTAAATGGTGTTACTCTAAAATTATTGATGAGTGCATTGGATAACGTACTTTCTTATTAATGTAGTTACTGACATTTCCCATGAATAACAATCCTTGACATTCAGTTGTGACACAATTGTCCTTGGTTCATATCACAGCATCCAAATGATATGTTCTTTCTGTGAGTATGTTATTGTGATTGTTGTGATTACATCCGCACACGGACCTGGGCTCCATGGTCAAACCCACGAGTCCATGTTCCTAGAGGGTGGAATGCAGGCATAGGCCTGGGTTTTGTGAGGGATTCTCCACCTTAAAAAATTATCATACAAAAAGCTTATGGATTGGAAATTTAAAATAATAAAACTACTTGGCCTGTCACCACAGATGGTTTGAGAAACACTAGTCTTGAACAGTATGAATGAATGAATGAATGAATGAATGAATGAATGAATGAATGAATGAATGAATGAATTGGTGCCCTTGGTTAAGAAAATGTCATCATATTAGAGTTTATGTATAGTGCACTACTGTTCACTTGTTCAGTATTTATTATCTGTAGTAAGAGGAACGAGAATCAGGCTCGGAGTCAGTCAGCCTGTCTCAGCCTTTAAAGTTTCCTCATTCAGGTTCAAATGAAACTCTATGTGAAAGTACTTTTTTGTAAAGCTGGGTTTTACAAATGTGAGGTTTCATTGTTGCTAACAAACCATTGTTTATTCTAAGATCTAGCATCATAACTCTCCTCTACAAAATATGAATTATTAAAAAAATAAAGAATATTGGTTAGGAATATATACACAGGAAGAGAATATTGCCATTAAGTAAAAGCTGCTCTGACTAACCCCAGTTCTCTCCTGATGAACACTCTGTACGTCTTTATGATGCCCACACTTATCACAACAATGATAAGAAACCTCAAAATCTTAAAGGGCCTTCTGAATTACCAGGCAGACAATAAATTATGTTTGGCATATCGTTTTCAAGTGTATTTCATAGTATTTTAACTTCTAAAATAAATTATTCAATATGGCCATATGGTACCTGCCCATTAACCAGACAATATTAACCAAATATTCCTACTCTCCAGTCATACCAGGAAAACTTTATTAAGTGCTTTGGATTCCCACTTATATAGTGAGGTTTTCTCAAAATTACCTATTAGAAAAGAAGGTGCTTTATATTTGGGTCTTTGCTCTCTCTTAATCATACAGCTTTCACAGCAAAGTACTGCCTTGAGAAAACATTAGCGTGGATATTACCTCAATCAATGTTAGTTTTAGATAGTTACAGAGATCACCCGAGAGATTCCCTAGAAAAGAGAGCAAAAAAAGTTTAATATGAATTTAATCATTTATCCTTTATAATCACTAAGGTGTATATCAATTTTAAGACTACCTTAAAAAAAAATACTGATGTGATTATGTTGTATAAAAATCAAGAGTAAATACCTACAAGATGAATTAGATGTACAATTATGCAAAGGAGTAATTCCCAGAGTCATCTGTTTTGGACTGAATTGTGTCCCCTCCAAATCCATGTTGACGTCTTTACCCCCAATATGACTGTATTTGGAAATGAGGCCTTTAAAGAGGTTAAGGTTAATTAAGAGATCATAAGGATGGGGGTTAATCCAAATGCCTACTGTCCTTATCAGAAAAGGAAGAAACACCAGGGATGTATATCCACTCAGAGAAAACGGCCATGGGAGGGCACAGCAAGGAGAGAGGCCTCGGGGAAAACCAAAACTTGCCAGCACCTTGATCTTAGACTTTCAGCCTCTAGAACTTTTTGAAGATACATTTCTGTTGTTTAAGCCACCCAATCTATAGTACTTGGCTATGGCAGCTCGAGTAGGTTAATATAGCATCCTATATGCTGGTTCAAATGTTGGAGTTTCCCAAATGAGGGAGATGGAAGTTTGTTCAGGTGATGTACCCTGGAGGCCTGCTAGGTGAGTCAAGGTGGCCCTGGTCCATGAGGATGAAGCCCCTGGCAAAGATGACTGTGAAGAGTTTGATAAAACTGTTTCATAAAATAAGCATAAAAAAGTAATGTTTTAAAAATGATTTTTAATATTAAAAGTTAACAATTTACTATTCTATATCCCTTTAAGTTTATTTACTTGAGTGTCAAAAAACTTTTTGATGAGTTTTATTGGGGGAAATGGGAGATTGCCTTGTAATTAGGATTTGTGTAAATTCATGTGTTTTCATTTTCAGATGGGAATAAAGTATATAACCCTCCCTGCATATGAACAAGTACCAGGATATTATTTAATATAAATGATTAGTCAAATTAATTTGGAATGAAAATGACATTATTATGTATAGCATTCACTTTATTAAAGTGAGTTTCAAACAAATGATGTTTGGATAAATTTGGTGGGGGTTGATCCTATAGATATATGTTACAAGTAACCATTTGTTTAAAATGATATTCAAATTAGAACCCTCTCCTTTGTCCCATGCCCTGAGATCAGTGGCCATTGTTTTCTGTTTCATAAAAAAATGCTGGTATTCACTGAGTATGAATGCAGATGTTCAGGGATGTCTTCCCATTTCTATTGCTTTTTGGTGTTCCTTTTCTCTTCAGAAACCATGTGTTTTTCATCCTAATAAGGTACTAGTAGTCCAAAATTATGCATTTTCTGGAAATGTTTATGGCGGGGAGGGGGGAGGATCAATCTATTCCCAAATTTCTGAGTAAAGATATCTCATTACTGAGGAAGGACTTCACTTTGAAACAGGACATGATCCAAGGTGGAGATGCATGAAGCAGTACTTATAAAACAGAGAACATTTAAACAAGTTTGCTAGGCTAGTTATCTCTATGACAAAACTGGGAAATGCATGCATACCCCCTTATCCTCGAAGTATCCCTACCAGGGAAATTACTACCCAGATCAAAGAAATTGCACCATCTAAAGAGCTTTTCTTGTGACAAAGTGAAACCTCATGAAGCACAAGATGTAAATACAAATAGGAGTATTATTATTGCCTTGTATTAAACACAAGGCAATACATCAAAAAGTAGGTAATAGGCTATAAACTGAAGCATGAATTTTGATCAAAGTGGGGACTTCTAGGTGTACGTATGTTTCATACAAATGAACTTTAGGCGTATTCCAATTGGACCTACTCCGAAGAATGTACCACTCACATAAGGAAATCACTCATGCCAATAGGGACCTAGGGTCTAAAATAGGTTGAACTATAATGTATTTCCAGGAGATTCCAGGAACAACTACCATCAGTTGCTATGGGTATTGTATTCCTGCAGCACCTAGTATCATGCTGTGTGTTCAGTAGATGGTTAGCAAGTGCAAATTAAACCGAGAAGTGTCTTGTCAAGGTAGTTTTGGAAAGCTGGACAAGGGTAGGTCCTGGGAACTTTTTTCCCCCATAACCTTACTTTTTATCATATAGATATTCCTGTAGTACACACAAAAGAATATGAAATTTACAGAACTACAGGCATCTAGGAGAAAATCGACCAGTATATTAAATTGAATAAAATGTAGGCTGCTGGAAAAATGACCCTGGAGTATTTGTCAATGGCGTGGGTGTCGATCCTCATGCTCACGTAGCTGTTCCTCCGACTTTTCCTCTGCGGGGAGCTCCTCTCCGAGGCCAGGGCGAGCTGCACCATCACCCTGTCTGGCTTCTCGCTGGTCTCTGGCATGTAGTTGCCCAGGTCGGTCACCTCCACGTCGCCGTAGCTGCTGCTGTCCAGCAGGACGGCGCGGGGCTGAGGTGACCCGCAGGTGCAGGGAAGCTGCGGACACAGCAAACAGCAAACACGCTGGAATGCGAGCTCAGCCTCGTCTCTCAGGAGCTGCACGGTGGCGGGGGTGGCCTTTCTTGTTTCTTTTATTCCCTGTTGGGGTGGGGGGGGGGAATAATGGTGGTGGCACTGGAAACATTCTAAAATAGCAGGTCTTGTTTTTTGTTTAGCCAAAGTGTACAAATCAACTCTTAGGAATCTTCACGTCATACCAGAGACCAAGAAGAATGTTCGTGATCAGAGAAGCGCCCTGTTCTCCACGAGGTCATTAACCGATAGCAGCCCAGATAAAAATGTTTACAGATAAGGTTGTTGAGAGGCAAAGAGGGGCGAGGGAGGGGGGATTTGAAAGGTGTGGCACTGTGGCAATCGTTTGCTGCTATATAGTTAGTTTTCTGTAAGAGATAACGAGCTGCAGACCGGAGGGAGAAAGGAACATCAGGTGGATGGGAGGTGCTTGAGGTCATGTATGAAGAAAAATTTCCTAGAATGGCGTGTGTGTTTCCCTGGAAGCTTCTTTCATTACAGTTCTATGTTCATAAATAATTTGCCCCACCACGTAAATGGAGCCCCAGACATTGTCCTTTACTTTGAACACTATGAACACCACCAAAGTTAAAGGGACCCGCGTCTTAGTTCACTTGGCTTAGCTTCTCCTGAGATGAGGTGGGTGTGAGTAAATGTTTGAGTGAATGAGGTGTAGCCGGGAGTGAATTCCATGCCTCAGCCTATCCTTGTGTTTGCTCTTATGCCAACCCCATGGAGCAGGTGGAAGAGGGTGTGTCACTACCCCCTTGGACAGAGGACGTCTGACCTGCCCAAGGCCCCGAGCGAGGCCAGGCTGCAACCCTGAGCAGGTAAGTGCAGCTCACAGCAAGGTCACCTGCTCCCGCAGCCGCCGCTCCTGCCGCTCCTGGCCCGTGGTCAGGTAGTTGACGGCCGCGTACTCCAGCACCGACAGGAACACGAACACGAAGCTCACCCAGAGGTAGACGTCCACGGCCTTGACGTAGGAGACGCGCGGCATGGAGGCGTTCACGCCCGTGATGATGGTGGACATGGTCAGCACCGTGGTGATTCCTGCAAATAAAGTGAGAAATCTTGTCTTTGGCCAAGCATGCCCGAGGGCTTCACGCCTCTGCTCTTTGTCCCTCCTGCTCCTTCGGCCTACGATGTCTCGGTCTCTGCCCCTCTGTGAAACACCTACTCAGTGCTCAAGCTTTAGCTTTTATGAAGCTCTCGTGTCCCTCCACCCCTCAAGGTCACCTGTTTCCCCTTTGTATACCTGCATATTCTTCATAGCACCTGTGTCATCTTCTTTTGCTGAAAGCCCCAGACATTTTGGCAGCAAGACCTTTATTTCCATTCAATTTTTTAAAACAAAGGTTACATATATGAGCAGGTATATATATATGGTTCTTGTAACTACTTTTCTAAAAAAATGAAACAAGTACACAGGTTTATTTGACTATTTGTGTCCTTGTAGCTGTCCTCTAGTCTTGTAGTCCCAGGCCTGTATCATTAACTGTCAGGGCACCTCTGGCAGCCACTCCCGAGCAGCCTGCCTGTCTGTTCAGCAATGACCATTTTATCAAGGAGGATGATGTTAACCTCATTTATAGGAGACGGGTATTTAAAATTAGAACGTACATATTTTTAACACAGTAACTGTTTAAGCTACAGAACAACTGTTAAAGGATAGGGCATTTGTCAATAGAAATTTGCTCAGGATTTCAAATTAAGCTCAGAACATTTGCTTGGCAAACATCAAATCACAGGGGATTGGGGTCATCTTAAGGGCCAGCTCCAATCCAGTTTCACTAAAGCCTGGTGGGTCACCCTCTCTCTTGAAACCCCTGAAATGTCTGAGCAATGGTAGTGTGTCATTGAGTGGGTGCAATATTTAAAATGGGGCAGAGAGTTGATGGCAAGTAGTTACCAGTGGAATGTTCATAGAGAGGAGGTTCTCAGACTTGAGTATGCATAAGAATTAATGGGAGAGTATATTCAAAATGCAGGTTTCTGATCCTCTCTCAGGGTTCTATACATATAGATGATATACAGGATTCTTCTTTTTAAAAAATTTCCATTGAAGATTCTGTCACAAAGACCCTTTGGGTCACTTTTGAGAAACCCTGTTATAGAATGTGATTTCCTTATGCAGGTGGGCAGAGAGAGCACCCACAGACCGGGATCGCCCACCCCAAACAAGGCTCAGACAAGACTGAAGATGGGATATTTGCATGGGCACCTGTGGGGACCTGGAAACAGTTTTTCTACCTAGATTTTTCATAATGGCATTTTACCTGTGAATAAAGAGCTTGCAGTGTTTCCAAGTTATAATGCAAACAGAGGTTTAGGGCCACTTTGAAATGAAGGGTTTTATCTGGAAGGCATTACTTGTATTTTCAGATGCCTGGAATGTGCACTTGAAATATTTCTTACCTAAGGGGACTCTGGCAGGCACAGCTCTGCGGTCGATCCAGAAGGACACCCAGGACAGCATCACCATCAGGGTAGCCGGAAAATAAGTTTGGAGCAAGAAAAAGAAGATGTGGCGACGCAACGTGAAGTTAATGTACAGACGGTTGTACCAGCCTGAGGGACACAAGGAAGGAAAGACAGCACATACCGTAGCTACTCAGCTCCTTCATAAATCAAATTTTATTCATGGAATCACCAACGCCTTAGACACTTCACTGGACCCTTGCCATACCTTTACAAAGTGGAGGTGAGAAAAACCATGGAACCAAGTGATTATGATACCCACACCACATGGATGGACCCATCTCAAGAAATCTTTGACCCCTGTTCGATACATAAAGGGAAATCCTTGAGAAGGTCACTTAAGACTGTTGTTACTCACACTGTGGGACAGGACCCAGCAGCAGCACCATCACCTAGGAGCTTAGAAATGTACCCCACCCCAGATCTACTTAATCAGAATCCCCTTTTAACAATACTCCCCACATGATTCATACACACATTAAAGTTTGAGAGGCACAGACTTAAGCAACCCTCTTTGAATTTCTTTATGGAGGAAAATGTGTTTTAAGTTAAAATATCAAGCTAAGCCCTGCCAGGTGTGGCTCAGCGGCTGAGCATCGACCTAGGAACCAGGAGATCGCACTTGGATTCCCGGTCAAGGCACATGCTCTGGTTGCTGGCTCGATCCCCAGTAGGGGGGCATGCAGGAGGCAGCCAATCAATGACTCATCATTGATGTTTCTATCTCTCTCTCTCCCTCTCCCTTCTTCTCTCTGAAATCAATAAAAAATTAATTATATGATACCACAGAGAGCTCCCTCACCCCTTCCACCATGTGAGGACACAATAAGAAGGGGATTGTCCATGAGCTAAGAAGTGGGCTTGCATCAGACACTGAATCTGCCAGCACTCTGATCTTGGACTTCCCAGGTTCCAGAACTATGAGAAATAATTTCTGTTGTTTATAAGCCACCTAGTCTACAGTGTTTTGTTTTAGCAGCCCAAGTAGACTAAGACAAGAGGAAATGTCAGAATACTGAAGGTCAAAAGAATGGGAGTCCCCTGAAGAACCAAGACCCATGGATGATACATACAGAAGATAGGATTTGCTCGATTGCCATACTATGTTGGAAGTAAAATGGTGTCCTGTTTAGATCAGAAAGACTTAAAAGGATGCATTTCCCTCTGTAGTTAGTCATGCAATGTTTTAGCAATGGAAACTGCATAAAGATTCTAGCAAAATCATCCTGAAAGGTGATTAGTCAAGAAAGAGGCAAGGATTGGAAAGAGTGAACCTCAGCTATTAACCTCAGGTACCAGAGGGAAGACCACAGAGCATACCCTCAGGCAATAGGAAGTAGCAAGCTTGTCCAGAACCTTGGTTCAAAAACAACACTGCCCACAGGAAAATGGCCAGTAGTTCTTGCACTGAGGCTCACAAGAAGGTCATAAGGAGGACCCGTGCAAGCAGTATAGTAAGAGAGGGTTGCTTAAGACTGGAGCACTCCCAGAGGGCCTGGCGGAAGCAGAGAGTCTATGAATGGAAATTGACAGGACTGTTTCTTGCCTGCAGAGGAGGGGGGTCTGGTAATCATATCAGGGTGAGATGCCTGATGCTAAACTGGCAGTGTGATTGTCTCAGATAAGCCTCCTCATATGGCTTATGTTTTAGTCCTTACTGATGTTTTCTAGGTTCTCACTTCTGCTACTTTGGTGGCATCAAAAAATCACCTCCACCCAATGCTCACCACCCTCTAGGCCTGATTTAGGATTCCTATCTTTGGTGTCTAATTCAAGTGGTACAGGCTCTGTTCACTCGACAACCAGTTCACACCTTTTTTAAAATAGAGGCTGACCGGTCCCAGTCAGGCTAGCACTGGCCCGAACACCCTCAGCCCACCCCACGCCCACCTGTGCTGCTGTAGAAGGCCAGCTTAGTGGTGGTGTGGAATTCCTGGATGAGGAACTGGGAGAGCGAGATCCTCTCATCTGTCTTTAAGGATTCATTGCCCTTTTTCCAGTACAGCATCAGGTCATCTTCAGTATAGGCATCTAAAAAGATGGGAGATAGCATGAGGCCCTGTGGAAGCTGCCTCCCAACCCTGATCTTCCAGAGAAACTACTAGCATTGTAACACGATCATTTGACTAAACAAACCACAGTCTAAATGAGGCAAAACAAAATCCAAAGAGACAACTCTAATTCTCCCTAGTCTTCCAGAGGTCACTAGATCAAAGCTCTCATGCCTACATGCTTATAATTCCTGCAAAAGGGCTCACTCCAAATTCAGCCTGCCATTTATTCCATTAAAGCAAATGAAATTGCTGTTTCTGTAGACCACAAATGGTTAAATAATGCAAAACTGCATATGGTTTCAGCCTAAACCAGGGTAATTTAGCCTTGTCTTCTTTCAAAGTGTAGTGATGCATCATTGATGGCAAATACCTTTACCACTCTCAGGTGATAAGGGCTGCATTCTAGGAAGAAAGGACCCAGAAAGAGATGGAAGCAGAACACGTCCTTTTTCTGTAAGCCTCCAGTTGCTCTTACGCGAGGTAAAATCAAAGAGATTCCCCTATGAGGTCCACTCCCTCTGGCACCACCATTCTCCACCTCTTGCCCACTTGAGGTGAGCACACTGCTTACCCCAGCTGAACAAACCTACCTGCGGCCTTGGCAGATGGAGATAAAATGAGGGACACCAGTCCAGGCTGTTCATGTGTAAACGGTTCTTTCCAGGTCTCCTGATGCTCTATTTTCTTCTTTTTTATTCTATTTCTAACCCTCAACCTGTGTGATGGTTGGTTTTGTGTGTTCACTTGGGCTAGGCTATAGTACCCAGCTATTCAATCAAACACTGTGTGTTGCTGTGGAGATGTTGTAGAGGTGACATTTTCAAACTGTTCACTTCAGGTAAAGGAGATGATCCAGGGTAATCTGGGTGGGCCTGATCCAATCAACTGAGAGGACTTCAGAGCAGACCTGAGGTTCCCCAAGGAAAAAAGAAATCCCAGCTATGGGCTGCATGGTCAGATCCTGCCCAGAGTTCCAGCCTGCCCTTCCTGACAGGCAGGGCATCGGATTTGCGGATTTGCCTCACAAGCCCCCAGGCTCATGTAAACCAATTCTTTGCATTAAATCACTAGGCATCTCCTATGGTTCTGCTTCTCTGGTGGAACCCTGACTGATGCAACCTGGAAGAAGCAACATTCCGGATGGAGATGCCTGGGTGCACTGGGGAAAACATGCTTCGGGAGCCAACCAGCTTAGTCCTCAGCTCTGTGTCCTCAAGCAAGTTTCATCCTTCCTTGTAGAATGGAGAGGACACTAACCCTCTCCCAGGGATTTTGCGAGGATTAAGTGACAGACTAGGTGTAAAGCCACTGTGCAGTAGGTAGTCACTCCCTTGGTCCTAGAATTTATTACACCATTTCCCCACATTCAGTGCCCCGAAGAGCTGTCCATTTGGCCCCTGCTATGTGTGGGGTCAGCACCCTTGTGCTCCTCGACTAGATGATTGGAACCAGGGGACACTTGATCCACTGTCACAGCCCAGGCAGGCTTACAAAGGTGCCCTGGGTCAACGAGGTTCCTCATTAGGACTTTGACACTGCTGGGAAGTGCCAGTGGCTGTGTGCTGGTTTGGAAGGTGTGAATGAGTTGGAGTTATAGAATACAGACTGTGCCCTCAGAGATCTGGGCAGAGATTGGCACACAGAACAGGTGCGTAGAGACCTAGAGATGTGAGTCCTGGACCCTGCCTCCACCTTGGTCTTCCTGGGGCCTGCTGCTGTACTTTTCTAGGACTTCGTGTGTGCAACTTTCCTGAGGTCCCGGAATGTCCCTGAGACTCTCAACCATCATCTGTGCTCACAGTGGAAATTTCCCCAGGCACTTGTTGCCAGACTTGGTTTTTGTCAGGAAATCCTGTTTGCAACAAAATCTTACTCAGAAGAGTGATGAAACAGATAAAAAATGAGCTGTTCTCATGGAGCATGTGTATGAGTGTTGAGCCAAGGACTTGCCAGGAGACCCAAATTTGCTGACCCTCTACATTCCTCCCCAGGCAGTGACACTGGAATACTATGGAAAACCTCGAGGTTCCACAAAACAAAACCGAAAAACCATGGCCGTAGGCATTAAAAGGATCAATCCCCAATTTGTCCCTGATTTAAAAAAGGTTCAATCTAAAAAGTCACTTTAAAGCATAGTGATGAATGAGGAACACCTACTGTTGCTGCTGCTGAAAGTTGGAGGTGTTCAGAGTTACTGGCACAAGTCTACTCACAGCTTTCAATTTCAAGAGAGCACGTCTGTGTGTCCAGGGGAAATCGGCTGAAGTCCATATTGCACATGGCGGTCACTGTAACCCTAGAAACAAGAAAACAAAGTCCAGGTTCTCGGAGGATGCAAAATCCACGTGCAAAATGCAAAAATAAACAGAAAAGGCCTCAGCTTCCTTCCAATAAAGCTGCCTCCTCCTTATAATTCAAAAGCAGTGTGTCAGAGTATAGATGATCAGTTTATGAGTGATACCCTCCTTGGAGTACTCTTAAGTATTTAAGTTTAACCCCAGGGTTGGTGTGAGGCAAACAAATACCTCTGCTAACTCCTATCACGTTCAAGCATTTTAAAGAAACAATGGTCTCAATCAGTATAACGATGTGAACTACAGACTCATATGGTAATTGTTTCTTAAAAGAGACCGTGAGACCATGCATATACAGGCACACCTCATTTTATTGTGTTTCACTTTATTGTGCTTCAAAGATGTGTCTTTTTACAAACTGAAGGCAAGGCCCTCCACCAGCAAAAAGATACAACTCGCTTTATTGCAGTGGTCTAGAACTGAACCTGCAGTATCTCCAAGGTATGCCTGTATTTGTTCCCCTGTTTAAGATAAATTCAAGTTCTTCTGTTCTTTTATTGATTATATTGATATTCAATATTTGTGTATAATGTTTCAGGAATAATATTAATGAAGCACTTAATGCCAGTTGCCCAATGCAGTATATATATATTTTTTACAATGTTGATATTCCTATATTGATAATATCTACTAGTGAACATAGATGTCTTTAGTGCATAATTCCATGGAGATCAGAATAATGGGAAAACACTGAAAGATCTTACTGTACCAATATGCAAGCATGTAAAGGTTTTGTTCAAGAATTTACACAGGAAAATAGGCTTCTGAATAAAGGATAAACAAACAGATCATGAGTCATAGAAGAAAGCTCTCCCATACAATGGGGAATCTTACGGCAGGACATGATTAACAAGGCTGATATTGAACACGCTATTTTTTTCTTCAACCACAGAAAATTGGCTATGTAGAAGTTGTGGAAATTATATAGATAATTCATGGCCAAAAAGAAAAAAAATACTTTTAATTTAAATGGAAATTTCAAGGAAAAGAGCTTTCTTGAAACTGAATTATCCAAATATTTGTCTTATTTTCTTCATTCCATTTGGTATGGAATGTTTGTTCTGGGAGGGATTTTGTTTTGCTAACAGCTGGGTAGTCTCATTTCCCCAGGGAATTCTGATAAACAGGTTGTGTTGGTGGTGGGAGGTTATCAGACTGGGTCTGTGCACCCTGACTTGATGTTTTTCCATGTGTAGCCCTCACATTGAACAAGCACAGTCAGTCTGTGGTGTAATCCAACCCGTGTCTGTTTTTGTTTCCCCAAGTCCCTTTAAATTGATTCTTCGGAGGATCTTCCGTCATCTTTGATGGAAACTTGGCAGGTCCTGTGATTTTTCTGTTTACTCTCAAGTAACAGAGTGCCAAACCCTCATAAGTAACAAAACACATCTCAATTCAGAAATTAAAATAATTTTGGTCCAAGGTGTTAACCAACACTTCAAACTTCATTCAGGTTGAGACTTCTGCTCTTCCTCTCAGCTAAAATATAAAGTTGGCATTCGAGTGGTCGGTTTCTGCCCGTCTCTGATCCCCTCCTGCACGGATGGACGTGAGAAGAGAGGAGGTAGCAGCAGGACTGTTCTTCGGCTAAGTGGCTTCACAGTCTCTAGGCCTGCTACACGGTGGAAGCTGACACTTTCTTTCCTGAGTTTTTCATTCCCACTGCTGGCACCTTCATTCCTCAGCAGCTACTCCCCGCCCCAGCCCTTGATTCGCCACCCGCATTCCATCCCACATACACTGAACTATTCCCAACAACACTGGCAGTGCAGGCTGATCCCACCACAGCAAAAACTTCTGGCTCTCCCCCCGGTGGTTAAACAGCTCTTCTCTTACCCTCTAACTACACTCTGTCCCAATGGTAGGCACACACGTACCAAGCTCTCTGAGTGGTCCCAGTGCAGCCCACTCATGGCATCCCCACAACTCTTCCCAAGAAAAATCTCACAGATCTTTTCATCCTCCCCCATCATCGACTTTTTCGTATCTTGAGGTTGACTGGGAGTTCAAGAGCCATGGAATTGGTTTCCCAACATTTCCTTAATACAATCTACCAGCATGATGTAGCATCGCATTTGCAAATTCACTTATTATTGTGTCTTGGTGCCTAAGAAGCTTCAATCACTATCCTGTTACCCGTCTCTCCCTGCCCCTCCACCTGCTGTATGGGGTCCATACCTCTACTTGCATTCTAATCATCTGATTTAATGTCTGTCTCCTCCACTAGCCTGAAATCACACTAAGGGCAATAACAAATCATTTCATTTTATGTCCCCAGAGCTTAAGACAGGACCTAGCAGGGCTTTCACTTATTGCTTTTAATAAAAATGTATTCTGTTAATCAATGAAAGGATGAAGTGGGAGGATGGTATATTTATTACCAACTCTGTTGCTGACAGAGTTGACAAAGGCCAGCTACTCTATGTTTTCCCCAAAATAAATCTCAATGTGGTAGTCCTCAGAAGCTTAGGCCTCATTTTTTTTTCCTTTTAAATCAAACAAACCCATGATTTTATTTGCAATAAAAAGTCAAATCATCTGTGTTTAGACACAAGGAGGCTCACTGACAACTTTGATTCTGAACACACAAGTTTTCCATGCTCTTGTTTTCTCTGTTCTGCCTCTTGCAGTCACACCCAGCGATGTACTGAATTAGACATTTACCTGCTCATGAAGGCCAATGACTACATTTTCAGGAGGTTTGCGAGCTGGTTGTTAAAGATAGCCATTATTAAAATTAAATTATATAAACTTAAAATTAAACAAGTTACACTAAAAATAAAAGTAAGAAATATTTAAAACTCACTTCCTAATTATTTTGCTACATTTTTCTATTATCTATACTCCTGAAGTTACCTACATCTACTATATTTACATGGTGGAAATACTATCTAAAGGTGTGCTATACCATCCATTTCTTCCCCACTCTGCATTCAGTGACAGCAGGTTGGTAGCTTGAAATCAGCCATGATGGGCGTATCTACACTACAGAAACCAGCAAATGCTGCAAGTCAAAGCTTGATTTATTGTTTTGTTGATTGTCTAGACTTAAGAAAGTGCCTAAATAAAGCAGACAAAACCTGAAAGGGTGTTATGTCTATCACCATTACATGCCAAAAAAAAAAAAAAAAGGGAATCAGAGAGTTGAAAGAAGGAGGTCTTTGAAAAAAATGCATTATTTATTTCTCTGACTCCTACTAGAGAAATAAAACTTTTATTATAATAAAGCTTTTCAATTGAAATGTAACATACAAGATAGGACATAAATCATAACTATTAGCTTGAGAAATTTCCCAAGTTTATTTTCAACACTGGGCAATTCTTTATTCATGTGTACAAGTTACTTTCCTTGATGTTAAAAAGTCGACAGCTCCTGAAAAGTTGGAAGCTAGCTATTCAAGGCCAAAAAGCAAAATAGCTGTTGTGGAGCCAATGATTTTCTTGGTTGGTAAGACAGATGATTTGCCTCTCTTCCCATGCTTCAGGTGTAAAAACCAAACAAAAATGAGCCTCCAAAGCCTTACCTGAGGCTGTAAAGCACTTTCCCGTCGGGCTGGACCCGCAGCATCACATTGTCCGTGGTCGTGTCGTGGATGAAGGAGCGCTTGGAGTGCACGAAAAACATATCGGGGACCCAGATCCTCTTCACCAGCCGGCCATCAAACGTCATGCTGAGGTTGTTGGTGCTCGGGAAGGACAGCCTCTCGTCCTTCCAATAGTGCCTTAGGTATAGGGTCATGGTGAAGTCCTGGGGGCCAAGGGCAGAGAGGAGAACCCTACACAGTGAACCCCCTGGGGGTCAGCAAGACATTCTCTACCCCTGAGGAGCCATCACCAGGCTGGGAATGAAACTGAGCTGCCAGCACTGTGTCCCTCTGCCTGAGGGCTCCCAGGGCCACACACAGGGCAAGCCAGAGAGTGAATGCCTCTGGAAGCATCCCTCAACCAGTGGGGTTGGCAGGTGAGGATGGAGGGTTGGATAAGTGCCCCAGCTCCCTGGCCCCTCAGTTGGGATAACCTTGAAGTGTGTCCCAAAGTACCCAATGGGACAGCGTTTCACACCCCCATAGTAGTCGCTTTGATGGCACTGCCCTTTCTGCTTCCTTCCCTTCCCTGTCTCACCTCCCCACTTTCTTCTCGTGTTTCCTGGAATCAGCTCTCAAATAAACTCCTCGAGCTAACATACTGTCCCAGGTCTGCCTCTTGGGGAATCCAAACTAAGATAAGGTCTTCAAAAATCCTAGACTAGGAGTTCTAGACTGTTCCATTTTTCTTTTTTAATCTAAATCCAAAGGTGAAAAAAAGGGACACTCCTGCTTCTTCTGCTTTTCCACAGCCAGACAGAATCTGCAGGAGTAGGATGTGCCTGGCTACTTGGCAGCTGCCACCTTGGACCCTGCTGTATATGCCTGAGAGCCTTTGCCCAGAGAACACATCCTGATTCCAGGAGCCTGGGCCCTGGCAGAGGAAGATCAACTTTGTCATCTGGCTCTGTTTCAAATGAATTGGGTGGCTTTTGGCAAGTGTCTTAACCTCCCTGTGCCATCTGTAACATGAGTGAGGGAATGCCCACCGCCTGGGCAGCCGTGAGACCCAGTGAATCCAGGTGAGCAGTGCTCTGGCCTAGCACAGGCCCTGTGTGGATGCCCTTGCCCGGAAAGAGAAGCACTTACCATATCAACCTCTGAGATGCTGTCCAAGCTTTCTACCTGCACATCCACTCCAACAGGAATGGCCGGGCCTGCGGACAGGGCATGGCAAGAGCATTTATTCTTTTAACTTTTACTTTTACTATGGAAAATATAGGCATACAGAGCACTTGCCCTGAAACCTCAGAGTCATGTCGGATTTGAAGGTCTGGTGCTCCCAAATGCAATGCCGAAGTCAAACCAGAGATAAAAGGATGAAATCATGGGCTGGTTCCCTGGAATATTCCAGCAAAAGTAAAAGAAATATTAGTCTTAATCGTCCAGGTGATTCTAAAACAATGAAGTTAATATTCAGCATTCCTGGGTGGTTACACACGTTCATGTAATGCAGGGGTGGAGAATATCCAGCCCATGGGCCCTATACAGCCCTCGAAATCATTTGGTCTGGTCCTGCCAACGCAACCGCATGGGGGACTCAAAATTCAATAAATCTAGGAGCTTTTTTCATAGCTAATTTTTAAGTTGATGATTTTGTACGGCCCAAGAATGATGTTTTAAGTATCCAAATGGACCTTGGCAGAAAAAAGATTCCTCACCCCTGATGTAAAGGTACTATGAAGACCGAGGTCAAAGTGGATCAGAACCAGATCTGACCGGAGGAGTTACTCCTTAGCATGAGGTTGACCACTTTCTTTTTTATATTTTCCTCCTGACTGCACCCTCTTTCCTCATGGAGTCCAATGCCTCGGGCTGGCCATGAGAATGGCATTGCTTGGTAAACAGGCACCCAGACCCACAGTCATCCTCAGATGATTTGCCAAGCCCACAGATCTACATCTTTGCTACGTGATGGAGTAGCTTCCAGGGAGGGACATGATACATCAGGGTAGCCTTGAAGCCGTTAGAGTTTGTTTGGTTTTGTTTTGTTTTTGCATTTCTAGGCCACAAAAATTTAATATTCATAAAGGGTAAAAAAATCCAACAACATTCTAGAGGGAGTGAGTTGCTGCCCATTTTCCTCCCTGCTTTCAGGCATGTGGGGCAGGCATAGAGCACACCTGGATCATCCATGTGAAAAGGTGGGTTTGAATCCAACAGCAGCAGATTATGAACTGGATAGAGATTTCCTTCTAGAACCTATTTATTCTTTGGGTGAAAGTGACTGGAAAAAATTAAAGGCAAGAGAATTATTTCTAAAATAAATATTTTTTCTAGGAAAAAAACCCATAAGGAAAAAACCTTATTTGACACTAAGAGAGCTGAAATCTGGCAGCTTCAAGCTAAGCTTCAAAGGGCTTTGGCATCCCTCTGTGCTAAATGATTATTTTCTCAAGCTATTTTCATTTAATTAAACCCAGCAGTCGACTCTCTGCCCTCAGATATGTACCCAAGGTTCCATCTGCCAGCTCCCAGATGAGAACAAATTTAGTCCAAGGTTGTTATTCAGAGCATTTTCAGGAGGCAGTCCTGTCTTCCCCTTGCCCTTCCCACAGCCAGCTGCTGGCGTCAGCAATCCTGAGCCATCCTTGCAGGAGCAGAGGCCTGAGGAGAGCTTGGCCTGCTCACTGACCAGCAGGCACTTTCTGAGAGTGTGTTCAGCAGAGCTTGGGCAGGGCCCGGCAGGGCAGATGCTCAGAAGATGCTGTGGGCTCAGTGCTTTGTTCACCAAGCACAACCGAGGCAGACCTTATAAAAGGAGAGCAAAGCTGGACTGTCCCTTGGCTTGATTTTTGCCCCAGACAGTCTGATGGACCCAAAGAAAGAAGACAATCCCCACGAGTACACATCTCATACCTCCGAAGCCGGGCCTCATGCTGAAATCATGATCATCTATCCGCAGAAGCTGCTCTGACTTTGTCGGTGGCGATTTGGTAATGTCAGGGCTTCGTTTCAGAATTGGGCTGCCAAGGGGGAAAAGCAGGTTGACCACATATTCTAATTAAGCCAGATAAAAATCCATTTGCATTCCGGCTTGATCTTGACAGGTTTGATGGGATATGTTCATTCTTCTTTTAAGCTACTGGATATCCTCCATTCCTTTCTCCAGCCTTCTGGATAAATGAACTGACCCCGAAGGTCCAAGACAGTGATTTGGAACCATGGCTGAGGAGCTTTAAAACACCAGTGTCTAGGCCCCTCCTCAGAGTTTCTGATTTGGGTGGCCTGGGATCGGGGCCTGGACATTGGTATTTTTTTAAAGCTTTCTAGAGTACTTTAATGTGTAACCAAGAATGAGAACTGTTGGTCTCAGTCCCATTAATAACTCTAAATGACCCCAAAGTTCCTGGGTCATTTGGGGAGGGCTTGAGCTACAGGGCAGGGGCACTGGCTGTGGGCTGAGCCTGGCACCCATGGCTGCTGTTGGCCCATCCTGTGGAAGGAGGATGGGTTTGCCGTTGGATCCAATGTCAACCATCCTGGCTCCCTGAGAGCAGCTTCTTGTGCTTCTGCTTCTGAATTGCACCAAGGACCATTTTAATATATTTTCACTTTTTTCTAAATAGGTAATATGTTTGCAAGGTTTGATAATTTTTTTTAATCCCCACCTGAGGATATGTTTATTGATTTTTAGAGAGAGGGGGAGAAAGAAGCATCACTAGGTTACTTCCACTGTTTAAACAGTGGTACATTGTGCATTATTATGAATATCATGCATTATATGCAGCCACTCAAATGGACTTTAAGTAAGTAAACTCGTTCACAGAATCTCATTAAATGCAATAAAGTTACAAAATTATATGCACAAAATAATCCCAAACTAGTTAATATTCAACATATGCTTAGGAAAAAAAAAACACTGGAGAAAAATACACAACAATGTTAAGGTTGTTTCTGGGTTTGGGGATTATGGGTGATTTTTGTGTGTTTTTAAAACTCTTTTCCCATTAAAAAAATTTTAAATAATGGTCATGTATGTCTTTCATAATTAAAAAAAAGTTCTTCTAAGTAATTTTTAAAAGAAAATCTATTTTGCTCTCCAGGACTTCTCTTCATCATTGGTGTTTGCCAAGTCGCTGCTCTAACTCTGGCTTAGGAGAGACGCTGAGAAGCTTTTGATGACAACCAATAGGGTTTGTTGCTGCTGTTGCTTTTAATCCTCATGAGCACATTTGGTTCAAATAATCTCTATGGCTGCACCGCTCCACAAATTCCACTTCTTGCTCAAGCAACTTCTGACTGACAGAAACAGGGCATATGGCGTGTGCAGAGCAGAACTCACCGTGACCACCGGCTAGTTCAGCTCCCTGGTTTGCGATGTTGCTAAAACAGCCCGTGGCGGGTACTGTGAGCTATGGCTGCTGTCAGGAGCCCACACGTGGAGCCCCCTCTCCAACCCAGGAGGCCGCACTGAGGAGCCAGACACCCAGCCCCTGCCCGCCCCAAATGAATCCCCAACTTCAGAAAGCTGGATTTCCTTTTATATTAATTTAAATTTCCAACCTCTATTCATATTTATATCCAGAGAGATAAAGGCAGCTGAGGCTCAATTTGGACCTAAGGCTGATGAAGAACCGAGAGTCAAGAATGCCCTTACTGCCTCCATTTCCTCCTCAGTAAAGGGAGAGAGCTAGGTTACATTTTCTCCAAATGTCCTAATTTATTGATGAATGTCGGGCAGGCGGGTGTGCAGGTATGTACTTACATGCCAGTGTTGTCATCAGAGCTGCCTAAGTGACTCTGAGTGTGGAAGGGCCAGTCTGGCTCTGCCTAAGCTCCCTCCTCTCGGGCTGGTACAGCCAGAGCAGCACGTATCCATGTTGGCAACGAGCAAGCAAGCTGGTCTGCAGGCAGATCCCTCCCTGCACCCTCCCAATCTAAGGATCTTTCTAGCCATTATAGCTTGAAGAAAATGGATTTGTTTTCTTTTAAAATGATTTCCAAAGGACCCACAAATCCAGCAGAAATAATTAGGACTAATAGAATCATTCTCACTAATTCGAGGTCCCATTTTTTTTTTTTTTAGAATTTGCAGATTTGTTCCAACTTAAGATGCAGATATCAAATAACTGCCTTTTTTTTTTTTTTTTAAATAAATGTGCCTATACTGTATTCTTTTTTCCAGACTATCTCTCTCACCTAGGAGAATTCATAAGAGATTTAGGAATATGCAATGATAGCAATGTGTCTGATATAGCATCATTTAAAAATAAAACATAATTCTAACTTCCTGAAAGTAGGGAAGCAGGAGAAGAAAAGGGAAAGGAGGGAAAAGGCATCCACCTGGAGCACCGTAGGCTGGAAAGGAGTCCAGAACAGCGTTGCAAGCTTGCTTTGCACACCTTCTCCCTGAACCCTCACCCCTAAGCACCCACTCACCTGCCTTTCTTAGGCATCTCGTGGATTTCTCTTCCTCGCCAGTGCACTCTGCTTTCAGTGGCCAAAACCCATCCCCACCACAAAAGGATGACGCCAGCTTTCATATTCTGGACAGCCAAACAGTTCTCTCAGGAAACAGCGAAAGGAAGAGGCTGTGTGTTTCTCTCTTAAGACATTATTGGTCTGTTCATTATTAGAAGGATGTTTACTCATGAAAAAAATAAATAAACACCACCCCACAGTATGTAATCTGGAGAGCAGGAGAAAGCAATTTCCACTAAACCTGTAAATCCTCCTACGTCAGATGTCAGGGATTTTCTGGACTGAAGTTGAAGTCCTGTGTCTCTGTCGAACAATTATTTTGACTGGCTTACTAATGTTCATCGTCAGATGCGGTAAATATGTTAGTAAAAGTCTGTATTTTCTGGTCCGATGAGTCGAAAAAAGCAAGAAGCGAGTCAAAATGAACCAAAGCAGTTTCCCAAATGAGAAACGTCAGAGGCGCTGAAGTGTGTGGTATGCCCGTAAATGTGCTCCTTTCTGCGTCTATTTTAAGCTTCCAGACAGGATGATTTGCCTTCGCTGAGGATTGGACGGCTCCCCACCCCCACGCCATCCTGTGGCTGAACCAGTGGAACCTCAGGGCTCGGACCCTGGGCATGTGGTCTATAAGTGGCTGATGTTGGGAGGGCTGAAGGGGCAGAGCCTTTTTCTTCTTTGTCGCACACAGAAAGAACTAAATGTCCTTGTCAGTTGTATTATTCCTATTATGAACTTCATCAGACTTTTCACATTTGAAAAAGACCAGTCATAAATTAATAATGGCCATCAAGTCTGTGTTATCTAGTGTTAAAAACAAGACATCATGTGGAGGTGGGGTGCAGGTGGAAGGGGGCATACAGGGGATAAGTGGTAATATAAAATATAAAATAAAATAATAAAAATTTTAAAAAACAACAAGACAACAGGCCCTGGCCAGTGTGGCTCAGTTGGTTGGGCATCCTCTGGGGCACTGAGAGGTCACCAGTTCAATTCCTGGAGGGGGCAGGATTGTGGGCTGGATCCCTTCTAGGGGGCATGCAGGAGGCAGCCGATCGATTGCTGTTTCTCTCTGTTTTCCTCTCTCTCCCTCTCCCTTCCACTCTCTCTAAAATCAATAAAAACATGTTTTTAAAAAAACAAATAAGACAAAAGGCCCAAAATGGAGTTACTTACCCTAAGCCCCACTTCACCAAACCAAGACTTAATTAGTTTTGGCTCTCCCAGAAGTGGAATTGTAAACCAGGCAATCGGGAGTCACCTGGTCCCTGCTTAGGGCATCTGCCTGACAGATGACAAAAGTTTCCTTCTTCCCTCCTAGGTTCTTTGGTTGGTCTAATAATTAAATTGACACAAGACGTATTAACATGAGAAAAATAAATTTAGTTTCGTATGTACAGGAGCTCTATAAAAAGATGAGACCCACAGAAATGACCAAAGCAGGAAGCTTTTATACCTTTTAAACAAAGAAAAATAAATTTGTGAAGAACTGACAAGACAGAGATTTGAGTGTGCGGCAGTAAATTGTGAAGTAACAAGGTTTGTTTACACAGCCTTCTTTGCCCTAAATTCCTTATCTCTGGTGATAAAGATGCCTCTACCTTCCAGTGCAGGGAAGGTACCTTTCACATGGGATATTTATTTCCTGCTTTCAGGTGTACAAAGGAAGCTCAAAGTGTCCTTCTTGCACAGGCAGATTCTCAGGTAATTTTAATTCAAAACAGTCAATATGTCAAAGTGGCATATTTGGGATGTGGCATATTCTGCTCCCTTTCAGTTGGAAAAAATCAATTATGCAATTAAGGCCTTGCCTAGAATGTCATAATTAAAAATAATGCTCATTTAATTAGGTGTAAAAAGCCTAGTTTAAAGAACAAAAGTTGGCTGTACTTATGTAGTAATAGAAATCAATAAAGATTTGCTGCATGAATAGATGTCTATGTCTAGATTTTTTTTTTTTCATGTAAATGTCCGATTGTTCCAGCATTATTTCTTGAAAAGACCACCCTATATTCATTGGCCTTCACTCCTTTGTCAAAAATCAGTTGACTATATTTATGTGAGTCTATTTCCTAGCTCTCCATTCTGTTTTATTGGTCTATTGTCTACCCTTCAACAATACTACACTGTCTTGATTACTGTACCTTTTTACTAAGATTTAAAGGAGGAAGTGTCAGTCCTCCAAATTTGTTCTTCTCCTTCAATATTGTGCTGACTGTTCTGGGTCTTTTGCCTTGCCATATAAAATTTAGAATTAGTTTTTCAATATCCATAAAATACTTTGCTTGGATTTTTATTTGAATTGCCTTGAATCTATAGATCAAGCTGGGAAGAACTGGCACCTTAACAATATTGAATATTCCTATCCAGGAACATGGAATATCTCTCCATTTATTGTGTCTTCTTGATTTCTTTCACTACATAAGTGAATGAATTAATAAATGCTGCGAGTAAGACTTGTGTTTGGAATTATTTCTGGAATGTCAAGAATCTGAATCATACCTTAGGATTTTCTTATTTTCAATATTCTTTTTCTTTTTTTAAAAAAAAAAGTCTTTATTGATTTCAGAAAGAGGAAGGGAGAGGGAGAAAGAGAGATAGAAACACCAATGATGAGAGAGTCATTGATTGGCTGCCTACTGCATGCCCCTTATTGGGGATCGAGCCTGCAACCAGGGCTTGTGCCCTGACTGGGAATTGAACCGTAATCTCCTGGATCATAGTCAGCGTTCAACCACTGAGCCATGCCGGCCAGGTCAGTATTCTTTTATTATATGAACAGTTAAGGAGACAAAAGACCATTTTTTTTTAAGCAGCTATGCCCAATGAATGAGTCCATTTCTCCAACTGCATTGCTGTGGTCCCACCTTCATCCAGACCCCATCAATCTTCTCTGGGCCACTGCAGTAGCTTTCTAACCAGTTCCCTGTTTCCCTCCTTGTCTTTCTGCCAGTTATCAATTTAGTGCCTCTCAGCTTCAAGCTCACCTTTCTTTGGGCTACTTTGTGATACTAGAGATGCACTCTGCAAACTACATTTCTCCTTTGCCAACCAAAGTGATGCTAGGTTCTGCCAAAATAGAGTGTTGGATGGAGTCTACAAAGCTAGAAGAGGGAGAAGAAAGTTTTCTTGTTTTTTGTTTTTTAAGGTGATTGCAGGGGTGCAGTGTGCATCTGCTCCCTGCAGTGTTCCCCAAGCAGCTGAGGTCCTCATGTTTCTAGTGAGCAGCCCCCAGCAAGTTTCTTCTTCCTCCCAATGGCAGGCAGCTTGTGCCTGCAGCAGCTACGCCTTCTTGTCTGGGTCTGAATCTCAGACCTTGCAGGACCTCCTCTGTGTTTCTAAGTTCCTTCCTTGCTTACCTTCCCCTCAGCCTGGAGGTTGGTCTTTGTGTTCTGCGGTTGCTACCTGTGTACATACTTTAGAGTGTTCTGCCCTTTTTCTTTTTAATGTATAGCTTTTTTAAAAAAAAATTTTTTTATTGATTTCAGAGAGAAGAAGGGAGAGGGAGAGAGAGATAAAAACATCAATAATGAAAGTCATTGATTGGCTGCCTCTTGCACACCCCCACTGGGGATGGAGCCAGCAACCCGGGCATGTGCTCTGACCAGAAATCCAACTGTGACCTCCTGGATCATAGGCCTATGCTCAACCACTGAGCCATGCCAGCCTGGTTCTTCTACCCTTTTTAACAGTTAACCACCTTGTATGTAGTTAAAAACTCATATTAAATATTCCCTGTTCATATTGCTGGTGTGGTTTCTGCCTCTCAACTGGACCCTGACTGACACACTCCCTATGTTATTCTCCAGAGAGCAGCCAGAGTGATTCACTTTTAAAATTTAAATCTTATTGACTGTCAGTGGGTATAAAAAAGTAAAATAAAATACAGATTTTTGGCTATCAGGTGAATAAACCCTCTACTCCTGCAAACACACTTCTGTAGTTTTCCAACAAATCTGAAAGAAATCTAAGCTCTATCCTGGCTTGAGATCCCTGCTAATTTTCTAGTTTATCTGGTGTCCTTCCCCCATCTGATTATGCTCTAGACATTGTGTTAGATGTGATGGTTTCCTGCCTTGATGGTCTGTTTTATATATCATCTTGGCAAGGCCATAGGACCCAGTTATTTAATCAAACACTAATCTAGGTCTTGCTGGGAAGGTATTTTATAGATGTGGTTCACTTCTCCAATCAGCTGACTTAATAGAAAGGAGATTACCTTCAATAATATGGGGGGACCTCATCCAACCAGTTGAAAAGCCTTAAAAGCAAAATAGGTTTCCTAGAAGAAGAAAGAATTCTGTCTTAAGACTACAGCATCAGCTCCCATCCGAAAGCTCTCTCCTAGTGGCCTGCCCTACAGATTTTGGACTTGCAAGCCCCCACAATCCTACAAGCCAATTCCTTGAAATAAATACATTTAATTTTTTTCTAAGTTTAATTTTGAAGTATTCCAAAATATAGGAAACAATTTCAGATGCTCATGTATTAATACATCTTAGGAAAAAAATTAACAACAATGTTTAACATAAAAATCATTTTTGATTAGCACTGATTTAATTTTTTAAACATAATACCCGAATTACCCCAATTTTTGCACTTTGAAAGTTCATCCAAATCCAGACTATCCTGTGTAGCTCATCTTCTCCATAAAATACCCTCTTCTGACCACAATAGCTCATCGTGCTCAGTCTTTCTCCGTGTACCGAGAGTGCTTATTCTGTACCCCACAACTTTAGCATTTAATTATCTGCTGCCTTACATGGTTGGCTACTTGTTTCGCATATACTATACTAGTCATTTTTCTCCAAGGACAATAAAATGTCATCACTTCATCCCATTGATCTTCTTATCACATCAACATCCAGCACAAGACTTTGTACACTGTTGGTTGAAAAATTTAATTCCTTTTTCATTCTTTATCTCTCATAATTAGGGTCAAATCATAAATGTTTCTTGGATGCTTAGACCAATTATCTCACAAAGGAAGAAGTCCAGGCTACGGGGTTGTTTGATGTCCTGGTGTCATCAAAAAGCCATTCTTTCGTGTGTCCCTTTCCCTCCGGCCGTCTTGTTTGTGGTTGCAAAGTGGCTGCCAGCAGCAAGTCTCCTCACTCGTGCCCAGTGCGCGAGCGGGAGGGCAAACCTCTTCCCGGAGCGTGGAGGGTAAGCCGGTCCCTCAGTCGGAGCGGGCCGAGCAGGCCTTTAAGTCCACGCCTGGACCAGTGAACCTCATCACAGAAAAATGTGCTCCGATCGGCTTAGGCCAGAGACTTTCAACCAGTGCACCCAAAAGTTTTTAAAACATGCAGTACCTGACCATGTAGTCAGGGGCACTGACCTCTTTTCCCTTAGATTGTCCAATAAAAAAATGACAGCAGCCAACACAACAGCTGCCCGGTGTGAATGAATCAAAATTATACCTTTGTGTATGTGTGTGTATGATCGGCAAAAAATGTAATTTTTGGTGTGCCACGGAATTTAAGTAATCAGTTTCTATGTGCCATGAAATGAAAAAGACTGGAAATCATTGGCTTAGACTAATCAAGATCCCCCCTCTGGACTGGGGACGTGGCAGGTGCTTCAACAAATCCGGGGTTCCAGTTCAGGACAGAGAAAGGCGGGGTGAGTGCTGGCTCAGTCACCAACGATGCCCACCACAGGCGTCACACATCTGGAGACTGAGTTCGTAACATGCCTTTGCTGCTGTTTCCCAAGGCCCAGTGTTCCTGAGGTCAATAAAATGCAAACCCATTTTGAACGTGTTTTGGAGTGCAGCTGAATTCATAATGATCTTTAGCCAAGTATTTTCTCCACCCAGAGATGTTAAATTATGATGACAATCATCTGATTAGAAAGAAAAGAAGGAAGGAAGCCAGCTTTTGTGTTGTAAACCTTCAAATTAAATTGCGGTTCTTGTGGGAGAGTCAGTGCAGCCCTGTCTCCCTCTGCTGGAGTCACAGGAAAATTGTTTAAGGGGATTTTTTATTCATTTCCAAGCCTGTTTTTATACGTAACACATAGGTTTCCCCAAGTTTCTTGTTGATGGAATTTGATCTGCATGTTACGATCCAGGGGAATTGTGACAGATACTGTGGGGAGAAGAGGAAATGTGAGATCACCTGGGCCTAACGCCACGCTGATTGTGTGGAGCCATGTGGAGCCCTTCACGGGGTCTGCTAGGAAGGGAGAGGAGGGCCCCTCTGCAGCATTACATGGTCTGGAGCCAAATACAAAATACAGGGACTTCTTTTATCGCCCCCAAGTACTGAATAACTGCAGTAGTTTGCAGTCGAATGGCCCTTTGGCATTTACAAAACATTTTCACATCCTCAGTTCCATTCTGCCCCAGAACCAGCCCTGGAAGTAGGCATAGTAGGTCCCCTTCACTTCACTGGTGAGGAACCTGAGGCTCCCAAACACTGACTTATTTTCCCCAGGACACGTGGTTAAAAAATAGAAAAATTCCTGCTTTTGATCCCGGTACCTGTGGTTTCTTATTGAGTCTGTACTCCTCCCCCGTCCTGAAATGACTGGTCTAGACAATGATTTTATTTGCTTATTTGTCACCCAGTCTCTTTACTTAACATGTTGCCCAGGGTGTTGATGGCAACTCAGATCTTTTAGTTAATTAGTTCCAGATTATTACCTGTTAATTAGAGGGATGTTCATCTGAATGAAACAGAGATTTTTTTGGTGATGGTAAGAATGAATTATTCTAATGAAAAGCCACATTTGGAACTGTTCAACTATTGAAGAAAAGAAAGAATGTAATTAAATGTTATAATAAAATACACAACAAGCATAAATTGAACTCATGGACAAATGTACAGCAGAAAAGAAGGACCATTTAATGTCTGACTTTTTGTTGTTGTTATTTTATTGATTTTAGAGAGAAGAAGAGAAGGAGAGAGACAGAAACATTGATCCGTTGCCTCCCGTACATGCCCCAACCCAGAATCAAACCTGCAACCTAGGTCTGCGCCCTGACTGGGAATCGAACCTGCAGCTCTTCTGGTGTGTGGGACAACGCTCCAACCAACTGAGCCGCCTGGCCGGGCCTGGCTCACTTTTTCCAGCATGTGACTGTATTGACTCACAGATTAACTTTAGTTGCACACAATTCCTAAAATAAGTTAACATAAATCCCACTCTCTCTCTGTGAATCTGTTGAAAACTTAAAAACAAAATAGCAAGCCTCAGAGTATATTGTTCTCTCCATTTTTTCAAATCACTTGGTTCTTTGCTTTAAGGAGAGAAAAAACACCGGAGATCTTTACGAGTCAGTGAAATGGCTTATTTCTGTAGATTTGAGTTCAGCTTCTGCCCTTTGAGTGTTGGAGTTAGGCTTTGCCTGGGGCTTCTGAAATCACCCTGAATCGTGCTCTGTACCCACGAGGAGAACATCCGGCACAGCTCAGATGTGAGCATAAATCACAGGTTTGGGAGGATTGCTGTCCTTGATCATCGGAGGTTTAAGCTTTCCGTAGGGGTCTTCTAGAACTGTGACTATTCCAGCTGGGAGAGGTGTTAGCGTTCCCCAGGTTAATCTACCTCATTTACCAACAATAAACTGGTCCAGATGGGCTCTTTGGTTTTGGTTGCTTTCTCCAAGGAGCCATAAAGTCATCGGAGGTTCCTGTTTTCATTGGTTCCATTTGGGTATATCTGATAATTTCCTGTCTGTTTTAGTCAATGCTGGAGATAGAGCCATCCAATCCCTGGTGATGTGGTCATTAGGTCCATGACTCCTGCTTCTAATTGTGTTGTAGAAGATGCTAGAAACCCGTGCAGGTGGTTTTCTCAGTTGGTTCTTGAGTTGAATAGTCAGTGGTTTCAGGAGTTGCTGAGTTACACTTCACCTAACTTTAGAACTTCCACAGCTCATGCTCTGAAACCTCTGTGTAGGGGTATAGTCATTTGTAGACAACCATGATTATTTTGCTTGAAAACCATGCTTCACTTTCAGGTCAATTTGCAGGTGTTAATTAGTGGTTCCTTGTAATTTTAAAATGGAAAAGAAAAAGAACTAGTGCTCTGTCCATCCCCACTTGCCCCCACCCAGTCATGCAAGGTGCCTCTCCAACTCAGACAGAAGGAGGCAGAGCCTAAGGTGCTGGAGAAGTCTGCAAGAAGCAAGGCCACACTGCCCAGGTGGTAAGGACAGAGACATTTGAGTAAATGACCAAATGGCCTTGGCTATGGGATTGCTCCCTGCTTAGTATTCAATGTCACAGGGCATTTCCCACCTCAGCTGGACACCATGCTGTGTGTCCTGGGAAAGAGCCAAGTATAGGAGCTCTCTGATCTGTCCCATCAGGTTGGTGGTTCTGATTCTCTCCTAAATACAAAGTTTGCTCTAAGAATATGGCTGACCCAGCAATCTCTGCAAACCTCCAGAAAGACAAAAATAGGAAACCATTATGATTTTAGGCAAACTTTCAGCTTCCTTCTGTTACATCTAGTAGATAAAATGCCGTAGAATTTGAATATAGCAACCCTCCCATAAGGAAATATGAGCTATGGAGAAAGGCAGTTACCATAAAGTAGGAGGAGATATCATGACATCTTGTTAGAAAGGCAGATAGCACAATAGTACCAGCTCCGATCTGAGCCAGTTCTACAGAGGTTCAAAGCCCAGTTATTCTATTTATACCCATGTGGCCTCAGGGAGGTAAACCTGTCCAGGCCTCAAGTTGTCCATCTGTAAAATGGGAATGATAGCAACAGTACTTACTTCTTAGGGAGGTGAGTTCAAAAACAAAAAGTGCAGGACACCTGTAGAATGTTCCACAGTCATCTCTCAAGAGGAAACTATGAATTTGTCATAGATGACACCACCACCTTCACTTACACAGAGAGCTTTGTGCTGGCAGTCACTTTTCACGCATTCGCCCATGCGTGTGGGCTAGGTGCAAATTAGTGCCTCTGTTTTACACATGAGGAAACTAGGAATCCAAGAATTTTCTCCCCTGGAAAATGAAGCAATTAACAGCCCATGGGAAGTGACTCATCTCTAAATCGTAAACATGCATTTTCCTATCAAGCCTGTTTTCTTCATTTGGTTGCAGTTGGTAACAACTTTTTACAACTGCAGAAACTGGTAATTTTTGGTGTTATCTTACTGATTTCTACAAGTTCCTCCCTCACCCCTGAGCTTTAGCTTAGCATCTATCTTGAATGAGCATGTTTCTGTGCTAAGTCAGGCATACATCTGCATATACCTGTCAGTGTCTTTATTCATAAATTATAGATTTATTATTTATTATAACTATTATAAGAAGCTTTATTTCTCCAAACTGGAAACAATCCAAAAGTCTATCAACAGGAGAATGGGTAAAGAAATTATGGTTTATTCATACAATGGGACACTACTCTAACTGCAAACAGGACTGAACTTCACATACATGCAACACATGAATTCATCTTTAAAATATTATGTGGAGTGAGAAAAGTCAGATGCAAAAGGGCACATACTTATGGCTTCACTTGTATAAAGTTTTAGAAATTACAAAACCAGTCTAATGGTGATAGAACTGTTATCAGTGGTTGTGAGGTCAGGAGGAGGTGAATGTAGGGACTCACTGGAAATGGGGCATGAAAGAACTTTATTCGGTGTTAGAAATGTTCTATCTTCTGACAGGAATGGGAATTCATGAGTGTATGCATTTGTTAAAACTCCTTGAACTGCATGTAGACTTAAGATCTGTATGTAAATCATGCCTCACTAAAAGCTGTCAGCTGTAGATAGTTTTGTGGTTATCTAATAATAGTTTATTAAAAGTCAGCTTTTCCAAAAATAAGGATATGACTAGACATGCCAGTTATTTAGATGCCCATATTCATGTGGACTATTGATTAACATACAATAAATAAGACCAGAATAATATTGTAGAAAACAAAACATGTCTTTGTTCTTAACACTATGACCTTAAATAAGCAGTAACTTGAATACCACAAATGGTCCAGATTAGGAACCCATTGAGTAACACATTGTTATTCACAACGTTATTTTTAAATGTTGTCTTCTTTTCTTAAGAAAGAACCTCCAGAACAATAAACTCCAGCTATTTATCTTAGGCTGGTAATCTTATTTTAACACACATAATAGCATATTTGCTTACTGACTCAATTTCTTAAAGATAGTCCAACAGCTCTCCTCTGTGCTCACATTTACATCCTTGAAGCCAGCAGGACATCTCAGAACAATGCATTATTGTGGACTAAGAGAATGGGGTGACTCAGGGCAAACCCTTCACCACACCTGGGAAAAGGGCTAAGAGTCGCCAGAGGCCTTGTTTTGCCCTTTTGAATCTAGCAATCAAGGCCCCCTTTGAGTGTGGGGAGGGCGGGCCAGCTTGGAGAGCGGAGCTCAGGGAGTAGTCGCACAAATAGATGCGCAGTCAGTGGGAGCAGGGGCCTTGGGCCTTCACGGCCTGTCCTGAGGAGAATTTCCTTGCATGAGCTGACCCCAATTGCTTGTCTTCAAATTCAGCAGAGTTAGGGGGGAAAGAAGAAATCCTGCCCTCTTTCAAAATAAACAATGGCAGAGACTCAGTGCCCAGGTCCTATTTCTGGGCACAGAAACATTCTAAGTCTCTCTGAGCTCAGCGGTAACAGAGCTCCTGGCATCAATACAATGTCTCAGAAAGACCCATTTATTCCTGACCTGTCTGCTTCACGCTTGAGATAGGAACAAGAAGGTATCTGGGTGAGAGAGAGGGAGGGAGGAGGCAATGGGCAAACATTTTTGTCTTTAGAGATGAGTTTCTTAACAATTCTCAGCTGGTGCTTCATGGACACAAGTGTGTGTGTTCTTGGATGGTATGGCACGAACTGTTCTTTCCTCCACTATATATATTTCCCTTTCTTCTAGAATTCCCTGTTTTTAGCTAGGTATATGCCTCCTCAGAGTCAGTACATTTCCCAGCATTCTTTGCAGCTAGATTTGGCCATGGGACCAAGTTCCAGCCAGTGGTGGCCTCCTGGAAGTTTCTTTGGAAGATAGCTGGCATGCTCCCTTTCCCCTCTTCATCCCTTCAAGCATTCTGCTTCTTCAATTGCAGAAATGATGGCTAGAACTCTTGCCACCATCTTGGGCCATGAGGCCAAGGGCAGTAAGCGGTGAGCAGGAAAGAGCCCGAGTTTTCAGTCCTGAGGACTGGTGGAGCAGAGCTACTACTCCATCCTGCATTGCCGCTTTCAAACTCCTTTCTTTGAAGCTTGCATTCTTTACTTGTAGGTGAATCTAACTGAAACTGATATAGGTGACATTCAGCAAGTCACTGAGAGCAAATGAATAAATCTTATGGTTTTCAATGACATTGTGGGGGGGGGATAAACTTTCCTCTATTCTCAAGGTTCTTTTGACTGGTCTTAATAATCAAATAGATGAGAGACAGATTAGCAAGAGAAAAATAACCACATTGGATACATGCATATGTATGGGAACTCTGCGTACATGAGAGAGTCGGGGATCCCACATGCACGAGAGGGTCAGAGACAGAAAGTGAACATGGGTATAGAACATTCTGAGCTAGGGATGAGGTAAGAACAGCAGATGTTTAGTAAATAGAAGTCTGCCCCACCATACAGATGGGTCAAAAAGAAATTATTACCAATAACCTCTTAGTATGGGCAAGACCCAAGTCCTTCTAGGTAATCCAAGGAATGGCAGAACTTCTCTTGAGCATGAAGCTAAAATTGCCTTTAGTTCAAAATAATCTGAACCCCTGCAACATCAAGCAAGTTTTTTCAAAGGAGTTTTCCTGAGGCCAGAAATCTATTCTAGGGAACTCAATAAAAAGCATGATTCAGGGACGAATCCTGAGAGGTGGGCCACCTTACCTATCGTTCCAGCTTCAGAGAGAACACACCAAGTACCAAAGTCTAGGTGTTCACAGGCGTCTCAATGGGTCACAGGGCTCAGAGGATGAAATCCTGAGCCAAAGCAAGAAGTCACAACCCAGGTCGTGTGCTGTCACACATTTTATGTAATTTGGTAGAAATTAACTAATTTGAATTCTGTGTCTGTCAGGAGAAGGTATCTAAGTAAGCACTTTTCCCTTTAAAATTAAGCAAGTTACTCAACCTCTTTGGGTCTATTTTCTCATCTGCAAAATGAAAAACAAGTCCTCCCTTAGAAAGGTTGTCCCCAAAAGTGCCAGCTGGCCCAGGATGAAGTTTTCATCTGTCCTTTGATAAAAATGTCAGGATAAAGTACAAATTGGATTTTCCTGAATCTGCATTTTTAACAAGATCCCCAGGTTATTCTTATGCACATTAAAATTGAAGATGCCCTGGGCTAAACAGACAAGGTGGAGAAGAGCATTCAGCAGCATAAACCTGGCCAGGTTAACAACGGTTTACTACAGCTGACCCGCAGTATTTATTTTTTTAAAAAATGAATCCCAAACCTAATGTTCTCAATGGCTGACCCAAATGTCATTTCATAATGACATCTGAAGGTCTGAGGGTGAGGACTGAGTATTTTATCCAATCTGCTAATGGGGAAAGCTTTTATACTGCTGGTGCCACGCTGACGGGTGGCTCTGGAGGTGGGACAGGTTGGGACATAGGACCCTCCCAGCGCAGGGTTTAGCTCTCAAGCGAACAGGCCAGTGCACTCGCCCTCAGACACGTGTGGGGCATACTTGTGGGTACCATTTTAACTCATGTCACATTTCCTAGTGATTGGCGGGAGCAGTGGGGTTGGGGTATCGGCTGCTTCCAGTCCAGTGTTAATCCCCCAGGCCACAGCTGTCTGTTCTTTCGCAATGAAATGAAAAATGCGAGAGGTCTCCAATGGTGATGGTGGGTGGGTGAATTCTGTCCGCATTCATTAAATGAATATACATCATTTAAACTGTGACGGGGTTCAGGATATAGCCCCCAAATATGGCACGATGGCCTACTGAATGTTTCAAGCTAAAGGAACTTGGGAAATGGTATGTTCAGGAAGGACTTTCTGACCTGGTTCTGAAGCAGGTCATAACCCTCACGCGACAGGTGCCCTCCCCACCCCTGGGAAAAGAAGCATCTTATGTCTGAAGAAGAGAGGAATCTGAACAAACAGGCCTGGCTAGGCTTCCCCCAGCTTCCCGCCCTCACCGCATACCCTTTGTCCTATTACAGCTTTCCACAGCTTTCCACTCTTCTTCAAGTCTAGCATAAACACGTTTAAGTGTTTCTTTGCATCATTTCTGTATGAAGGCTCCAGTGTCAGGTAAAACCTGCATTAGAAAACTTGTATGCTTTCCTCCTGTTAATCTGTCCTCTTCAGTTTAATTTTCAGACCCAGCCAGGGACCCTAAGAGGATGGAGGAAAACATTTTCCTCCCCTAAAACAGCACAGGTGGTGGAAACCCATAATGCTTTGCCCTGGTCGCCTGAATAGCTGCATGTCCCACGGGCAGCTTCCAGTCTCAAGGATCACATCCTGGTCTGACTCTAGGCTTCCACCTGGGTGTGGGGGTAATTCTGTGCTGACATGTTTTAGCACAACCCAGACCAGTCTGGGTTTCCTTTCTACTCTTTTCAACCCCTTATCTGTCCATCTAAATAAGGGAATAAATCACCTTTTCCCTGAAGTCCCATGAGAAATGAATTGTTTCATGTGAAGTCCACCTACCTGGATGTGTTGAACAGTTATGGAAGGCGCACACTTTAGTGGATGTGTAGTAGGGAAAATCCTTCCTACCTCAGCGGGGTTGACATGAGAACTGAATCAGGAACCATACAGCCAGCTCTCACCATGGTGCAAGCACAGAGAACACGCTCAGTACTTGACCCTTTACACAATGTGGTTGCTTTAACGCCTGTTCTCCCATCTTCTGTGGTGGCTGAGGCAGTAGCTGCACTGTCTCCTGACCCCAGGGGTAGGGATGGGATGGGGAATGAAGGATGGCATATGTCTTCAAGACCCCTGCTTCCCAAGCCCTTGTCCACAGACCTAGTGACAGGGTTATAAACACTGTTCTTGGACCACTCCCCCAAATTCCAATATAATAGTTTGGGGAAGTAACCATGGAGACCACAATTCTTATTCAGGCCAAGTATACCACAGTGTTATTTTTAAATCCTCCAAGAAAACAAGTCTTTCCATAATAAATAGCAGTAATTCTCTGAACGTTTTTCCTTCTACCTCCTTAAATCACTTGTAGTTGGGAGAAGGGCCCCCCTTCTTTGCCAAGGAGAGTCGTCGACCTGTGCACTTGATCCTGCCTGACCTCTGGCCTCCATCTCTCCACATCTGTTCACGTCTTTACCCTTCTCAATCTTTATGGTCATTTTTTGCCCCCAGCCCTTTCCTCCACTTGAGAGTCTCCCTTCTCCCAGTTTCTATGACAAGTCTTCAGGTTCTCCTTCTATCTCTGATTGGTCCTCTTCTTCCCAAATAGATATATGCTCCCAAGCTCATGTCCGCAGACCTTCTCCTCTCTTCTGCTTTTCTCCTTGACAAGTTTCATCCACCTTGATAGTTTCATTGAGCACGCCTAAGAGGGCAGTCCCAAATCTTTGCCTCCCTCTATCCCCAGGCCAGCATTTATAACTTTTTACTTGACATCTCCTCTTGCTAGCCAGACCCGAACTCCTCACCCTCTACATGGAATAGCTGTTGCCCCTGGCTTCTCGGTCTCTGTTAACGCCAGCACGCAGGCTGCAGTTCTCACACATAACTGAACTTAAAGTGAACTTTCTCTACTGTTATCATTATTTTCTTGCTTCATTGGTTCCCTCAAACTAAGTTGTTTTCCATTTTTCTAATTCATAGTCTCATTTCTACATATGTTTACAAAAAGATCAAACCAAATCAAAGTGTTTTTGAAGAGTCATCACTTTCTAAACTTAGTGCAGAGCTTTGGTCATCTTTGACATACATGGCCCAGGCCAGTCCAGTCAAATTTCTTCCCCAGGTTTAATCTAAGTGGAATGAACCTAGAAGAACCCTTGACACCAGGGCCATGGAACCGGAAAGATGAGAACCCAAGACTTTTATACATTTGATTGGGTATCTGTCACTGTCCCCTGAACACACCCAAGCTCTCCTTCTGCCATGCCATTGTCCCCTTTCCTCCTTTTCTACTAGTTGTAATTTCATCTATCCATTGCTCAAATCTCTAACACAATCAGCATCTACTCCGCAAATTCTGTGATCTCTACCCCCTTTGAACCATGCCCACTACAGTGTAAGCTTCTTAATGACTGAAAGTGTTTTCCATTCATTTCTTTGTCTGCCACCATCCCCATTCCCCAACTTGGGCACAAAACTTTGAAGACAAGTGTGTAATGTTGACTCCTTGGTGTCAAAGAAGCATGTTCCATCACCAGTTTTTGTATAATACGTATTTCTTTTATTCTAACATGCATATTTTTTACAATTCAATACTGGTGAAATCAGGGTTCATCTTATAATCATTGGCATGTTATAATTTAATTAGAAATTTTTCTTTCTTTAAGAAAAAATAAGTGATACATAAAATATGGGTGCATCTTTCTTACATTTGATGGTGCCTTAGATTCAGTGAACTGAAGTATCATTCAAGCATCCCTGAAAACAACTGTTTATTCCCCTGTCCTCCTGCCTCTAAGGTGAATCATTTTATGTTCTCAACATTTCCTTAGTTCCTATTTTCTACTCCTACTTAGTCTCCTGTTTACCTCCTTTAGTTTTCCACTGTTCTCAAGCAGAGCCACTGCTACACTGCAATAAGGCAATGTTAAGTACAATGGTGCCATAGTATCCCATTCCCACATGATAAAATGCTGCTTAGGATCCCATATGTTTGCTACAGAATTAACTCTAGTTAAATATATTTTACCATAAAATTGACTCCAGTTAAATATAAAAGCTAGTTAAAATACATCTTTACTTTTTAAAAGTGTGAACAGGCTACCTTGTTATATGAGCTTCAGTTTATGAAGACAACCTAGTCAGAAACAGAGTAGTGTTGGAATTAAATAAGACAATCAAAGTAATATGATATATTTAATGACAATATAATTATCATTCTTTGAGCAGCATGGTGACCTAGGAGAGTCTCTAGAATAAAGGTTTCTCCACAAGTCCAGGTGCCCTGTCCCATCCAACTCTCCTTATTTATACACTTTCATTCCTCATTTGTCTACGAGGCTAGGAAATCCAGTGGTCTTGGGCCAGGCAATTCCATCGAGGGGACACTGTCCTCACTAGCACTGACATGGGCACCTGCCATGACCCCTAGTGTTGTAGAAAAAGGGGGTCTCTCGCTTCCTCTTTCCATAGCTAGGATCCAGCCAAAACAAATGACTTGCCCCATAAACCCTATACTCTGCAATCCCAAACTTCCCTGCCTCTCCCATGCCTTCGCTCAGGCTGATCCCTTCATCTACAGAGGCACTAATAGTTACTTTCTACGAGTGTGGGAATGTTCTATATATCTGCACTGTGCAATACAGTAGCTGCTAGCTAACTATGGCTATTGAGCAGAGCACTTGAAATGTGGCCAATGCAACTGAGAGACTGGACTTTTAATTTTATTTAACTTTAATTTAAATTTAAATAGATACATGGCTAGTGGCTACTATATTGGACAGCATAGATCTAGAGTGTCCTTTTCTACAAGCCTATTTAGCATGTACATTTCTTCTCCAAATTCTTAAACTTCTAGAGAATTACTAAACCTGAGAGCGGTCTTGGGGATCTCTTGAACTTGTAGTTGCCCAAAGTAATTTAATTAACATTGGTGTCTGGAGCCAGTCACACTGAGAGTTAAACTTCTTGAATCTCACAGCCTCTGGACCAGTGGGCTAGAGGCCACAGTTCAAATGAGGGCTGGTGGCCAGAGATGGGAGTTTGCTCCTCAACATGAGCAATGGAGTGGTAAAGCAAGTGTCTGGGACGAAGGTCACACAAGGAGTGTATATGGGAACAGAGGAATGGGTGGGGACCTGACGCAGGGGAAGGAGGAGAGAAGCTGGGATGCAGAGAGCAACTGTGCGGTCAGTCGTGCTGAGGGAGTGTGATCAGGTAGCTACCGGCCTCTGGCTTGAAACTTCTGGAAGCCCTGGTATCTATGTGCCCTAATCCTCAGGAACTAAGATCTTGCCCCTGGGAATCATGAGCTGTGGAGCAGATTCCACAGGCCAATGCTTACTTGACTTAAGGCAGGGTTATGCTCTCTCTTTATTTGTACCATTTGTCTATTCTTGACCAGAGCACCAGACACCCAGACACTGAACAGAAAGGTGGTAGGGGCAATGGGGAAAAGAGCAGAACAACTTCCTTCAGTAATTAAGAAATCTTACTGATTTACAAGGCTCTTTCCCCCAGAACTGCCTTCTAATTCCAAGTACTGTGATTTAAAGAAAAAGGCCCCTTCTCAAGATTACATCGTCTACTAATTAGAGATTCTACTAGAGATTAACTAGGGAAATGGTCGTTCACAATTTACTGAAGATTCAACAAATCAGACTGTTTTCCTAATCTGAGCTTAGCGGCATTTGAGGAAAGAGTCACTCGCTGTGGGAGTAGGGGAGAAATTATTCTAGAGTGTGGGGCACTCTGGTAGGCACAGGTAAAGGGGGGATCCCCAGGGTGGGAGCAGGGCTTGGACACAGGGATTACTGAGCACACCTACTGTAGAAGCATAGAGAGGGAGGTAAGATGGCATCTGAAATAAATTTCTGCAGCAGACCCATGTCTCCTTCTGCCCCCAGATCAAGTTCTGCAGTCACAAATTCTCCAGTCCCTGTCCCTCTCCCCAGCACTAGGCTTCTCCTGCATGGAGGTTCTGGGAGAAAAGCATTGAGCTGGCTTCATGAGGGCCTCCTAAGAGACAGGAAATGCTTTTCTAGACAGACCAAGCAGGAAAAGCACCAGCAACAGAATGGGTCTGTGGGGAAACTGGAGGCAGAGGGCGGGAGAAAAGCAGAAGTACTTTCTGCCAGATGTAGAATGAGCACAGGCTTAGACGAGTTTTCTGTGAAAAGAGACCTTCTAGTTATTCATTTCCACAGCACCTGGCAATGAATATTTAATAAATGGTTGAATGGATGGATGAATGAATAATGTCCCTTAACATTGCAGACTAATGCCAGTTGCCAGACTCACACAGATCAAATTATTTCCTCTCTAGGATCTGAGGCTTTTCCTTCTTAGTAAGCACTTAATCCAGTTGAATGGGTTTACAGATGTTTTATTCCTATTTTGAATCCCAATTTCCCATCTCCTGTCCAGAATGCCCCTGAGCTTGCCCTTCATTTCCCCTTTTGCCTCCATAACAAAATCCTAGGCTTCTTAGGGGTCTCAGAACATCTGGAAGGCATTTGAGCCTTTTTTTTTTTTTTTATAGAAGGAGGCTCCATAACCTGTTCACACACAAGAACAGAAGACAATCCCAGAGAGACATAAAGTGGGACATAGCACAGCAGGAATGAGGGGCAAACCCATGAGGTGGGGAAAAGGCAGTAGAGCTCCTCCAGGAGGGGACACTGCTCACAGGAGTCAAGGGGCTGCTGTTCTGTTTGCTGAGAGGAGCATGGTCAGCAGGTCCATGTGCGGATGGCTGGCCAGGCCCCATAGACATGTAGGCCCTTTGCCAGGCACAGCCTTGGAGCCCCTAGGAAAACACTGACCAATAAACTAGGTTGAAAAATATGTAGGAGGCAGGGAATATCAACCTGGAGTATTTGTCAATGGCGTGGGTGTTCTGGAAGATGCGAAGACCCACCTGGCCCTTCAGAAGCCCCTTCTTCCTGGAGGAATTGGATTCATTGCTCAGGGCCAGGTGGACCACTATTTTGTCTTGTCTCTCTTCTTCTGTCAGAATATGGCTTCTCGGGTATCCAGCCAAGCTGTTGGCCTCAGACTCACTGTAGCTTCCATCCAGCATCATGGTTCTTGAGGGAAGCATTCCACACATACACGGGAACTGCGGGCAGCAAACACAAGGGAAGGTGTCAGGCTTGGTTAGGCCTTGTGAGAGGAGCAGAGGAGGTGGCCCAGGCCTAGAACAAAGCCCCATAGCTACTCAGAACCACAGAAAGGCACAACTAGAAGGATCCCCAGAGATCACTTAGCCCAAGGATCCTCCATCGTGGGTCCATATTAGTCACCTGGGAAGCTCTTAAAATGGCCACATGCACAATCCACTCTAATTTAGATCCACTCTAATTTACTATGTAGCCAGGGTCTAGAACCACTCATTTAGTCCAAATGCCCTCAATTGCAGAGGCAAAAACTAAGACCCAGAGAGGCTATACAACTCTCCTGAGATCACACAGCAAGTATCAGAGTCAGGACTTTAAACCCATACATTCTTATTCCAGTTGTGGGCCTCCCCACCTTGGTGCATGGATCAAAAAATGATTAGCTAGGAGAGCGTCTTTACTCTAGAGAGTTACATGTAAGGATTAAGGGTCATGATGCCTGCAATGTATTTTTAAATGGTTCCATTACACAAACAAAACTATGTTTATATAGAGAAAGAGCTCACACAAAGATGGCAAAATGTAAACAATGTTGGATGTAAGTGCGGGCATATGGATGTATATTATCCTATTTTGTTAACGTGTTTCTGCAAATATGAAAATGTCTATAAATTACAAGTTGGAGGGAAGGAAATGGTTTTGCTTAACTTCTCCCACAATCTGAGTCAGCAAAGACAGGGCTTCCAGCTGGTGTTACACTGGTTGGTGTTGGCCAAAGGCACGAGGCCTGCCTGATACAGCCAACTGGACATGGGTTTATTCTTCCCAACCTGTTGATGTTAATATGGTTCTAACCTGGCCCTCAGCCCTGCAATGCCTCTATTTTTCCACCTGGGAAAGTGAAATAATGACATTTCTCAACCTGCCTCCCATTGTTATGAATCTTGAAATATTTAAATGGATACCATGAAAGAATTCAAAAACAGATGGATGACTTTATGGAAAATTAGAGTTACTTGAAGTATTCTTACACTTGAAGAAATCTTTTGTGGCTATTTTTTTTAATTAGGCATGATTGTTTCATTATTTTTTTTCTATGTCTCGTCCCATCGGCCACAATAATTAGGTAGCACATTAAGACATTCCTAGAATAGACTAACTCATAGACTTTAGGAATGAAAGGTCAGTAAGAGATCACCTAATCAGTTCTTTGCATTTAAATATGATCACACCCAGACTTAGACAAAATTGTGAGATATTGTCACTAGAGCCTTTTGTTGTTGTTGTTGTTAAAGGCACAGGTCTTTACTTCTTTTCCTTGTACTAAACTGAAATTCCTTCTGCTAAAAAAACCAGACTTTTTTCCTAAGATTTTGAGTTAGAATCAGGAAATGTCAAAGATTATGATAACTTTCCACAGCATCTTGTTTATAAGAAAAATTAAGCAGCTCCTGGCATGTTGAACAGCTCTGGATAATCAGCCCAAGCATTCGAGTGTGTGCAAGGGAGGCAGATGCCCTTCAACCCAAAGCAGTGTGGGTCCCCATTTGAAGCAGGGTGAGCCTAGCAGGCTCCAGTCAGCTTTGCCTTTCGTGGAGTAGAGGTTGAACTTCAGGGAATAACAGAATCACCTGGGAGCTTATTAGCAATGTAAACTCCAGGATGCCATCCCTCAGTAGGTCTGGGGTGTGGCCTCAGAATCCTCGTTTTTAACAGGCTCAGAAGGTGACTCCAGGCCAGGTGTTCCTTGGCTCCCTTTTTGGGAACCTCAACTCCATTAAAGGCCATTTTCACAGTTGTGAACAGTGGTTTCTCTGTGGGGCAGCAGGAGAGAGATTTTGTGTCTTCCCACCATTGTCTATCCTCCTGTGACTGTACCTTTTCAGCCTTTAAATGGCACATGTCACAACAGTGGAGTACAAGCTCTACCCCCAGGTGTCTGTTCTCACACTGACAGAGAGCTAGACTTGGGGCCCAATAGTCTTTCCCCATGTGACTTCCTTGTTTCTTTTTAGACAGTATCGGATCATCACTGGCAAAGACCAAGCCCCAACGTATGGTTACAGGTTGATGAACTGCCCAACTATAAGTTATTTGCGGTTAATGATTCATGAGCCCATATTTGTCAGATGAAGGCTGTTATTTTCTGAGCAGTTCTGTGCAGGAAAGTCTAACAGATTATAAGTCAAAAGTGTTTACACATAACCCAAAGTCATTTGATAATAATCAGTGTACAGATTATTAATTTGAATAGCTATTCAAATGCTGAAGTTAAAAAGGTTTGAATAGAATTTTAAATATACATTTTTTAACAATCTAGAATACCTAGAGAGAATGTGAAAATTTTTAACAGGTATAACGTGGGCACAGAAGGACCTTTTGAAAAGGCAACAGATCCTCTTCTCCTAAAATTTAAAGTTCCCTGTGCTAAGGAGCTAACAGCCACCTAGGTGGGAATAAATGTGGGATTTTCATGTCCCCTGATCTCTATGCCTTTTAGGTGAACACTCATTTTGACTAGTGCAATGACAAGCAATGATCTGGTAACAAGTTGGCATTTTATTTTTTGCTGTGATTAATTAGAGTCTGCATATGAATGAAATAGACTTTCCCTCCCTGTGTCAAAGGCCCATACATGTTGCCTTCGATTCCCCATTTGCATGCTCTCAGTACAGCGTAGTTTAGTATAGTATAGTGCAGTGCAGTATAGATACTATAGTATTTCCAATGATTCTAAAGACTAAGGTTCTATGTGACTGAGCCAGAGCACTGATAAATCAAGGAGCTTTTTATTCTAGAATTCTTGCCTTATCTGGCCAAAGGATATGAAGGCATTTTCTCTAGGCATGTTCAATAATAATAGTAATACTTACATGTGTCTAGAACCCTACAGTTTCAAGACAACTGTCCCATACATTACTTTATGTGACCCTTACAATAACCCTGAAAGGAAGGTGGGGAGAGGATTCTGTTATACCCTTTTACAGATGAGAAAACTGAGGCCCAGCGTAAGCGGCAGAGTCAGGCCTCAGAACCCAAGTCTCCCTATATCCTAGTCTTTGTCCAAAGGCCCTCTGCGTTCTGGGATCCTTCGGGCAGACGTGAGAACCTGTCCTACAAGGGGCCATCCTCCTCTCGCCTGAGGGCCGCCCTTTCCTGCGCCACCCCCTAGCCCGGGCTGGGAGAGGGAGGAAGGGGCGGGCTCTCGCCTTCTCCCGCAGCTTCCGCTCCTGCCGCTCCTGCACCGTGGTCAGGTAGTTGACGGCCGCGTACTCCAGCACCGACAGGAACACGAACACGAAGCTCACCCAGAGGTAGACGTCCACGGCCTTGACGTAGGAGACGCGCGGCATGGAGGCGTTCACGCCCGTGATGATGGTGGACATGGTCAGCACCGTGGTGATTCCTGCAACGGGCAGCGGTTAGTTCAGCCGCCGCCAGGGTGCAGAGCGCCCCCCGCGTGTCACTAAGTCCAACGAGAAGTTCCCGGGACGCAGGCTCAAGCCCGGCTGCTCCCGGGCCCGCTCGCGGCCCAGCCCCGCCCGCGGCCCAGCCCCCCTCGCGGCCCAGCCCCGCCCGCGGCCCAGCCCCGCCTGCGGCCCAGCCCCCCTCGCGGCCCAGCCCCGCCCGCGGCCCAGCCCCCCTCGCGGCCCAGCCCCGCCCGCGGCCCAGCCCCCCTCGCGGCCCAGCCCCCCTCGCGGCCCAGCCCCGCCCGCGGCCCAGCCCCCCTCGCGGCCCAGCCCCGCCCGCGGCCCAGCCCCCCTCGCGGCCCAGCCCCCCTCGCGGCCCAGCCCCGCCCGCGGCCCAGCCCCCCTCGCGGCCCAGCCCCGCCCGCGGCCCACCCCCCCTCGCGGCCCAGCCCCGCCCGCGGCCCAGCCCCCCTCGCGGCCCAGCCCCCCTCGCGGCCCAGCCCCGCCCGCGGCCCAGCCCCGCCCGCGGCCCAGCCCCCCTCGCGGCCCAGCCCCGCCCGCGGCCCAGCCCCCCTCGCGGCCCAGCCCCGCCCGCGGCCCACCCCCCCTCGCGGCCCAGCCCCGCCCGCGGCCCAGCCCCCCTCGCGGCCCAGCCCCCCTCGCGGCCCAGCCCCGCCCGCGGCCCAGCCCCCCTCGCGGCCCAGCCCCGCCCGCGGCCCAGCCCCCCTCGCGGCCCAGCCCCGCCCGCGGCCCAGCCCCCCTCGCGGCCCAGCCCCGCCCGCGGCCCAGCCCCGCCCGCGGCCCAGCCCCCCTCGCGGCCCAGCCCCGCCCGCGGCCCAGCCCCCCTCGCGGCCCAGCCCCTTCCGCCTCAAGCCCCTTGGACGCCGGGTCCCCGGGGGTTGAGGCAGGGCCGGCGCGGGCGCGGGAGCTAAAGCGGCGACTGAGGCGCCAGCTGGCGGAACTTCCCCGGCCTCCGGAGGGGGCGCCTCTCGGTCACCGAAGCCGCGGTTAAGTCCGGGGGCACCGCGGAAAGCACTGGGAGTCGGTCCCACCCGGCCCTCTCCGCACCGCCTTGCTGGTGGAGCCCCCCGCTTCTCGGGGCCCGGCCCGGCCGGGGGAGCGCTCGCCCTGGAGCTCGGGCCGCGGCGCCTGAGGCGCGGGGCGCCCGCCGCACCCCTCCCTCCCTCCCGGAACCGCCGGGGCCCGGCCCCCGAACCCCCCAACCGCGGCTGTGTGTCCGCAGAGTAAGCCCCGGCACCTGTGGGGTTTTCTCCTGTCAGTGCGCCGAGCGCTAATGCTGCCGCGGTGGGGTCCACACCCCACACCCCGAGGAGGCGCCGTCTCTGAAATGACTCGGGCGGGGTGGGTGCCGCTTTCGCTCCCCTAACGTTTTCATAGTGTTTCCAGGAAACGGAGGGCGGCTGGGAGCGAAGGCCAGAAACAGGAGCCGCGTCTGCTCCTTTGACTCTGGCAGCGCATCGCTTAAGAACTTTGGGCAATGGTTTTACTTTTTCTTTACATGGCGATCAGTTGAAAAGTACATAGGTCGCCCTGGCGGGTTGGCTCAGTAGTTAGAGCGGCGGGCCCAGGACTGAAGCGCCCCAGGTTCGAGTCCAGCCAAGGGCAGGGACCTCCTGCAGGCTCCGGCCCTGGCCCTGGCCAGCGGGCGCGCAGGAGGCAACCAGTCCATGTCTCTCCCTCTCTCTCCCTCTTTCTCCTTCTCTCCCTCTATCGCCCCCTTCCACTCTCTCTGAAAAGCAATGGGAAAATATCCTCCGGTGAGGATTAAAAAATAATAATAATAAAGAAAAGTAAATAACCACCCTACCACACCTTATCCAATGCTTTTACCCAGTGACACTCTGGCAGGCACAGCTCTGCGGTCGATCCAGAAGGACACCCAGGACAGCATGACCATCAGGGTGGCAGGGAAATAGGTTTGGAGCAGGAAGAAGAAGATGTGGCGACGTAGCGTGAAGTTAATGTACAGACGGTTGTACCAGCCTGGGGGACACAGGAAGAAGCCAGTGAAGTTCAAGCTGAGCAGCAAAGACAGCCCCGTTCTCCATGAGCCCTTCTTTCCCCGACATAGCTCAAATCTTCAGCAGGAAGTTAAACATGAATGACCAACTGGCTTCATGTAACGCATTGCCTTTCCAAAACCTAAGCCCTCTCTCCTATGAATAAATATCTTGCCAGCGTCTAGCACAGTCCCTGGTTTACTCAGTATTATCTAACTTCTCTTCGAAGCATTTTGGGGGAAAGGTAGAAATAAATAGAGGTCTAGGTTAAGTCGTTCATTTTTGCAAACCACAAAGACCTTTCCTCAGTGACTAGTTCTATTTTGTTGAAGCCAATGCCACCGAGGCAGGAGCCAGCAGGGCTGGGCTCTTGTCACTGTGAGATTGGGCAGCCCAGTCAGTCTCCACATTCATCACAAGAAGAAATAGGTCGCTCACATGGCTCTGAAGCCTGACATCAGTTCTACTTATGACACTCCGCCCACCGTGCGGAAGTCACCCCTTTCGTCTTTTGCAAGTCATTTACCTTTTGCTAATTTCTCAGGAGAAAATGAGGGTATAGCTATTACCTATTTCATTATGGCAATTTGAGAATCACTGATTAATGGTTGTAAAAAAGATCTACAATATCATTACCCAACCACTGGGACCAAAGTTGGTATTAAGGAAGTGTAAATGTGTCAAGTGAACTGAAGCTGTGTGCACACCCCACCACGCCCCCATCTCAGCCCTTCAATTCAGCAGTGGCCACCAAGGGCTTTCAGTTGTGAGCGCTGTGCTAGGGCCTGAAGGGGATAAAGAGAGATCTGGAAGTGCTCAAGATCTAGAACAGCATATATCTAAGTGCTAAATTGTCCATCTGTGGAAGCAGTGAGTTTTAGAAAAGAGAGACTTCAATATCATTGGCTGGAATGATCAAGAAAGATCTCATGGAGGAGATGAGTGTAAGCTGGACAAGTGGATGTTGGAAGAGGAGAGGCTCAGAGATGGGAGTGAGCGATGCAGGCTGAGGACAGTGACTCAGCCTGGCTGCATGTGAGGCTTTCCTACTCTCCAAAGCCCTCTTCTATCCCAGGGAGATTCTGATTTAATTGATCAGGGATGGGGACCTAGGCATAGGCATGTTTTAAAAGTTCCCCGGGTTCATAGCAGATACTGTTCCCAATGGCCGGAAGGCAGGAACAACTGAATGTCCATCAGTGGATGGATGGTTAAATGTAAGCCATACAGTGCAATAGTATTCAGCCTTAGAAGAGCATGGAGTTTGTACACATGCTTCGACATGGATGAACCTTGAAACCATTACAGTAAGTGAAACAGGCAGTCCTAAAGGACAAATACATGATTTCACTTTTATGAGGTACCTAGAAATAGTCAGATTCGTAGAGACAGAAATAGAATAGAGGTTCCCAGGGGATGGGGGTGAGGAGTGGAGAGTACTATTTAATCAGTACAGAGTTTCTGTTTGGGATGATGAATAAGTTCTGGAGATGGATGATGATGATGATGGTTGCACAACATTGTGGACGTACTTAATGCCAGTAAACGGCACAGTTAAAAATGACTAAAACGGTAAATTTTATGTTATATGTATTTTACCACAATAAAAACAGTACCGGCTAACAACAACAGAAAGATTCCCCAGGTAATTCTAATATGCAGCCAAAGTTGAGAAACATTGACTTAGAGCGACAGTTCTCAAAGTGGTGTTCCTGGACCAGCAGCAAGAGCATCACTGGGAACCAGTTAGAAATGCAAATTCTTGGAGCCCACACAGGATCTACTGATGAGAAATGGTGGGGGCGGGGCCTGGCAATCTGTAAATGTCATCTCTGGAGGACTTGTTAAAACAGATTGCTGGGCTCCACCTCCCCTGTTTCCAGGTAATCCTGATGCTGCTGGTCTGAGCACCAGTCTGAGAACCACATTGGTTAAAAAAAATGGTCTTTGAACTTGGATGTACATAAGAATCACATGTTAAACATGCCAATTCCTGGGCTCCACCACCTGAGATTCTGACTTAATAACTGCAGTGGTGCCCAGAAATCTGCTTGTCGCACACACTCCCCTGGTGGTTTGGATGCAGGTAGACCTCAGGCTGCACCTGAGGTGACAAAAGCCATCTGGCTGGATTGGGAAGGTAGTGCTGAGTCAAGTAAGGGAAGGCCTGGGTCAACAGAAAAAAGCTAGAACAATAGTGAGGATCTAGACAAATTTGACATGTGATTACTGTGTAGGTTTGGGGGTTTGAAAGAGGCAGTGCAGTTGATAAACAGAAAGTGACCTTCAAATGTGACAGAAACTACTAATCATTTATTCATCCCACAGCCTTTGTCCAGTCTCATCAGCTTAAACTGGAGTCCATGAGGCAAATCACATTTTTTTCTAGGTTTGCACAGGGTCTTTCTGGAAGGGCTGAGAGCTGCTTTTATTCCATGAAGGACTGTTCCATTACCCTTTTATTCTAAGAAAACCAGGGAGAGTTGCCTTGGAAACATGAGGAGTGGGCCAGAAGCTTTGAAAATGTACACTCCATGTTCCAAACAGAGCACTCTTGGGTGAGATCACAGCCCCTGTGGGATGGGATGATAAACCTGCTTGTTGGCACATAGTAAATAATAGAAGCAGAAAGAAGATGCATTTTAATCTGGACTCCAGAAGGGCTCAGACCGGGGACAAAACCAACAAGCAAGCATACTATTCCAACATAGAAGACATCTCAGAGAAGTACACACAGTGAATAAGGCAGCCTGGCCACTTACCAGCTGTGTCACTTCAATTAACCTTAATTCCTCCAAGTCTTAGTTTTCTCATCTGTAAACTGAGGGTAATAACATTTATACCATAGGTTTGTTGGGTAGAAATTGCTTAATTCATATTAAGTACTCAGAACAGTGGCACGTTATAAAAGCTATATAAGAAACTCTTAATGGTTTTAGAAAGAAAGTTGATTTGAACTTGCCAAGAATAGATGAGAAAAGAAAATAGCACCAAATCTTCTCATGGAAGGGCCTGGGCTTCTCAGCACTGGGATGATGGCCAATGACGTGAGAAGTCCTCTTGGGTCTCATAGCCACTGCAGAGCTGCTGTAGGCTGAATTATGCCCCTAAAAAGATATGTTGAAGTCCTAACTCTCAATACCTGTGACTAGGACCTGATTTTGAAATAGGGTCTTTGCACATGTAATCAAGGTAAGATGAGGTCCTCTTGAATTAGGGTGGGCTGTAATCCAATGACCAATGTCCTTAAAGAAGAGGGAAATTTGGACAGATATACAGAGACAACATCATGTGAAGACACAGAGACAGGGAGAATGCCATGTGACCACAGAAGCAGAGACTGAAGTGAAGCAGCAACCACCAAAAGCTAGTGAGAGACAAGGAGTCCTCCCGAGAGCCTTCAGCAGGAACAAGCGCCCAGTTCGTGGTAATTAGTTATGACAGTCCGAAGACATTAATACAAGAACTAATGGTGAGATTAGAGAATAGCTGACAAATGGATCCCCTCAAAACTTCAAACATGGCCCAGAGTCCAAGAAGAGGTTATACAAGCGTTAAAAATGAATCTATAGATCTAAATATAGGTATAAAAACATTGCCTCAGTGCCTATCATTAAGTTGAATGAATCAGGTTACAGATTAACATATAAAATATAACCCCACTTTTGTGAAATTGTATAATTAAAGCAAGATGTCTGCAAGGGTGTTTGCTAACTTGTCAGGAATGCTTACCTCTGGCCATGGAATTTCTGAGGGCAGCAACTTTTTCATTCTCTGTGTGTTGTTTTTGTTTTGTTTTGTTTTAATATGTTTTTATTGATTTCAGAGAGAGGAAGGAAGAGGGAGAGAGAGATAGAAACATCAATGATGAGAGTCATTGATTGGCTGCTTCCTGCGCGCCCCCTACTGAGGGTTGAGCCCCCAACCCAGGCATGTGTCCTGACCAGGAATCGAACCGTGATCTCCTGGTTCATGGGTTGATGCTTAACCACTAAGCCACGCCGGTCAGGCTACTCTCTGTTTTTAAGTGCTATTTATGTTTTGGAGGCTATGAATTATTTTAACAAGAAGAATGTATTTTCTTTAGGAGGGGAAAGGTTAAGGCTGAAGAAGAATTCTACTGTGTTTTCTTTCACATTTGAGTCAGACCATGCAAAAAGTAGCTACCAGACCACTTTGTGAAGTGCATGATCATCTAACCACTATCCTATACACCTGACACTGATATAGAATAATATTGGATGTAGTGTGTAATTAAAAAAATAAGAGTAATTAATTCATTTTTTTAAAAAAGAAACACCAAAAAAAAAAAAGAAGAAGTTAGCTACCAGTGCTGCTATAGAAGGCCAGTCTGGAAGTGGTGTGAAATTTCTGAATTAGAAACTGAGACAGGGAGATCTTCTCGTCTGTTTTCAGGGATTCGTCCCCATTCTTCCAATACAGCATCAGATCTTCATCTGTATATGCATCTTGGGGGAGAGGAAATAAGTCAGTTTGACTCCTTTCCTTCGGATGCAAGGCGAAGCCACAGGGAAACCCTACACCAGCCTAAGAGTAAAAGAGTCCTTAGTGCTTAACACTGGGAGGCAGCACTAGGTCTCATGGTTACTAAAATGGTACAAATATTGGAGAGGAGGGAGGCAAAAATTTGTCATTAAGCATATTGATACTTACAGCTTTCCAGCTCCAAAGAACAGGTCTGGGAGTCCAGGGGAAAGTGGCTGAAGTCCATGTTGCACATGGCAGTGACCGTAATCCTAGACAACCCAAACACGCATGTTGCCTCGTGCAGTGAGTTATTGGCTCATGCACCTGCTCAGAGTAAAGAGAACGTGGACCCGACCAAGAGCAGCTGCCTCCTCATGTCTATTTCAGAAGTTTGGAAACCCAGGTATCTAAGTACAGAACCTCAACTTTTGTCTTTCTGTAGATGTTATTGGCTCTCTGCCTGGATCCTAACTACTGAGGGTGTTGGCTGCTGATGGCTCACATCTGCACCCTTCTCTTGTCATTGCCCTCAACTAGCTTCCCCCAGAGATACCTGGGAGATTATGTCCCCTCCCCATCCCCCACCCAAAGGTATTAGCATCTAATTCTGGTGAACTGTACAAGCAAGCCAGGAAGCTATAAATAAGGCTGTGCAATCACTCAAGTTAGCCCAGAAGCCAAACTGCAACAGCATTCAATAAATAGTAATGTTTTTAAATCTTTATTACCAATAGACTAGCATTTATAAGCTCTCAGGAGTGGAAGGTACATAGAAGTTCATTGTCTCCCTCAACTCATTCAGGCCCATCTAGTCTATTAACCCAGACTTAAGGTCCCCAATGGCAGGGCAGTCACCAGCTACGAGGATGGCCATTTCATCTTAGAGAGTTCTATCGGCATCAGAAGGCTACATCATCCCATGTGGCCCACAGACCCAACCACAGTGACAAACTCTTCAGGGCCAAATAGACTGACCACACATATTAGAATGGCACTGGACAAAGAAACCATGACCCCACGGGCAGTCACCTCATGCTGTATAGCACGTGCCCATCCGGGAACACCCGCAGCATGATGTTATCGGTGGTGGTGTCATGGATGAATGACCTTTTGGAGTGAACAAAGAAGACATCGGGGACCCAGATCTTCTTTACCAGCCGGCCATCAAAGGTCATGCTCTTGTTGCTGGTGCTGCTGAAGGACAGCCTCTCGTCCTTCCAGTAATGCCGCAGATACAGGGTCATAGTGAAGTCCTGGGGGGGGGGGGGGGGCGAGGCCAGACAGAAATAGCTTAGCTTCCTTCCTTACAGAATTTCAGTCTGAAACTGTCACATCCCATTCTCCTCCAAGTGCGGTTCATCTGACCACTCGCATCACTTGAGCATGTTCCAAGTGTAAAGCCCTGGGCCTCACTCCCAGAGCCTGAATCAAAGCATAGGGTGGGCCCCAGGGGTCTGCACTGAACCAAGTCCCTAAGTTACTTTTATGCATGAAGCTTGAGAGTCTCAGCTCTAGATTTTACTGTACCTGGGCCTACTTCCAAGTCCCAGCTTTATTCCTGCCAGCTCTGGCTTGGCTCACCTGAGCACAGCCTGCACCAGCGCAGCCCAGCCAGCCACAGGCTCTCACAGAACTTCAGCCTGTAGACCCCACACTCCAGGCCACCCCACCAAGGGCACTGCGTACCATGTCCACCTCCGAGATGCTGTCCAGGCTCTCTACCTGCACATCTACACCCACCGGGATGGCAGGGCCTGCAGAAGAGCAAACATAGCTGGTTAAGGCACATTTCTCTCCACCACCGGGCTGGGAGACAGCCCCAACACCCTTCCCAGGGGAGCTTGAGGCAGTGGTTCAAATTCCATGAGGGTTTTCTTGCTACTTCCCGACGTGTTGGGTGCCTGAGTTTTCTCCACGAGGGCAGGGACTGTGTCTGCCTTACGTGCCTTTCCTGGGCCAAGGTAGATGTTTAACCCATGCTTGTTGCATGAGTCACAGAGCTGGAATAGGACCTTCTAATCCCAGGACTATCTGTAGGGCAGTGCTACTAATGTTGCTCTAGTGCTTGAGTGGAGACCCTGGTCATTGGAACTCCTGTGACACCTAAAAAGGACAGAATGAGGCCTAAGAATGAGGCCCAAAAGCCTCTGATGCAGGGTTGGGACACCTGCGTGCCCAGGGCTGGATTCACTCTGCTGACAGAGCACCTACCAGCCGGGGGTCCTGCCCTGAAGAAGCTGCGACACTGTGGGAAATGAGATCTCTGTGCAGTTAGATCGCAGTGGAAGATGATACTGGGCCAGGTTTTGAAATCCTTTCAGGACACTTCTGATGAGAAGCACGAAAACACACAGCACCGAAGCTCGGCACTCAGTTTCATGGGGCCTGTGACAGGAATTCTAAAGCCGTGTTTATCTGCGGGTTCCTGTTCTATTTCTTGGTCTGGGTGATGGTTACATTGGTAGGTTCGCTTTGCAATAACTTAGTAGGCTTGTACAGTTATAATCTGTGCACTTTTTTGTACATATATTATGCTTCCATAAAATTTTCTTAGATTTAAAAAAAACCTAGAATGGAGAAAACCAAAAACCTGTGTCTTTTAAGCATATTAATGAATGCTGCTACACTCACAGGAGAAAAATGTGTTTGAGAGTGAGGTGGCAGCTGGACTGGGCCTCCTGGGGAGAGGGCATTGTCCAGAGGCCAGCCCCGCTGTCCTGGGTCCCTGAGCCCTGGCCAAGGAGTGCAGGACCAGAACATCCTGACCCACGGTCATCTGAGTGGGGAGAACTTGGGGTGGCAGGGGGAATCTGGTTCCTAGGGAATGAGAGGGACTGGAGAGACCAAGACTTTGGCTATGAGCAGAGGAGGACCAGAGATCCTGACAGAGTAGGAACTAGAAGGCTCAATCCTGATTCAGCACAAATGCAGGGGCAGGAGGTCCTCGTGGAGGTGGGCCAGGGCATTGGATGGGCTCACTGATGCTCCCCAAACTTCACCCGTAGGCTTGCTAATACTTGTATTCCCACCATTAAAGATTTGGGATTTTGGCTGGTGGGATTTTGTGGATATTTTCTGTGGTCTTAACACAAAAGCACATGAATACAATACTTTATCTTTTTATTTTTATTTTTTCCCTCTCAGATATTTTTATTTTCCTGGGATCCTCAACTGATGACTTAGGTCAGGGCCCAGGAGAAATCCCTGCTCTGACAGCCATATTCTCTTTTTATTCCAGTCTCCAGGGTGCTTTGAAGGCGCCAGAAGTGGAATATTAGGTGTGGGGAGGGGGACCCCTTCTCAGGGCTGATTTTCTCCTGAGGGCCTTGCAGCACGAGGCAGAGTCTGCCAGCAACTTGGCAGGGCCCTCTCCCAGTATCCAGACCACTACACCCTTGCACAGGGCTGTGTTCTCCCAACATGGCCATCAAGGAAGTAGGCAGGTAAATTTCTCATCCTCTGGACCCTTTGTGGGCCTGATATTTGAGCTTTTAGCCCCTGGTGGTGCTGCTTCTCGTGGAAGGTGTGCTCTGCTTGACCCACTCGCCATGTGACCTGCAACATCCCAAAGGGAAGAAACAATATAGCCATCACCCTCTTTGGACTCACTTCTCGATGGCCTGGTTTTCAGATAAAGTGCACAGTGTTTAACCAGGAGCTGGTTTTGGCAAAGGACGTTTTACAGATAAAATATATCAGCTTGCTTGATACGCGTTACTGTGCCTCTCTGTTCTCGGGGCCTGCCTTGCCCTCCACAGCTCAGGCCTCCTTCTAAGAGAAATTTGATAAAGCCTTGGAGGGTGGTGTCAGTGCCCTGGAGATACCTGGGGGTGCAGGTAAAGTTTGCAGGGAACCTGAGTTGTTGGAAGTAAACAAACTGTGTGTATAGGAGGCTCCAGAGCTGCATTCTGGGGGACTCATACCTCCAGCTTGAACAGAACCTACAGTCCTGCCCTCCTTGGCCTGAGCACAATGGAGTTGACCTTGCCTTTGACCTGCCCCAAGCTGGAGGTTTACTCTCCCAGCTCTCCATAACTCTCCATTATGTGGCCCTTCCCAACCTGGTTTCGGGAGAAATACTTCCAAATTATTGATATATCTCCTCCTTTGGTGAACAATTTTATGTCTTGAGTGGAACTGAGCCCTAGCAGGTGTTAGCAAGGAAATGGTCTAGTTAAACTAACAAGGCCTTCATGTCTTAGGTGCTTAACATAGCTGTGGGGTTTCTGCTGTAGGAGAGGGAGCTGGTGAGCCGATAGAAGTCACTGGTGGGATTGCTGGCAGTATGGCCAGTGAGGTGACAGGTTCAAGGCAGCCTAAGGGAAATACATGCTCAGCCAAGGGCTTTGCTTGGTTCCTAACTTTTCTGCCATTAGTCTCCTCACATGGTCCTGGAAACCTTATCAGGAATTTATCCATTTTTGAAATTAAGACATATGTCATTTCTTTCCCACTGACACTTCAAGAATGAATGTGAGATAGAATTTTCAGACAAATAAATTTGAGAGAATTTGCCAACAAGCATCCTGCCCTAAATTAAGGTGTTTTTATGCAGAAGGACCATGATCCCAGAATGAAAGCTGGATATGCAAGAACAAATAAAGAACAACAAAAATGGTAAATATATGCAGAATTCTAAGTGAGCATGGACTGCACAGAACAATACTAATAATGTATTGTGGGATTGAAAAAATAAAAACAATATTTAAGTAGGGAGGGGTATAAATGAAGTAAAAGTGTTCTGAGGTCTTTGCATTGTTCAGAGAATAGTAAAAGTCGATAATTAACACACTGGTATGATAAGCCAAGGATTCACGGTGTTTCCTGGGGAACCACCAAAAAATAGTAAGAATATGCATTTTTAAAACTAAAATAGGAAAGCCAAAATATAAATAAGCAAAAATAATAAATCCAAAAGAAAGCAACATTGTTCAGAATATCACCCACGCCCCAACACACACACCTGCCCCACAAAATTGTGCATTAAGTCAGGGCCATGTCAGGACTATTTAGGGCCTCTAGGCATTTTCGCCTTCATGGGCCTCTTCTTCCATAAAAAATATTAAAAATCATGTTTTACAACTATATCAGTACCAAAAAGGAATACATATAAAAACATTTTCTTCTACCTAAAATTTCTCTTTTTCTTCTGATTTTAAAATAAATTAAAATAAAATATTTTCAGGGGCCCCAAGAGTTTCGTCTGTGAGCCTTCAAGTGCTATGGCTATTCTGCCTAGTGGATATGTGAGCCCTGCATCGAGGGGCAGACTGGTAGAGAGGACAAGAAAGAGGCCAGGCTAGGAAGGAGGGTCTAACCTGAGCAGCAGTGTGGCCTGGGTCAGTCACCTAACCGCTCTGTGCCTCAGTTTCCCCATCTAGGGATAATAACAGTATCTACTTCACACAGTAGTTGTGAGGCCTAAAACAAGATCGTGTGTGTAAGCACCTTGATTCAAGTGGTACCTGGCACAGAGGAATCACTAAAAAAGTGTTCATTCTCATTAATACTATTGTTTATTATTGTTCTAGCCACTTAGCTAATCCTCTGCACCTTAACTGGCATGACAAGAAAGGAAAGGTGGAGCCGTGGCTGGTGTGGCTCAGTTGGTTGGGGCGTCATCCTTTACAACAAAAGGTGGGGGGTTCGATCCCCAGGTTGGGACACGTGAGGGAGGCAACTGGTCCATGTTTCTCTCTCACATCAACGTTTCTCTCTCTCCCCCTTCCTCTCTCTAAAAATCAAGAAAAAGGAAAAAAACTTTTTTTTTAATTTGTCTTAAAAAAAAAAAAAGGCAAGTTGGAGTTTTCTGCTTACAGGGACATCTTGCTTGAACCTCCTGGAACAGATACAGCTATTTTAGAACTGCTTATTCAGCAAAACTTAATTTTTATAAAATTCCTCAGCAGTATTACTCATGGCAGACTCCCAGAGAACCACAACTCCCAGAGAGATGCGGCCTCCTGACCCCAACCAGCCGGTGGTGAGCAATGCTCACGGGCAGGAAGAGGCACAGGCTGTAATCTGCCCACTTTTCTCCTTTTGCTCGGCAGGTGTCAGAGCTCAGAGGATGAGGGGGAGGCTTTGAGGCCTTTTAAAATGCAGAGGCCTCTGGGATAAATGAATGTCTTAATCTCTTAACAGGCACACAAGAGGAAAGCCTGACAGCTGGGTTTTTCCAAGAGGACGTGAAAGGGGATGTGCTAGGGGCTTTACATGCATTATCTCCTTTAATCCTGACAACAACCCCAGATGTAGGGGTCACTGTCCCCATTTTACAAACCAGCAAACAGAGGCTCAGAGAGGGCCGCTGACTTGCCCGCAGGTCACCCCTCCTCTTTCCTGCTGCCCCAGGAGAATGCTGGGACCTAAGAGAAGATCAAGGGACATGGAAGCCAGCCTGCCTGGGTCTGCCTTGGCCAGGGCCCATCAGCTGAAATGCTCCAGGCCTCAGTTTCCCCACATGCACAAGGCAGGGCGTTGGCCCCATATCTCATATCTGCTGATGTGCTCCCCACCCCTCCCGGCCCTCCTGTGGCATTTCCCCAGTTCCTGAAAGGGACAGCCACTGGCCATGCCACTCCTCCCTGACCCCCAAAGCAGGAAAGCTCCTTGGGGACAAGTTTGCAGAGGGACTTTGTCATGACACTTATGCTAAATTGTTGTTGCTGTACTGAAAAGCAGGTGGCCCCCTCAAAACCTCAAATTTCCAGCTGAGCATGGGGTGCCTGAGCCAGGGAGCCATTTTGTGTCCAGACTCTCCCACCGGCTCTTGTTTTTTTAGGAAAGTTGGCAGCAGCAGGGCCTGTCCTTTCTGAACATAAACAGTTTAGTCACACGGGCTCCTCTGCAGTCAATGGCCCTCTCCACTCCTTCCCTTCCAGCTCTTTCCTCCCTGGAAAATTATTGACTCTGGAAGCCGCCCAGGGCCGATGTGACTGTGAGTGGGAAACTACCCTGGGGAAGGCGAGTGCCTGACAGAAGGGGACAGAGCAAGCAGGTAACCTTGGGGACAAGGCCGCACCAGGCCAAGGGAAGGACACAGTCCTACCTCCAAAGGCAGGCCTCATGGTGAAATCGTGGTCCTCCACTCTGAGCAGCTGCTGAGGTTTTCCTTTCCGGATTTTGGTTACGTCCAGGTTCTTCTTATAAAGGTGGCTGCAGAGACAAGCGAGAGACACTTTTCCATGGCCCAGGCTCTGAGTGCAACTGGGGAGATTACTTCTTGTAAGAACTACCCTTAGGCACCGTTTCTCCATCAGGCTCAAAAACACACACACCTTCCCACCCCTCCCACCCCACCCCGTCTCTGCCCCAGGCCCTCACAGCAGGCTGAGGAACAGACCCTTCCAGAACCTTTCTAAGTAAACACCTCCCCGCAGGGCACCATTCTACCCTGACAAGCTCTTAATTGTCAAAAGTTATGATTAGAGGACAGTAGTTGGGTTGAATGGTAGAGGAATTAAAATGTGGGTTTTTATTCTTTTTCAACATTTCTCTTATTTGTTATAATATTGGTTTTGTGATAAATAAAATTTTGAGACAAATATAACTAAAGTTTTAAAATATTGGTTTTATCCTAATCAGGCCTGATGCTGACATCAGTCCAGCTGGCAGTGTCTGTGGAATCCACTCGGGCAGAGCCTCAACACCTCAGTCCACAGCCAGCAGGGGTCAAGGCCACGCTGGAAACAGACTCCCTCCAGCCACCCAGGTGGAAGCTGGAGCTGGAGGACCCGGGTGACAAAGGAGTCATTCTCTCTTCTCTCTCATTCACACTCACTCTTTCCAGATTTTTTTTCCTCTCACCACCACCATGCATAATCCTAAAGCAGGAAAGTCCAAAATGTTCTAAAGCAATATCCCTACTGACAGGATTATCACTAAACCAGGAAAAGTAAAAGGAGGGGAGAGAGAAAAAGATGGAGGAAAGGAGAAGGGAGGGGGGGAGGGAGGGAGGGAGGGAGGGAGGGAGGGAGGGAGGGAGGGAGGGAGGGGAAGGTCATTTGTACATTTGACAAGATGCGAGATCTAATTCTTGACAGAAGAAAATAAGCAACTTTATAAGAAGTCAGTGTTGCTTTAATGTTTGTTTCTTTGGCTATTCAAGGTTTCTCGAAGCAAATGAAGAGATTCAGTTTTGAGTGTTTGCTGATCATTTATATATACCTCTAGTTTACTGAGTGTTCTTATCACGTTTCATTCATGTTTTTAGGGAAAGAAGCATATTTCCTGTCTAACCTCTATGAGAGGGAAGTGACGTGTCCTCTCCTGAGGTCCTGTTCTCTGAGTCACCTTCCTGTGAAATCCTTCCTAGCTTTCCTTCTCTGCCAGCTCTGCCCAGATGGTATCATTTGATGGAAGTCTAAAACTGTGCCGATCAATAAAGTAGCTATTAGCCACATGTGGCTAAGTTAATTAAAATTAAATTAACATTCAGTTTCTCGGTTGCACTAGCCATGCTTATGGGCTCAATAACCACATGTGGCTGGTGCTGCTATATTTGACAGTGCAGATATATACCATTTCCACAATTGCAAAAAGTTTTATTATTCAGCACTGGTCTAGAGGTTGGCCTGCTCCACCCCCACCCCCTTCCCATGCCCTTCCTTCCTAAGAAGCAGAGTCCCCTCTAAACCAGGGCTTCCCACCTTATAGCCCTACTCTTAGAGCTACCTGGCCCGGTTTATATGTTAGCTACTTGCTCTTTTCTTCATGCTGAACAGTTCTTACGTCTGCATCAGGCCTGGAGTACCATGCTTTGTACATCAGTTCAAACCAAAGTTATTAAGGAACTTTGATTAGTAGTGTAATGATTTTGAATGCAAATTCTGGGCCTAAGCAGTATCTCTTGGATATGTTTCCATTACATCCTGAAATGGCATTCATTGTTATCCAGACATATATTTCTGATAATCTAACAAATTTCAAACACCTTTTATAAGATTCAAAACAGTAAAATGAATCCTAATATCATTATAAAGTTATTTCCAATCAAATAATTTAAAGATAACTGCCAGGTATATTTTTTCTTAATAGATCAGGCTAAATTCCTATACACAGTTCTCCCCAAAATATTGAGTATAATTACTTGGCAGGCCATTTATGTTCCCTACAGGATATAACCCTGAGATACAAAGCAGCACAATCAGAGAAATTCAAAGATGTTTTACCTACTAAGTTTTCAACTGCCTGCCTCAAATCAAAATGCTTGGGCCGAGCACAGACATCAGAATGGAGGCTCGGCCCAGCCTGGCTTTGCTCTCTCACTGCCCTCCCGCCCCTCACCCACCACTTTACCTTGGCTTGCGCATTTCCAGCTGCCCTGTCCCTCTCCTCCTCTTGGGCTTTCTGCTGTCCACAAGAACCATCAGGCAAAACAAGAACAAAATGAGTTTTGTAAAATAAGGCATTTTGTGAATGTCTACGGTGCCACAAGCTGCTTTCCAGTGACCTGCAGCGGAGCAAATCCCTCAGGCTTAACCATTGATAGGGTTTGCTCTCTTGTGACAGCGCTGCTTGGAGGGGCTGCTCAGGCATAGCTGGCCAGGCTGATTTTCCCAAATTAATATTTGATACTGATGCTCGTTCCACCCCACCCTCCACTCCCCAGGACGTGACACAAGCACCAAGGCTTTGCCCTCCCTGCTGCTTAGTGACTGGTCATTAGTCAACGAGTTTGCCTTCCTGTGAAACTCCACTTCCACTGAGCTCTAGGACAGCTTTGGCTAAAACTGTTATATAAAAAGTTAAATCTCTTGAACCTGCTAGCTTTTTGCTGAAATCATTAATCCGTCTCTCTGGCTACATAAAACCAGTCTGTCACATTCACCGGGGAGTCAGCTTGGATTCTGAGTGGCTTTGCAGGGAAGGCTTTGTGGACATGGAGACGAGTGAATGAAGGTGCTCAGGAAACGCCGAGCAAACATACATGACCTGTTTTCACAGGGTTGCTTTATTTCTTGATCTAAGAGACTATGCTTTGCCTATGACCAAAGAGGCCTGCTTTTCCCCCATATACACATCAATTTCTTCAATGGAAACACATCTTATAAAACATCCTATAAAACACATTTTTACTTTGAAGGAAAGCATAAACCAAGGAATTCAGGATTATGTAAGCTGTTCTCCCTATCAAGAGCATTAGATTAGCTTTGGTCTTTAATCCTAAAATGTATAAAGTCAAACATCATAAATTAGGCTTGATGCCTAGCCTAAGATATGGAATTATGAACATCAGACGTGTAAAGGTACATGTGGTTATGTTTAACCTACCAATAGAATAAAATATTTTCAAACTACTTCTTGCTTGCCTGTTGCCTCCGGGGAATGGAGAGAACTTTAGCGTGGTCGATACTCACTGGGATGAAGAGGGAGGTCAGGAGGAGCAATAGCCAGGAGGGAAACCAAATTGGGCTTTTTTTATGTGAGAGAGAAAGAATAAAAAGGAGCTCTTTTGATTCCTAGCAAAGTGGAATGACATGCTTCGCTTTATTTTTTCAAAAATTTCTAACTAGAATCAGCTGAACCAGGGAAGTTATAATAATAAAAGGAGATGAGGTCCTGCCCTAGAAGAAGGGAAGAGAGAAAAAGAAGACAGAACTTGACTATGACATAATCAAGTGATTATTGAAGTAGAATACATTTGGTGACTGAAGAGGGTAGGAGGTAAGAAAAGTCAAGAATGGTATCTAGCCCGGCTGGCGTGGCTCAGTGGTTGAGCGTTGACCTAGGATCCAGGAGATCGAGGTTCGATTCCCAGTCAGGGGCGTGCAGGAGGCAGCCGATCAAAGCCTCTCATCATTGATGTCTCTTTCTCTCTCTCTCTCCCTCTCCCTTCCTCTCTCTGAAATCAATAAAAATATATTTTTAAAAAAAGGAATGATATCTAAGTTCTGGTTCGGAGGGAGGTCTGGTGATGGTGATGGTACAGCCATTAGTTGATATCCACTAGAGGTGGGCAAGTTGGATGGGGAGATGAGATAAATTTTGACATGTGGAGTTGGAGGTGCCATGAGACCTCCGGATGCCCAGGAGGCAGCTGGAGTATGAGCTTGTAGCTGAAGAGAAAGGTCTATTCCATTGTACAGGTATAACACACTGTCTACCCACTCATCAGCTGATGGGCATTTGAGTTTCCAAGTTTGGGGCTATTAACAATAATGCTCCTATGAATATTAACGTACAAGTTTGTATGAACAAGTTTTCATTTCTCTTGTATATTATCTGGGAGTAGAACTGCTGTGTTAAATGGTAACTCTACGTTTAACCTTTTGAGGAATTATCAAACAGCTTTTTAAAGTGGCTGCACCATTTAACATTTCTACCAAAGGATGAGCGTTCCACCTGCACCTTTTTTTTTTCCTAGTCATCACAGTGGGTGTGAAGTGCTAGCTCACTGTGGTTTTGATGTGCATTTCCCTAATGACTAATGAGCATCTCTTCTTGTGGTTTTAGTCATTTGTGCATCTTCTTTGTACAAATGTCTATTCAAATCTTGTGCAACTTTTAAATCAGACTGAGTTATAAGAGTTCTTTAGATATTCTGGATACAAGTCCTTTATTGGATAATCTGCAAATATTTTCTCCCACTCCGTCTTGTCTTTTCATTTTATAAATTGTGATTTTTAAAACAGAAAACTTCTATTTTGATAAAATATATTTTCTCTTTTCCTTTGGTTGTATGTGCTTCTGATCTCATATCTAAGAAAACACTGCTTAACCTATGGTCACAAGGATACACTCTTTTCTCTATTTTCTTCTAGTTTTTTGGTCTTACATTAAAGTCTCAGATCCATTTTGGTTCTTGTATGTGGTGTCAGGCAGTGGATGTATTGCTTTAACATTTGCTCATTTCTCTCGGGACAGAGGACTGGCCCCAGTGGCTCAGGCTCAGAGCTGTGGAAAGGTCCCAGCAGCATTTGCTGAGAGGTCAGATTAGGCCAGAGAGCTGGGTGGACCTCTGGTCACACACAGCCTTGTGTCCTACACATAAAGGGTTTGAGCCTGTAGGAGCAATGGAGAGACGGGGCGGGGTCAGATCTGTGCACTGGCTGCAGCGTTGGGAATGGGGCAGGACTGGAGACCTGTTGGAAGCTACAGCACTAATTCAGAGGAGATGATGGCCGATTAGGGAGGTGGCAGTGAGCAGTGAGCACGAAGAGAAGCGAAAAGATGCGAGAACGTTCGAGGATGTAGAATACGGAGAGAACACTGGATGACATAAAGAATACAGCCTTTAGTCCACACAAGGTATGAGTAGTCACTGGTTTTATTGAGCAGCTCAAGCTAGTTCTGCAGGCAACTGTTAGAGTTCCACACAGCTTTTGAGCAACGTGCAGCCTCCCACAACGGCTAGTAGTACACATTAATGTACATATTATTCTTTGTGAAAAGTGGAGTTCACTAAATGCATTCACCTTTCATATACTTACTTGCAAATAATAAAACAATATAGGCTTTTCAGTACTTTAGCCTAGGTTTCTGCTCGAGGAAGTCCAAATGTGTGAGGTTAGCTTGTTTACTGATTCTGGTCTATAAAAATGGGAGGTCTCAAAATACCAGGAAGTTTTCATAGCTAAAAATAACAAAAAGATTTCTTATTCTCCTGAAATAGAAATTTTATATTTCCATAGTCAAAATAATAAACAATTTTTAAGGTTTTTAAAAAAAATTAGTTGAGAATTTTGATGAAATTCATTTATTTCAGTAGAATAAAAACAATAAGCAGCATGAAAATGTAAAGTGCTACATAAAAGCCCCACAATACATACAATTTGAAAGGTTTCATTTGCTTAAACAGTTACAGGTGAAACAGACATTATATATCTTTTCAAGCATGCTATTTTAACTACCTTGGTATGTAGGCATGTGCTATGTTTGGCCAAAGAAAAAGTCACAGAGTTACCTAAATCGGATGACTGGGGAAAGAATGAGTCCTAAGCCTTTACCTGCCAGGTCATACATCTGGTTTTGACCTTATGCTGTACATAAAGGGTTAAAGTGGGGTTTTAAAATAAATTTTCTGAAGAGGCCCATTTAGTGGGGATATGAGTAAGAATGGCCCCAAAGATTGATTTTGCTCATGAACTCCACAATGGGGACCAGACTGACAACTTAAGGATTTTTAAGTAACTTACTTGAGCTGAAAGGGAAGGAGCATAAAAGATGCCAATTTCAGATATGAACATCAGGTGCTAAAAATTAATCCCAACACAAACAAAGAAGGTGGTCTGTCAGTTGACAGGTGAGGGAAGAGAGGCTAAGCAGATAGAAAAGGATCTGTACAATGTAAAATCTTCTTGGCTTAATCAATTTGAAAGTATAGGCACATCCCGTGGAAACATGCAACAAGATCACATAGCTCCAGAGGCTGGCTCAGGTGTGGCTGAGAGGAAACGAGGGAAGACTGTTCCTAGCACAAGATTAATCTCTGCATAGCCTGAGAGCACAGGGATTTCTTCTCCAGCACCTTCCAGGGTCAGGGACCACTGATGACTGAACCAATATTTCTAATATCTTATGTTCTAAACCAAGACTTCAGAAATGCATTTTCTTATGGTAATAAAGTCATAAAATGGTAACCTATAATTTTCCTAACATACGAGGTCTTCATAAAGTCCTTGGGCTTTATAGACTTTACCACCTTCAGCTGCAGATATTACAGAAACAATCTGTAAACACTTTTACAATGCTCATTTATTAAAGTTTAAGACAACTGTGCATTATATCATAGTATACAATATACTCTTATTTTAAATGCAGACATAAAGGAAAACTGGCTATGAGAGAGACACAGAAATTGTGTGACAGTTAAACGAACTAAAGTCCCATAGCAGGAGTAAAAATTAAATTTGCCTTTAAAATCATTTCACAAATTGTTTCTATCTTGCCCATAATTTCAGTTAGTTAAAACCGCGTAAGGACTTTATGGATACCATCCCCCCAAATATTCAAGATACATTATGGACTAACTTTTGTGGACTGGTCTAGAACTTAAACACCATTTACAACATTGAGTTGTAAAAAAAACTAGTTTACAAATGCACCTTTAGAGTGTAACCTATTTGAAAGCTGGGGGCTGCCTGAATTTAAAAATTAAGTCTTTACTAATAATACTCTCAAGAGTGCCTTCAATGTTGCTACTGAACATACTGAAGGCAAAGTTTCTCTATGATTATATGTTCTCACTAGGTATTATGATGGTGGATTTATCTACTAGAGTCTGTGGAGCTAGCTAGCACTATGTTATATATTGATTTTGCACTGAAAATTATTTCTTGGGCTTTGGTTAGGTGGACAATTCCATGTAAAGGTTTTTCTAATTTCTATTACTATCTCTTGGGCCCTGAGCTTTTCTATTAATATGGTACAAGAAATAGTTCAACATTATGCATATTCCAGAATAATTAAATTTATAGTGATTACAAAGCAAGGCATATATACATCTCAAAAGATATACAATTCAAAGCAGACTAAACATTCAAATCTTAAGATATTCCCACTTAACTTCTGGAATAAAATGAAGTGATTTCCTGGCTTGAACCCTTCCTTCCTTAAAACAAAGATCTATGGAGGACTGTTTCCTCTTTTTCTTTTTAAATCTCATGTGCTCTTTGCAGAGAATGGTTAATAGCATATCAAAGCGGTTACAAGGCATATTCCCTCTTCAAGTAACATCGAGTAACCAAGATGTAACCTTATTTCTTCATAAATGTTTGACAAATAGTAAGTTTCACTGAAAATGTTTAGGACATAAAGCATGTCACAGAATGGGTAATCCCAACATGTTCCCCATGAATGGCATTTTAAGTAAGTTATTGGAGGGTTTTTACTTTGCCTCTTCAACTCTTATCCCTATATCATTCTACATAAGTAGAAACAGAGTACTCAATAAATGATATTGAGTAACTACTAATACTCATTGGAACTTAAAACATCATCTTTTATCCAAAAACTTAAGAGTTATACAGAAAACTATCACAAATTTACATAAAAAGAAACTGAGGCATGAGAAATAATAAATTATTTCCCTGTAAAGCAGGTAATACAGTGAGACAAGGGACTTGACTTCTAGTCCCTTAAACTAAGCAGGACACAGTCTGAATGTCTAGCTATATTTATACTGAATTTATAAGGATCAAAAAAGGAATGAAGGGTAAATACAAAATAAATTTTTTGTAAACAATTCTTAGATTATACCCAATGAAGAATGTTTAATGAAGCAGTTGAGTCACAGCTCTTAAGACACCAAATAGCATTATAACTCAAAGTCAAATATGTACTCATTGGCCAGATATATTCGTCGGAATATTAGCGCTGCCAGTGCCAAAGTCAAGATGACGATGAGTACAGCAGATCCGCCATGATCAGTGTGGTTGTCTCTTGGCTGCTGGCCCTGGATCACTTCTGGTGAGGCAGACGACCGTCTTTGACTCTGCTGCTGGGCCCTGCGCTGTCGAGGACTCATGGAGGTGTTCTTAGCTACAGGTTGGACAGGCTGTTGAAGGGGTGGTCCTGAGGGGTTCTGCACAGCATACTAGGAAATTTTAAGAAATTTTTTTTGAAATTGGCAAAGAAAACTTATACATATACCTGTTATCTATTCAAGAGTACAAAGAATCTCAGAGCACTAAACATGACTGAAGGCGAAACTACCAAGAATTACCTAACTGTTGAGACTATTAATTCACCCTTCAGAGTAAGCCAGCAACACAACTTATTCCAGATTTTCACCAGACTGAGGAGGAATTTACCAGAAACAAATAAGGATAGAATTTACCCACATTCTCCATAGATGGCTTTCTACGTTCCCTCAGCTGCAACTCCAACAGAAATCTGCTACGCATCTGGGCACTTCCCTTTTTTAGGAGAGTCACAGAGAGAAGCAATTTGATTTCCACTTTCTGCTTGAAAATTTGCCATTCTAAATGGCAAAAAAGGCAACTCTCAACAGTGTACCTCTCACGAACGTTTCTTTCAATATTATCTTACTATGTCAACATGCTTCCACCAACAACCAGAGAGCATAGAAAATAATTTGAAACCATATATTTTTCACAGTAATATTGTTGTAAAAATTAGATGTAGTTTTCCAACCAGGCTTATCCTTTCTCACAATTCTTGTCAAATGAACACAAGTCTACAAGAACCCTTTACTGTATATTTGAATTGTGTTACTTTATGTGATATCAAGAGTTCCTTAGGTATGTACTGAGAAAAATTTGGAGGTAGTTGTGGGAGACTCAATGTACCCTCTACTTTGGCACACTAGTTGCCCCCCATAAAGCACTGGATGTCAAATGCTTTCTATCCTTTAGTGACTGCTCCATCAAAGCATAACCACAATGTGGTACCAAGTGAGTCAAATCTTAATTAAAGTTTATAAACAAGAAAGCTCTTTAATATGAATTCCATTTTATTTATATAGATACGTTAACTCTACCTGTAATAACCCAGTGCCTTTAATTCTTTTATTGAAAACAAGTTTATACTAATTATATTAGTGCCAATACACATTCTTTCAAATAAAAAAGAATGCATTTTTTTTCAGAAAAACTTTAAAAACTGAGCAATATAAAATATTTTAAATACTTTCCATTAGAGAAAAATTTAATATTTAGAAGAAAAAATAATCAAATAATATAATTCAAATACTTTTTTTTAAAGGTGAGAGGATGAGCTTTGTGCTGGCAATAGCTATAAACATTAAGGAAAAAATTGCTCTTCTCAGATACCTGCAGAAGAAATTACATTTAAATCTGACATTCATCTCAGCATTAAAAAGCTTAAATAATCTTTATTTCTTAAAACTATCCTTTGGAAGCACTCTAATGTTGTGACCCATAAGACAGCTAGAAAAGAACTACTGACTTTGAGTTTAAAATGTTAGTGCTGATACTGAATTATATACTGCATGAACTTGGACTTCCATACTCCAGGTCTCCCAGGAGCAATCTGCTCACTGAGGAGAGCAGGTACACAATGCTGCAGCATTTTGTGAGGTCTTACATTGTTGCAGGTGTCATATTGTGACTTAATACTCATTGAGTTGAACTGAGTCACAGTAGCCAATAAAACATTCCATTTGAAATCTCCCCTTCTTTCAATTGTTCAGCCAAGATAAAAATATCTGATAGAGCAAAAGTACTCAAGGCTTAAAGGAAGATGGGTTCTTAAGAAACAAAAAAACATGTGGTCTATGAATCCAGAAACTAGCACAAGAAACTGACTCACCTTGAAGCTTTATTTTATGTATGTTATTCTCCCATTAGTTGGAGGGAGAACATTACTCTGCCGGTATGCCTGACTAACACAGGGAGCCTTGTCATTGTCAGGCTGGCTTTCCACTTTGTAAACACATGACCCTAAATAAGTCATTTAATCTGACTCAGGCCCCACATATGTACAATGAGGCTAATATACAACTTAGCAGTTGTGAGAATTAAACAAAATAATGATATAAAGTGCTTAGGATACACAATTGCTTGTTAAATGCTAGTTATTATTAAAATTACTATTAATATATTCCTTTGGGGGGCACCAGATTTAGGTTAAAAAAAAAGTCATGACTTTACTTAGGAGAATTATTTGGACCTTTATCAGTATGATTAATATAGTTAGAACAACAATCCCTTAAAACATTGACTTTAAATGATATTTTAGTACATACACTTAATGGAAATATTTATATAGATATACTGCTTTAATTAGGTTCTATATTTCTGATGCCTTTTGGATAATACATTACTAAAACCTAGTGCTGCAGTAGTATAAAATTCTAAAATTTCTCCTATTTAAAATAATCACATCAAGGGGAAACTGTAACAACCCAAGGTTATAGATCCTGAGAAACCCAGTTTATTTAGAGTTGAAGGACTAATTGAACTAAATTTTGGCAGTTCATATTGAACTGCCAGATAGAGAATCAAGTTGGCTTTAGCATTTTCAAAATGCTTTAGGATTGGTGGTAGGACTTTTAAATCTTTGCTGTTTGCCTAAACTTGTTAAAACACATATCACAGAATAAAGATTTAAGTTATAATAGTTTCCATTCTCTTAAATAAGATGAAGTAGCCATTTCTGCTTGTTGACATATTAACCAGAACTGGTATCTATGAAATAATTCTAAGTTTTATGTACTTTAAAATCAAAATTAAAAATACTACTGTTATGATAACATTGTTTATGCTATCTAATTTACTTAAACTTCTTGATTTCTTGGTGGATGAATGTGATATTTTATTTAATTTAAATATTTTTTAAAAATCACAGTCACAGATACGTCACATAAATGTTTCTAAAATAACCTGGAATAATCACCAGCTCAAAGGTTTTGTGTTCACTTTTTAATACAAAATGGAATGGCTTACTCAGAACCTCAATCCTTGGAAAAAGGAAAGAATCTGACACATTGGAAAATCATAAAACTACCATCAGTATTTTTCCCATTTCTACATAGCTAAAAAATCTGCATCAACAAGCAACAGATGGTCTAAAGTTATCTGCTGTATTTAGACTTTCAGCAATCTCTCGCCCCCTCAAGGCTAAGAAAACAGCTTATCTGGGATTTGATGTATAATATCTCAGTGAATTTACATTATACTTGCATGTAAAGCACCCTTAGTCACAACCAGGTTTCAGTTACCTCCATAGTGATCAAATTATATAATCACACTCTGAGATTTGTATGTAAACGTAATTAAAGCTTAATTCACAATTGTAGACAACTTATTGCTTGTTGACATATTAACCAGAACTGGTATCTATGAAATAATTCTAAGTTTTATGTACTTTAAAATCAAAATTAAAAATACTACTGTTATGATAACATTGTTTATGCTATCTAATTTACTTAAACTTCTTGATTTCTTTACCTATACTCCTAGTTTTTTAAAAAAAGTGCTAATCCTGCCCTAGCCAGTGTGGCTCAGGGGTTAGAGCATCAGCCTGTGGACTGAAGGGTCCCGGGTTCAATTCTGGCCAAGGGCATTTACCTCGGTTGCAGGCTTGATCCCCACCCCGAGTGCAGGAGGCAACCAACTGATGTGTCTCTCTCACATCAATGTTTCTCTCTCTCTGTCTCACCTCCCTTCTACTGTTCTCTGAAAAGCAATGGAAAAAATATCCTCAGGTGAGGATTTAAAATAAATAAAATTAATTAATTAATTTAAAAGTGCTAATCCTAAAATTCATTTACTCAATCAACAAATATATATTGACCACCTACTATATACAAGGCACTATGCCAGGGACTGGGGACACAGCCCTGATCCTCGAGGAACTTACATTCTGGGAAGTGAGATAGGAAATAATTATAAAATAAATTATAATAAGTATATATGTAAAAGACAAGAACCATACCGATGTACTGGCCGTAGCACCCTGGAATGTTGTAGGTATATTGTCCTGTAAATCATTTAGTGAAAAGGGGTGGTTTAAGTCCGACTCAGCAATAGTCTTTCCAGATGAATTGACTTCTGCCTATAAAAAAGATAACATCCAAGAACAGTGTTACAAGAGGAGATGTACAGGATAACCTACAACCTACTAAATTCCCTTTCTTTAATTTATTTTAATTGGTACTTTAATATCAACATCAATCAGTTAAGTGTTGAACACTTGTGTGTCCAACACTATGCTAGGTATTATAGGAAGACCCATAGACAATCCCTGTTCAAGGAGATGTTACTTGGTGAGAGACAAAACTAACACCCATGGTTCATAAACCACAATTCCAAAAATCTCTAAAATCTAAAGTGTTTTATAATTTTTAGGCAAGCCTGAGATGTGAGGCTATTAACAGTCTTTATTCCACAGTAGTGTAGATATTCCCAGGTTTGCTGATAAAATATTAATGAATTTGATTATGGGGTACTGTCCCAAATCTCACATGAGTGTTAATATATGCTATATGTTTGATATTTTCTAAAATCTGAAATTCTTAAGTACAAAACACATCTGGCCCTAAGATTTTCAGAGAAGCCATTTTATATACAATAAGAATCTTCAGAAGAAAAAAATAACCAACATTTATTAAGTACCTCCTCTTTCAGGCACAATAAAATAGAAGGAAAATTTCTCCCAAGAGCTGGACCTTGGAAGGACAGACAGGATGTAAAGAGGTAGAGAAGAGGGACAAGGTAACATGTTGCTTAATGCAGGCTGACATTTTTTATGAAGCTAATTAAATTATAGAAGTATTTATATGTTTGGGTAAAATATATGCAGAAAAAAAGGATATAAGGGAAATTTACCAAAATAATAAGAGCATTTATTTCTTGGGGCTGGGATTATATGATTTTATTTTCTTATTGCTTATCTATATTTTCTAAAATAGCTAAAACTTACTGAGCATCAGGGACAGTTTTAAACGCAATACATTAAAGTATTTTTTTTAATATCTTTATTGATTTCAGAGAGAGGAAAAGAGAGGGGAAGGGAGAGAGAGATGGAAACATCAATGATGAGAGTCACTGATCGGCTGCCTCCTGCACGCCCCCGATTGCGGATCAAGCCCGCAACCGGGGCATGTGCCCTGACCAGGAATCAAACCTCGATTGCCTAGATCCTAGGTCAATGCTCACTTAATCTTCATAAGAATCCCACAAGTAAGTACTGTTACTATTTACAGGTGAGAAAAAGGCACAAAGTGGTTAAGCAATATGTCTGATGTCCTACTACTAATAAGCAGCAAAGCTGGGACTTGAACCCTGGCATTATATAGCAGAGTCCAAGCTTTTAACCACTATACTTTATAATGCCTTTGTGAATGTATTAGTTTTGTGATAAAAAAATTATTTGTAAAAACCTTATTGCAATAGGACTATATTACTTTACTTCTGAAAGTAAATAAAAGGGCTACATAATTTGAACTTATTTATCAATTTAGAGTACCTTAAAACTGATTTGTCTAGCCAGTTCCTTGGCTTCTTGGTCAGCCTTGCTTGAATTGCTTCCAGATTTTAAAGGCAAAAGGACATCCTTCATGGTGCAGCCACATCCCTCACAACAGAAATCTTGTGATCTGGTAGGAAATAATTTTTTGATAAGTACAAATCAAATGTTAAATTAAGTCAGGACACTCAAACAATGAATGATTAAATTTAAAAGAAAATAACACTGGATAATTCCAAATCACATTTATCTAAATGTAAATTAGACAATTATGGCAATAATTATAGTTCTGAGACATATACTCAAGTTAGGTTTGTATAAAATTTCATGTCAATTATATCTCAATATTTTTAAAATCTAACATTAAAGCCCGGGCTTAGATTTCATCATTTTCCTAATATACTATCTAAAGAAAAATAAGCTTTAGATTTATATGACAAAAGATATAAACTGTCTAACAATACTGTCCTCAAGATCATACATAACAAGCCTATGGTAAGCCTATGAAAAAGTCCATTATAAAGCTCAAATTATTTTTAGCAGAAACATACATAAAACAATAAAGAAGCCATTAAAAATAGAATTTACAGGTATTTCCAGGAAAAAACACCACCACTTCACAAATCCTATTAATCTAAATAGCAGTACCACTTGAAAGACAAAAAAACTCATGGAAAATCCAGACTCTGAAATTTATCACTGATTATATTAAGTAAACACTCAATCTGTGAACTAGAATTTCCTAAGATTTATTTGTTTTTCTATGTTTTTATTTTCTCCTCTGTGTTCCAGATATAGCCAAAAAGTGCCCTAAAGTTCACAAGAGTGCTGAGGATTTGTATGATTAGAGGTAAATATGTATATTATATAAAAATATATATTGTTAAATATATATTGTTACATTGCTGAACTTCCTTTTAAAAAGTGTTTTACAGTACACCTAGTTCAACATAATAAAATCCTTAGGTCTTGAAGAACATGCTACTTAAATTTATTAAATAGCTTTATGTAAACAAAATATATGTCAAAGTAATATTAATTTAGTATTTATTGATGAGTATCTTTTTTGTTTCACCAGAATCAGCACTGCTATCCATACCCTTTTGAGAATCAGTTGTATACTGCCTTAAAATGTGTCCACTTTTAACTGAGAAGTCAGGAGAAATGTAAAGGAGAATGTTTATTTTTAATATATTAGTCTATCAACAAAAACAGTAATTTACTATGGCTAAATGCAAAATCTGGTTTTTAAAAAGCCTCTAATACAGACTAAGAACCTAGAATATATATACTGACAAGTCTAGAACCAAAAAACAAATTCTTTTTATTTTAACTTGTACATGAAAGTATCAAGATAGAAAGCCAGCACAGAAAATCAAATAAAACAAATGTTATATATTTGAAGGACATATTATAATTTGTGAATAATAGCTACAAGTAAGGTATATTCCCAGAACTTGGGAATAAGATTTAAAAAGAAACCAAGAAGTCTACCAAACCTTCCAAACGCTAAAATCCCTCTGATTTAACAAACATGTGCAGAGGGCCCAGTGTGGGCTGTACTAGGGTAAAATTTACTATAGGGGTGGGCAAAAGTAGGGTTATAGTTGTTCATATGAAAAATAATACAATAATAAATAATAATACAAGAACTCTGTGTTTGCATACTCACAACATAAGTCTACTTTTGTCTACCCCTATATAATTTAATTCATAAAATATGTTCGAACAGTGGTAGGCAGCAGAGTCCAGAACAAGAAAATGACCAAAATCAAAAATTAGTCTTAGCTCTACTCAAAGGAGAGAATACTTTAAATCTAATGACTAATCTGGGTTATGACAGACTGTACCTGGAAAAAAACAGAAAACAATACCAATGGGAAACGACCACTTAATAAAATCTCCTTTTCTTATTCCAGATCATTCATTGAGCACTTGCTATGAGCCAGGTGCTATGAAAAGATGGGTAAGTGCATTCCCTCCCACCCCTCAAGGAGTTTTTAATCTTGTGGAAAGCTGCATACTAACAAGGGCTCTAGTTCTTTTCCATCTGTATTACTGCCCAAGTGGAGACAAAGGACCTGTACTGTTTTCTAGGAGAAGATATCTCCCACTGTAGATTGACAGTAACAACTACTTTCTATAACCAATTCTTTAGACTCTGGTGAACCCTGAGTAAACTGGTACAACTGAGTTTCTAAAATAGCAAAACTAAGGCTAGAACCTGTAGCAAAGGTAATTCACAAAGTAAGAGACAGAGCCTATCTCCTAATAGCCATTTTCCAGAACAATATTTGGGTCTTAACAAAGAATGAAATGCAAAACTTACTTTTTGGCAAGTGCTCTTCTTTCTTCAGGTGTGTAATCTAGAGAACCTATGGCTCCCTCTCCTTTTGTTGGCATAAACCCAATGATGGCTAATAATGCTGTTCTTACTGAAATAAAAAGTAAACATCAATCTAAATTGCTTTGTAAAAGGAACTGGGTTTATTCTGGGAAGAGAAAAAAAGATTCAGGCTTTCACTGAAGATGTACAGGTAGGAGGGTTGTAGTAAAATGATGGCCAAAATCTAGACAAGGAAAAGCATTTTTATTATTTATTCAATAATGTCAAATTATTTATCAAAAACAGCTTCAATCTCAAGAAGGTATTATACTTTATAATTATGAATTGACTAAATTTATATAAGATATATTCACTTTAAATTAGTACTCACTACTCCATGAAGGCTGCCAAGTTTCAGGATGATGTCCTGAGATGCTCAAACAGATTTTCTTGCCTACTTCAAATCGTCCATTAGCCTTAGGAATAAATAAGGCATTTAAAAATTATAGATGTGTTTAATGTTTTATACTTTATAAGTATAAATATATTTTACATATAAATAATTTTTAAAGATAATTTTAAAAGAATGTAATCTCTAAGGGGATACAGATTTTTGTCCTCTTATAGACACTCCACAAATATTTGTTGGACTTTGAATGAATAATACAAACTGTTTTTCAAAGTTGTAGCACTTTTTTGAAATTGAATTATACAACTGAAATCTAAACAATTGATACATAAAGATCCCCTGATGTCCTCCTCTGTGCCTAGTATGGTGCTAGGCTCTGTGAAGAATCTAGGAAAAAGACATACAGATACTAGAATAAAACCTAAGGATTTAGTATCGTCTAACTAGATATTAGTGAGGAAGGCTCTAAAGTGGGAGTAATTTTCAGAAGGATGATACTTTCGTAAGATAGGAACACAAAGGAGGAAGATCAGAGATAATGATTTCAGTTTTGGACATGAATCTATTTTCTTGGTAGGAGAGCTATTGATAATGTCCAGCAGGTAGCTAAAAATACAGACTTGGTGATATCAGAAGATACACATCTTTGGTAATTGATGTCACAGAGGTGATCACTGAAGCCATTTCATAGAAATAAGAAAAAACAGTTGAAGTGTGAACTTGTAGAATGCCCATACTTAGGGGAAGGGGAAGGGGAAGGGGAAAGGAGAAGAGCCATGAAATCAGAATATATGTTTCATATAGTCAGAGAATGTGACTTACTCTCTGCTGCACCCTCAGAGTGACTGACACGTGTTTCATGAATATTTGTTGAATAAGGGTCGGGAAAGAAAGGAAAATTTTCAAACGAGGGAAAGTGAACCAGAAAAAGCAAATATTTTAAATCAGGAGGGCAGGGCTGATTCTCAGCCTCTGGGCTAAACATTACCATACCGTTGGTTAACTCCTGAAATATTTCTATACCTGTTGGTGAACAACTGCTGCTCCAACTACCCCCACCCAGCCAGGTTTCCCCATGCACCAGCCCCTCCCCCTAGACTACTTGGCTCTCCCCATGATCTAGCAAATAAAAGTGACTCCTAACACAATAGGGCCCCTCCAAGATCCTGCTCCAGCCCTACCGCTAGCATTACTGATTCTAAATATCACCTAATATTTGTTAAGCTGCTTCTATATGTGAGGAACTTTATAAAGCATGATTATACTTACCACATACAACCCTGTTGACAGATGATAAAACTAAATTTCAAAGAGATTATGTAACCTGCCTGTGGTGTAACAGACATAGCACTGGTCAGAATCCAGGTCTGTTGGCTCTAAAACTAATGCTCTTTCTACTACACCAAATACAGATAAAAAGCAGCATTAATTCGGTATTTATTAATGAATACCTTTTGTTTCACTATCTGCTACCCCATGAGTGTCAGAAGTTTAACTTAGATGGAACAGGATAAAGACTGAGAAGAGGCAGTGGGATTTCTCAAACTGGTTTTTGAGATTAGTGCTGTGAGCATGTATGGAAACCAGATTGCAGCAGGCTAAACTAGAACAAAGATGCCTTGAAGGCTATCAAATTAAAAAACAGGACAACAACATAAATGGTAAGCAGAGATAAAGAAAGGTGTTTATGTTGTATTTTGGCTTTTTTCAAGGTTGGGGATAATTAAACACACTTGTAAATAAAAGGAAATGAGGGGAGGAAAGCTAAACAATTAAGACAGGAACTTATTGATGAACTACGTCCCAGAGGAGAGAAGAAATAAATTAGATTAATAATTTTCCTTCACATGGAGATAAAATATGTGAACATAGAGAGAAATTCTAAGATATTAATAGTACTAATACAGCAAACATTTATTGAGGACTCTGTGTCACTTCTTATTCTAATAGCTAAGCGTGAAAAGTGAGAAGTTAAAGACGATGTGATTAAGAGGTGCAATAGCATTAACAATACTTTACTGGGTACCTACCATGTGCCAGATACTGTGCCTAGCCCTTTGCATACATTAATTCATTGAATCCTAACAACCACAATATGGTAATTATATATTCATTAGCTTCAATAATTCCTATAAATTATTTTTTGGGGAAAAGGATTATAATCGCAAGGCGTGGCTCCCAAAAGCAAAGTTATAATGTCCCACTTTCTTTTTTTAAAACTTTTAAAAAAAAATAACCTTTTTAGAGAGAGGAAAAGAGAGAGGGGGAGAGAGAGAGAGAGAAACATCGATGCGAGAGTGAAACATTGATCAGCTGTGTCCTACACTCCGCCTACCGGGGATGGAGCCCACAACCCGGGCAAGTGCTCTAACTGGGAATCAAACTGGCAACCTTTCAGTGCACAGGACGATGGCCGACTAACTGAGCCACACCAGCCAGGGCCTCCTTTATTTCTTAATGTAAATGAGTATGTTGACCATATTTTGCAGCCACCAAGAAGACTTAAACCACAAGCATTCCAAAAAGGCAAGAATTCTTACCGTTAGAAGAATAATGCTTGGTGGTTTCATGGGATACTCTGGTGGCAGTACAATTCGTCCATGATAAACTCCTCCATCAAAATCAGAATCTGGGGGCCCTCTAACTGTGAAGTGCCATTCAAAAAGATTATCCTGAACAAAAACAATAACCAATAAGTAATCAGTAATATTAAAAAATTTGACTGTTTTTATTAATGACTATTAGAAATATTATTGGGTGAGAAAAAGTGTTTTATATTACTGCTATAACAGTTTCTAATACACAAAATGTCTGAAAAATTACAAATAAAGCTATTTAATCTAGTTTTCATGTCCCATAAGAGCTAGATCTTTTTTAAACAAATGCATTTTAAAATGTCTGAGCATTGTTATATACTCATAAATAAGATTGTATATTTAATTAAACTATAAATTAGTCCTTGAATACTAATTGGTGATAATTATTATACAGTTGATTCTTGAATAACATGGGTTTGAATTGTGCAGGTCCACTTGTACTCAATTTTTTTTCCAATAAATACATATAAGTACTGTAAATGTATTTTCTCTTCCTTATGACTTTTTTTTTTTTAATATATCTTTATTGATTTCAGAGAGAGGAGGGAGAGGGAGAGAGAGAGTTGAAACATCAATGATGAGAGAATTGTCATTGATTGGCTGCCTCCTGCATGCCCCTGACTGGGGATTGAGTCCACAACCCAGACATGTGCCCTGACCAAGAATCGAACTGCGATCTCCTAGATCCGAGGCCAATGCTCAACCTCTGAGCCATGCCTGACCAGGGTCCTTATGACTTTCTTAATAACATTTTCTTTTTCCTAGCTTACTTTATTGTAAGAATACAGTATATAATACATATAAGATACAAAATATGTGTTAATTGACTGTTGATGTTATCAGTAAGGCTGCAGGTCAACAGTAGGCTATATTAGTAGTTCAGTTTTTGGGGAGTCAAGTTATATACTGATTTTCAACTGTGTAGGGCTTGGGGCACTGACTCCTGCGTTGTTCAAGGGTCAACTGTATAATCAAATAATTAATAAAAATTTGGATGTTAACAATCTTTTAAAATTATCCCTCAAAGATACCTAAGAGCTTATTTATAAGTGGTTAGTAATATTAATACATATGCTATCAACATCATCTTACCAAGTACTTTACAGTTTGGAAAATATTTGTGCATACATTATCACACTTTATTCTCACTATTACCATGGAAACCAGACTGAACACATTTGAATACCCTCCTTTTACAGATAAGAAGACTGAAGAGAGGTAGAGATGTTTGTACAAAAAGCCCAGACTAGCTACAGAGATTCCTCAAGGGGCTAGGTCTTCCAAATTATAAAAAGTACTGAGTTCTTTCCACTTCCCCTCTTTCTCTCATATTCAAGACCTAAAAGGAATTTAGCATCTGAGACCCATTTTATAGAGATTGGAAATCTGCTTCTTCTTAAGTGTCTGATTCTGAATGGCTAATGAAATACTCAGGAAATATTGGGAGTAAAATATATTAATAAACCACATCACACACATCTTCAATGATTCAATACAATGAAAAAACAATTTTAAGGAATTTGTTTAAAATATTAAAATCCATATGTAGAAGATGGAGACAGAAACTAACCTCTAAAGGTTGTGCATGATAATGATCTGTTGGATCTTTCAATTCTGCCGCTTCTTTCATTAAACGTTTAACAGCTAAAATAAAATTCATAAGATAGAGACATTTAAAATATACTTTACCAAGTGATTAACACAGATTTACAAACCTAATGAAAAAGTTTCTATTTTAACAAAACAAGTTTAGAGAGGACTGGTTCAACTGAATATATGGTAAAGGTTTAATTACGGGATAATAGTAATCATTGGAGGGGGAGAGGAAACAGTAACTAGGCATTAGAAGAGTTATGTATTAAATTAAATATATAGATAAGTCTCATAAAGGCACTATTTTTACTTAATAAGTACTTACATTAACTCATACAATCCTCAAAACAACACTATGAGATAGAATATTCCCATTTTCCAAACAAAGAAACTTGTCCACGGTCACACAACTAGTAAATGACAGAGCTGGAGTTCCAACACAGGCAATACAACTCTACCATGTTCAAATGTCTATATTAACAAAAACATACACTCAGAACTCATGCTCATGAACACTAAACCCCACCATATTTTTAACCTCTTGGGACTTTCCACTCAATATCTTGCATTAACTTAATGGGACTGTCTCCAGAAGTCACTGAATGCCATAGCCCTAACTGATTTCTTTTGAAATGATTCTTCACCTTAATTAAAACCTCCAATCCACTGACCCCACAACTTTCTTTACCCCACCCACCTATCCCCTATATTCGCTTCCCTTTATCAACACTCTTGGCCTTAGTGCTTCCTCTTTCATACTCCCCTAATAAAATTCAATTCTAGCTGACCCAACCCAAGCATCTTCTTATTTAGTGTCTATACCCAAACAGCTGAGCATTACTGAAGGGGGTAAAAAAGTCACAGAGGCAGGCACATTGTTGCCATTATAGTTACAGTTGTTATTATCAACAACTTCCATTGTGACACAATGCTACCCAATGTTCCTATATTTCACTAGTAAGCCCACTGGCCCACTCTCTCCGACTAGCACCCTAACACTATTTCATACCTATTTACTCAATTCTCATCTCTCTTCTGTTTCACTTCTTTCAGTTAATGGCACAGCCTTTTACTTCTGTGATAAATGTCCATTAGCAGCCTACCACAATCAACAATCCTACCTGTATCTGTACCCTTTTCCCATTCCTATGGGCTCTCAAAAGTCAATCCTTTGATCCCAGCCCCTTCCACCTCAAGCTTCAGGTGCTAAAAAAATGTCAGGATACTGGTGTAGGATAGCAAAGCCATAAAAAAAGACATGTAGCCTAAGACTCCAGGAAACTCTGCTTGAAACCAACTGATGTTGGTGTTATAAGAGAGGTATGCACCAAGATGGGCACCTAATCTGACAGCAGACATTAGAGAAAAGAGATCAGGTACTGACATCTGAAAGAAAGTAGGATTCACGCAGGTGGGTATGAATAGGCAGAGGAAACAATAAAAGTAAAATGTGTAGGGGCACAGCATGGAAAGTTATCAGGAGAGATTAACTAAGAAGCAACTCCCACATAATATCATAATTCAGTATGTATCAGGTCTTTTGCATAAAGTTTCATTTTAGCCCTGGCCAGTGTGGCTCAGTTGACTAGAGCATCACCGGGTACACTGAAGGATCCTGGGTTTGATTCCCGGTCAGGTCACATACCCAGGTTACCGGTTCAATCCCTGGTTGGGGTGTGTACGGGAGGTAAATGATCGATGTTTCTCTCACATCCATGTTCCTCCCTCCCTGCCTCCCTCCCTCTCTCCCTCCCTCCTTCCCTCCCTCCCCTTTCTTCTCCCTCTAAAACTAATAAAAACATATCCTTGGGTGAGGATTTAAAATTTTAAAAAATTCATTTTAATCAAGGGTTCCTAAGGTTAAAAAAAAAGTTCTTAAGTCACTATCCTATTCAATAACTATTAATATTCTTTTCCACTTCCTACTCCGAACTAGGCCCCTGTAGGCAGAGACTTTGTTCACTTGATCATCAAATTACTGAATTCATACTAAATGCTATATCTACAACCAAAATGAAAGTTTCAGTTATCAAGGAGTTTACAGTCTTGGGGTGGGGTGGGTAAATACAAAACAGCACGATAAATGCTATATTAGAAACGTATACATTGAAACACTCTTCCTGCAATTTCTAGACACTCCGCTTCTCTCTACTCCAGACCTTCCCATATTCTAGCTCCTCAGTTTGCAATGCTGCTCCCACCTCTACTCCCCACCTCATCATCTAGACTGGTTCCCACCAAACCTTTAAGTAACTTACTCAGGAAGGTGTCCTTAACACCCTCCCTTGTCCACCTTCAGAGGAGTGACTCAAGATTCCCATCTGGACAGATAAAAAACCCCGAGGAGTTCTGGGAGGGGAGTGGAGACCAGAAATGCTCTCCAGGTTATTCTAATGCTCTAATGCTTTGGAAGCCACTGCCCTAGACACTAGGTTGAGTGCCCTTACTATAAGCCTTCATAACATTCTGTCTCTTATTTTTTATAAAGTTCGTCTCACTTGTAATTATTTAATACCTGTCTTTCCTGCTAAACAATCTACTTCATTGCAGTCTCCTCAGGACTTAGCACATAGTAAGCACTCAAATATTAGTTGAATTAACTTTTACTATCTTTCCCTAAAAAATCTCTTTCCAAGGATCTGATTAAAAGCAATGGTTTCAAAATTATTTAACAATAAGATAAAATCCTTTGTTCGAAGAAAAACTTAATGAGAACCTCAATATGTAAAACAGGTAACAGCTGTTTTGGTTGCTAACAATATGGAAGGGACTTCAAGCTATTTACCATCCCTCCACCTATTCTATCTAAGGAGCTCATGGATCAAGGATTGAAAACCCCTTTGTTTTCAATTAATATTATTAGATATAAGTAAAATCATAGAAGCTGTTATCAAGTTAGTTCAGTTGGCTGCTGTAAGCAATCAAAGATGCCAAGGAGATTGTTTTTCCTTCATTCCTCATCAGCTAGCTGAATAATGATTAAGCTGACGAGGTCAGTCAGGTTTTATGTCACTTCAGTTGGAGAGAAGAAAATAAATACCAAATAGTACCTCAACCTTATGAGAGATATATGAAAGGATCAGAAATGCTACAAGAATGCATTTAAAGGAACAATCGTTTGCTTAACAACTAAACAGGTTGCTTTTATTAGTTCTTAGGCCACATAGGCACATACCATATGAGAGCTAAAGCTACATAGTCAAATAGAAAGTGAGGTTAGTCTAGTGTTTTCACAACCTATTTTTTCTGAAATAACATATACTATGAATGCCTTAGTGAAAAAGGACATGGACTCTGGGATTAGAACTGCATTAAAATACTGGCTCTGATTCCTTGGGCCTAAATCCTTGAACAAGACACTTAATCCTATTCTGCTTCAATGTTTACATCTGTCAAATGGGAGTCAACAATTTCTTCACATAATTCTCCTTTCCTTCTCACCCATCCCTCTTCCCCAGATCACAAGTTATTAAGGTCAGAAATAAATGGGATATAAGGCCTTCTCAATAATTCTGTTTCAAAATCAGGCCTTGAGCATATGTAGTTGGCCACATAGCATGGCTCCCTGGCTCCCAAAGAGAAATATCACTGCTATGGAATAGTCGAGATTCAAAGTACTGACTGGCAACTACTGCTAGAGCATAGTCTGCCACTCCTGATACTCCATCTCTTGCTACCTCATGGCTACAGAGAAAACTTTTCCCCCATCAGCAACTCTCTTATCTTTTTTGCAAGCTCATTCAATGGAATTCTCCTATCATGGTGAGATAAAATGTTCCAGGACAGAGAAGAGGGGTGGGGAGCACCTGCATGCCTACTCTTGTTCCTTCTTTTCATGGAGGCCACATGATCACTCTGGATCAAGCTCTAGGCTCCACAGGCCTAGGCATTAGCATTCTGCACATGCCCACGCTAGCTCACTGGGCTTATTTTGTAGTTTGGAGACAAACCTCCAGCTAAGGGGATCTTTTACAGGTCATTGTCTCTCATGCACCTATTTTTTTTAGAAAGCAAGTATCTTGATATCATCAATCTTCAAAGCATGGGTAAAATGCAAAAGAGGCAGGCGAATTGAGGACGTGAACTTAATGTCATGCTCCCCAACTGCCTCTTCCCTGTTCTCATATGAAGGCACTTAAGCAAATATTTAAGGACTAATGTTTCTTCCCAGAAAGGCCCTATAAAGGTATCCATTCAACAAATATTTAAAGAATGTCTGAGCAATGAAAATAGAAGAATGACCAAGACCTTCTTTCCTTCAAAAAGTTCACAGTGAGAAAGACATGAAAACAATTACAACACAAACACTGACCAAATATGTACAAATATAGGGGCTACCTTAGTCTGCCTACAGGAGTTTGACAAGACTGAACCTTAAAGAAGCCTGAAGAATTAATAGGAATTTCACACAGATTAAAGGGAAGGCATTCCAAGCAGAGGTTCCAACAGGAAACAAGGTATATAAGTGAGAAGAACCGTTCCATCTGGGGACACTCAGGCAAAGGATAGATGGTGAAAAAGCAAAGGAGCATAGGAGTGGTAGATGAGAAAAGCTAAGATCAAATCATGGGCAGCCCTGTAAGCCAAGCAAAACAATTTACTTTGAACTGTATCCACGGCTATCAGAAAGCTACTGAAAACTTTTCAATATGAGAAGTGATCTAATCAGGTTTTATTTTGTTTTGTTTTCATTGATCTGGTGGCAATAGTGACTGCTTAGATATATGTGTGTCTGCATGTATTGGCACCCATGCTCAAATGCCTGTGTATGTGAAAGAGAGTTTTAGGGTAGGGAGTAGAGTAAAGCTGTCAATCCCTGGGATGAGGAATATTAAGGCAAGGTGCAGGTTTGGAGAAGGAGAGAAAACTGGTAAGTTTGGTGTTTATACCTTGTAGCTATTTTTCTGGTCTGTGGGAAATCTGGGTGAAGATGTTAAATCACCATTAAGTTCTACATGCACACAGCCTAGGAGAAGGATCTGAATTGTACATTAAAGCTTGAGAATGATTAGCGTGAAGATGCAGTTGACACCAAGGACATGCACAGGATAACTCCTAGGTTTCTGACAGAGACAGTGTGTGCCTTTGCACCAGTCTCTTATACATGCACCAATCACTCGCTAACTTGCCCATCAGCCCCTTCTGAGGAAAGCTGCTGCAAGAGGTTCTTTGTACATAGGTCTCCCTACTTTGACACCCTATTACATTGGCCAGAGCAGACCCCAAAAAAGAATCAGGGAGCTTGATCCAGAGGCAACTGCTGATAGGCTAGTCAGAAGGCTTATGAGGTGGCCCCACACAGAGCTCTGCCCACAACCACAAGTCCATTCATAAAGAAGTAAGTTTTCCCACCTATAAAATGAACAAATTTACTATCCACATGCTAGCACACCCGCCCTTAACCAGTTATTTGTATTGTCTTATCCATACTTCTAAAACAACTAACTCCACATGAGATGAGAAAAAGGATTATATCTCTTACATAGTTCAGTGTTTTTAACAACTTCCTTTCACGTATACATGACTCTAAAAATATCACAGGACTGAGAATAAAACAAAGGAAGGAAGCACTTTCATTAAGCCTCCATAAGTCCAGTATCTCATTCATTTCACCTTCTCCATGAAATCGAAATGATCCATACAATAAAAGATTTAAAAAAAAAATTCTGTTTAGAACGGTAACATCACCTTTGAGGAAATGAAACAGAAAAGAGGAAGCAATTTATTACACAGCTAGAAGCCTGTTGGCGGAAGCTCAGTCTGCTGGCAATAGGTACAAAATCTGGAAATGTAGTACAAAATTCTGGAGAATATTAAATGCTTATTATAATCTCAGATATGATTACCTATAAAATTGAGCAATGTCTTCTGACAACAATCTCCATTCCAAGTTGTACTGTTACATTTGCATTATCTCTGGACATTTCACTAAGTACCTCAGGTGCTTAGTGAAAGGAATTTGGTACCATATGACCAAGGAGTCACTATACGTTTTTACCCCATTTTATATGTCTATCACAATCTAAATAATTTAACCATCTAACCTTAAAATTAAGCTTTCTTTCCCTCTTTCTCTTTGATCTCCCCCACCCCCCACCCCCAACTGACATTCTTAAGAGATGGGTTGGAGGAAGGAACTTGTGAACCCACTGAAACTGAACTGTATAAATTATTTCTTGGAGAGACCACAGCCCTCACCAGATTTTTAAAGGAGTCTATGCCCACCCCCAAATGTTATGACCCATTCTACATATTTGGTCACCTAAGAACATTTCTTAGCTTAACAGCACTCAAGTTACCAAAGCTCTGTTCAATCAATATCCTCACACTTTTCTACTCTTTCATATTCTAAGAATTAAAAAAAAATAAATCAAAGATTGAAAATGTCAACTCTTTTCATAAGAATGCTTATATTGCTGATTCCTACTGAGAAGCTACTTTTTTGAAAGAAAAAGAGTAAGAAGCATTAAGAATTGGTCCAATCATTACTGATATTTTAGGATTATCATTTAGAGCTGAATTGTGGAGTTTCTCCCTCCTGACAAATGTATCACGGTACAAACAGAATAAATACCATTTACAGTGTGACTCGTTTCAAGTCTGCCTTAATCTGAGAGAGCTGATTACTTTTCTTGCATCTTTATAATGCACCAGAAAAGAATTTGAAGCTAGGATTGTTTGGGATCCTTCTGTAGAGGAAAAGGAAGTCTTTATGACTGAATATATATATACACACACACACACACATATATGTTAGTTTGGCAAAAAACCATAGTTAGCTCTAAAGTACGCGACTCAACTAGTTTTCTTAGCTCTTTGGCTAACCGGTTTAGAACAGAACATTTGCTTCAATGTCTGTAATTCTATGCACTCCAAATGCTGCAAATAGTATATTTAAACTAAATTCTCAAATGTGAGTGAGTCAAACAGCAGCGACGGAGGAGGGACGACGACGGTGTAGAGGAAGCAGCCTGGCAAGGGGCTGTTAACTATTACCCACGGACATCACGCTTACACCTGTTCTTAGGGATGAGTTTATAACCCGGCTCCCCGCGACAGGAGTGAGGGCAGGGAGAGTCCGGGTGCCGGGGGCGCCGGCCAGTCCCCAGGCTGGGCAGCCGGTGCCCGCCGGCCTCCCTGCCCTGCGGCCTGCACCGGCGCGGCGGGCGGCGGTCTCGCGTACAGCGCGACACCGGGAGTGGAGCCGCGAGTGGCGGCGGACGCGAGGGGGCCGCAGTGCCGACCCCGGAGTCCGGGGTCACTCCGGTCCCCCCTGCCAGCGCTGCCCACCGCCCCGCCCTGCTCACCCGGGCTCTTCAGGTTGTAGCGGGTCTCCATGGCGAGCCGCCGGCCCGGCTGCGGCCTCCTCTCCGCGCCGCTGGTGCCCGGGTCTCTGCGCGGCTCGGGCCGCTCGGGCCAGCCCCAGGGATTCCGCAGACACGGCCCAGCGCCCGGCGGGACTGCAGGCGGGGTGGTGAGGGTGCGGGCGAGGCGCGGGCTCCGCGATGGCGCCGCCTTCTCCGCGGTTCCCCCGCCTCCCCGTGGGCCGGGCGGGCGCCGGCGCCGGCCGAGGCGTCGCTGAAGCGGGCGCCGGGCTGGAGGTCAGCGCCCGGGATTGGCGGCGGGCCCGACCCCGCCGGGCTGCCCGGCTGCGTCACCCGCCCTCTCCGGGTTTTGTGAAGTTGCCCTGACGTGGCAGTCGCTTCGTGGCGGCGGGTCAGCGCAGCCGTCGGTCACTCTGCTGCTGCCGCCGGCTCCCCGAAGGCCGCTCCGGGATCTGCAAGGGCAGGTGGCGCCCTCGTCTTCCTGTCGCCTCTGCTCCCCGGAGGCCGACTTTCCGCCGGGCCCATCCGGGGACCCCAGGCGCTCGCGGGCTTTAGCGAGGAACCGCGCGGCCGGAAGCGGCCCCGGCCGTACCCACGGCGCGCGGGGTCCCGGACCCGGACCCGGGCCCTCCGGAGGCCAGAGGGTGGCCCGGGCTCGGGCTGCAGAGTTCCCGCAGCCGCGGCCCGCGCGCTGCCCCGCGGTGTCTGCCAAGTGCTTTTAGATCCAGTCGCTGTTTGGGGTCGAAACCGTGAATTAGGGAATTCCAGTGATGAGGGAATTGGGTAGAATTTTTAGAACAATTTATTTTCAGATAATGTGCTTTCGTGCCAAACATTTTTAAGCATTGTTGGGGATTTTTAAAAAGGGGAGGGAGGCGGGAGTGGGTAAATGGGGGGGGGGAGGGGGACTCTCAACAATAAAGATACATTTTAGAAAAAATTAAAACCTGCCAAAAAATAAAACTAAGGGAATTACATTGAATTTGGGGGAATGCATACAAATCTGAAAGGCTCAGCCTCAAAGGACACACTTCATGGTTCACTGTGGAAAGTGGGGTGGAGAAAAAGGAGCCAGCATTCAGAAAAGGAGGGGGACTGGGGAGGAGAGGATGCGGGGCGGGGGGCTCTAGGCGGGATGAAGAGGGTAATCCAGCTGGCAAGTCTTATTGTACAAAGACAGAAAACACTGTTTGTGAAGGGTAACAGCAAACACACCAACATATGCGTTTTTGGCCTAAGGATTATTTTGAGAAACAAGCACAGGAGAATCTCTGAAAACAGAAGTTACCCTTTTGTAAGGGAAATTCACATTTGTAAAGGAAATCTCTATTTGTCTGTCTCCCTCTGTGTCCCTGGAAGAGAAAGTTGACTCTCAATCACTAGTCTTTATATATATACATATGTTTTTATTTATTTCAGAGAGGGAGAGGGAAAGAGAAAGAGAAACAGCAATGATGAGTCAGTGATCAGCGACCTCCTCACGCCCCCTGCCGGGGGTGGAGCTGCAACCCCGGCGTGTACCCCGTGCCCCGAGTGGAATCGGACTGAGCCACGCCTCTCAGCAGTCTTTTTTTAATTTATTTTATTTTTTAAATGACTGTGGTAATCAGTTTATTTCACAGAGTAATCATTCTTGAACATACAAGCTTCAGAAGAGCAACTGGGTCTTTAAATACACAATTACTGCCACAAGGAGTTGAATTCTGTTGGAGATAGACTCCATTAGCAAGCTACAATAATGGGGCCAAAGGACAGTCCCCTATTAGGCTGGACTGATATTTGTCTTTATATTCTACAGTCACAAGGCAACCTTTTTTTTTTTTTAATCCTTACCTAAGGATATGTTTTTCCATTACTTTTTCAGAGGAAGTGGGAGAAACATCAATATGAGAGAGACACATTGATTGGTTGCCTCCCACATGCCCTCTCTGGGTGGGGACTGAGCCTGCAACTGAGGTAAGAGTCCTTGGCTGGAATGGAACCTGGGATCCTAGAGTGTCTGCAGGCTGACACTAACCACGGAGCCAAGCCAGCTAGGGCAACAAGGGAATCTTAATGGGGAAAGCATTAACAAACTGTACCCTTCCTTAGTCACTTTTCCTATAACCTCCCATAAGTGGGTAGTCCCCATCCTCATCTTTTTTTTTTTTTTTTTGTCTTTAGCTGAAAATAATACTATATTTAAGGTGGTGGTTTGGGCCATCCCAGGGAATTACTCAGTTTCCCTGGGTATCTCTCATATATACATGTTAATAGACTTCTGTTCGTTTTTTTCTCTTCAGCCAAGAACTCAGAAAGGTAGGGGGATAATTTTTTCTCCCCTACATTTTCTATTGTTAAAATTAAGAACTCACCATGGACAGATAGTAATTGGGGAAAGGCCTGGGGAGAGGGTGGGAGTGGGATGGAGGGAGTTAAGGGGGGGGAGGGGACATCTGTATTACTTTCAACAATAAAGATAAATTTTAAAAAAATTAACCTAAATCTAAAGTGAATTGAGTTTTTGGTATCTGAATTGTACCAGCAACCCTTTGTAAGAGTTAAATTGGAGGCAGGGGCAGGGAGTAGAGGACAGCTAAAATGAAATTAGATGATATGGCCCTGGCTGGTTTGGCTCAGTGGTTAGTTTTATTCATATATGATATGCAAATCAGAGAACGGAGCCCTTGGTATGAACCAAAGATTCGTTCAGAGTTGGGGTCTGGGGGAGAACAGGGTTTTTTAAAGGAGAGGGTTGCTAGGAAAACAAGGTTATAAACTTACATCATTCATTTTCTGATTGGTGGGGGCAACTGAACTTTCGATGATGAAAACAATGGGTATCACATGATTAAGCATTTATCAATGTCCTACTTTTAGTTCTGGCTCCCAAAACAAAGGCTTTTGATCAAGCAGTTTCAGTACAGGGGGTGTTGCTTATCAACCACACAGGGGGTACAATTATCAAATAGTGGAATCAGCACAGGGGGCTGCTTGCTCTGCAGGCAGTTTCAGAGCCCAAAAGGGCAAAGTTATGCCTCATACGCAGCTTCAGAATTCAAGCTTCGAAAATCCAAATGTTGGGCCATAGGTTATGATATTAAAGTTCTTGTAAGTCTTCATTAATTATACCCATTTGACAGATGAAGACAATTGACTTCTCAGAAAAATCAAGTAACTTACTTAAATCTCAGTTTTTTCAACTACAAGTTCTTATCCTTCGGGCATATTATTTTATCATATTGATGAAAGGAACATTGTCTAGATTCTCACTTATGTCTTGATTTAATTGTAATACTTTGAAATTTATTTTACAGAAATTCTTAAAGTTTCATTGACTTGTTCAAGCCTGCTTACCTAGAAAGTGGAAGAAGTCCAGGTCTTCTAACTCTGAAATCTGAATTGTCTTCACTATGCTAAAAAGGAATCAGGCTGTCTGTGTCATGCAAGGCCTTTTTTTAAAACGACTATTTGAAAACAGGGATATGTTTTTTAGAACCTTAGAGCTATTCTTGGACCACAAGCTTTAAGATATTTATTCTTCATTATTTAAAACTTTTCTATTTTTCAAATTTTTTTCCTTGATCACAAAAGTAATATGATTATTGTTCAATATTTGGAATATGAACAAAATGCAAATCTCCCATAATCCTCCTACTCAGAAATGGCCATGATGAACATTTTAGTATATTCACCTTGAGCCTTTATTTATAAAGCATAAGTATTTTAACAGAGTTAAAATTCCATTGCATATACTTTTTTATACTAAAAATATCTGCCATCAGCAAACTGGTGTAAACCAAGAAAGAGGCTTAAGCTAAAAGAAAAGGAAGGCTGGGCTTATGGCCTCCTTCTGAATCTGGCCCTCTTTATGTAAGTGAAGGATTATGGTTAGGCTAATTGGGATTGGTTGACTTTAACATGCAAACAAAGGATACTGGTTGGCAAGATAGTTGGCTCTTTTCAAAGTGAAGAACATAGATGATCTGTTTGTGATGGTGAATAAGAGATAAAGTCCAGGCACGGCTGAGTTTAAAAGTTTAAGGAGAGCTCTTTTTGCCGTCTTAGAGCCTGTAGAAGCCTGCTGGGGACAGGATTCATATAAGGACATGTATGTGTGGAAGGCTGTGGTCCAAGACCATTTTTCTGGCTACAAGCGAGTCTCTGGAACCAGAGGGAGCACACAGCTCTTCTTTCTAACTGAAAGTGCTTATGCTCCAGATGAAACAGAATTCCATCTAGGCAAGAGATGTGTTTATGTGTACAAAGCAAAGAACACAGTGACTCCTGGTGGCAAACCAAACAAAACCAGAGCCATCTGGGAAAGGTAACTCATGCTCATAGGAACAGTGGCCTGGCTTATGCCAAATTCTGAAGCGACCTTCCTGCTAAGGCCATTAGACACAAAATCCGTGTAATGCCGTATCCGTGTTATAAGGATATAAATGTTGAAAAGTAAATAAAAGTGGGGAGGAAAGTTTATGGAGAAACATGGTGGGTGGAACGTGCGTAAAACAAACTTCTTCAAGGCCTCTGGCGCCATTAATTTCCCCTGACGTCAGTGACTCCGCCTTGGCAATCTCTGTTCACACTGGAGGACTTGTTCTGCAAGTAGCAGTGTTATTACCACTTAGACTGATAGCGTGAAGTAACTAATTTTACACCAATGTCTTCCTAGTGTATAATTAAAAACCAAAAACAGCCTGGAAAGCCATAGGTGGACTTTATCATAAACATTTATTAATTCCTTTGAGTATTTATAATAGAGCCTTTTCTATTTTTCATTTAAAAAAAAACAAAACAAAACAAAAAAACCCCCACCTACCAGCCATAGCTTTTTTCTATTTCCCCCCCCAGGATTTCTCCTTTGATGGGTTAAGAAAAACGGGACTGATTTTTCCCATGGGGATGTAGCTGGTATTAATGTCAAGACATGTTGGTCATTATCAGCAACACAAGTTTTAACTCTGGTTACCTTAACAAAAATATCAGACAAGAAGGAGATTTTTGTTTGGTGTGCCCCACCTTGCAGCATTGCAGGTCTAACAGCTATGCTTTTGCCTACCATCCAGTGGCCGGCTGAGAGAGCAGGTAGAGAAAATGACTTCATTTTTTCCTTCTCAGTTTTGATGTTCAAGATATGTCTTACCTGCTCATTCTGTGTTAACACTTTTCTAAAACTGTAATCCAGAATAAAATATTATTGAGATATATCAAGTGAGTATATTTGAAACCCAGTGAAGTGCTTACAATACTAGTTTAGTAGGTGTCTTGCACCAGATGACTTGTACCTCATTTTAAAAGTTTTTCCCCCATTAATAAGCAAAGAAGCATTTTCTAAGTGCAGTTGTAAATGGTTGTTTGTAACATTATTAAAATCATTTTTACTGTGGTTTCTTAAAAATTGTGTCTTGTCTTGTAGCCCAATTTGCTACCGTAGCTTTGAATTACCTGACATTTCCCCCAGAATTACAGCTGTTGGTATTAAGGATAAAGAACAAAAACCTACTTTGTATTGTGTTTTTGCTTTATTTGCATGGATCACATTTCTTTGGTGTGTTTTCCCCCCCATATTAAATGTGTTTTAAAATTAGCAACAAAATTTACAACTCATATTTCTTACTCCTTAGTTCGGATGAACTGATGAGTTTGGCAAGAGATATTTCAATTTCTAAATTTAGCCCTAAAGGAAACACCTGCAACTCAGATGTAACTGGGTTGCTCATCAGTGAAAGAACAGGTTCTTCATGATGTGCCAGCAGGCAGCTGGGGCACAGCTGTATCTTCTGTCTCTCTCCTTCTGAGTACTCTCCTAATAGCTCTTCTGGGCACTGTGCCTCTGTCACTCTGTTTATGCCTTTTTCGTGTCTCCATATCCTGTCACCCCAATTTGTCATTCTCTGGATCCTTTTAGTCTACTTGTTGATGGATGAAACTTGGTCACCTACAACCTATCCTGGATAGCTTAGAGCTGTTCCCTACCTTCAAAGCAGTTTCAGCTTCTATTCATTGGGAAGGAAAATGCAAAATGACAAAAAACTTCTATGAATTCAATACTTTTAAACAAATTTGGATTTTATTTACCACTATAGCATCCACAGACTTACAAAAAAACCCAATAGTTCATAGATATGTGAAACATTCTTCAGTGTACAGAGAATGCTCTGTGCACACATAAATTATAGAACTTCTTAGAGTAATTCTGCAGCCACAGGACATTTCGGCAATACTATTATTAATGTCTTTAGAACAGACAGCCCTACTGCTGCTTCCCCTTAAAATTCACTTTACAATTCAGGCAAACTTTGAATAATAACCAATGCATTGCTTTGGCCAGTGTGGCTCGTTGGTTGAAGCGTTGTCCCGGGCACGAAGGGTTCGATTCCAGGTTAGGGCACATACCCAGGCTGTGGGTTCAATCCCCAGTCCGGGTGCCCATAGGAGACAACAGATGAATGTTTCTCTCTCACACCAATGTTTCTCTCTCCCTCTCCCTTCCTCTCTCTCTAAAACCAGTACAAACATATCCTCAGGTGAGAGTTAAAATAACCAACTCATCAACTTCTAGAAAGCAGTCTTGAACTTCCCTCCAATGTATTCTTTTAGCACAAAATAACCAAGAGGTGGAGATACACCACACTCCATTTGCCTTCTAGCATTTGTGAGAAAAATACCTGAGGCAATCTGACTTCCCCGGAAGTTGAAGTTGGGTTTCGGTGTAGATGTTATTAAATGGAAATATATACCTTATATGCCAGAATAGAGAGCAAACTTTTCCCAAATATATCATTCTTCAGGAAAAAAAGGGTTGCCTTATATTTTTGTCTTTATTTTGAGCTGTTTGAACAAAATACTTCCCAAGAAGACAATGTCTTGAAGGGACCTCAAGCAATGGAAGCTTTCTGTCTTATAAGGGTCACATAACAAAATCAGGGGGAATGGTGAAGAACTATTTATTAATTATCCCAAAGGGTATGACCTTGGAGAAAAAGCATTGGAGATTATTATTAGTTGGCTTTTTAAAAAAGTCACTGAAAAGAGGAATGCAGGAAGTACTTATTTGTGGAGATTATGAATATGCGGGGGGGGGGGCACCTGTCCTAATGTTTAACAAGCGGATCTTGAGACTCAGTGAAATCTCCACTGACAGCATCCTACTCAATTTAAAACATATTCTCTCTTAAATAACTAGAAAGGAACTGTTAGATGATTCACAATGTTGTTCCAGTGATGATAAAGATCCCGCTACAGAAGATGCCTGAGAAGAATCTGAATGACTTGAGGAAAAAGCAATTTTTCTAAGTTAATACCATTTTGTATAATTTGTGATATTAAATGTGAATAAGTAAATATCTAAATTAATAAGTGGTTTAAATAGACTTTGTAATTATTTACTTTACATCCATAAACTTGTAGAATAAATACTGTCGATTTTAGAAGCTGCATAATCAAGTTGGAAAAGGACACTAACACTTGAGGGTGTGTGTTGTGTTTATGGAGGAAGTTCCCCCAGGTGCCTCCAATCCTAGTCCTACACCATCTGTCCTCACCCGTAGCTTTTAACAACTGCAGGCTGAACATTGTCTCCCAAATTATAAGAATTGCCGAGGGTGCTTATTTAAATCCAGATTCCCAGACTTCTTCTGCCCACAGATTCTGATTCAAGAAGACTGGGGTAGAGATAAAAATTTGCGTTTTTAAGCACCCTTGAAATTGCTCTACTGTAGTTGGCCATCCCAGGAAGGGCCTTAGTTTTTTGACTTTCCATTTTGGAGGACTAGAAAAATCCCCCTCACCTCAGCAGCTTATTAGTACAGACTGAGGAAGCAGGGTGGTCAAGACCTGAGGCAGCGAGACGCTAGGAGGCACCTCGCTCCACCCTGAGTTTAGAGGCCAGATCAGCTCCCTTTCCTGGGTAAGCGGCCTGGCCAGCTGGTTAGTGGGAGTGTCAGAATAGCATGCACCGGCAAACTTATGATTCTTGGTACTGGATAAGACCAGTACCATCTGTATTAACAAAGGACCTACTCAGAGAAGTTAGATATGGACTCATGAGTCACTAAATTCCAAGTAAAGCCAATTATTATATTCAAGGATAGAGTCTATAGCAATAGATGATCCTTTCAGGACTGCAGCCCCCTGGATGCACCCCACTTTTAATACAACCCAGCATACAAAAACATCCAAGGGATGGCAATGGAAAGTAAAGCTGTCCCAGTAAACACAACAGAAAGCCCTTACTGAATGAAAGAAAAATTCAAGAACTTGGTCAGAAATTCCCCTGTGTTTCTTAAGACCTTAAAATTAAGAGAGAGAAGGAAAATATTTTAGGCTAGAAAGAAAATCCACAGGTATCTCTGATTTAGCCAATGGGTTCACTCTAGCAGTGCTTTACAAATAGCAGGTCACGACCCATTAGTGAATCATGAGATTTAAAAAAGAAATGAGAGACAAATACTAGAATGCATTGCATGTAGAGGTTTTTAAAAAATAATATTTGCAAATATGAGTGTATGATAGTTTGCAGTTATTGTAGTTATTGTGGCTCACATCAACAAAAAGTTTAAAATGTACTTCATAAAGGGTTAGCTCCTACAGTTCTGTCCCAGGGCAGTTACACTCATACTATTCAAACATTGCTTTGAGTATAAGTTCACACAGTCATTCTGTTTTTTAAGATAATTTATGTTTTCAAGATTAAATACTGAAGACCAGACTCCAGCTTAGCTTTAACTGCTAAATCACTCACTGAAATTAAAAAAACCCATAATATTCTACAAAGAAAAGACCACTGATGGGTATTTACTGGGCTAGTATTAAAGGTCTTATTTTGAAAATTTTTTAACAAGGTTTTGTTTTTAATATGTCCTTATCGATTTTTTTTTTTTTTTTTTTACAGAGGAAGGGAGAGGGAGAGAGAGAGAAACATCGATGTGAGAGAGAAACATTGATCGGTTGCTTCCTGTATGCATCACAACCAGGGACTGAACCTGCAACCTGGCCATGTGCCCTGATGGGGAATTGAACCTGCAACCTTTCAGTGCTTGGGGACAACGCTCAACTAACTAAGCCATACCAGCCAGGGCTGGATTTTGTTTTTATTTACTTACTTATTTTTAATAATCTTATTAATATTAAATATAATTTAAATTTGTACTTATGGAATTGAATTGTTGGAATAACATGACACAATCTGAAGTATCTTTAAAATTCTGATAGGGACCATTAAAGCCTTATTTTCACTTTATCATGACTATTATTAAAAAAACAAAACACTGCAGATACTGAAATAAGATCACTGCCTGAACTTTACTTGAATTTATGATAAAAGTAGATATTCCTGAGGATGTTCTAGGCCAAGTTTGGTACATTTTAAAATATCATTCAACTTTTCAAAAGCCTAAATGACCTAAAAAGAAGCTCTGCATTAACCCTATATTCTATATTCTTAGAAAACCAAATAGCTATGAAAGGTAATTAAATCTGATTCTTCTCACATCTTCTGCTATGCCTCATGTCAACATATTAAGAGAACATAAATATCTACCTTAAGCAGCATTCATACTTGTCTGGGACAAAACAAGATTGAAAAGAGGAGTAACAGTAGCCAGCATGGCTCAGTGTTTGAGCATCCACCCATGAACCAGGAGGTCACAGTTGGATTCCCGGTCAGGGCACATGCCCGGGTTGTGTGTTCGATCCCCAGTAGGGGGCGTGCAGGAGGCAGCTGATCAATGACTTTCATCATTGATGTTTCTATCTCCCTCTCCCTTCCTCTCTCTGAAGTGAATAAAAACATATTAAAAAACAAAGAGGTGTAATAGTAAAATATACTTTTTATTAAATCTAATTCTAGAAATGATATGTATTAAGTTAAAAAAGTATAAACATTAAAATAACTAACATTTTAAACTCACACTTTCTAGACAAGGCTGTGGTAAAAGGTGTAACTTGTGAACTTGAGTTGAAGTACTATAATATCTGCAAATAAAATGGGCACCATGTGCTATCTGTATACATTTTTTTTAAACTCACACTTTTAACATAATTCACCTCTTTTCTTAATGATAAGGGAAGGCACTACAATAAACAATTAGACTTTCTCAACCTACTTCTTATAGTATACTTAGTGTAAATTAATAATATAGCTATTGATCTGCTACTGGTTGAACAACTTAACTTCTTAGACGCTATTTATGACTATCCATGGTCTTCGCTGGAGAGGTAAAGTCCTATAGAACTGTTGTGAAAACTGACGCCTATAAGGGCCTATCTAAAATTAGAGTAATTTATTTTCTCTTATTTTTAGATATTAAAATCCTTCCATCTCCAGTATCTGTCTTTTAGCTATTTTACTAAGCACAATGTCTGGCATATAATAGCTGTTCTACCAATAACTGTTGAATGAAAGAAAATTATAGTTTCCCTCAGAAAATGACTGACAAAGGAACCAAAATTCTCAGTTCTTTTTACTTACCACACACTGTGTGGGCATGCTAGTCCAGCTCTGTCAAGGGAGGGTGAACCAAGGCTGGAGAGGGAGGTAAGGACCGGGGAGACAGTCTTGTAAACTCTAAGGACTTTGACTGATAGCTGTAATGGGGAACTAAGAAGGGTGTTAAGCAAGCAACTGATATGGTCAGAATTGTGGTGGTTTAGGAAGTCATTCTGCATCTTGTGTAGAAAATGGATGGATGGATGGATGGATGGATGGATGGATGGATGGATGGATGGATGGATGGATGGATGAGACAGAGAGAGACACTGTTAGGGGGCTATCGAGACCCAAATAAGAGGAGATGGTGGTCTAAACCAGGATAGTGGCAGAAGAAATGGTGAAGAGAGATTCCATGGAGGTTTGGAAGGCAGAACTGAAAAGTTTCTAGCAGGGATGCAGGGCAGGGCAGTCACACATCACAGAAGGAGAAAATTTAGCAAGAAAGGGCCAGTTCAATCTTGGACATGTTAGATTTGAGGCTCTCCTTATAGAAGAGTCCAGCAGAAGTATGCTAGTGGCAATTTTAAATATAGGTCCGAAAGATTAGGATTGAAATGTATCTTTTTGAATTCTAATCCAGATCAGTATTTTATGTTCTATAAGTTATGTTACATATATTAAAAACTCAAAGTAAAAGGTTGAATACACCTTAGATCAACGGCTTATTCTCTCTTGATTTTCTTAGAAAACCAAATCGCGCCCGGCAGGGCGTGGCTCAGCGGTTGAGCATCGACCTGGGATCCAGGCAATCGGGGTTCCATTCCCAGTCAGGGCACATGCCCGGGTTGCGGGCTCTATCAATGACTCTCTCATCATTGATGTTTCTGTCTCTCTCTCTCCCTCTCCTTTCCTCTCTCTGAAATCAATAAAGACATATTTAAAAAAAGAAAAAAAAGAAAACCAAATCGCCGTAAAATATATTTAAATTTTCTTCTGATATTTAAATACTCTGTTAATGTTATTTTTGGCACTAAAGTTATGACTGGATTAGGGAGAATAAACATAGTATTTGTTGACTTCTCTGAGTGAAGTACGTTTAGAAGACTGCTCCTATTGATTTTTGTGTAAGGAAAAGTAATTTAAATATCTCAGCCTTCATAATCCATGCAACAGTAAATCCTAAACTTCAAGTCCCCTTTTCATATTTATGAAAGGAGGGCATTTAAGGGGACAGTTGATGAGTCTGCTTATAGTAGTAGCAGAGAGAGTGGACTCTTGCATCAGACTCTGGACCTTGTGTCCTATTAGTAATATGATCTTGACCAAATTATCTCATCTCTTTGGACTCAGTTGCCTCATCTGTAAAATAGGAGTGATAATAGTAAACCTCTTGGGTTTATGAGAATAAAATATGTAAACACATAAGAGCAGCATGTGGCATACTGTGTGTATTCAATATCTAATATTATTACATAATTCTGTTAAAGACAATGTTTTCAACCACTATGGAAAACAGTCTGGCAATTCCTCAAAAAATTAAGAATAGAGCTACCATATGATCCAGCAATCCCTCTCCTGGGTATATACCCAAGAAACTCAAAAACATGTAATTTGTAAAGTTATATGCACCCCTATGTTCACTGCAGCATTATTCAGGGGGGCCAAGACATGGAAACAACCAAAGTGTCCTGCGATAGAGGACTGGATCTTTAAAGAAGGTGTGGTACACAGACACAATGGAATACTACTCATCCATAAGAAAAGATGAAATCCTGCCATTTGAAACAACATGGATGGACCTTGAGAATATTATGCTAAGTGAAATAAGTCAGTCAGAAAAAGCTAAGAACCATGTGATTTCACTCATATATAGGATACAAAACTGAAACTTGTGGACACAAACAGCAGTGTGGTAGTTGCCAGAGGGAAGGGATTGGAGGGTGAAGGTGGTCTTAATATATGGTGGTGGGCACACAAAGCAATATACAGATCTTATAACATAGAAACCCACACCTGAAACCTATACGTTCATATTAACCATTGTTACCCAATAAATTTAATTTAAAAAAATAAAGACAATGTTTTCTTTTTCCTAAACTCAACATCGCTATTGATTACAAATCTTGGAAGTCATTATTACAGATCAGGTCTTCTATCAGAAATAGGGTTTCATATGTACGATATAACATCTAATGCCAACTCTCTCTGAGAACTCTTGGGGACCTGTGATGTCTCTAAAGAGTGGAGTCTTACTAAGCAAGTGAGGAACAATAAGGAAGACTCTCAGGAAGAGCATTTCCAGGTGTCGAGGGATTAGGGCCAGAGTAGCAGAATTAATATCTGAAGTTTACTGAAATAACAGTTCTATAGTCCAAACAGGCATGTTGCCATAAAAAATATAAAGAGATAAGAAGGTTTAAAATAATAAAAAGAAAAGTGCAAATCCAATTTAAATAGAGTGATTTATCCTCATTTTCACAAAATGAAAGCTGGTTAATCAGGACAAACACATTTTACTAAAGGGACCAAACAGGGCCAATAAAGCAGTAATAGGTGTGCACAGTAAACAACCTCACAAATATAAAAGACCATATTTCCTTTTCACCGAAGAGACCATTCTGCTCCCTGAAAGATTAGTTATGAGTATGCTTAAAATAAAACAAGAGCTTAGCATATCATGAGTGTATACACAAGCTTTTAAATTGGCGGTTAACATTTGTGAAAGCAATGGTTTAACAACAGTTATAAAAGATGTATCACTTAAAGTAAAACTTAGTATTATACCTGATTATAAACTACACCCAGTCCATATAAGTTGAATGCATACCATACTTTAATAATCAAGACAGTTGGCTGCTTTTCTGGAGTATATTTCAAACAGAATTAGCATATAACCCGTATATAACAATATTGCTGTTTTTAGTCATTTTACACATAAGGGTCCAAAATATATTATGTTCACAAAATAACACTGTCTGTGAATGTCAACAGCTTTTTATTTATATTCCTTCAAAAACACTCTACCCTGGTCATACACACTAATCTACATAACTGAAAATAAGCAAAGATGATAGGTAATTCACAGAGTCTCACCTCCATGTAGAAGTTCTAATTGCCCTAGAAACCTGTAGGTCAAGTTCTCATCCTTTGAAAATGAGAAAAATGTTCCAGAGCAGTCACTGTAGCCATGTAGTTGGGCTTTGTATTTATAGCATTGGATCTGAGACCTAAATGTGGCCATAGATGTCACAGTAAGCTAAGTCCCATATCAAAAATAAAATGCAAAAGGAATTGAGAGACTTTGTAATTTCAATGGCACAGACTTCGAAAACTGAACGCTTAGACATAACTCCTACATCTCTCTTTAAGAGGTCATTGCCATGCTAATAGGTTTGAGGCAGTAATCTATATATTAGTGTGTGATTAATCAAAGAGTTCACTTAGTACCATCAACTTGGGTCCTTATGCCACAGCATTAATTTTGCCTTTCCCCCAAAGAATCATTTGCTCTTGAAGTAATAGGCTCTTAAGGCACATTTTAACAAAAAACCCATCATATACCCAGCTCAAAAATGGGAGCTCCACCTGGTTACAATAATATACATATATACCTATGTAACGTATGATTTATCAGATAGACAAATGTTTCTATCTTGAGGATAAAATCACATTAGAAAAGCAATTCTTTATTTGTTTACTCAAAAAAGAAACATTGTGTAAAAATATTAGAGAATTAGGTTTATAATAACAACCCACCTGTACCAGGTCTGTTGGCAAAGGTTCAACAGGGTATAGGTCTGGAAATTAGAGAAAAGACTTCCCTGGAACCCTGGGTTCCTACTTACCCAGGTTTCTGAGCAAAAATGATAAGGAAGGGAGTTAGGGCTCCTTCATGATTTTTAGAAGTTTTCTTCCAAAATGCACAGCTTCTTGGGAGAGTTCAAACCTTAAACCCCAATCAGCTACCATTTTGAACTGCAGTTACCAGCCTCAAAGGAATAGGACTTAAGGAAAGGAAGGAGAGGGGATAGAAAGGAGCCACAGATAGAAGTGGGATAATTTCAAGGACAAGTTGCTTTAGGAACTTGATACATTTTGCTAGGAGCAGCTTTGATATCCCTATGAGCCTCTGCTAAAAGAAAAAAATATTATTTTCTAATACCCACAAACATGCCTTAGGCACTGACCCTTGGGATGGACCTAGAATTATCTACTTGGAATGATTTGGGATGGGAGTAGATTTAGGAGTCTCTTAACTTGCTATTTGTCTAAAGTAAACATAAGTGAAAGAATTCCATAGAAACAAATACATAGCTAACTGTAACACCTCCTCTGGCCATCACCTTCCCACTGACTTTGGGGTGTTTTCAGCTGTGCAGAGCAGGCTGCTGGTAAGCTGAGCTCTAGTTCAATCATAAGGTGGGAACAGGCAGAGTCTACAAGGCACACTGTCACAGATGAGGAGGACACTCAGCGGTAACAAGTGTGCCCAGTAGGATTCAGCTCTATGGTAGAGATCTGAGACATTTTCTGTGATCATGGAGCAATAAAAATAGCTGGTCCTAAATAAACATTTCAAATGTTGCACAGGCCCATTTCACAAGGGCCAAACATACAGAATTGTATATATATTTTTATATCTGCAGTGGCCAATTACCTACATTTGGGAAACCACGTGTCCTCTGATGTTACTTTAGCCTGGGATGGCAGGTACAAAAAAGCCTCCAGAGTCCTTGCAATTCACTGACATTCTTATTTGTCTCCAGTGATTGGCACCATTTTGGAAATCTGGTCCCAAAGGTTCTAATGCACGGTAATACAGCTAAAAGAAACAACGTCTCTGTAGAAAATGATTATAGAGATGTGTGTTGAGGTAAAGAGCTTTGTAAAAACTGTTGAGTAGGGAAGCACAGCCACAGCTATAGAAACGTTTAAATAAGTTTGATGCTAAGATTATTCATCAAAACTCCTGTTTACACTAGTTATAAATAAAGGACAGTTCTTATTGCTCCTGCAGCTTGCTGCCCCAATCTGTTCCATCTCCACTGGAAAATGATTTTTTTTCTCAACAATTGGTAGCAAAGATTCCCAAATGTATAAAAAGTCATTGCTAATGCATTACTTTTTGATTAATTTCTGATTGCCATATAGCTAAGGACTACAGTATGCATATCCTTCACACCAAGTACAGAAAAAGCTTAGAAAAGTTGCTTTATCAAAGTTTAGTTCAATGAAAAAGTGCAAAATATATACAGTTCCTGGCAGTTCTCACACAGGATTTTTCTGACTACAGACCATAAAAGTTTACATTTGTGTCATGAAATTACAGTGGATTTAACTTCATTGTTAATATACAAGTTTTTGCTTCAAAGTGCTTGCTTTATTTAAAAAAGAAAAAATCAAGAGGGTCGCAGGAATTTTTTTTTTTACACAACAAATTTATGTGTCCCAATGCCCTTCTTCCTCTTTGTTTAGTGCAACCCAGTGCAGCAGCCTCACTGAAAGGTCTGATTTCCAAAGATGTTCCTGAAACCTCACCTACAGCAGCACTCTAGGGGTCCCATTGGGGGTGGCTCCTTTTTTCTTCTGCAGCTGGTTCTGAACCTTTCGCGATTTCACCACTTTCATTCTCACCTCAAAAACTTCATGGATGGCCTTCCGGAAGCAATGAAAATTATAGTCAATAAGCCCTGGAGAAGGAAACAAAAATACTTAGAAATGTCACATAGAAATAACATTCATCTTTTCACGTCGGTGATAACGAGGATTAACCATAGGGGGGCAGTAGAGGAGCGGCCTTAACATAAGGTCCACAGACTGCCCTGGCAGGTCCGCAGCTGGCCCTCAGGAATTGTAGGCAAAGTCTTGTGATTGTATTTTCCCCCCTAAGAAAAGTTTCCAGAGTATATTTAACATATTTTCAAAGGTGTCTATGACCCAAAACATTTGAAGAACCAAGTGAACAACACATTTTTTTGACCTTTCAGAATTAAAGATTTTTTTACAATAAAGATATCTTCAAAGAAGATATCTTTATTGTAAAGATATCCCCGAAAGGAGTTATTAAATTGACTCTGTGTGGAGGTAGACCCTGACGTGGAGTGTGGCTGAGATATCAAAGCCACAGTATCAATGGGGTAATCAATCAATATTTACTGGGTATATATTATATTTAAACCACTGTCATAAGCCCTGGGGAAAGCAGAGTCCCTGATTTTACAGTAGTAGCAGCCACCTCAGGTCAACTCAAGCTAAGGAATTCAACAACCAATGACACTCTCAGTTCTTCAGTATCATGTAAATTTTATCTTTTTAACTTTAGAGGACATTTATTAAAGCTGGGGAGAGTGAAACAAGAAAGGTCTGGGGAAACGAGCTTAGGCTGGGCTGCTTTGACTAAGAAGTCAGAGAAAAGGGGGCCTTGGGAACAGGTTCAGGGGGTTTGTCTGGGACAAATTGCTGCTGCCCATTGCTGCCCATTGCTGCCCTGGTTGCAAGCCTCTTGAGGGTCCCAACTTAAGAGTTTAGGAGATGCATGCCTGTGGGGGAAGGAGGAGGGGAGGCACGGGGTGCTCCTGGGAGGGAGAGCACGCCTCATGGAAGTTTTAAATGGAGAAATAGTAGGGGAAAATCTTGTGTTTTCTGAAAGCGATAGTACAAAATAGAATAAAAGATAATGCAAAGTCTTGAATGTATTTTCATCACCGCCACTAGTTTGTCAGTGTTGAGACCAACCTTATGTTCACACCAGTTAGGATAGGCAGTTTGGTTCTATTTACTGTCTTGAAACTTATTAAAACAACTAGCCCAACCATTATTTCCATCCACTTAAGTGATCCTTCCAGAAACCCAAAGAAAGAATTGAGATTCTGGCCAAGGAGTGAAACTTCAAACTAGTCATACAACTGCAAGTGGACTGGAGGAAGCACCACCTCAGCTTCTGAGAGCAGGAAACCCTCTGAGCGGCGCCCTCGGCTGCCTCTGCCTTGATAGTGACCCCAAAGCAGTGGGGGGGGGGGGGGGAGAGAGACCAATGAAGCAGTAAGAAATAAGCAAGGAGCAAAGAAGTGATCTGATTTAGTGGGAATTTGTAAATGAGATGTGAGAACAACCTTACAATTCTCTGCCTACCATACGTCAACCAACTGCCTTAGGGAGAAAGCTTAGCTCGATTGGCTCAATGAGAAGAGTGAATCAACCTGGGACATCTCAGAGACATCCTATTGATAGTTTTTGACAAATCTTAACTTACTAATCTTTGCACATTTTCTTTAAAAAATATATCTTTATTGATTTCAGAGAGAGGAAGGGAGAGGGAGAGAGAGATAGAAACATCAATGATGAGAGAGTCTTGATCAGCTGCCTTCTGCACGCCCCCAACTGGGGGTCAAGCCCGCAACCCGGGCATGTGCCCTGACTGGGAATCGAACCCCGATCTCCTGGATCCTAGGTCGATGCTCAGCTGCTGAGCCATGCTGGGCCGGGTATTTGCACATTTTAAATGTGCAAAATTTTAAAAACTGTAATCTTGCTGCATTTGGAGTTTTAAAAGTAAAATGGTAAAAATTCACAACTGAGGTTTTTAAAGAAAGTAAACATTCATAAAAAGAGTTTGCTATTTATTTCAACCCTTTCATTAAAGGCAGTTGAAAATGCAAGAAGAGAGACATGAACAGAATAAGGACTATCTTCACCACCACACACAGTTACATGATGGTCCCACATCCTTCTTTGGTCCAGTGGTTCTCAGCCCTAGCCGCACATTAAAAACATCCAAGGAAGTTAAGAAAAAACAAACCCCAGGCCCCCCTCCCAGGAATTCTATTCTAATTATATGGAGGAGGACCCAGATGTCTGCAGCATTTTTTAACCACCTCCCATACCAAGGTGCGCCTAGGATGTGCAGCTAAGGCTAAGAGTCCTGCATCTGCTTTCAATTCTCTGCCTCTGCCAAAGCAATCACAGAGATCGCCAATGAAAACTCAGACGAAGACAAACGTGAAGAAAAGCTAATCACCAAGTGTTGATTATCAGCACCAACAGGACTCAACAACACAAGATTCAAGCAACAAAACAAATCAGACTACTCCATACATTTATACTCATAAGTTCTTTCTAAAGACAACTACCTAATAGGGTGACCAACTCATCTGGTCTGCATGGGACATTCCCACTTTCAGCACTGGAGGTCTACTGTCCCATGAACCCTCTCTGTCCCAGACAAACGGAGGTGGTCGGTCACCCTAAAAAGCACCCAAGGTTAACACGATGAAGTTAAACCTAGTCTGCTTACTTATTTACATTTCTTAGTTATGACATTGACTAACTAGGTTTCTAGTTAGTTTAATAAATTCTACAAAATCTGCCTATCCTCGGTGATAATCCCACCTAGGTAATTTACCAAAAGATCCACATGATAAACTCCTGCTTAAATTTACTTCCATATCCACAGAGGAAGGTTAAAATTAGTGGGCAAGAGTGTGAGAAGGAACGGGATTTGCATAGTTTGAAAGCGAATATTAACTACAAAGGGATAGATAGGGACTTTCCAGTGGAAAAACTAGCAGACACTACCTTAGCTAAATCCACATCAGCGTCAACAGCAGTAAGACATACAAACATCATTAACCACTTGATCTGATGCACTGAGAAGGACATGTCATTTCTGTGTGGTGTTCTTGCCAAAGTGCATAATCTCATTCCACCTGTGTGAACACATTGGACAAACCCAATTTGAGGGACACTCTACAAAAGGTCAGTACTCTTCAAAAGTGTCAAGGCCATGAAAGATGAAGAACTCTCACACATTGGAGGAGACCAAGAGCTATAACAACTAAATCAATTTGGGATACTGAAACAGAAAACAGGTATTTTTGGAAAAACTGGTAAAATTTGCATAAGGTCTATTGTTTCATTGATAGCATTATACCGATGTTAATTCCCTAGTTTTGGTAACTGTGCTATAGTATGCAGGTTGTTAACATTTAGGGAAGCCAGATGAGGAGTATATGTAAACTATGTACTGTTTTTGCAAGTTTTCTGTTAAGTCTAAAATCAGGTCAAAATAAATAAACTCTACAGTTTAATAAATTACAATTTAATATGATTTTGGGACCTGCCACCATCCTAGATAGTTTGGGGGCTGTAGCTGTACTATTTGCATTACTTTTATTTTTCTTAGCTTCCAAAATCAACATGAAATATTAATCATCAACTATAAATTCTAGAAATATCTTTAACCAAGGAAATATACATATCATAGTTTAAAACACAATATACACAATTGATTCCACATAGGGAGAAGTCCAGGAATCTTTAGCCCTGACTGTCACACACTGGTGGTGTGACCTTGTATTGGGAGAAAGTTACATGTATATCCTGGGTCTGGGTAAAATCATCTGTAATTGAGAGAGTGAAACAAAGTATGGTCCTGTCTATCTCCAAAATTCCATGAATTTTTTATATAATCTGTTCTTACTTTCAGCAGGATGAAAATAAGAAGTAAAAGATTAATAGCATTTAATTAAAAATTTTGCAGGCCAAGGACAATAAGAGGCAATTTGATTGGCAATAGTAATAAATATGGGAAAAATACATACACAACTTCACTAAGAAAATGTAAATTTAAATGATATACCAGTTTTCTTTTTTTATTAATCCTCACTGAGGACATGCTTAGAGAGAGGAAAGCGGGGGGGGGGGGGGGGGAGAGAAAGAGGGAGAGAGAGAGAGAGAGAGAGAGAGAAACATTGATTTAAGACGGAAACATTTTTAGATTGCCTTCCATACATGCCCCGACAGGGGATCAAACCCACAACCCAGGTATGTGCCCTGACAGGGAATCAAACCAGCAACTTTTTGGTGTACAGGACGATGCCCAACCAACTGGCCCACTCCAGCAGCTAGGCTACCAGTTTTCAATTATCAATGTTTAATGCTAATACCCAATATTAAAAAGAATACAGCGAAACTGACACACTCCTATTCTCTTAGTAGCATAAATCCATAAAGTCTTTCTAAAGGACATCTTGGTAATAATGCATTAGAAGCCACCAGAACATGCCTACCCTTTGATCTAAGTAATTCCATTTATTGAAGTTTTTCCTGAGGAAACAACCAAAGATGTACACAAATATTTAGTGCAAAGAAGGTCATCATGGATTATTTATAACAGCAAAATCTAAAAATAATATAAATTCCTAACAATAGGAGAAACTAACACATCCATTAAAATGATGTGGTAAAAAAGATTTAATAAACTGGAGAGATGTCTGTAATAATTTAAGTGAAGGTTGTAAAGTAGTATTAATCATATAATCTCATATGTAGAGGTAATAGACACATATGAAAAGGGACGGAAAGTTATGTAGAAAATGTTAATAGAGTATCTTGAGTGAAAAGCTTATCAATAATTATTTCTTTTTTGCTTGTTATTTCTAAATTTTCTAAATGAACCTATTACTTTTATAATAAAAAGAAACAATAAAAATCTAAATCATGCTTTCATGCTCAATGAATTAAAAAATATTTCATGATATAGTAAGTGAAAACAAGAGGATATAAAACTATATAGATGACCTGGCCCCACTTTTGTGGGAGGGAGGAGATAAGAGATGAAGGAAGAGAGGAAGGGAAGATGGGAGGGAGGGATGGAGGGACAGAGGGGAAAGAAAGCAAGTTTCAGGAAATTTAACACGGTGTTTAGTTCTAGAGGGTAAAATTGAGTGGTTTTATCTTGTTCTTTAAGCTTTCCTAAATTTTCAGAGTATTTTTATAATGAACATGTATTGCTTTATAAGGAAAAAAAGGCTATTTCAGTAAATGTAACTGCCACTTTTGGGGGAATTTTTTTACCCAACAAATTGGTAAATCATACCCTAGTTATTAGCAAAAATCCCTAGCCTCAGCAGTAAGGTGGTATTTCCCAGTTTAGGTAGCAGGGGGGAAATGAGTATCTTTATGAGGTTAACTGCTTTGGTTTCAAAGTAAAACTAAAAAGATATTTGGTGATGTTATTAAGTATATCCATGTCTTCTCTTTTCGGAATCATGATGCCATCCTTGTGTTTTGAGGACTAAAGGACATACAGAGCTGAACAAAAGTTAAATACTGTGTAGCTTTAATGTTGTATGAGTGCCCTCCTTCACATGGGAGCACAAGCGGTCACAGGTTCCCTAAAACCTACTTCTAGAAGCATGGACCACGAGCGAGGCTGTGGCCCTCACTGTACGTGGGCAGTCCTCCCCTTGATAAGAAATTTTACAGCCTGGCAACACCCTGGCTAGCTTCACCCCGGGAAAAGCTGAGGCCCCTGGGAAGATGGTTGCGTCCACTTCCACCTCACAGCAGCTTTCACTAGGGGGCAGGCTGGTTCACGGGTCCCCAAAGCCTGACTGGTGTGTGCAGGAGCCAAGGGGGTCTGCGACTTAAGTCTCCAAGCTTCAAGAGGCATGCTGTCCCCACCCAGTTAACAAGCTGTAAAGGCAATATTAGTCTGAATGGAAATGCTTCATTTAAATCACACACAAAAAATTACCTTTTCTTTCAAAGCTTTCCTCTCTGACAAAGCAAACAAGAGCCAGGAACTTTGTCACCTCTTTTAAATAAAGAACTGTGGTATTATTCAGCTTTATAATGGCTGTTGATTCCTTGTCATAAGGGGTTCCTGCTCCATCTTCTTTGAGACTAAATGGGGACAGAAACCAAAATATATTTGACCGTTGAGAAAGAACTACATATTGTAACCTGGCAATAAAGACCAGCTTTAACACAGAATGATGATGACATGTAGTTTACACTTACAGTGCCTTTCAGCTAAAGATCTCAGAAACACACAATCACAAGAATACACAGTGTATGACAAGTCACTTTCCTACTGACACAATGAGTGGTTGTTGTGGCAGCTGGGCAACTCTCCAGGCACCTGAGGAACACAGGTGAGGGATGGGGGTTAGCTCTTGTCCCCTCCATGGCCCACGAGGGCTTCTCGTTTTCTCATGATGGAATAACATGGCCAAAGGCATGGCTGTCAAAGGCATGGTCTGATGAAAGACCAAGAAGGACTGAAGAACTCTTCCAAATTAAAGAAGCCTAAAGACACGTGACAGCCAATGCTGAACTAGATTTTGGAATAGGGAGTGAGGGGTGATATAAAAGATAGAAGTGGGACCACTGGTAAAATTTGAATACGGACTATATTAGATAATAGAGTAATGTTGCCATGCTAAATGTGCTTACTTAGATAATTAAACTGTAATCCTGCAAAAGAATATCCTTGTTCTTTTTTTTTTTTTTTAAGATTTTAAAAATTGATTTTTAGAGACAGAGGGAGGGAGAGGAAGAGAGAGAGAAACACTGATGTGAGAGTAAAACATCGATTGGCCCCTACCGGGGCTCAAGGCCGCAACCCTGGCATATGCCCTGACTGGGAATCAAACCAGCAACCCCTTGGTGCATGGGAACGCACCCAATCTACTGAACCACACGGGCCAGGGCAGAATGTCCTTGTTCCAAAGAGAGATGCTCAAGTACCAAGGATCAAAGAATCATGATGTCTGCAACTTACTCCCAAATGGTTCAGCACAAACAAACAATATGGAATAGAAGGAGAGAGATAGCAAATATGGCAAATTGATAAAAATTGGTGAATCCCAATGAAAGGTATATAGGAATTTATTATACTATCCTTGCACATTTTCTGTAGATTTGAAATCTTTTTAAAATAAAAAGTTAAATAGATTGGTTTATATTTTTTCTTTAAAAAAATTTTAATTGAATTTATTGGGGTGACATTGGTTAATAAAATTATATAGATTTCAGGTGTACAGTTCTGTAATTCATCATCTGTACATTGTACTGTGTGTTCACCACCCCAAGTCAAGTCTCTTTCCATCACCATTTATCCCCCTTATACCCTCTGGTACCTCCCCCGCCCTTCTGGTTTTCACCACGCTGTTGTCTAGTCTATCGTTTTTGTTGTTGTTGCTTAATCCCTTCACCTTTTTCCCCCAGCCCCGCAAACCCCCTCCCCTCTGACAGCTGTCACTCTATTCTCTGTATCTATAAGTCTGTTTCCATTTTGTTTGTTAGTTTATTCTGTTCATCAGATTCCATATTGAGTGAAGTCATATGGTACTTGTCATTCTCTGACCTGCTTATTCCACTTGGCCGCAGACACGGATGACATGGGTTTGAATCCCAGCTTACCTACTTACTATGTGAACTTGGGCAAGTTGAGTAACTTCTTTGAGTCTCAGTTTCCTCATCTGTATACTAATAGTAACTACTTCAAAGTTTCCTAATGTGTAATGAAATAATACACATATAGCACTGAGCACAGTGCTGAAACCATGTAAAATGCATAATGAATGTTAGTTTTTTATAAAAGGATGCAGCTGACTATAACCTACCAGAAGAGTAAAGAAAAATTTTAAGAAGTGTTAGATCTGAGATATTAATGATGCTTTAACAGAGTTCTAAATTTCCTTTGTACTATTTTTAGTTACTGTTTTTCCAGATTGAATTTCTCTTGCTTATAAACTGATGTTCTGAGAATAAACTGAAACATTTACAAGTTGTAAAATTTACAATTTTTTTCAATGAAGAAAACGACATTTAAAATTTTCAAGTAAATATATAATGCTATACTATATAAACACTAAATATTGTTTTTATTACACAAGAAAATTCTTTAAGTAATAACGTTGACTGAAAAAAGTAGGATGTAATATTAAATAAACAAAGTGATCACATTATCCTAAAAATTAAACAGACATGTGAATAAAATATATAAAAATGTTAGTGATTGTTTCTAGGTGATGAGATTATGGGTTTTAAAATTTTATTCTTTATACTTTGACATATTTTCTGCAATGAGCATGGATTACATTCATAATTAGAAGTAAACATTAAACAAATTGGAAAAACAAAAAAAGACCCCCAAAATTACAAATAGAAATTGGTGAGGTTTTATGACCGCAAGGACTATTTTCTACTACTTCTATTTCCATCTACAAGGCCATAAAAACACACGAGGATGGAAGGTATTTTAAAATGTGCATGTGCTAGAGCTGCCCAGCCTTAGCAGAAGCTCAGCTGAGATTCCTGAGCAGACGGACTGAGGACCCAGGTCATCTGCTTCTAAACCCTGCTGTTCTCCAGGGAGCAGCTGGGAACTGGCAGCGAGCCTGCTTCCTAGGCTGCCCCACACATCGCCAGCCCTCCCCCCGTTAACTGGCTGGCTCCTTGCCAGTGCAGCAAACAGTGTGAGGAAAACCCAAGGGCCACTTGTGACCTAGACTGGTTCTCACTGAACCCGGCAGGTTCTCAGGAGCACTGCACTCTGCCACAGAAAAACAAAGCGACGGCAGGGCCCAGCTCTCTCCTCCTCCCAACCCCTTCCTACCCATGTTTGTTTTAGCTGGGTCAAAGTAACTCTGATAAACATCATTTACATGAACAACTTACCACTTACGTCTAATTACCATATGGCACAATAATGCTTATGCATATCGTTAAACATGTGCCAGATTAATTGTGTTCGTTGTATTTGATTACCACAGCAATCTAGACTGTAATCAGGGTACATTCAGCTTCCATGGCTATTTCAAGGTCATTCACTTACAGTTTAAAAAGAACAATACTGTAGGGCAATACTCTTAGAAAATAAAGTCTATTTCTAAAGCCGGGTGGCAGTGGTTAGTAATAATAAATGATAATAGTGACAACAATAGTAACAGCAATAGCAGCTACATTTATCCAGGGTTTACCAGGTGAAACCTAATATTTCTTCCTCACTAGAGTTCTGTGAAGTTTCACTTTCCCTTTTTCATAACAAAAGGGACTGTGTTTGCATGTGTGTGTACAACAGAGTTCACAAAGAGAAGCTGAAGTGAGTTGGCAAAGGATTTTCAGACAGTGGAAGAGAAAAATGGTGAGACTGAGACGGTCACCAAAGAGGAGGCTCTATACAGCAGGTCACAGTGAGTAAAGAAGAAGATGAACAAAGCAAAGTCACCAGTGAGTTGGCGAGGACATAAGTCCAACATAAACAGCAGCAACAACTTGACGTCTTGATAAGACAGACAAACGAGTTCACACCATTCACCCTGTATGAAACCCATCCAGCAAATTTATAATTACATGGAATTGTTTCTATGTCTGGTAACACAATCAACTTTCCCCACTCCTTGTTTATTTTATATGATTTTAAGTGTACAAAAAGTACTGTTTCCTAAGAATATAAGACCATAATGATAAACAGGTAATGTTGTTTGCTTAGTTTTAAAATTCTCTGCTGCCCACAATAAAAGATAATGAAAAAGAATATTATTGAAGGGATCATTTCGTAAGTTATATAAATGTCTAGCCACTATGCTGTACACCTGAAACTAATATAATATTGAATATCAACTGTAACTGAATAATCATAAAAATAAATAAAAATAAAAGTATATTTTTAAAAATCAACCCAATAGTTATCTCCTATAACAAAGAAGATAATAAAACTGTTGTTAATATGACATATTTATTTAGAGTTCAAGGATCCTCTTAGTCTCTCCCAAGTGTATACAAGACATTATGATATGACAGATTTTCAGTAGAGAAACCCCAAGAATCAGTTAGGCTTAAGTTCAAATTCTAGTTCCATCCGTTACTGACAATACGAGCAAAGATTAGAAACTTAACCGTGTGAACCTCAGTGTTCCCATCTTTGAAGTGGGGATGGTAATTCTTGCCTCATGGAATAGAGGAGAATTAAATGATATAATGTATTCAATGATATTGTTAGCATAATGCCAGGAATTTACTCATTATTATTATTATTATTATTATTGCATGCTAAATGGTATATTTATTTACAGATCCCAGTCTTTTAAAACAAAAGTATTAAAATCAAATAAGTAAATGCAAAATATCTTAAAGGTTATGAAAGAGAAGTATGGCTTGATTGTAGCCTTTAAGAATGTTTTACTTACCCATAAATACAAGAGATGTCAATAACCACATCGATCATATCACAGCACAGCTCATAGGTTTGCATATCTACTGGGGTACTATCAGTTGCAATATAAATTTTACTGACCACATCAAATAGAAATGCCTTTTCAATTCCAGAATTCTGAAACAAAGAGAAGTTGCTGACTTAAAGCAACAGCTAATTTCAGACCGGGTCATGGTGACATAAAATGATACGCCATCCTCTATGTAAAAAATGAATGAGCAAAAATTAAGTTACTACAACTTTAGGTTGTTACATGTTATTACAATTTAAACCTCATTGTCATATACTTCTTTATAATGGACTTGCATAAGAAATGAAAAGTGGAATTAATTATCACAAATTATTTACTGTAGGTCAACAGATTGAATGGTGGCCATGTAAAAACACTAATTTTACTAATTTTAAATTAAAAAATAAATTTAAGAAATCTAAACAAGCAAATTCCAAAATTGTGCAGTGAGAATTCAGGTGATTATAACCAACAGGTCTGCCTCAATTCTACTCTGCAAAGCTGGACGAGAGCTGGTAGTTTACAGGACTCATTCAGCCAGCACATCATTCAGTGTTAACAGCATATACCTTATCTCCAAACCAACTTTTATGCTCCCTACCTCTGGTAGAGCTCTATTAACATTGAACGATTGCCTACAATTTGAATACACACTCCAGTTATACCAGTGAAGTACAGGCATCCGTTTTTGGAGTTAAATTTTAAAGGACCTAAAAAAACCTGTAAGAGCGAACTCCAAAAGTAATACTTTGGCGACCTTGAAATGCTGTAAGAGTAAGCAGAAACAAGGTCGTTTTCACTCTTGCAATGTTATTTGTAAATTCTGCAAATGACGCTAACAGGATGATATTATTTATTTACTTACTGAGATAAAGATGTTTAGCAAATTCTCCAGGGTGGGGAGTTGTGGAATTAGTTTCTGAACCACTTTGCTAAAAGCTTCAAATATTGAATGATCATATATGCTTGTCAGATAAAAGCTGAAAGAGGAAACAATATTTTATCACGTTTTCCCCTTAACTGAGGAACAGATTGCTTAGGCTCTATCGTAACACCAGTACCCTGCTTTCTGTATCTACACTCCGTGCACACACATCGGAATTCAAAACAGCCTTGGTAAAAACTGAACTTGTCTTACCAGGCTGTCCCTCCCCACCACCCAAAAACCAACAACTGTGCCCATGCTCATTTGCTGACTGGCTGGGCTGGAAAGCTTAGAAATGCAGTGTAGTGCTCACTTCAGTGGCACATATATTAAAACTGGAATGATACAGAGAAGATCAGCATGCCCCTGAGCAAGGATGACATGCAAATTTGTGAAGTGTTCCATATTTTTTAAAAATGTATCACGTGTCCATACCAGGTTCCTTACATTCTGCAAGAGACTGCACAGATCACCTACACAAGCCTCATAGCCTATTAACAATTACATTATTCATATTGAAGCATCTAAGTTTTTCATTTTCCAATTTGTAAAATCAATGATACATGCCACAAAAAATGACAAGAGAAGTGGTTTTCCTCCGTATTTCTATTTGAATTAACTTCAGAGTTAGATACTGTCATATGTATCAAGAACCGTAAACGTCACCAATTAACCTCCTGGATTATGCTCATGAGTTTTCTGTTATGTGTTTTTCAAATGGGAGAAGCACTTGAGCTTTGACCATTTGTTTAAAATAAAATTTTTTTTAAACCCCACTGCTTTTCCCAAAGATTAGAATTAGCACATGGAAAGCTTGCTTTACCCCAAATACCATTCCAATGTCTCCAGTACAGAATGGGGCAAACAGGTAAATTACTGCCCGTGCCAAACCACTTGTGGTGACTTTGGACCCCAAATCTGCTTCTTTCCATCCCTGAGGGGCTTCTGTTCTCACCTGAGGTGAATTTTTTCTAATCCAGCATCTGCGAGGTCGTCGTTTGCCCGCTGGTGAATATCTCTTTGGGTTTCAATTTTGTGGTCATCGGACAGACCATCCACTTTATGGATAAACACCTCGAAATTGATGTCAGTGTTCACTTTGTAGGCCCTGGTCACTGTGAGGTGCAGCCTGGCCAGGGCTTCCATGTAATCATCCTGGGAACAAAGGCACAGTCCCGTCAGGCGAGGAGGCTTTGCTCTTTAAACTCTGCTACGCTGCCTTTCACATACACTCCCCCCCGTCCCGAGCTTTACTGAGGGATGCTTGACAAATAAACATTGCATATATTTAAAGTGTACAATGTGATGTTTTGATACATGTACATGTTGTGAAATGATCCCCCTAATCAAACTAACCAACCTTTCCAGCACCTTGCCTAACAGTTAACCATTTTTTTCCTTTCCACGTTCATTCTTAACTTGGAAACCATCTGGGTACAGTCTCCAAAAATATTTTGCAAAAGCCCAATAAAAGCTGGTTTCATAGAATTCAAGATAGAAAACGTTAAGTTTTGTTAACAAAGAGATGAAAAAGAAAGGCCAGAAAAACACAGCTGTAGGCCGTTACGACTAGCTTGGTGACAGTCATAAATATAAGAGTTGCAATTTTGTGAATCAAAAATTCACAAAGGTCACTGAGGACCTCCCTTGGAATACAATTCCTCCCAGATTTTTGAGCCTTTTGGTAAACTGTGATGAACAGATAGAGATGAGAGCATGATATGGGTCACTGGGAGGACGGAGAAGAAGTCAGAAAGAAAAAACTCTAAGAACCACTGGTCTAGAGCAGCCAAATTGGCCGATGCCTGTTGTTTGTAAGTAAAGGTTTATTGGAACACAGCCACACTCATTTGTTTATATAGCGTCTACAGCTGCTTTCCTTTTTTAATCTTCACCCAAGGATATTTTTTCATTGCTTTCCAGAGAGAGAGAGAAAAAGAAACATCGATGTGAGAGAGACACATCAATTGGTTGCCTCTCACATGCGCTGACCAGGGCCAGGATCGAGCCTGCAGCCGAGGTACATGCCCTCAGCTGGAATCGAACCCAGGGCCCTTCAGTCCACGGGCCAGCTCTCTAACCACTGAGCAAAACCAGCTAGAGCTATGGCTGTTTTCTTGCTACAATGGCAACTGAATAGTTCTCCTCTGTGGAAACACCTCAGATATGGTACAACCTGCAAAGCCTAAAATATTTACCATCTGAATGAGAAAAAGATTGCTGACCCATGGTCTACAATAATTGCCCCAAATAACACAATACAACTTTTTGTCTCCTTCCTACAGGTGACACCTATATAATAATATAATGAACACCTGTATATGTATCTCTTTGCTTAAGAAATCAAACATTAGACACTGAAGCCCTGTGTGTTCTCCCCCTCCTCCCAGCCCACCCCATCACTCTACCCCCACCCTCCAAAGCTAGCACTAACCCAAGTTCAGTGTTTATTCTCACTCATCTCTTTATACATCACTGCATACATATCTATACCTAAACAACATACAGAATTCATTTACATTGTTCTAAAATTTACAAAAATATCAAGTTACATGTATGTTTTGCCTTTCACCCAACATTATTTCAGTGCCTAACTCTAGTGTATAGCTCCTTTTAACAGCTCTATAAAGTTTCATTGTATGGATGATCTTTAATTTATCATGGTTGATGAAGTAGTGTGTAGCTTCAATTACAAATGACATTAAAAAGAAGAAAATACTTGGTTTATTAGAGCAGAGGGATTGTGGATGATTCTTCTTACCGTGTTTGTTATTATCTTCTATGACAAATAAAAATAAAGAAAAAATATATTGCCTAGTTTCAATCCAAAATTAGATCTAGGAATTATAGATGTGTGTGTCCCAAGACACAGGCGGAATGGCTTCGGGGGGCTGAGGGGGGGCCCTGGAGATGCAGTGCATCTGTGGGCTCTGCTGGGGGGCTGGGGGGATCACACATTTAGGTCATAGAAAAGGATTCTCAATTCTTTCATTCTCTTTTATTTTACAACACTCTGTGAGGACACATTTTCTCCCTGGTGATACATTTATCTAGCAATCCTCTGATTGTGAGGAATTCATAAGCAAAAAGTAAAAATATGAGGTGTCCAACCCACAGAGCACTGCTTAGAAATAAAGAAAATTATGTTCAAGTGCTGCCTAGATACTTCCCTAATGTGTGCTCTTCTTTTTAGTGCTTGTAATCACATCCTGCAAACATTCCCACATATAAGATTTTCACAGCCTGCTTCCAATAGAAAAGTATATTAGACAGACTCTGAACCTGCTTATTTAATTACTGTATATATTTTTACTAAATGACAGTTCTCAACAATGTTTTTCCTACCCTTTTTTAAACAGATAACTTAAAAGGATGAATTTTGCAAGCATTCATATATTTTTCTCTACCTTACAGCTAAAAAATAAATCAACAAAAAAACAAGAAACAAAATAAAACAAAAATCACATTTAACAACCAAAATTGAAGGTCCACTTTTATGTTCAGGTAGAATTAAAACCAAATTATGGTTTCAATTTAAAAATAGCTAAGTGTACCCATTTTGGCCTCATTATAGCCATTGCACAAACACCTGAGATGGATGTGCTTTGGAAATCTGAAATCCATAAATGCAAGTTGCTAGGTAAGCACAACATGGTACTGAAGTAAGTATTTACTTACTAAGCCACTGTCTTGAAATGATGAGTCATCTGGTTGGAATGTACTCATTCAGGGGCTGCCACTACCTAGTTCACTAACTACAGAAACAGTAGCCATGTGACAGGAGAAAATGGAGCTTAGAAGAGACAGATGCGAATGACATCCCTGGAGCCTCATCTCCCATGCAGCAGCGTGGACACACTCTGGCTGCTCTTCTCCAGCTCCAGAGTCCCTAATTTATGGTGCTGGCAGACCTGAGGCAGGAAGGCAGGGGATACTGCCAAAGCCACAGATGGGCCAGAAAACAGGTCAGTACAAGTGGGACAGCCAGGAAAGCGGCGACTGACAGCAGGCCCTGGACCTGACGCAGGTGTCTATAAGCATGCACTTCTGGTGGGTCCAAGAGAGGAGAGGCACTGCTGCTCTTAGATCAGGCACTGAAATTCGAAGTCTCCCCCTCTATACCCCTCCACAAAAGGAAGAACTTTTCTAACCACATGGCCAAGCTCCCATAGCTACACTACAAGGTGCAGTCGCCGGAAACGAAAAGGCTTTAGTTGAAATTTTCATTATTCTATGAAACACCTAGCTCCGTGAATGCTCTCTAGCATGAGCAGTCTTCTCGGAGAACGGTTTTCCCCGTGGGGGCTCAGACCCATTGTGACTAACACGTCACATCCCTTCCCCGCTCACTATACTGGTGCTTCTGCAACGGCAGGGGGTGCTCGGCCCACGTGTCTCCCTGCAGGGCCACAGTTTCAGAAAAATGTCTCGACCGGAATTTAGAGTTGGTTTAGTGCATTCGGCAGGACTTACTGCCTTTTATTCCCCCACAGCTGCAGAAGAGAGCCCTTGGGAGGGACGTCAGGCTGGGCCAGACATCACGGACACTTTCGAAGACACGTGGACACGGAAACTTTGAAGGGTTTCAAGGTCCCAACCTTGCTGCCTGTACTTTCTTATACCGACCCGCCTCAGATGCAACGGTGGTCCCGCTGCTTCCCTTCCCCACCTCCTCTTAACACTGGCCCTGCTCCCACTTAACAGGAGAAGGGCTCAGGGTATAAAATCCCAGAGTGCCAAGGAGACAATTCAGAAGACTAGTTGGAATAACTGATAAAGCGAATGACTCTACACCTGGGTACTAAGTCAAAGGGCTCCCAATTCTTTGCTCTCAGCAAAGTTGAGGAAGACCAAATCCGCATGTCTGTTTGTAAACTACTAAAAATAATTTTTTTTGTGATAGAAAACTTGGCAATTTAGGGGATATAACTTAGAAGGAGTGTAAATAATTGAGTGGATGCTATCCCAAAACTCACCCTATATCTGCCTACTTATTTATGTGAATGAGGTTTCTCAGTGCTTACATCTATACATATATAAAACAAAAGTAGAATTGACGCCAAATCCTGTCTTATTCGTGCCTGGATAAGAATCTGCTGAGAGCATCAGCGGGGGGACATGTATTTGCTGTCTTTGGCCTGTATTAGTGCATTAGTCCCCTCCATCTGTGAAAGTTCCCAGATTTGTGATTTCTGAGACGTACACAGCTCCCTGCTCTCATCACTGGTTGGTCAGGGGTGCATGAAGGGAGACTTCCTTGCAAACCCTGAGAGCCCCAACTGAGAAATGTTTGTTTGGTGGAGAAGTGTATTTATTCTAAAAACCAAACCCCAAACGGAGACCATCACAAAGGAAATTGTTTGAACCCAGGGGAACGACTACCTTTGTCGGGGAGAGGGGCCTGCTGTCGCACTGTACCCAAGACTGGGCTTTACCTGGGAGTCTATGACAAATATCAGCGCTCCTGTTCCCCGGAAGATCATCTCATAGTCAAATGTAGGGTCAAAAAAGTCAATCTGTCCTGGGAAGTCCCAAATCTGAAAATTCACAAAGGAGCTGTTGGAAACGTCTTCCCGGCAGATCTTGTTCGTGCTCTCCAAGAACAGTGTCTCGCTGGGAGACATTTTGTGAAAGACAACCTTCTGGATGGACGACTTGCCGCTTCTCCTCAGGCCCATGAGCAGGATCCTCGGCTTCGCCTCGGTGCTGAAGGGGTCACTGAAGGCCAGGGCTGTAGAAAACCACAGAACAAAAACGAGGGGGAGATGCTTTCACAGCGGTTAACTCAAGGAGTTTCACTTCCACCTCAGATGTGATTTATTTATTTTCAATTTTTTTTTTACCATCTAAGCCATTTCTTTTTTTTTAATTTTATTATTATTTTATTATTACTATTATTTTATTTTTGTTTCAAATATTACAGATGTCCCTTTTTCTCCCCAATGACCCATTCCACCCCGTCCCATCCCCCTCCCCAGTCCCTCTCCACATCATTGTCCGTGTCCTTGGGTTGAGCATATACGCGTAAAAATTCTTTGGTTACTCTCCCTCCCTCCACCCATCCGCCCTCCTCCGTCCCTCTGACATTCGTCAGTCTGATCCATGCTTCCATATCATTGAATCTATTCTGTTCATCAGTTTATTAAGTTCTTTAGATTCCGCATATAAGCGAGATCATGTGATGTTTGTCTTTCTCTGCCTGGCTTATTTCGTTTAGCATAATATTCTCCAGGTCTCAGATGTGACTTATGATTCACAGACAAGTTGACTTTTCCAAATATGGAGAGTGCTAGCTACATCACCCCGCTCACTGAGGGACCAGCCTTTAGTGAGCACAAAACACCGAAAAAATACTGTTTCACTACCTCTCATACCATCCCAGGGGGGCAGAGGACCTGTACAATTCCACATTACAAGCTGGGAATCTAGAGGGTGAAGAGAAGACGTTTCCTGGAGCTGACAGTCCAGGAAAAGAACCCGGGGTGAGTGTTCCAGAACAATGTCCTTTGCCTGGATCATCAGGGTCTCTATGCACTGAAGAGATGCTTGTTCATTTACCCTCCCTCAGTTCCCCTCTTCTGGCCAGTGCTCTCATATGCCAGAAAATGCTGGAAAATGGGCATGTTCTAGATGCCTCAGATTCAGACTGTGTTAGAAAGTGGATGTCAACTTTGTGAGAGGCACAGCTCACCCAAGCCCACCTGGCTCTAAGCCTGAACTGACCATTTAAATTAAAATTCACTAAAATCAATAATCCAGAACCACTATGCCATACAGCTCAAATTAATACAAAGTAATATTGAATTATAAACTGTAATTGAAAATATAAAAATTTTAACATCCCCTCCCCCCCAAAATCCAGCTCCTCCTTATATGAAGTTCCTAGAGTAGTCAGGTTCATAGACACAGAAAGTTGAATTGTAGTTTCCAGAGGCCAGTGGGATGAAGAGTTAGTGTTTAATGAGTAGAGTGTCAGTTGGGGAAAATGAAAAAGTTCTGGAGATGGATGGTGGTGATGGTTTTACATTATGTGTGCACTTGACATCACTAAACTGTATACTTAAGAATGGTTAGCCCTAGCCCAGCTGGGCGTGGCTCAGCGGTTGAGCATCAACTTAAGATCCAGGAGATCGTAGTTCAATTCCCGGTCAGGGCACATGCCCGGGTTGCGGGCTCGATCCCCAGTCGGGGGCATGCAGGAGGCCGCTGATCAGTGACTCTCTCATCATTGATGTTTCTCTCTCTCTACCTCTCCCTTTCTTTCTCTGAAATCAATAAAGATATATTTTTTAAAAAAAGGAAAAAAAAAAGGTTAGCCCGGCAGAGTGGCTTGGTTAGGCATCGTCCTGTGCACTGAAGGGTTTTCAGTTCGATTCCAGTCAGGGCACACACCTGAGTTGCAGATTCAACCCCCGGTCAGGGCGCACGAGGAAGGCAATTGATCAATGTTTCTCTCTCATGTCGATGTTTCTCTCTTTCTCTCTCCCTTCCTCTCTCTAAGCATGTCCTTGGGTGAGGATTTAAAAAAAAACACAACAGGTTAAAATGGTAAATTTTATGTTATGTATGTTCTACCACAATAAAAAATTCAGTTCCACACTTGCACAAGTCATGCTTCAGGTATTCAATAGCCACATAGGGCAAGAGTGCAGACATAGAACATTGTCATCATCACAGAAAGTTATACAGATCAGCATTACTCTAGTCCCTGGTAACAAAAATTCAATCCTAAAATAATTTGCTAAGGGTCTTAGAGGAATTAGGCATCACTGGATAAAAGTAGGAATTGGTATAAAAGCTCAAAACCCTGTTGGGATCTCTCTTTCCTTTGTTCTTAAAACATATGTTAGTTCCACAATGTTCTTCAGTCCTAAACGACCACTCAATTTCTGAGAAGCATTCCTATTTGACCAAAAGTGTGTACATTTCACAGAAGCAAAGGACGTATTACCTAGTGGTTAAATGCTAGGGCCTGAAGTCAAGACCTGGTGTTTGAGCTATGAGACCTTGAACAAGATACTTAGCTTTTCAGAGTCCATTTCAAAATCCATAAAATGGAGTTGACATTGACAATAAAAATCTCATAGGGCTGTTATGATAATTAAATGATTATAATAACAGGTCCTAAAATGATTATTAAAAATAAGACCCATTTGGCAAATGGTGCTGGGACAAACTAGATATCCAAAAACAAAAGAATAAAGTTGGGCACTTATCCTACACCATATACAAAAATTAACTCAGAATGGATGAAACATCTAAATTTATGAGGTAAGATTACAAAACTCTTAAAAGGAAACATAGGTATAAATCGTGATGACCTTAGATTAGGCAGTATTTTCTTAGTTAGGACACCAAAAGCACAAGTAACCACAGAAAAAGTAAACTGGACCTCATCAAAATGAAAAACTGGTTCTTCAAAGGACACTATCCAGAAAGTGAAGACAACCCACAGAACAGGAGAAAACATTTGCAAATCATATATGTGATGAGGGTCTAGTATCCAGAGTATAAGAAGAATTCTTACAATTCAAGAATAAAAAGACAACCCAATAAAATATAAAAAATCTAAATAGACATTTCTCCAAAGATAGACACATGGCCAATAAGCACATGAAAAGATGTTTTACATCATTAGCTATCAGAAAAATACTAATCAAAAGCACTATGGAATGCCACTTTATATCCACGAGGATGGATACAATCCAAAAGACAGATAATGACAAGTGTTGGTGAGGATGTGGATAATCTGGAACCCTCATACACTGCTGGTGAGAATGTAAAATGGTGTGCTTTGAAAAAAAAAAAAAAAAAAAGTTTGGCAGTTCCTCAAAAGGTTAAACATTGAGTCACCATATGACCCAGAAATCCAAAGGAATATCTTCAAAGGTATGAAAACATACATCCAAGCAAAAACCTGCACATTAGTGTTCACAGTGGTATTATTCATAATAGCCAAAAAGTGGAAACAACCCAATGGCCATCAACTGATGACTGGATTAACAAATATATATCCATACAATGGAATATTCAACCATAAAAAGGAACAAAGTACTGATTTATGCCACAACATAAATAAACACTGAAAGTAAAAGGAACCAGATACGAAAGGTCACATATTATTTGACTCTATTTATAGGAAACGTCCAGAACAGACAAATTCCGAGACAAAAGATACTTTGTGGTTGCCAGGGGCTACAGGGAAGGGAAAATGGGAAGTGACTGTTAATGGGCATGTGGTTTCTTTGGAGTAATAAAAATGTTCTAGAATTAAATAGGAATCATGATTACATACCTTTGTGAATATAGTAAAACCACTTATTTGTATACTTTAAAAGGGCAAATATTATATGTAAAATATATCTCAATTAAGAAAAGGCTTCATGAATGACCGAATAAAATAATAAAAATAAAATAATAAATAAAAGTGAAACTTGGAGAAAGGAAACCAATATTTTAAGAAAAAGGCAGAATATAGGCAAATATGGAGATATAAATACATTAAATTATTTTTCTAAATTTTTGTTTGGTTTCCTTCTGAACTACACTTCTTACGTCTTTCTCAGTCCCTTATTTGAGTCTAAGACTACTCAAATAGAGACTGAAAAGTAATCCTTTATTTCCCTATTTTAACTAACAACTTTTTCCAAAACACACTAATACTTGAAAAATCTTACTTAATTTCATTTACTACATATAATATTTTGATGTTTGAATTTGCAAATACACAAATTTTGAGTAAAACAATAATGAATAAAGTAAGCAGGTACAGATGTACACAAAAACTACTCTATTATAAGCAGCATCTCAGCCTATCACACACTTTTCCAGTTCAGCTTAACCCATTCTAACAAATTGCTGATGATATACCATAGAAGCAATTTGGGATGTAAAATGCCCAAAAGGTAACCAACTTTCTTCATCAGTGATTATATGCTATCCATTCGCAATACTGCCATTACAAGTCAATCTTAGCAAAAGCAGGGCATGAATTACAAAAGAGAACAGGATTTCCAGCCTTTTGGCTCAGTAGTTAAGAGCGCTGGCCCATGGACTGAAGAGTCTTGGGTTCGATTCTGGTCAAGGGCAAGTACCTTCACTGCGGGCTTGATCCCCACCTTGGTCAGGGAGAGTGCATGAAGCAACCAATTGATGTGTCTCTCTCACATCGATGTTTCTCTCTCTCTCTCTCTTCCACTCTCTCTGAAAAGCAATGGGCAAGGATTAAAAAACAACAAAAAACAAAACACAGGATTTCCAGTTTCAAAAGTACCAGACTGATAACATGTCACAGTCTTCACCTCCCCATACTAAATCCCTAAAAATAATAGAGAAGGTATAAACAATTAATAGATGAACAATTAAACATGGATATTTTCAAGCTCAGCTGAACTTGGAAAAAAAAGAAAACTAGAAACTGACAAATCATTAAAAAATTCCCTAGGAAACACAAAGACCAGATTTGAAGAGGGAACTTGCAGCCAATGGAAGGGTTCTGCTGCAGAAGGTAGAACTGGTGGAAGTCAAAACAGGAAGGGCAGGAAGACAACCAACAGAGTCATTATTTGGAGAATCTAAGTGAGAAAAGCAACGAGATCAACTCTGTGCACCACTGTCCATCTGCCAAACACCATCCTACACATACTCTGGAATATCTTCCAGATGGGAGCAGTGACCATAGGAAGCTTGGGTGTGAGAGTGAAGGCAGTGCCCCAGGAGCTAGTGATGCCCCGAAGGAACAGGCAGCAACCACACTACCCTCTCCAAATACTCTGACCTTACGTAACTCTCACTATAATGTGTGTGGAGTTCAAGAGGTGGAAGCAGCAGCATCTTCCCTCCAGACATTTCCTCAAATGCCAACATTTAAGGAAAACCAAGGTTATAGAAGAGAACAGAGACTCAGAAAATAGAAGAATGTACACTTGAAGAAGAAGAGTTCATAATGGAATCAGAGCAAACTTTCAAGATAAGTATAAAATATGCAGAGGTAAAAGAAAATTTCACATTCATGAAACAAGGACAGTTTCCAAATAAGAATAGTCATGAAAAAGGGGTTAGAGGTCTTGGAAGTAAAAATATAATTTTGGGGGTGGGGGGGGAAATAAATGGATTAAAAAAGCAGAATAAACACAGATAAAGAGGGTAATAGTGACCTGGAAAGTCAAATTCTCTCAGAATGCAGTACAAAAGGATAGAGCACTGGAAGATGTGAAATAAAAATTAAAGTGACATCAGAAATAAGAGAAGGCCCACTATGAGCCAAAGAAATTCCAAAAGAAGAAAATACAGAATATATGGGAAAACCATATTTAACTAAATAATAGATAAGCCTTTCCCAAACTAAGATAGGATAAAACTCAAAAGGAACAAAGAGAGAAATTAAAAAACAAAAAACAAGCCCAAATTCTAGGATAATCATAGTAAAACTTCAAAACATCAAGGATAATAAAATCCTTCAGACTATCAGAAGAGGAAAATGATTACCTACAAAGGAATCAGAAAGACATCAGACTTCTTAACAACACAGGATACAAGAAGAGAATGGAATAGAACAGGATCTTTAAAGGACTGAAGGAAAACATCTTTAAACTCAGATTTATATACCCAGTCATACTATTTTTCAACTGTGGGAGTGAAATAAAGACATTTGAGGACTTAGAAACTTTATTGTCCATTTAATCTTTTTGAAAGAATTACTCAAGGATGTACTCCTGAAAGAAAAATACACCAAAATGTAATAAAATATAATAAGCAATGGAAAACAGACATTTTAGTGAAACCTATTAATTTTAAATTATTGATTTTAAATTTTTTAACAGAAACCAGAAACTAAAACTTCAGACAATGCAAGGTAGGGGATAAATGCCCATAGGCTATAGGGAGTAACCCAGTGGATTGCAAGGGCTGTCAATTCAGGTTTCCAGTAGTGCAGGATTTGGATGGGTCTCAGGTGGAGGGGGGGGGGGGTAGGCACTCCAAGAGAGGGGAGCCCAAATGTTAGCAAAGGCACAATGCCTTGCATAGAATAGGAAAATATCTGTGCAATAAAAACTCACAGCAACCATTGCATTAGGCACCGTATATACTGCAGCCCATTTACTCCTTCGAGAATAGATATTATCCACATTTCACAAATGACAGGCTCAGAAAGGTCAAGTAACATTCAGACTGAAGGTTAGGCCATCCAAAGTCTATGCATTCGTTCTCCTTCTGCTGTGCAACACCGCCTCCAATTAAAGAAAGCAAAAGTCCACATTGAATTATGTATAAGCACAAAAATATGTTTAAGTGTTTATAAATGTCTTATTTCTTCCCAATTTATACTGCTGGATGTAGGTGTGGATTTTAACTTATTTTCAGCAGGGTCTGCAAGTTTTTATGCGGCATGATCATCCAAGCTGGTGCCCTGGAGGTTGGATCTCCTCCCCCAGGGAGAGCAGGAAGGTGATGGAGACCTCAGTAATGGGGGGAGGGAGTGCATATGTAATGTTTATCTACAAAGAATGGCTGGGAAGTGAAATATACAGAGCCATAGCGCGCGCGCGCGCGCGCGCGCGCGCGCGCGCGCGCGCGCGCGCACACACACACACACACACACACACACACACAGCTGGAAGTATACCTTTTTCCCAGCAGGGGAAATAGTGGACCATTTTCAAGCAAGCCACCAACTGCACGCAGCCAGGACTAAATCAGCAAGAGTACCATCAGCTCTTGGAAACCCCTCTGATCCACAAAGACACATTTTATCATATTTAGCTGGTGTGTATGGAAATATACTGTGTGCCAGGGATCACACTAGACATTTCTACAAACTTTATCCCCCCCATGAGGAGGTACCAATCTGCTTTACACCTGAGGAATTTGTGGGAAGGAACCTGCCCAAAGTCACAGGGCTGATATGTGGTAGAGTCCTCACCCAGAGCCTTAGCCACCAATCAGATGTCCTTCAACAAAAACTGCAACAAAGAAAAGGGAAAAGACTAGAAAATATCAGAGTACATCATGCATAATAAGAGTAAATACTGTTAGGTTTATTTATACATAGGTGTGTGCTGGTTCACAATATAAGTGTACTTATTGTGGACCACAGTTAAAAATTTTTTGTAGGCCTCTGCTGTTGATCAGGAGAGGTTTCTTGCCTCAGAAAGGAGTGCTGACAAAAATCTCCCCTCTAATCCTCTCCTATGGGGTTTCTCAGAAGGTCTCATTCCACTCTGGGAATGGGAAGCAGGGAGCTGACATCAGGAAAGTAAACAACCCCACTCCTGGCCTCCTGGCCTCCTGGCCTCCTGGGGAGGGCTGGGCTCTCTCCACCAACATTTCCCGGAGCATCACCCACTAGCTCAAGTTGCATAAGAACAATCTGAGAAAGGTGAAAAGTGAAGAGAATGAAGGATGATAGCTACCTTGGAAGGGGCAACAAAAGGGCCAGTACTAAAAAAAAAAGGCAATCAGAAAGGAACTACAGGATTTGTGGACTAGATGGTACCCCACAGAGGGCTCTTTAAAAGTGTCAGCAGAGGCAGGAGTGAGGTGAAATTTACAAGAGGGCAGTTTGTTCTGTTTCATAAAGGTTCTCTGAAAGTCTGCCAAGTGTGCGACAGGGCTGAGCCAGGGGCTGCAGACACAAAGAAAAGATTCATCCTTCAGCGATTAGAGGGGACAAGAAAGACTGACAATTTGCTGCTATCCTAGGTGTTATGGGCTCAGAGAGAGGGTGCCCTGGAGATATGACATCTGAGTCTTAAAGAAGAGGAGGCATGAAAGAGATGAATAAGGGAAAGATAGCGCCATTAAGATATTTTGGCCTTCCTGGAGTTTTGGGAATGTAGTTCAAAGGAAAGAAAAGGCTCCACATTGTCTATTGGTTTCCCATAGCATATAGAATAAAAATCCAAATGCCTTCTGGTCTCAAAGGGCCCTATGTGGGCTACCCCCTCATCCCATGCCTGGTTCACCTTCCCCACTAGTTCCAGATGCTGCAGCCGCCCTGGTCTTCTAGTTCCTCACCTCAGGGTCTGGACTGGCTGCTCCCTCCACCTGGCAGGCTTCCTCCAGCCAGCCCAGCGGCAATTTTATCTTCTCTTTTCTAATCGAGGGCCCCATCACTTCCTAATAACCTTTCTTAGCAGTACTTATCACTATACAAAATTATCTTTTTACTTTATGTCTGTCTTCTTGTTTACTTGTTTACTATCTGTCCTTCTCAAATATACACACACAAAATACAATATAGAGAGGTAACAGGCTAGCTCATGAATGAGATGCTGGGAAGTTTGGATTCTACTCTGAAAGCCATGAGGATATCACTAAGGATTTTAAGGGGAGACTAACATGATCATATTTACATTTAATGTAAGTTCGCTCTGGAAACAGAATCCTTAGGGGGAGTGTCAATGTGTAGACAGGGAAGGAGTTTAGAATAAGTCACTGTGGCATAAAAATTATTTTGAGCTAAAGGCATTTGAGTTCCTGACCCTTTATTTGCCTACAGCAGAGCCTCCCAAAAGAGCTCAATTATCATAAATCTCCCCAGGAGCAACTCTAATCTCCTGTTAGAAGATTAGAGACTGAGACTGACCCCAGAAGACAAATTGGCCCCACACCCAAACAGACATTGTCCCAAAACTACGGTATCTCCCAACTATTCATTCTTCTATGGGCCCATTTACTTTTTCTGAAGTCATTTGTTTTTCCATAAATGCCCTTTCACCAAACCCTTCTAATGAGTCATTTTTGCTCTCCCAGAAGTACCCCTCTGCCCTTCCTCAAACTCTGTTAATATGGTATGTAAGCCCCAAATTCTAGGTCTCGAGTCAAATTTTTTGTGGACTGTCTTGTATTAGTACATAATTAAATCCGTTTTTCTCTTGCTAATCTGTCTTTTGTCGGTCTAATTTGCAGGCCCCCAATTCAGAACCTAAAAGAATAGAGAAAAAGTTTTTCCTCCCAACCACAGTAGGAAGTTGTTCTAGAACACAAATGGGAAATGGAAGAACTAAGGCACGGCCTGCGGAAATTGGCAGAAGGAATGGAGTCATGAGAAGTTCAAATCAAGTTCAATAGTATCTGGTGAACCATGGGACATAGGGACAAGGGAGAAAGAGGCTCTGAGTTCCCAACCTGACAGCCCAAGTGAACAAGGGCCCATTCACCAAAATGGTAAAAGGAAAGTGGCTATTTGAAGTTGTTGAGTCTGGGGCACCTGCTGGCCTGTGGTTGAGGTGAGAAAAGGTGCTGGGAGTTCAGAAGGGCCATAAGACTGAAATTACAGACAGGTTTGAAGTGGGAATTCAGGTTGCTAAGGCTGCCCATGCCTTGTTGGTCCTTTTTGTCTCTGGTCCTCTTGGCTGAGTGAGAGGGCACATTTGAAAGGTTTGAGCCTTGGCCACCAAGAAACAGCTCAAACCAACCCACTCTTATCACCCAGCAGTTACCATTTCCGGACCACCTGCATAGCAGGCAGTGTTGTCTCTAATCCTCAAGTTGTTCTTTACAAGATGTAAAAACTGAGGCATCGGGGTTTACCACAATAAACACTCAATAGGTGTTTGTAGGTTGGGATGATTGAATGAAAGTGACTGAGCAGAATTGGAAGATAAGTTAACTGAAAACTTTAAAAAGAAACTTTATATCTGACTTTGGCCCAGACTAGCACCTGGGTATCAAGAGGATGAGCTTTCTGCCAAGAGAAAGTTTATCTACCGTGGTCAGGGGCACTGAACATACCTCACCTACTTTGCACTGGGACCTGTCAGTACCAAATTCCCCAAGCAGCCTACCTTTGTAACTAGACTGCGGAGATCCCAGGGAAACTCACCCCCTAAGAAACAGCATTATGGGGGGGGGGTTTCGAACCCCACCATTAACAGTCTTTCACCCCTTAAGGCTAATTGTTTAATCAGAGCCCTGTCAGAAACCTGCAGGCCTCTAAGTACAAAAGGAAACAGATCAAGCACCTAGAGCACAAGGCCACCTGGGGGCCAGGCCAGGCTGATCTGTGGGTTGGGAAGGTCACAACAAAGAAGGAGCAAGAAATCAGGAAAATGGGAACTGAAGAGCAATGTGCCCCTCCTTACACAATTCTAACAAGGTTGGCCCAGCCTTCCTGAGCTCAAGGGGTCTCTGTGAGGAGGAGCCATTGAATGCAATTCACTTCATAAATTCGGAGGTATTATACAACTGAGAGCTACTACTATTAAGTTCTCCCAGAGGTGACACCTTTAAACAGCTCCAAAATGGGAAAATAAAACAAAGATTTAACAAAAGAATAACATGGTAGTAAAGAGATGGCAAGTGGAATGGTTTAAAAAGTGCCGGGTTAGTGTCAGACTGGGGTTCAAGTCCCAGCTCTGCCGTTTACCAGCTGTGATACCCTCTATATGTCCCCTAGCCCACGAGTCCTTATTTATTCATCTATCAGTCTCTAACAACGTGTGCACACGCGCACACACGCGCGCGCACACACACACGCACCCTTCTTTTTCTTCTCCCTCCCACCCCCCATGCCTAGGGAAGGAGAAGGTGTTTTGTGGAGTGAGACCACAGTGAAAGGCTCACTCAGTCATAGGGAAAGTTAGAATTCCTTCCCTACTAGTCTTCTGTGGGGTCAACAAAGGCTTAAGGTTCTATTTATTTATGGTTTTAGGAAGAGGCCTCGATTCTGTTTGCAACACGATCTGTGGGCCTTTACATTTCTGATCGACGGAGCGACATACATTCAAGACCCGGGAGTTCAGTAAGAAATTCCAACTCAAGTGGAAATTAAATCCATGTGCAATAATAGTACCATTAACAAGAGACTTCGAAATCATGAAGATCTACTGTCCATTTGATTAACTACTTAGTAAGTAGAACTAAATGCAAATGAAACATATTCTCAAAGGCATAAAGGTGATTTTTATTTATTTTTATTTATAGGTAAAGACCAAGTCTTTCTCTCTGAAATCCTCTCACATCACACTGGCAGGTTAAAAAACACTATTCCAACTACAAATATTTCCTTAATATATGTACTCAATAACATTTCTTTCTAATGTATTCTGATCTACCAATGCCCCTCCTTGAAAAGTGTTCTTGTGAACTTTTTTTAACAATCACTTTGAGAGTGATCAAGGTTGGTGTTATGTAGTCCTCTACTTTTCACACTGAGACACTGAGCTAGAGTTTTCCCCAGAGGTCCTCAAGAGGAGAAGTTGCCCAGTTCCCTGCACACTTTAGGTCAGGAGGGAAAAGCCTATTTGTGTCACAGCAGAACCAGGGGAAACCATTGTCACAAGAGAGATTTAAGGCTTTTGCCAAAGAGAGAGAATAAAAAGGAGTTTTAAAATAAATAAATAAGGTAAGGAAGAATAAAGGAGATAGAAGAAAAACAAGCAGGAAAAAAGTGGCTGTGGTAGGAAGTGAAATGTGTCACCAACAATAGCTATGAATGCGGGAGACTGATAAACCAGAGTGAACTCTGAAGAGAGACAGTCACTTGCAGACTGAAAAAGATGATCTTTCAAACTCAGAGCCACACCCCTTATCCAGAACTTGATGTTTCTGCCTCTTGTTTCTATTCAACTAACCTATATCTGTTCTAATATTAAAATGGGAGATTTCTGATAAGAGTAGAGAATCAACATTCTATGATACATCAAATCACTGAAACAGGTTTACAAAATACCTGATATAAAAATATGCTAACTATATGTATTGAAACAAGCACTGTGCCTAAAGGTGTGACCTTGGTCACATCATTTTAAACTATTCTGTATTTACATCTATTCCAGCTCTTACATCTCTCTGTATTTCCAGGGACAGAAGGAAACCCAAGAGACTAGCTATGGCCAGCGTTGTAGTTACTCCAACTCTTTTTGAACATGGCAGAATCATAAGGAAAGGGACTTATATTTTCATGAACCCTCTCTTAAACCTTGCTCAGTTCCACATCATGTTGTAGCTGCAGAAAAGCCCCCTGGCATCTCTGGCATATCAGGAGAACAATGATCTCTGCTTACTCTCAAGGAACCACAAGAAGATGAATTCACTAATAATTTTTTAATCATTTTAAGGGGGGGAAAGCTGAGACTAATGATTAATAGATTCGAATTGCTGGATTCACAGCATGTACACCTATCAGGTGTGTGTGTGTGTGTGTGTGTGCGTGTGTGTGTGTACCTCCAGTAACCACCTAAACTGTTATTTCTTCATACCCTAAGAGAGTGCACAGGCTGCTATGGAAACAAGCCTGCACTCAGCTGGACTGTGGGTGAGCAGCTGTCTTAGCCAGGTTTCCCTTAAATATTGGGACTCTGGGGAAAAAAACAATTTCACTTTTTGATTACATATGGTCTTTTCATTGCTTTCCTTATTATTACAGTTTTTAAAGAACAGTAATTTACTAAAGATTTAAAGTCCGTGTCAAAAAAACAACCATTATTTTTGATGCAATTGTTTTTCAATGACTTAATTATTTATTGCCTCCTCTGTCTGGAGTTTTATCTGGAGTGTGGAAGCTGAAGGTGAGAAAGACTCACCTTATCTCTAACTACCCTGAAAGGGGCGTTGAGAGGTGCCCAAATCTGTCCTTAAGAGAACTAAAGTGCCCGAGAACACTCCTGGTATTCATGAATAAAGTCTGGAGTGCAAGCCAGGGAAGTGCAATTTAAGTCTCACCTTAGCTGCACTACGCTTTCAAACTTAGCACAATGTGGTAAAACGTACAAGACACTGGGTTTAAAAATAAAATCAGAGGTTCCTTATAAGACTATGAGAAATGAAAATCACACTATCCACCTTCATTTGCACAGCGATGCCAGTCCTGCATCCCACCCACCAGGGTAGATTTCTGAGCCTTGTGGAAAAAGCCCCAGGTTTCCACTGAGCACAGGCACTAAACCAAATCCATTAGGAAGGTGAAAGGGGAGGAGCGTTCATTAGAGAAATGCTTTGCTCATGGTTCAAAGTGCACCACATCCATCTTTTCTCAGAGTAAATAAGTCCTTCCCCACCCCCATGCCACACTCCCTTTTCATTTTGTTTGAGGGTAGGCAGATATAAACTTTACCAAAAATAACACAGGATTATAATGCAACATGTGCCCAGGGCCCATTAGAAATCGGGATGAACCTTTGGTGGCACCTTAAGGTCCCAGGAAAGGAAGTCACAACTCCCAACCTCTTCCCTCATCCCAGCTCCTGAGGACCATATCAGCCAGCATGACTGTTGTCAGGGACAGTCTTTGCCAGAACTGCTGACCAAGGAGCCTGCCTATCTGCTACTCTAGAAAGAGAATGTTCTGACAGAGACTCTGCATTGAGGCCTAAAGCCTCAAATCAAAGCCAGGAACACGTGGAAAGAACAGGAGCCTGAGATAATGGAAGAAGTCTTCTGAGAACAGACCACCTATGCACAACAGGCCCAAGCGAAGAAAGGCCTGGCTTCAGTAATGTTTGAGGGAGCAAATTTTCATTTGTGGGTCCTCTTACCACATAAATTGAGTACAATGCTTTTATTTTATAGCAAGATTCCAGGTTGATCCAAGAACTCACAAGGGAGGATTTTATCAGTGAAGAAATCAAAAGGATCAGTTCTGGGCGGGGCTGCCTTTAAGTTAGGAGCAGTGGGGAGCATCCAAGACTAGGCAGTGGGGAAGCCCTTTGTTCAGGAAATCCCACCCCTGAGGCAAAGCTTTACTTTCACTTCAATTTCAGTCCCCAAATCAATTTTCAAAGTGCCCCCTTAAAGAGATGCAGAATAAACAGGTCCTCTGGCCCCCAGCACAATATCAAATTACAGGGCTGTTCTTCCCCGATATAGTCTCTTTATTTTCTTTTCTGCTTTCTTTAGAGAACCACAAGTATACCCTATTGTATGTCTAACATTTCAAATACCTTGCAAATACCACCCCATTCTGAATCTTTCCAGTCTCCCAAGAATCTAGGAGGAGCCAACGAATGCAATTTGAATAATAATGAAGTGACTGAACAATTTAATTACCAAAGGTAGCCCTGGGGACTCCAACAAAAGGATTGAAGGCCTTTATCTACAAAAATGTAACCACGTGCTCAACTGTGGGACCAATTATGAAGAGTGCGGAAGAGAGAAGTGCACAGGTGCACACACCAGTTAAAGCAAATGGGGAATTAGCACAAATCCTCCCTGGAGACAGCCCACGATGAAAAAGGGTGACTTGGAAAGCTTCTCTCATCTATCAGGCGCAAGGTTTAGTTAACTTTCTTCCTTTTCTGATTCATTGAATGTAGCACCTACCTTATGCAAAATAATGAAACTGTTCTCTGGAGAAAGGCTTTGAATACGGAATTTAAAATAAGTTCAATGAATTTCAATAAAAGTTCTTCAAAAATCAACAGTCACAAAGGTACTTTTATCCCTCACACAATTTCTTCAAAGTGAAAATGTTTAAAGTTAGTTCCTTCTTTGGATGCACAAAGCTTCACCTTGATGTTATGTTTAACAGCCTCCTTCTACTGACCTTTGCAAGTGACCTTACGATAAAGGACTTTTCCCTTGCTTTGGAGGAAAACAAAAAAAGATGAACCTTCCTGGAAGCCCCAAAATCTCTCAACTTCCTTAGGCCTTAGAATTAAATGCAGAAAAGACCCCACAGCCTGAACAATCGCCAAATCCCGCTCCTTGAACAGTAAACAGTTTACTTCTGAGTGGCATGTGTGCCCCACCACGCGCTCACTCCAGGGCAGGCAGAGTCATGCCCAGGTGGTGCCACCGAGCGCAGATAAGGTGTCCTAACAACTGTGTTTGCTTGGATCCCGGGAAACCCTCGGCCACTCGGCAACTCCCACATCACCGGGGTGCATCTCCCCGCCTCTCCGCGGGCGCCTCTGAGCCCCAGATCTGGGCGGCCCCAGGACCCCTCCCGCTACGACGCGGGGCAAGACTGACACCCGCAGCTGCCGACGACCCTGCCAGTCACGCTGCTGCCGGCTGCCTTTTTTAGCCACGACATCTGACCCCAGCTTCAACAGCAGCATTCAGGGAGAGGTCCCAGGGCGAGCCGAGCGGTCCCCTTCCCTCCCCAGCCCCCAGATCCTGCCGAGAGCTCGGGTGAGAGGTGGGGGAGGTACCCGCCCTGGAACCGGCCGGCGAGCGCACGTTTCTCCAGCCCATACTCTTCCTCTCGCTTTCTCTCCCCACTGATCCCGGTACCCCCATCGCCGCCTGCACCCTGGCTCCCCCATTTTGCAGCTGGCGGTCGCTCCTCTGGCGACCTCCCCACCCCCACCCCGCAACTCCGTTCTCCTGGATCCGCTCCAAATCCCCGGCCCGCGCGCACGGCCCGGCCGGGGGCGGGAAGACAGAGAGGCGGGACGGGGTACGCGCCGCGGGCGCGCGGGGCTGGGGGCCGGGCGAGGGGCCCCGCGCTCACCTCCCGCCTCCGCCCCGCTGTCCGGGTCGGCGTCCGAGGAGTCAGGCCCGTCCCCGTAGTCCGCTAGCCCCACCAGCTCATCCTCCTCGTCGTCGTCCGCGTCCTCCAGCTGCGGCTTCCCCAGCACCTGGCTCATCGCGCCCACCGGCCGCCCGCCCGGGTGGCGAGTTCCGGGTTAGGGGCTAAGCTCCTCGCTCGCCGCTCGCAACCGAGCTGAATCGGGGTTTTGTCTGGAGCGTGGCGGGCGCCGGCGGAGGCGGGGGCCGCGAGTCCCCCCGGCGGGCGGCGCCCCGATCTGGGTCCCGCGGTCCGCCGCGCGCCCGGAGCCCCCCAGCCACCCCTCCCGCCAGCCCGCGGAGGACTCAACCGGAGAGCGGCAGTTCCTCCCCGAGGAGGGAGAGAGAGACTGCGTGACCCAAGTCACCTGACACACACTGTCACACACTCACACACTCACACACACACACACTCACCCCGCACGGGCGCGCGCGCGCTCTCCCGGGCGCAGGCACCGCTCGGCGGGCTCCGGGCTGAGGCGCACTCACGCTCACGGGGGCTGGGGGTAGGAGCCTGAGCGGCGCGGGGCCCTCCGCCCGCCCAGAAGCGCACACGGACACACGCGGGGTACCCAGGGCCGGGGTGCAGGCACCCACCACGGCTGCGCGCCAGGGGCCCCCCGCGAGCCGCTTCTGCACGTGGTTCCTGCACAGGCAGGCGAGCTGGGGGCCTGCACAACCCTGAGAACCTTCCCTCAGCCCACCTTCGACACACACATCCTACCTTGGGCAGCCATCTCCAGCTTTTAATCCTCGGGGCGGGCTCCAACCCAAGCGGGTTGCCCCCTAACGCTGCTGTGCCTGAGCTCCCACCCATAGTAGCGTTTCTAGGGCACCCCGTGGATGCCGAAGGGCCCCAAGAAGAAAACTCAGAAATGCACCGCAGAGGCACAGTCTCCACAGCAATTGCCTTTGAGTGTGACTTTATGGTTCAAAGAGCTTCCCACCAAGAATATGAAAAAATCAGGCCTACCCACATGTAAATGTTTCTGAAAAAATATGCCCCTTGGCTGCCTTAGACCGAATAATTCCTCTGCGGTGTTTTGGAAAAGGCTCAGGTATATAACACACTCGGGAGCTGTTCACGGCCATGTCGTCCTGTCTCATTGCGTAGACTGTAATCCCATATCTCAGAATTAAATGTTTCAGGGCTTTTGTGTGGGATTGGGGAGATGGTGTCTGTGTGAGGGGGAACAATTCTCATATGGGAATAGCAACAATGTGAGGGTGAAACTAAAACCTGCATTCCTCCACAGGCTTTTCATCACAGGACATAGTGTACCCACCCTTTCTGGATACTGCAAAAAAAATCACGTGGATGAACTTCCTCTGTCAAGAACAATAAGAAATAAACCAGCTGGCCAGCATCGCGATACAGATCCTACAGGTGCCAGCAGCTCAGCAGGTGGTGTGGGGGAGGAGAGCAGGAAGAAGGGAGCTGAAGCTCTTGGGGCCCAAGGGTGCTGTCTCTGTAGGGAACATTTATTGAATACCTACTATATGCCAGGGGCTTAGAGGGGCAGGGGGGCAGATCCCTGGATGTTCAGAACACTGTTGCTGCCATGGAAGAGACTTCAGTCTAGCAAATTATGACTCATGTTCTGGATTTTTTTTATTAGTTGTGAGTGTTGAAGGTGGATACAAACACCTTCTAGGAGGTGGCTGCTTCTAATCGAAAAGGTCTTCAGGTTGTCCATCTCGAGGTTGTATAACTTGGTATGACTGTATCAGTCAAGGTCCTTCCCAGGAGGAAAATAGGTGGCTCATGCAAAGATTTTAACTTCGGAGGCTTTAAGTGAAGAGACAATTTACAGGGGTGTGGGCAGAGTTTAGGGAATCAAAGAGCGAGGCAAGTGTGGGAATAGATCATCATGCCTAAAATAGTAGGAGTAAGGAAGGGTGCTCTGGTCCTGGAATGGGGGCACAAAATAGGAGCTGCAGTTGGTGAGGAGGCAGCTGCTGCCAGAACCATCTCATGTAGAGGAGACAGCAATGGGAGGAAATACCCTGACCTCTCTCTCCTCCCACCCTCCATTCTCCTAGAAGTGCCTCCCACTGGCCAAACCCAACTGGAAGCCAGAGGTCAAGTGAGCCTGGAACCTAGTCCAGGACACAGATTTTGGGTAGGGAGGGCAGAAAGTGGGTCCAAGGGTTGATTAGGTAGGGTGGGGAGCAAACAACGTAACCAACCAGCGCAAGCAGGCTCTACTTGCTCTTATAAGAGAAGTTACTCGAGGGGTCATTTTCCTAGTCCATTTCCATCCATTCTGTTAAACCCCCTTATTAACTAAGGGCTCTCCCAGAGTGGGTTTGAAGACTTTTAGCCATCCCAGAACAAACCCACAAGCCTGAGCTGGCCTGATTCAAACCACAGAGGGCTACTTATGAGGACCTAGAAGTCAGTCCAAGGTCAGTCCAGACCATCAAGGCATCCTTGGCTGGTTGCCAGGTGTGCAGGCCCCAGGACCCAATGGTTCATAAGACAGTTCCTAAGCCAAAAGTCCCACTGTGCCTGAGACAGAGATATCTGATGGTCCTCTGCCTTCTCCAAGAAGGGAGATCTTAGGGGGGAAACACCAGCAACAGATTATAGTGCACCCTAAGATATTTGAGAATTGGACCATTCTTGAGAAAATAAAGGAACAAATCCACAAAAATAAATAAAAGCCAGATCCTCAATAATGGTCCACCTCAAGGTAGACAAAAGAGTCATAGACTTAAGAGTCATAGGTTTAAGAGTTTCTAATTCACTGTCATTTCAGAAATGTACAGTATTAATAAAGCTTGAGCAAACAAGAAGAAACTCTATTGCTTTTCTTTTGCTGTTATCATTTCAATACTGTCAGCTTTCAAATAAGGAATATTTTAAAAAATATTTTAGAAATAGAAGTTCTTAAAAGGTCAGTATGTGGATTCTTACAGAATTTAAATAAAAATAGAAAAACACTAAAAATTGAAAGCCTTTTGGAAACTCACTGGGGAATCTGCTCAGTAAATTAGCTATGGCACTGGCCACTCTCTGGCCTGGAGCTCTGGCAATGTCTGTGATTCCAGGAAGAGTGATCTCAAGAATGTGAGGATCATCTATGGGTTACTCATGGTCTTTGCTGGTGTACGTAACCATGGTTAGGTGTTGTAAACTTACATGATCAGTGTTTAATAAGTGTTTATGGAATGAACAAAAGATAGTATATGACCAACTCTCTACACAGACCTGATACATATATGTGTGTGTGTGTGTGTGTGTGTGTGTGTGTGTGTATGTATATAAATTGATTTGAGAATGAGAGGAAGGGAGGGAGAAAGAGAGAAACACCAATGTGAGAGAGACACATTGCCCCAGTTGTAGTGCTGGGAGCAACTCACAACCCAGGTATGTGCCCTTGACTGGGAATCGAACTCACGACCCTTCTGTGCATAGGCCAACACTCTAACCACTGAGTCACACCAGTGAGGGCTACTGACTCCTCCTTCTAAAAAAAACCTTAACTTTTAGAAATATCTTGTGGCATCATGAAAGATACCCTTCGTCTATTGCCCATTAAAATTTAACAAACTAATATGTACTGAGATATTCCTTGAATAAGGTCCTGTTCCAAAATGATATAAACAATGGAAAACAGTATGGAGTTTCCTCAAAAAATTAAATATGGAACTGCCATTTGACCCAGTGATCCCACTTCTAGGAATATATCCTAAGAAACCTAAAACACCAGTCAGAAAGAATTTACGCACCCCTATGTTCACTGCAGCATTATTTACAATAGCTAAGATCTGGAAGCAGCCCAAGTGCCCATGAGTAGATGAAAAAAGCTGTGGTACATTTACACCATGGAATACTATGCAGCTGTAAAAAAGAAGGATCTCTTACCCTTTGGGACAACATGGATGGAACTGGAGAGTATTATGCTAAGCAAAATAAGCCAATCAGAGAAAGATAAGTATCACATGATCTCATGCATATGTGGAATATAATGGACAAAATAAACTGATGAACAAAATAGATCCAGAGACATGGAAGCACGGAACAGACTGATGAATCTCGGAGGGAAAGTGGGTGTGGGGGAGGGGTGGGGATAGATTAATCAAAGAGTTTATATGCATATACGCATAACCCCCAAACACAGACAATAGTGTGGGGAAGGCCTGGAGGAGGGGGCAGATGCCAGGTGGGGGGGGGGGAATAAGGGACATTTGTAATACTTCCAACAATAAAGATAAATTTAAAAAAAAAAAACACAACAAACTCTAAAATTAAAAAATAAATAAATCCAAAATATCCCATTAAGTAAGTAATACTATTGTCCTTACTTTATAGAAGAAAACTGAAGTTAAACAATTTGCACAAGGTACCATATGGAGTAGATGGTGAAACTACTTTGGAACTCAGTCATATAGACATTATTCCTCTTTAATGGCCCAAGGCTAAAGTTAGTTTAGTTAAGTTATAGCCATTAAACTGAAAAGGAGAGCAGAGAAGTGAAGAGCTAGTTTCCAAACTCCTAGGTAAAGAAGTAATGCACACATAGACAATCATTGATTGACATCCTTCCTTTTATTAAGAACACAAATAGCAAGTGATTTAGTATCCTTTCTGGATTATATGACTGTATTGTACTATAGGTTAAGCTAAAGTATAATACTTGTAAGTGTATTTTTGCTTTAAAATTTGAATTTTAAAGGTCAAAAGTTTGTGCCCTTATTTTAGTGAATTATTTTGCTGTTACCAATTAGATGTCTTGTGACAAAGAACATGAGAGCTTTTCAAAAGAAATCTGTACAATTTAGGCTGAATAATTGCAGTCCTGAGCAGGGCAAGCAATTAAATACAGCCTGCATCCTGCATCTTAGAGTATTTTGAGACATCTGATGGCATCATGCCTGGTTCTTGGGATTCACATGTTGAAATCCTTTCAGGCTTTCTTTTTAAATATGTATTTAAAGCTATTAATTTTTTCTTGAAACAAACAAAGGAAAGAACCTTCTACAGAATCTTGCTGGACGCCTGCTGATCCAAAGAAGCCAACCAAATTTCTCAGGAGGGCGGCTCACAGCTTCCAGTTATCCTAAGACAGTTGATGACCCGATGAAATCATTAAAAATCATTAAATTGATCCCACGGAGGCAACCCATCATTAAAGAGATTTTATTAAAATAATGCTTTGACATTTTAAAAACATGCATGTGATAAAATCATCAAACAGCACAAAAGAATATCCAGTAAAAAGGTAGTTTCTCTCCCTCCGCTGACCTACAATCTCCTGGCTCCCGTTCACAGAGGGAAGAGCTCTGTTTTTAAATGTGCAACATGTTTGTTGCCATTACAGAGACTTATATTTGATAACTTCATTTTTTTAACAGTCAACAAACATCTTTTTACCATGAAGACAATTAGATTTTCAAGGCTATGCTTTAAGGGAAATAAACAGAGGGAGGTGAAAGCATAACTGGGGGTGAGAGAAGCCTGATCTAGATGGGGTAGCCAGAGAAGGCCTCTCCAAAAAGGTGGCACTTGAGTTGACCATGAGAAGGTGAGTGCAAAGTGAAAGTCAGGACAGAGAATGTCTCAGCAGTTGAAAAAGCCAAGGAGAAGGGAATGGGTTTGCTGTTGGAGGAACGAAAAGGTCCATGTGATGAGAGAGGGGGAAGTTGGCAAGCACGAGAGATAGGTAGTCTTCTCAGCCAGGATAAGCATTTTGGATTTATTCTGAGTGCCACTGGAAGTCTTTAAGAGTTTTAAGAAGGGAGGTGAAATATGTGATATACTTTTCTAAAAGCTCACTCTGATGGATGGTTTCCAAAGATGGCCACAACGATCCATGCCATCTCCCATGCCCTTTTGCAAGTGTGACTTTGACACTTCTCCAACCTATTTTCCCTCCTCTTGAATGTGGGCAGGCCCTGTGACTTCTTTAACCAATAGAATGTGACAGAGGTGATAGTGACACTGTATAACTTCTGAGATTGGGCCATAAAAGGCCTTAGAACTTTCTTTTTTACTTTCTTTGAGCCTTGAGCCACCATGGAAAGAAATCTGGGCTAGCCCACTGGAGAGGCCCCCTGGATTGAGAAGCCCTGAAGGATGCTGAGCACAAGAGTAAAAAGATCCCAGCATTTGAGTCATCCCAGCTGAGGGCCAGACATGTGAGTGACACCATCTTGGATTCTCCAGCTCAAATTGCAGCCACATGAGGCAAGTATAGCCCACACCAAATGGAGCACAGACTTGCTGTTCTAATTGACCCCTGCTCAGCCAACACACAGAATCATGAGCTAATAAAATGTCTGGTTTTTAAAGGCATTAAGATTTAGGGTGTTTTTTCCCCCACAGGAGTAGATAACTGATGCACAGGAAAATGGATTGTAGATTTAAGGTGGATACTGAAAATAACAGGAGGTCACTGTCATAGTCCAAAAGAGAAATGAATGAAGAGAGAGGGAAATGAAAGAAGTGGATAGATTGGATATAAATTTTGGAGGTAGGATAAGTTTTATTGATAGTTTATTGAATGTGGGTGGTCAGGAGAAGGACTTCTTCCAGGCATTTAGTTTGAGTAATGAGATGGATAGTACTGTTATTTATTAAAATAGTAGACCAGGTAGGAATAGGATTGGGGGTGGGAGGTGAATCAAAGCCCTTGATTTCTAGTTATTGCATATTGCCACATAATGAATTTTTCCAATTACAAGCCATGAATAAACTAAAGATGACTTTTTTTAAAAAAGATGGCATTGTAAATTATCCAAGAAAAGTCCCAAACTACTGAGATGGAATCACTACATTTGGAATTTTATAACAAATTAACTTTTCATTTATATGAACTTTTAAGGACAAGCTTCTGACATAAATGGTGACAGAAAAGAAAGCAGAAAGCTCTTGATAATAGAGTCAGATGAACAGAGGCATTAAAAGTTCCACATGTCTGTAGGTCAGTCTGGACTTGGCAACTCCTAGTTTGGCTGGAAGAGTTATACCAACTTATATATTTAATGATACAAGAAAGCTGATTCTCCAGAACAAATTACCTTATTAAAAATACACTAGAATAAAATCCAGAAACTGTTATTTATATGTATCACTCAATATTACCAACAAAAGTGGCAGACACTTTCAGTCAGCCACTTACCAGCCATTCCCAAACCCTTCTCCCTGGCCCACTTCTCAGCCTAAAGATGGGATAAGTCATGTACTCAAACTTTGGGATTCCTCTATGTCTTGTCAGTAAGAAATAAGGAGGGATCCTGATGAAGAACTTCTAGGAAAGAGTTTGCTTCCTAAAAGAGGCCAAAGAATCAGAAGACCTCCCTGACACCAGCCTTTGCTGCTTTGAACACAGTTGTGGAAGCACATGGTACCTGGAGGTAAAAAACTCATCTTGCAACCATGAGGTTACAGGCCTAAGACCAAAAGCCTCTCATGCGAATGGCAGAATGCAGAGAGAAAAAGAGCCAGGATAACCTTGCTGAACTTCTTTACTCAAACCTGGAAATGCCTTCTTCCCAACTTTTTATTTCATGAGAAAATCAGAAGTCAGTTCATTAAGCCAGTGCTTCTCCATCCTGTCTAGTCATGGCGCACATAGGAAATAATGTGCATGTCATGCTGATATAAATGGACAAGCTGCTTGCAGGCAGAGGTGACTGGCCCAGAGACTTTGGCCACCTTAGGCCCTGCCCAGAGACTTTGGTCACCTTAGACTCTGCCCAGCTGCCCCAAAGGCTGAGGGAATCAATAACTTGGCCGTATCTGTAACTCATTTATGGCATATAAGTGGCGGTGCCAAATCAATTGGGAAGTTCTACTTAAGCCACTGAAGGTAAGGTGTTCTGAAATTTGCAATAGAAAAATCCTCACTGACAATATATACTTTTTATGAGTGGAAGGAGAGAGGGATAGAGTGATGGGTGGATGGATGAAACCTGATCGTACACCTGGTGGTAAAGTTTAGAAGTTACGCCATATTCAGAGGATCCTGGTAAAGATGTCTCAGGATAATACAGGAGATAATGGAGGTTTCATATGAAAAGGAACTTGTTTTTGCTCCTCTCGATACTTCTCATTTCATTCTTCTCTCTTCATGAAAACTGGCTTTCTGTGCTATTTATGCCAGATGGCAGGGTATGACTGCTCCAACCTCCTTGTCCTAATGAGAATGGGCCCACACTCATGGACTAGGCTTCTTGGGTTTAAAACCTAGCACCGCCACTAACTTGCTGTGTAATCTGCGCTAAGTTACTTAACCTCTCTGTGCCTAGATTTCCTTATTTCTAAGCTGGTATATACCTCAAAGGGGATGTGGCAATAAATCCATTAAACTATGTAAAATAATTTAAAACAGTAAGCACTATATAAGTATTAGCTATTGTTATCTTTGATTCCTAGGCAACAAAATTCCCAGTCAGGGCACATACAAGAATCAGCCAATGAACGCATAAATAAGTGGAACAACAAATCGATGTTTCTCTCTCCCCTTTCCCCTCTCTCTAAAAATCAACAAATAAAAAAGAAATTAAAAAACCCCCACATGAAACAGTAAAAGAGAAAACAAGAATAGTTATTAAACATTGAAGATGCTCAATTGTACTGGTGATTGGGGAAATATAAATCATAACCATAATGAGAAATTATTTTACACCCCCCCCCCACACACACACAAACATGCACCGGCAAAGATGTGGAGCAAGGAAACTGTCTTACACTGCTGATAGGAATGAAAATTGGTATAACCAGTTTAAACAATTTGGCCTTCCCAAATAAATTTGAACACATACATACCTTGAGACCCAACAATTTCACTTCTACATATATATTCTAAGAACACTTGCACACATGCATCAGGAGAAATATTTAATAATGTTCATAGCAATGTTGTTGCAGTAGCAAAAACTGGAGCCAACCCAACGTCTGAAGGTAGACTGGATAAATTATGATATCTTCTTACACTGAAATATTGTATAGCAGAGAAATTGAATAGCCAAATCTCAGAAACAGAATGCCGAGTGAAAAAAGCAGGTTGCATAGGAGTCACACAGAATGATTCCATTAACAAAAAGTTCAAAACCAGGCAAAACTGAAGAATGTTGTATTTGGGATACTAAATACATCTATAAGGAAATTATTACCACCAATTTCAGAATAGTGGTTTCCTCTGGAGGAGAAGGACAATATGACCATGGAAGGGCACGTGGAAGATTTCTTGAGTGGAAGCCTTAGCAAGGGCAGCTTCAGGAAGGAGCAGGGATAGAAGCCAGAATGGCGGGCTGAAGGATGAACTGAAGCTACCAATGTGAAAGATAGCTAGTACAGCCAACTCATTAAAGAAATGTTGCCGGAAATTGGAGCAGATTATATTCTCACAAAGCAGTTAAAGTTATTGGCGGAGCTGACTTCTTTCTCACGAAGCAGAAGGAGGGGTTGGGGGGGCAGATTTGTGAGGCTGACTGTGATTGAACTGAGCAGAGGGGTGAGAATAGAACTGCAGACTGGGAGCCCTTCTCTATAGAGGAAGGTTTAGGAGTCTCTTTTCATTACTTGCCCAGAAACTGTGTGCCCACTTGGAGATAAGCAAGCAAGATCTCTAAGCAGCTCTCATGCACTGCTTGCTTTGGCATTCATGAGGTCCCTCTTCCAGGAATTCCCATTCATCAAGGTCTGGGAACAAATGCAGACTAGTCAGCTCCCAAGAGCTTGCCCATATCTTACAGGCTGGCTTGGCTGTTCTGTTCCTTTCAGCAGAATTAATGTGCAATTGCTCTGACTGCCCATAAATGTAACTTAAAACTCTATCTCATTGCCACTTTATGATGATGTTATAAAAGCCTCCCACAGGAATGGAACACTGTGGATCTTGGAAAGTTTATTCAAGGAACTAGCTAGGAAAAGTCTTTAATCTCACAAAGCATTTTAAGAAGAAATGATCTGGTTGAAAGGTCATGTGTACATACCTTGACTTTGGGGGTTTCACCTAGAAATCCCTGGTGACCTGCAGGCAGAGAAATTGAGGTACTGATGGGCAGGGGAAAGAAATGCATTCTCTTAATAGCTCTAGATGGGGGTTGACAGGGGTGGGGATCAAATCTGAAGAGGACCCAAGGACACTCAGAAGAGAGGTTCTGCGCTCTGCCAAGTAAAACTGCAGCTCTGACTAGAGGGTAGGGGAAGTTCCAAAGCACTTACCCTTCCCTGGTATGGGTAGGGAGGGGCTTTTTGGATTTTCCCTGCCTAATGCTCCCTGAAGGAGAGAGGGAGACAAATATCTTAAGAAAAAGGAGGAGATCATCATGTTTCTTTCCCCCTAGATACCAGGCCTATTTCAGAGGGGATAAGAAAAATAAGGTTCAAAATAAGCTTGTCCCAAACCTCAGATGAGACCGAAGCGCCCCTCTAGGGTTTCAGCTCTATAACTGGAGAGCAGATACCTGCCCTGCTTCTTGAAAAGGTTAAATGAGGTCCCATTCATTCATACATTCACTCAACAATTCTTTATATATTATTTTAATTTTTTCAATCCTCACCTGAGGATATTTTTTCCATTGCTTTTCAGAGAGGGGTGGGGGAGACACATCGATGGGAGAGAGACACACTGATTGGTTGCCTCCCGCAGGCAGTCCCTGGCCTTGGCCAGAATCCAACTGGGACCCTTCGGTCAGTGGGTCCAAAGCTCTAACCACTGAGCCAAACCCTCTAGGGCTCCACAATAATTTATTGAGTGCTCACTATGTTCAGGAACTCTTCTAGATACTGAAGAAGTAACTGAAGAACAGACAAAACCAGAAGGAGTTGATGGTATGACAAGTGTACTTTAAATAGCCAGGAAGGCTCAGCGATTTTGCCTGTTCCATATGGATGGTTCCGTCAAGCTGTTTGGTTAAAGGCTTCCTTCCCCCTCCAGCCCTCTGGACCATTCAGCATTGCTGTTCGCCTTCAGTGAGCTCGGTGAACTGGGGGTACATTGAAACGTCCACTTGGCCAAGAGTAGAGGGATGGTTTCTCCTCCCAGCTCCCCTCTCCCTCCAATAAACGCCTGGCAACCCCTGCGCTGAACACCTCGCCGTGCCGCGGCCCCCTTTCCGCCCACTTTGTAGAGGGGACCCCTTCGTCAGGGTGAAAGGGGGAGCGGCCCCAACGGGAGCGGGCTGCAGGCCAGGGCCTCGGGCTGCACCTCCCCCGACGCCCCCTGGCCGGCCGCTGCGGGGCGCTGCGGCCCCAGCGTAGGAGCCGCGGGCGGGGCGGGGCGGAGGGCGCAGCGGGCGGCGTGCGCAGCGGGCTCGGCCACAGGTACCTCGGCCGGGCCGCGAGCGCAGCCGGGAGAGCGGGCGGCCGGCGGCGGCGGCGGCGGCGCTGGGTGGCGCCGAGGCCCAGGGGCCGCGGGAGCCGGCGGGAGCCCGTCCCCATCTTCTCCCTCCGCCCCTCAGCGCTGTCCCGGCATCGGCTCCTGCAGCGCGGATGTCCAGCGCGGGAGAGAAAGGTACCGTGCGGACTGAGCGCGGGCGACCCCCGCTCCCGGGGACCTTTGCTCTGGGGGGACGGTGTCGGGGACGGGGCGCTGCGCCGCCCGCGCTCCAGCTCGCCGTCTGCTTGGGGACGAGACACCAGCGGGACGCGCTGCCTTCTTTCCGGCGGCCTCTGGGAAAGCCAGGGCCGGACGGGGTCTTCCTGGGGCGCCTCCCTCGTCGCTTTGCTTCGGTTACCTCCCTGCCTCCTAGAATATAGAACTTGGGGGGCGGCGTTGAGAGAACTTTCTCGTCTTTGCTTGTCCCCCTCCTTTCTCCAGTGAGTTCAAAGAGTTTGAAGAAAGTGGTGGTGGTGGAGTTGCGGGGGGTCACCAGGTATTACTCCCGGGCTCGGTTCGCGGGCGCAGAGGAGGGTCCCCTCTAGTCGCCTAGGGCTCCTCGTCGTCCCCGAGCCTCCGGCCGGCCGCAGTGACCCGGCCGCGCCGGCAGCCTGCCTCCCGCCCCCTCAGGGGGGCAGGATCGGGAGGGTGGCGGCCGCCCTCCCGTCCCGGGGAGACCCACTCTGGCTGGAATGCAGCTTTATAGCGTTACCCAGGGACATCTCCCCGGGCCCAGGAAGCCAGCACGCTGTGCGGTTTGAGTCCGGGGGTCCGCCTGCCTTCTCTTTGGGAACTTCAGTGCGGTGCTTCCGGTAGGTTGGGGGGCGGGAGGGGAAGTGGAGCATTTATTCGTGACCCGAGAGGGGCTTCGGTTCCGCAGAGCTGGCCAAGAACGTTTTCTCTGAGGCTCAGTGGGATAGTTCAAGTAGTGGTTAAGAAATCCTCTTTGGGGTGACGAGATTAAATCCTGATGCCATCGCTTGTTAGGTATGTGACTTTGGAAAACCCACTTATTTGGACCTTAGGATTTACAACAGTAAATTGGGTGTCTTATGCATAATCCGGTAGTATCATTGTGGAAATGAAATGATGCAAGTAAAATACTTGGCTTCGTACGCTTAAACGTTAGGTATCCTTTTAATGAACCTGTTGGGTGATGATATTCATTTGTGTTTAGGTAACATTAATGCAAAGTACTTGGGCAATGAAGACAGACACACCTGGGCCCACCATGGCCCCTCACTGTACTGATTGCCCCGGAGGGGAGCTCTCCCAGCCTTAGAATAGCAACAGCGACCTATTGTTCTTGCCCTTGGTGGGTGCAACTATACACCGTTAGCTTCTACCATTCCTGGCAGGTGCTTAGCATATGGTTAACAAATAATTTTTTTAAAATTAAGGGTATAAATTAAAATCGAGTTTTCTGTCCTCTGGGTCATGAGTGGGGAGAGGAGAGTAGATGAGGCTGAATAATAATAAAAGAGATCAAACTGGGAGGTATAAATCAAGGGTGATAAAGAAATGTTAACTCCTTGTTTGAGGTTACTAAAAAGTAACCATAGCTTTCCATTTAAACTCCCCAGAGCCCATCCGGATAATCATATGCTCAAGTAAATGCGGATGGGTTGTAATCCCACTCTGCTTAGAGACAAGGCACACTTCTAACTCCCATGGCCCTCCTATTAGAGAAATTCTGGGGCCCCCCGCTGTGAAATGCACATTCAGAAAGTATAAAGCTTACACGTACAATTTAAAGAATAAGAACAAGGGCACACACACAGGTACCCATAACCCAGCTGAAGAGCTGGAGCATCCCCAGGTCCTTGTAGTCCCCAGTACCCCTCTCCACGGCATCCACTCACTTCTCCCCTGAAGGAACCGCTAGTTTGCCCCCGGAGCCCGCCCTTATAAAGGAGTTCTTGGAATTGTATTTCAACCAATAGGACCGAGACTCCCTGTCCAATCAGAACTGAGCAGCTATATCCATATTGTCATCTTTAGTGACCAATCAGAGCAGCTCTATTTCGACCAACCAGAATAGTGCTTTTTGGCCCAATCAAACTGTGACGATTTGGAGCCCTTGTTTGCATGAGGACAGACCAATCGGACCAGGGGTGGGGACTTCTCTCTATATAAGTCAGCTCCCCTCTGGGTCAGAGTGCTGGGCTTTCTCTTTCTGCAGTAGACTGGGATTTTTCTGGGGAGGAGCTGAAGCACAGGTGTGGCCGCATAGCAAGGCAGAGTTAGAGGAGCCTCACGGCAGCCTGTTCCATAGCAGTGCTGTTTCTTAATTGAGTTAGCAAGATTGAGCTCATAGCTGTGCTGTTAGCACAGCCTTGCTGTATCACAGTTGAGCTCTTCACATTGTATAAAATTTCCTTCTTTTCCACACCCCAAATTGGAAACACCCCAAATTGGGGATTCCTGTTGGCACTGAACTTGTTTTAACAATTGACCATCGGTTGACACATGAAAAACTCTGGGGGAGAAAAGTTTCCAAACAAGCATTTATAGAGTCACCTGGAGCAGTCTTACAGAACTTAAAAGCAAGTTATTGAGAGTAGGATGCAAACCACAAAAAAGCTGAAAGTATCAAAGTGCTGGGATGGGGCAGTCTCTCCCTTAAGCCTCCCTCCCCCTTTCCTGTACGCAGAAGGGTGTGTTCTGTCTGTGTAGGGGAGGCCCAGTCTCTTCCAACATAGCTTGGAGGCTATAATTTTAAAAGCTTTGCTTGAGTCCCCAAGAATTGGAAAAAACAGTAATTTGTGTGCATGTGTTTTAGAATTTTTGTTTCAAATACGAATTATCCAGGGAACACTGTATGGGATTTGAGGGATTCATTCGCTTGAGAGTGACCTTTAAAAAAGGTTTTAATCCAGATTCTTTTTTTTCTGATTATGATGTTTGTGGTTATGGACTTTGCTTTAAGTATTTCCTCAGGGTCACACAGCTCTCCTTGGTGACTGCTGCATAACTCTGTCACTTATTTGTTAAACCAAAGATTCCTAAATTTGGTTCATGGTGCCCTAGTATTTTAGTAATTTTTTCATACTGCCCTAGTTTAAGTAGTAGTTATATTCAAACAACATAATAAGTACTTGTGGCCAAACATCATAGAAGGTGTTAGAAAAAAATAATACACATAACTGAAAGAAAAAAAAATTATGTCATTCTTAAATAACCACAATTACCAACAGGATGTGTGTGTCTGTACTATTTATCAAATCTTAGGATCAGATTGGACGCCACCACTCTCATTTCCTGTTCCACATTAATTTTTCTGCAGCGCTTGCTTTTTTTATAGCAGTAACCACTGCAAACCCAATCTTTGCAAAGATAGGATGTCATTGATATAATGTAATGTGATTTAATGGTAGAGACTGTGAAGTACCTCCGGTTTGTAGGTTAAGCGTGTCCAGCATGTTAAGTACACTATGTATGTTTCCCTTGAAATGTTTAACTATCCTAAGTTTCCCCTATGAGTTTGCTACAGCACCCAGAGTACAGTTTGAGAATTACTGCACAAAGGAAAAGGTCTGCTCGAAATAGCTCCAGGTTAAATCCTCCCGGTAGGGTCATTAAGAGGATTAAAGTAGGTAATATAAAAAGAGCATCTGTGAGGGTCCTAGAATATAACAGTCTCAAGAAATGGTAGCTCCCCCCCCCCCCCCCGAAGTTTATTTAGAAAGTTACAGAGATAGCAGAAGTGAGCCAGCCAAGTTGCGTAGGCTCAGGAAGCAAGTTATAGGAGCAGAAGAAGGGCCCTTGGAATTTAGGGGAGAGAGGGCAAAAGTAACGCCCTGAGGAGGGATAAGGGGGAATGGAAGGGCATGAATGTGCCCTGGAGAGCTCGGTGGTAGGTTTTTTAATGATTGCTAAATAGTACTAAATAAATGTCCAGTAATAGGTATATATCATTGTCCCTATTTAAGAAGAGCCAGTGCCTGAATTTTTAATCTTAGCAAATAAATTATGAAGTAGTTCACGTTATAAAATGATTTATCATTTTTCAAACAGCAAACTCCGATGTACCACTCTGGCACTCATTGATTTTTTTAGACCATTGTTAGAATGCTCATTTTCCCTTGCCAATATGTGCCCTGGTTTGGGGAGGAGCTCATAACTGACTGGAACGTGAGCCTGGACCAGTACACTTTTGAGTTCAGGAGGAAGGTCCTTTGTTTTGGGAAGTTTGGACATGGGTTACAGGCCTGCAGATGTTTCTAGTAGGATTTAATTTATCCTTATGCTTACAGCACAGAGAGGCAGGTAACCTTCGCAGATGAAACAGTTTGGTTAAACAGCTTCACGTGGTATTTTCTATCAATAAGTTGTACTTGTTAATCCTCCAAGGAAAGGCTGACTTGAATAATGATGTCTCAGATGACTGTCACTGAACATTTTAGAAAGCATAGACCTTTCCTCTCATGTCCTGTTCATTGTCCAGACCCCAAGCCTAAGCAAGGACCTGATGATATTTAACACTCTGTGAGAATACACTCAATAATGATGTTTCCCTAGTGTAGTTGTTGATTTTTATTGTTGCTTTCTTCCATCATTTATCGTTGGGAAGCCTGTACACAACCATAGGTGATGCTGCCAAGTTGAAATAAATATGGGTGGATATGATTTTTATCTGTTTGTTTTGTTTGTTTATCCTAATGTGTTTTTTTCCCTCTATAAAAATTGAATATTTGTGTGGGGTGGAGAAACTATGTGATTCTTGTTAACAAAATGTTTCCTTTTTTCCATTTGATGCCCGTAGATAAGTTCTCAGCGTTTTTTTTTTTGAAAAATTTTTAAGGATAATTCTGATGGTTGTGTTACCAGCAGTGTTGGTGATGAAACTGGACCTTGATTCTTGAGTTTGGCAAAGAAAGATTTCAGAGCCAGGAACTCAAATTATAGGAGAAATTTTCTTTAGAAAGATACAGGGGTAGTAGAAGTGAGCCAGCTGGGCTGTGTAAGTTCAGGAAACAAGTTACAAAAGCAAAAGAAGGGCCCTTGGAGCTTAGGAGAGAGAAAGGCAAAGGTAACTAATGCACTTGAGGGGAAGAAGAGGGGGAAGGGAAAGGTGTGGGCATGCTCCCCAGAGGGAGAGTGCCATCAGCATTATTTTTATTTAACATATCGCGCCCATTTATTTATTTATAATTTTGTTAATCCTCACCAGAGGACACTTTCTCCATTGATTTTCTAGAGAGAGTGAAGGGAGGGAGGAGGAGAGACAGAGAGAGAGAAACATCGATGTGATAGAGACAAATCAAAAAACCAAGAATTTCAAATCTTTGGTTTAGACTAATTATATCTAATTTTCAACATCTTATGGTTTAGCGTATACAATAGAGAACTGCATCGTAGATCATGAAATGTAGGTTAGAATGATTTCCCCTTTTTACCTAGAAAATTGACGAAGTTTGAACCTCCATTTAACTATTAGAATCTGGTATTTTAGGCACAAAGTACTTTGGGAAATGCTTGACCCAGTATTTTCATGTAATACTAAGAAGGGTGTGTAAGGATTAAAACATTCAGTTTAAATTTAGGAGTTGATTGGCAGCTGAATGGACTTAACTCAGTTTCTACATCACTCATTTATCCTCAGTTCAAGAATGGAGATTATGGGAAATCTTTCTGTCCATGATAGTAAAAAAACAAAGAAAGAAAGAAAGAAACAAACAAACAAACAAAAAATAGTGAATTTAGTGGAGATTAGCAAATAGTCACCAAGAACAGAGTAGCTCAAAGTAAAGTCCTCTTAATAGCTAAACAGGAACCAGCGAGGCCTTTGTGTTGTCATGCTTTGAGAAATATTTCTGAAATGAAGAGAAAGAAAAGAATAAGGTTGGTTTTCCTTACATAGGAAGCAGCTAAAAGATGAATAAAGAGCTTGGTTCTCTTGAGGCTGTGACCTTTGCACGGTAGCTTTTGGTCGGGTGAGGCAGTGGGAGGTGGAGGAGCACAGCCTGGGCCTTGGGAGGGTAGAAGGGCGCGGGATGGGCATTAGGAAACCCGGCGGAGTCCTGGCCACCAGCTCACTGTGGGGCTCTAGATGGTTTCTCAGAGCTTGGTTTTCACTAAGAGGGCCATACCAAAACATTTCTTTTGAAAGTGTACAGGTCTGTGAAATTATATATACTCACAGTGTAAAAGCAATACTTTTGTTCTTCCATGGTCCTGGAGAGAGGTGCCTTCCAATCATGCTTAAGGTCTGTGCACCAACACGAACTAATGGGATTGTTAACCTCGTGTAACCCGATGACTTCCTTTTGTTATGAACTCCAGTAGCTTACTGAGTAGGGTCCTCAAGACTGTGTGTATGTGTACTCACATTCTAGAATATAAACCCAAAGCACTGTTTTATCTAAAACTCAATTCCAAGGTCAGAAAATTTATATTCTTCAGTAAATTCGAGTTTTGAGTATTTAAAAATGTCTGCATTGTATTCTAACAGGAAAGGCCCGTGGAAATCTGTCTGATACACAAGGAAATTGCCCCTATGTGGTGAGTTTAGGAGTATTGGGGCTTTTTCCCCCTCTGTATCTTTATGGAGATTTTATAGGTTTCCTGCAATAAACATTTATTAAGTTTATAATCCAAAGAATAAATTAGGTAAAAAGCTTTTAAAATTACACAAGAAAATTCAGTATTAGTCAAATGTATTTTTTAAGAAATATATATCTTTATTGATTTCAAAGAGAGGAAAGGAGAGGGAGAGAGATAGAAACCTCAATGATGAGAGAGTCATTGATCAGCTACCTCCTGCATGCCCCTGACTGGGGATTGAGCCTGCAACCTGGGCGTGTGCCCTGACTGGGAATCGAACCCCGATCGCCTGGATCCTAGGTCGATGCTCAACCGCTGAGCCACGCCCCGCCAGGCAGTTAAATGTATTTTTTAAGGAATACTTTTTTCCCATAGTGAAATTATTTAGATGTCTACTAACTACAATATCTGCTTAATAAGATAAAAATGTAGTGACATGAGATGATCTATGTTATCATACTTATATGGTAGTGATTTAAATTATTATTGAGGATAAAAAATAAACCAAATCATAAACAATCAACTTAGAAAATTTCAGTACAATTTTTTACAAAACTAAAACTTATTTTCTTTTTTTGTCAGGGATAACATGTCTCATGCCAGTTTTAAAACTTATTTTTTAGCTAGAAAATGCCAAATGAACTAAGTGTAAGTCCCAGAAATTCTGAATTTGACCCAATTTAGGTAGAATGCTGAGATGCACTGTATCTTACTTTATGTTATGCCATCTCTAGTGTAAAATATCAAAGCACCAGAGAACAGACTTCTTGAGTGGTATATATGCATGCATTTGAGTATCCCAGATAGACTCTTTCAATACTCGTAGCCATCTTTTGTTAAGAAGCATGGGCTTTTGAGCTGATCTTACTGGGTTTGACTCCTGGCTCTGCCATCTATTGATTGTAAAAGTTTTGATGATTTGGTTGTAAAAATTTATGCCTCAGTTTCCTAGTTTGTAAAATGGGAATTTGAAACAGTTCTGTACCCTGATTGTGGTGGTGGTTACACAAACCTATACATAGAATTTGTGATAAAATTCATAGAACTAACACACACCCACACACACAGTGAGCACATGGAAAAAGTAAAATCCGGATAAGATCTATAGTTTATTAATATAATATACCAATGCCAATTTCCTTGTTTTGATAATTGTACTGTGGTTATGTAAGATACTATCATTGGGAGAGAGTGTACACAGGAACTCTACTATTTTTTAAAAATATGTTTTTATTGATTTGAGAGAGAGAGAAAGGGAGAGGGTGAGAGAGAGAAACATTAATCGGTTTCCTCCAGCATACCCCCTGCTGGGGATCAAGTCTGCAGCCGGGCATATGCCCTGAGAAGGAATTGAACTGGCAACCTTTGGTGCATGGGATGGTGCTCAACCAGCTGAACTGCACTGGCCAGGGCTAGTTAGCTCTTCTTCAAGTGACTCAGGGATAAAAAGGCTCCTTCCATCGTGTGATGCCACATGTATCTTCAACATGTAGTCTCCATTGAGTGTTACTAGAAGGACCAGAGATTGGAAAAGGCAAACCAGATTAACTATTTCCACTAGTGAGTAAAAACATCACTTCTGCTTCATTCCATTGTCCAGAAGCAATTCATAGCCCAATGTTGATTTAGGGAGGCTGGGAAATGTGGTCCCTGGCTGGACAGCTGCTTCTGAGCAACAATCCTATACTTTGGAAGGGGACAGAACTCTTTGGTAGATAAGTAGCTATCTTTTATATACCAATGTGCTAGTTTTTTCACTGGCCAGTTAAGCATAACTACCTTCATATAATTTATTTCTCACTTTACAAACATCTGTGTATAAAATGTTGTCTTTGTAGTGTAAGACGTGGATGAGACCTCTATAAAGGAAACAATTGTATTATAATTGCCTTGTAAGCAAATAAAAATGGGATTAAGCCATCTAGGTTCACACATTTGTTAGGGAACGAAGCATATTTAATTTACTCAGTCACCCAACCATGTAGAGAAATGTACATTTGAGAAAAATGCAACAGAGGAAGATTAGCAAAGAACAAGAATATGCATGTCTTATTGGCTTCATGAATGTTATCATAACAGTTTAAAACTACTTTAAGTGGCTGGTAATAGGCACGTGTAGCTTTCTTCCCCTCCAAAAAAAGCAGTCTTCGTCTTGGAATGTATTACACAATCATGGAATGTATGTGTCACTTATAATTATTTGCTCTTAAGGGAAACTAAAGTGATAAGATTTGGACCTATTTATCTTATTTGCTTGAAGTAAATTTGTGCCTAGGAGTATGCCATTTGGCTGTGTCCAGCATCTGACAGGTACAAATGAAACATATAGAGGGATTAAAAAAGGATCATGTGTAAGATCCCAGTACCCAGTTGGCGTCATTGAAAAATGGTCCACAGTGTGGCTCAGCGGTTGAACATCGACCTAGGATCCAGGAGATGGAGGCTCGATTCCCAGTCAGGGCACATGCCCTGGTTTTGGGCTCACAGGAGGCAGCCAATCAATGACTCACTCTCATCGTTGATATTTCTCTCTCTCTCTCCCTCTCCCTTCCTCTCTCTGAAATCAATAAAAATATATTTTAAAAAGACGGTCCACAACTTTAGTAGTGTACACTCACTATAGTAATGCTTCATTTATCCATTATTGGTTGAGATTGGGCTGTTCTACCTAACGAAAGGGTTCAAATAATTAATATTTACCATTTTTGAATTCTAATTTAAAAAAATAATGTATTTCATGGTGCCCATATTGGAATTAAAGACACACTAGACCAAAGTATGGTAGTATAGCCATGGGCCAAATCTAGTCTACTGCTGTTTTGTAAACAAAGTTTTATTAGAACACAGTTACACTCATTCATTTACATACTGTCTATGGCTACTTTCACACTAATCTGGCAGAGTTGAGTAGTTGTTGCAGAGATATATATTTACTATCTATTCCTTTACAGAAAAAAGTTTGCTAACCTCTTCAAGTTAGACTTAAAATGAGCATAACTTGGTTTGAGAGTAACTCTGCTCCTAGTTAGGATTTACTTAATCTCTCTGACCCAGTTATAATGAGTATTATAAAACTACCTAATGAGTTAGTTAAAATAAAGAGGATTTTATATTAAATTATTTCAGGCAAGTTACTAAATTTATCTTCTAGTTAGCTATCTATATAGCTTCCTTAGACCAATACTTTCCAACTTATGCATAAGAATCATCTGGGGAATCTATTAAAATTCAAAGATTCCCACTCTCACTCCCTAGATTCTGATTTAATAGGTCTGGGAAGGTGCACATTTAATAACAAGCATCCCAGATTCTGATGCAGGTGGCCTATACTTTAAGCACCTCAGATCCTTGTAGCATCTTGTCTTTTGGTCCTTATAAATAGTTTCTCTGGCTGTTTTAGATATGCTTCTTGTTTCACCCATTATCAGAGCCTTGCCTACTTGATAGGAGACCTTGGAACCAAGAGGGGAATGCTGAGTGGGTGTTAATCATCAGCATTCTGAACATGTGCAGAGAGACCCAGCCAGTGGGCTTATCCTATAAATCAGATCATTCACTGCCTGACTTCACCACCTATAGAGCCATCTGTGGCTCCGCTTGCAAGTAGAAATAATGATAAGAAAGTTGGCCCTGGGGCTTTAGCAAATGTAACTGGTTTACATTGGAGCCCAAGTATGCCTATTAAAGTTAAAATTAGCATATGGCTCTCTGTTTGCTGTCTCTCTTTACAATCAAGGTAAAAGTTAATAGCAAAGGAGTTACCAAGAGAGGAAGAACCTAAGTCCTGGTGCTTTATAGGTGCTTTAAGAACGGATGCTTATTTAATTGTTTATAATTTCCTTAATCTCCAGAATGTATTATCCTGGGTTATGGGTTATTTAATGAATGGCTTGCTCACTGAAGCCTTTGTGTTCTTCCATTTGCTATTCAAAAACTTAGTAAAGAGCTGTAAAACCAGTAATGATTAATAGCAAAATCCCCTGGCACCTAGTGGGTTTTTAAACAAGACATAAAAAAGTGAGACACCCCCTCCCCACCCCCAAGCCCCCAAACCAAAATAAGTAAATAAATAAAGACTTAAAGGCAGAACCAACAATTCTTGATGTGAGTGCAGTTATGTTGCACTGTTCTAAAACTGGGGATCAGGTGCTTTAAACAGTTTTCATCTTTGCTACCCTGCTGAAATAAAATCTGGATGTTTGGATGTAAGCCAGGGTGTTTTGTACTTTGAAATGTAAGTAAACACTTTATCATCCAATAAGAGATTTACAGCTAATTAGATACCTTCCTGTTGGGACACATCTAGGGAAATTGATTTCAAAACTATTTAAAAAATCCTATATGAGATTATCAAAGAATTCCTTTAAATGGTGAGTTCCCTTAGATCTAGGATATTTAATAAGTGATTAGAATTAATAAAATTCAGAGTTTACCCTCTTTTCAAGAGCCCATCAATGCCAGGAAGGTAGGAGTACTGTTGGGGAACACTTTCTCAAAAGTTTTCGAAATAAGCAGCCACATACTATTGTTATTAAAATGATAGGTCTAAATCCTCCCATTTCCCTCCTTCAAAATATGTAACAGGTCTAACTTATCTTTGGATACCAGAATTTCTTTCCTTTCTCTTACTAAATCCTCGAGAAAAGGCCATATCGAAGAAAATAAAGTTTATGTCTTTAAATTTCACCTTGCCCGGCCAGGCGTGGCTCTACGGTTGAGCGTTGACCTGGGATCCATGTGATTGGAGTTCGATTCCCGGTCAGGGCACATGCCCAGGTTGTGGGCTCGATGCCCAGGTTGTGGGCTTGATCCCCAGTTGGGGGCATGCAGGAGGCAGCCGATCAATGACTCTCTCATCATTTTTTTTTTTTTTTTGACTCGCTCATCATTGATGTTTCTATCTCTCTCTCTCCCTCTCCTTTCCTCTCTCTGAAATCAATAAAGATATATTAAAAATATATATGGATAAAAAAATAAAAATTTACCTTTTAGATTATTAGTGTTTCTTTTTTAATTGAGATATAATTGACATATATTAGTTTTGGGTGCGCAACATAATGATTTGATATACATTGTGAAATGATCATCACTAAAAATCTAGTTAACATCCATCAACACAGGTAGTTACAAATACTTTTATAATAATTTAATGATATTGTAATAATAATAACTATTATTTTGATTTGCCCAAAACAAATTTTCTTGATGCTCAGTGCATTTCTGTCTTTTAAAACCCTAAATTCACTAATTTACATTCTTCTCTTGGTGTTTAAAGACTCAAAAACATAACACCGCTTGTAATTGACTGGTTGTGTTAAAAGTGACCATGGTTTTGTGCATCTAAAAATAGAAAATAAATTATTGTATCAGATTATAAAATATTTTTCTTATTATGTCCCTTTTTCCCCAGCCTTTTGAAATTGCCTTAATGTCAGGGATATTTACTTTGAGAGTAAGAGAATAAATCATAAGAGACTTTTAGTATTTGTTCTGAATTTACTAGCCAACTAAATTGGGTGGAAGTTAATGTCCCAGTTATATAAGGTGTACTTGTTAGTGTTAATGAAAGCTGTGCTTTAAGTGGAGAGAAAACATATTCCTCAATTCAGTAAACAATAAGAAGCCATAATGGATTTTGTATGAAAAAAGCCACATCAGAGGCTATTAGGGTATTTAAGTGAGGGGGAAATTTTATGTGATAGTGTTAAATCTAGAAGAAAAGACCAAGTATTGATTGTAACCTACTCTGTTATCATAAATCCACAGCAACACTGCCTGGGCCCCACAGAATAAATGGCATTCATTAAGTTTGAGTATATTGTTGCTCTAGGATAAGGGAAGCAAAATGTTTTACTGTTCTCTGCAAGGTAAACACCTGAAAAATAATTTAAGAAAAAAATGTTATGGTCGGTGACTCTCTTTTGGCTTTCCTGTTTGTCTGTTTCTTTCTGGTTAGCATTAAGTAATGCAGCTTAAAACCCCAGGCCTCCGCATTCAAACCTAGCTGAATTACCTCTCTTGGAAATGGACAATAAGGATGCCCTTTAGGGGAAGTCTGTTTCATGGGAGACTGGCAGGCTTGAAGGAGGGGAGTGCAGCCCTGGCTGCCAGGCAGGCCTGGGTTCTGGTTTCATGTCTGACAGCAGCCTTTGTGCCCTCTGCCAAATCACTTTCCTACTTCTTTGTTTTTCTTTTTGTCTCTCTCTCTTAGAAAGGTGACCACAGATGGGTCATCATTGACTAGTGCCCTGCTCTCATGGATTTGAGTCACCGTAACATTTTTTCAGCTTCACAAATTATTATAAGGCAAAAACTTTTATAACTGCCATGCTGGTCGGTCACCCCAGAAGCTGTCCTGTGCTGCGTCCCTCCCTCCTCGCGCAGCAACTGCGGGCAGTGCCCCGTCTGCGGGGCCGCGGGGCTGTGAAAGAAGCCGTGCACGCGGGAACCCGATACGCTATCTTAATCATCAGCGGGGGAAATTGCGATGGCACTGGCACCTTTAAACATTTGGTCAAAACATTAAAAACTCTTCCTGTTATGATTGTATAGGGAACTGAAGAAGTAGTAAACGTTAGTACACTGTAATTCAAACCACTAGCAACACTGAGGATTAAACTCTTATTTCTTTGTAAAAATATATCAAGAGCAGTTTGAACAGTGTTGGCCGCCTTCTCCCCATCCTCTGCCTTATGACACAGAACAAGCATCTCTCTACGCCTCGATGAGCTTTCAGACTCCTCTTTTGAAGTTTGGATCAGTTTCCAAAGTTTAGCCTTTATGCTTTCTTTCAGTGATTCATCTCCAAGAGTTCCTTTAATGTGAAGTCCTTGCCTGCGTAGTGTCTTCACCCTTTTCACCTCACTCTCCTCGTTCATGTAGATAAGGTCCCTCATTTAAGTTCCCCTGGCTGCACATCTGGCTTCTTCAAGTGGTCGCAGTGGTGGCAGTCCCCCGGCCAGCCCTTTCTTCTGTAACTCCATTCCATTCCATTCTACTTCCAAATGCCACTTTTCATTTCTTCTCTGCACTCCCTTCTTTCTTGGCCAGTTTCCTCTTTCATTTATTCATGTTGGGAAAATATTATGTGGGTTTATCACTGGGAGGCAAGGAGGCAACACAAATACGTGGTTTGTCCTCTGTGTGTGAACTGAGTAACCTGAGGAGTTGACGGATCACTGACAGGCTATGAAAGAAGTGATGTGATTGGTCACTGATCATGATGCAATATATTAATTACATTGTGATTGGTAGTCTGAAGAGCTATTAGTGAGGTTTGTACTTTATGCAGTTTCTCAAAATTAATACACTGTTTACAAATGAGATTTAAACCGTCCTCTTGGAGGACTGGTGTAATTTAACTAATCTGTGAAAACTGAAATTGCATGTACTACAGCCATGTAAAGTAAAGGCTGCCTATATTATTCTAACTTTTATAGTAACCAGTCTCTTCCTTGTATTTTTTTTATAGTTCTTTTACCCAAGTGTGCATTTTTAGACACCATGGTTTAGTGTTGTTTCTTCAGATGTTTTTGTTATGTCTTCTGAGTCTTTTTAAAAATTTAATCTATGGGTTTCCCATTTGTTTGAGTTTGCCATGGTTACTGTAACAAAGTACCACAGACTAAGTCGCTTAAACAGCAGAAATTTATTTTCTTATAGTTCTGGAGACTGGAAGTTCCAGATCAAGGTGTTGGCAGGTTTGGTTTCTCCTGAGGCCTCTGTCTTTGACTTGCAGAAGGCCACCTTCTTGCTGTGTTGTCATATGTGGTATTTCCTCTGTGTGCATGCATTCCTGATGTGTCTTTCTCTTCTTATGAGGACGCCAGCCCTATTGGAACATGGCCCACCTTAACAGCCTCTCTTAAACATAATTACCTCTTTAAAGGCCCTGTCTCCAAATGCAGTCATATTTTCGTAGGTACTGGGAATTAGTGCTTCAAAACATGAATTTTGGTGGGGGGCACAATTCAGCCAATAACACCTTCCGTTCCTTTTCTTTGCTATTTATCTATCAAAATAGTTAGGCTGTTTTACCATTAGTCACATAAAACAAACAAAAGCCACATAAACAATCTCTCTTAATATATTGGTTTTTAGAGAGAGAGAGTGAACCTGCAACGTTGGCATATTGGGATGACACTCTAGCCAACTGAGCTACCTGGTAGGCCAGGGCGAGGGCCATAAACATTTTATTTATTAAAGGGTCAGGGTCATTCATGAAGGACACCATTGAAGATTAGGCCCAAATTGTGTTGGGTGAAATTATGTCCCAGTTCCTAAGGCTTTATAACAAATCAGCCCCAAACTTGGCAGTTTAAAACAGCAGTACTTACTATCTCTCAAAGTCTTGTAATTCAGGAATTAAGAGAGGGACCCAGCTGAGAGATTCTGACCCTGGTCTCCCAATGAGATTGTAATCAGATGCAAGCTGGGGCCACAGTCATCTATAAGCCTGACTGGGGAAGGAGGAGGCACTACTAAGATATGTCCCTCAGGTGGCTGGCATGTTGGTGATGACTGTTGGGGGGAGGCCTCTCAGTCCTTTCCCCATGACTGCTAGAATGTCATCATGGCATAGCAGCTGGTTTACCCCCAAATGGGTAATACAAGAGGCCAAGACAGAAGCTGCAATGCATTGTCCCTTTCACAATGTTCTGTAGGTCACACAGGTCCAGCCTTGGTTCCCTGTGGAAGGAGCTCCTCAAGATTGTGAATACTGAGAAGTATGGATTAATGGGCATCATCTTGGAGATAGGCTGCCATGAATTAGATGAGTTAAAAAGTGTCTTACTTTTTGGAAACCTGTTTGCAAGTGTCTAGCTTCAAACGCTTGCTTACCTTACGTGCATGCTATCAAAATTAAACATGTCAAAAAGTTAAATTAGCTTTCTATTTCACACTTAATGAGTAAATATTTTTAAGAGTTTTCAAGATAACTTTTTATGTTCAATTTCTCTGTCCGACTAAAAGCATTATAATAATCCAAATAAATATATTTATCTGTTAGTAGATTTCTCTTCAGCTTTATCATTCATCTGAGATACTGGTCTTAAATCAAATGGTGGGTCCTGAGCTCCAAAATGTGGCAGTAGGAATTTTGGCTATGTTACTAGAATTAGTGTGACTTACACGCTAAAGTTACCAACTCTGAAGTTTTCTGAATGAGCCCTAATAAATTAATTGAACTATTTTTTCTCAGTTTTTTAGACTGTTATATGAAAAGAGAATTTATGATTAATCTATTTTAATGGTAAAACTAATAAATGAAAGTTATGGGGGTAAACTGATGATTTTGAGCTATAACTTTATGGAAGAGTAGAATGTATGTTAAATTCCTTTGAGGGACTATGGTCTTGCCTAGGCCTGCAGTGTGCCCAGGGGTTCAGCACCAGGGGCAGCTACTTCTGCTGCCCACCTTGGGTCTACCCTTTGACTTGAAGTATGGTAGCAGTCCTGGCCTGTGTGGCTTAGTTGGTGGAGTGTCGTCTCATGCACCAAAAGGTTGCTGGTTCCATTGCCGGTCAGGGCACATACCCACGTTGCTGGCTCGATCCCCACAAGGGGGCATGCAGGAGGCAGCAGATGAATGTTTCTCTCTTTCTCCCTCTCTCCCTCCCTCTCTCCTTTCCTTTGTCTCTAAAATCAATGAAAACATACTAAAAAAAGAAAAGAAAAGGAAAAAAAAGAGTGGTGGCAGAGCAGCCTAGGGCAATCTGAAAGGGTGTGTACTCCTGGAAATGTAGATGCCTCTTTGTCTTGGTGGTTCATAAAGTTCATCTTCATTTGTCTTTCCTTTTTCCGATAGTCTCTGTTCTTCCAAATTACCATGTCTTTAAGTTCATCTCCTCAATTTCCATTGAACTCACCAATTCAGATGAGTCTCAGGTTAATCAAAAGCTTCTGTTCCAGAGAACTGGGTCCTGCAATGTCCATTCTTCAGACACTATTTCCACTTCCACTGAGGATCATTTATCTAGCTTAGCAGCCTTGTAAGGCTTAGGGTTGTTTTTATTTAAAAATGATGACAATTGTAAGCAAATGTGTCAGGCTTCATCTTTACTTCTTTCCACCAATATTACTCTGCTTAATTATTATGGACAAAGAAAGCAGACAATAGTATTTCTAATGTTTCTGGAACTATGCTATTACTATATCAAATTGATTGAATATTAACCTTGGCCCTAGAGAGCATAATTCTAGGAAATAAATAATTTTACTTTTGATTCAAATAATTTACTTTCCTTTGTGGCAATTTTTAAATGTCCTGTTGGGGCTCTTCCTCATGTCTTCAAACTCACGATCCGTGTGGCCTTTTTCTAGAGCACACCAGATAGAGGAATAATCTCCTGATCTTCCAGGAGACTGGAAGATCATGATCACAGAGACAGGAAACTTGCCTGACAGTGATCCATTTGGATAGTAATGTATTTATCATCACAAGTAACAAATTAATTCTTTCCCCTTTTTTTGAGAGAGGATATAGGCAATATTTATAAGACAAACCAACTTAGATAAGCAACTATTAAAATCAGAGGAACTTCAAAAATGCCTTGTAGATTAACAAGATTTAGGAAGTATATATTAAAAAAATTTTTTTTTTTTTATATCTTTATTGATTTCAGAAAGAGAAAGGGAGAGAGAGAGATAGAAACATCAATGATGAGAGAGTCACTGATCAGCTGCTTCCTGCACGTCCCACACTGGGGATCGAGTCCGCAACTCAGGGATGTGCCCTGACCAGGAGTCGAACTACGATCTCCTGCATCTTAAGTTGATGCTAAACCGCTGAGCCACGCCTGTCCTGGCAGTATACATTTTTTAAAAATTATTTTTCTCTCGAGTTTTCTGTTATGTTTGCTAGTTCGGATCATTTCAGTATGAGAGACAGTGGAGAGAGAGAGAAAGAAATGAAATAATTATCTCAGAGTCAGATTGTCCATCCTTGCCGGGTTTTACTAATACTACGTCGGTGTTCTAGAACTCACCAAGTGGAGAGTGTTAGTTCCAGAAGATTACATATGCCAACACTTATATTTTGTCTTTTTGATAAAAGCCATTCTAACTGGTGTGCAGTGATATCTCATTGTGGTTTTGAGTTTCATTTCCCTGATTGTTAGTGATGTTGAACATTTTTTCTCATATCTATTGGCCATTTGTATGTCTTTTGAAAAATGTCTGTTCAGGTCCTTTGCCCATTTTTAAATTGGGTTATTTGTTTTCTTGCTACTGAGCTGTTTGAATTTACATTTTGGATGGTTTGCAAATATTTTCTCCCATTTTGTAGGTTGTCTATTCACTCTGTTGATTGCTCCTAGCTGTGCAGAAAGTTTTTAGTTTGATGCGATACCATTTGTCTTTTTTCGTGTTTGTTGTCTGCACCTTTGGGGTCATATCCAAAAAATTATTGCTCAGACCAATGTCAAGAAGCTTTTCCCCTATGCTTCTAGTAGTGTTACCGTTTCCATTCTTACATTTAATTCTTTAAATTAACTCTTCTGCTTGTGGATAATCAGTTTTCCCAGCACCACTTATTGAAGAGATGGTCCTTTCCCATTGTGTGTTCTTGACACCTTTGTTGAAGATCAATGGTCTGTAAATGTGTGGATTAATCCTGGGCTCTTTATCTCTTCCATTGGTCAATATGTCTGCTTTTATGCCAGAATTATGCTGTTATTTTAAAATTATTATTATTTTTAAAAATTTATCGATCTTTTTAGAGAGAGAGAGAGAGATGGAAACATCTATTTGTTGTTGCACTTATTTATGCATTCATTGGTTGCTTCTTATATGTGCTCTGACTAGAGATTGAATATGCAATCCTGGCGTATTGGGACTATTCTTTAACCAACCAAGCTACCTGGCCAGGGCTCATGCTGTTTTATTTATTATGGTTTTGTAGTATATTTTGAAATCATATAGCGTGATACCTTCAGCTTTGTGTTTTTTTAAATATATCTTTATTGACTTCAGAGAGAGGAAAGGAGAGGGAGAGAGAGAGATAGAAACATCAGTGATGAGAGAGTCATTGATTGGCTGCCTCCTGCACCCGACTGGGGATCGAGCCCCCAACCTGGGCAAGTGCCCTGACCGGGAATCGAACCCCGATCGCCTGGATCCTAGGTCGACGCTCAACTGCTGAGCCATGCTTTGTTCTTTTTACTCAAGATTTCTTTGACTATTTGAGGTCTTTTGTGGTTCTACATGAATTTTAGGATTTTTTATTGATAAATCTTGATTATTGAAGATCATACTAACTAGTCTCATTCTTAAGAAAGGCAATCTTCTGTTATGTTCACTTTTGTTAAAAAAAAAAAAAAAGATAAGATAATGTATATATCTGTGTACTGGAAATGTGGATCAGTCTGATTTGTCAATTAGGTGTAAAACCACAACCCTTCAGGAAGAGAGGCTTGCCTTTAACAAGATCTGGGATAGCAGAATAAAATACTCCTTTAAGAACTGTAACTGAGGAGAACTGTTATCAGTCCCTGAAGTTAGAAAGCTGTCATTGTTCTTTGATAAGATAATTTCATCACTAGTGGTGATATTGTATCTAGTAGTCTGAATTCCTACTTCCACCAGCCGGCAGGAACTCCACTTCTTTTTAGCCTGATCAGGTGTCCAATTTTAGAACAATAGATGGCTAGAGCTTGCTTTATACTGATTAGTAATATTTTTTCCTCTAAGATATAGAAAACATTTCTTTAGTCCCTTGCAACTTGATCATCTGTGCATCCTTACAGAGATCTCAAAGCACCCTAGATGGTTCAGATGGTTTAGAGTGTTATCTACAAGCACTTACATCTGTCAGGCTTTTGTTTGGAGGCCAGAGCAGGAACGTCACATGATACACAGGAAAGGATCCTGTAATCTTGCCTATTCATATATGATGCATCATAGTTTGTCGAGTCTTTTGTATTTTAAAAATATCTTTCAAAGAACTAACATTACTCCCATACAAATTACCTTGTAACTTCCGTAGGGGTAATAGTATACATTTCTGTGTGTAAGGGAAATGGAAAATAGTTTATTTTATATTGGATTGTGAGTTAAATTTTAATATGTCTGGAGAGACCTGAGGAGTTGTTTGTGTGGGACCTACTTTGGCTTTTAGGGGCAGGAAAGAAATTCTTGGGGAATTGTTGTGGGCCAGGAAGGGAATAAGAGTGTTGCCAGTTGCAGCATGAGAATTTGATAATGCTGTGTTTTTGTATGTGTTGAGGGGACAGAGGACGGTGATAGAGGAGGAAATAGATGACTTTTCATATAATTAGAGTAAAAACCTAAACAAAAAGGGACAACCTGGTGAGACAGGAGAGAACTTTTGGCTTCACCATATGCCTCCTGATTTGCCCTGAAAATTCTGGCCCACAAAGGTTCTCTTTCTTTAAGAACTTGCAGTGCATGTAATTATAGATTATCTGGCATTTTGCTTTAAATTATTTTTAAAGTGTGAATCATTGCAAAGTGGTTAAATGATCAAACTCTGGAGCTAGGTCAACTTAAGACAAATCCTGATTCCATTTTGCTATCTGTGTGACCTTGGGCAAGCTATTTAACCTCTTTGTGCCTCAATTTTCTCATGTTTAAAATGGGGGTAATAATAGTATCTACCTCATTGGGTCGTTAATGGGAAAAGTACTTGGCCAGCAAAATTAATACATATTCATAGTAGAAACATAGATAATATAGAAATTAGTAGAAGATAAACATCTCCAATCCTTCTACCTTAGTTAACCATCATTACTATGTTGGTACATCTGTATCTATCTATCTATCATATATCTATTTAAATATCTTTGTTGATTTTTAGAGAGAAAGGAAGGGGGAGGGAGGAAGAGAGAGAGAAACGTTGATGTGAGAGTGTAACTTCGATTGGCTGCCTCCTGCATGTCCCCTACCAGGGATTGTGGCCGCATCCCCGGCATGTGCCCTGACTGGGAATCGAACCGGCAACCTTTTGGTGCACTGAACAAGGCCCAATCAACTGAGACACTTAGGCCAGAGCTATCCTTATATATATTTTTGTATACAGCAGGGAGATCATACTTTTCATGCTATTTTGTAACTTTTTCCCCTTAATAATATATCATGAACATTTTCCCCTACTCAAATTTCAACCTCATTATAACTAAAAGACAGAACTACATTAAGTGGATGGATATATTTCAGTTTATTAAACTATTCCCATAGTGTTGAAACTTCAGGTGCCTTTCAGTTTTACATGTAATGCTTTAATAAACATTTTGTATGTTAATCTCACTCGAGTACTTTCTATGAAGAGAAATGGAATTGCTGAGTCTAAAGGTATTTATTTATATCTTTAAGACTTTTGACATATATTGCTAGCAATTTTGCTAGCAACACATGAAAGTCTGTTTTCTTACCCAGAAATTTTGCTAGCAACACATGAAAGTCTGTTTTCTTACCCTCTTGTAAGTATTCATTATTCTAATTTTTATGTTCAATTTGATAGGAAAAAAATTGTATCTTTACTGTTTTATTATTGTTTGATTATGAAGAAGGCTGAATATTTATATATAGGGTGGGGTAAAAGTAGGTGTAAGTTGTGAGTACATGAACAGTTTATTGTTGTATTATTATTTATTAGTTATTGTATTATTTTCCATACAAACAACTGTAAACCTACTTTTGCCCCACCCTGTATGTATTTTAACTCTTTTATTTCTTTTTCTTCCTTGTGTGTTAAATCTCTGCGAATTCCTTGTACACTTTTTTTTGAAGTATCCACCTTTCTTGTAAAATATCAATTCATAACAGCTCTTTCAGTAAAAAGCTATTGATTGGCTTCATTGCCTCCAAGGAGTAAAGTTTCAACAGCTTGGCTAATTAATCTAATCCTCAAGATTGGTCAATTAAGCTTTATCCATGAGGTCTCTGGAAGAAAAACTACAAAACAGTTGATACTTATAATATTATAGTATACAAGGTATAGTACTTATAGACACAATCAGGAAGTCTCTTTTTTTCCTTCTGAGTATATCAGATATTTGGTGAGTTAACTCACGGTTTGCAGCTTGCTTTGTGGGTGCTATGTACTTCATTCTGATTAGATATTATGAGTCCCATTTTGTGCTTACATCTATGATATCTTGATGGATTCCTCAACTATTTACTGGACACTGTCTTCATATTTAAACTCTTACAATCAGTCACACTGTTTATGCCTTGTATTTATCAAGGACTCCCTATATAGATAGATAAAAAATCAAAATGGAAGGCCCACAGATTTTTGTGATTCTAGAGCTGAGTTCATAATGCTTAGTATCCAAATGACTTGAAAGGTGGTATTTTTTCAAAGATTGAGGCTATTGTAAAAGATTTATGCCTCACCAATTCTCTTTGAAGAGGATCACAGGAGATCACCCTTTGTGGGGCAGATCACTGTTGCTCAGGCTTCCTGCACATACAACTCCCGAATGCATCTTATGCTGAGGGATTCATTCATCCATGTAGCATTTTGAGGCTTGAGCCTGAAGCATATATTTTTGTGAAATCTGGAGCTGAAGTGAATTCCCTTAGAGTGCAGTTTGAAACTTTACTTCAAACACATTTCAGAATGTAAAATAGCTGTAAAAATTCCTCTTACACACTGACAGTTCCTAAGGCAGTGTGCCTCTCATTCCACCTTTTTGCTTCTCAAACTATCCCATTCTCCCCACTCTGACATTTAGGAAAAGCAGAAGAATGTTCGAAAAAGCCACTGGGTGACTCACACCAAACATGTATGGCTTTGGGTCCTGTGGATGACTTTTTTGTTTGTTTTTGTAGTTTACCCTCTCACTCTAAGGAGATTTCTGAAGTTCTAGTTAGGGAGTATAAAAAATTCATATTTTACCTAATGGGTGATAATGAGGATGCTTATCTTACATGTCTAGATTTTTTTTTAACTCAAAGTTTAATGAAATATTTTGTATCACGTATAGTCTTTTATTTAAAGTAAGAACAGACTGGAAAAATATGTAAAATCTGCGTATATCAGGAGAGCAAAAATTGAGTTCTTACCACTATTATTTATAAATATTTAGGTGTTATTTACTTGGGCATGGCAAAGATGTTCTTTTCTGATGTTTGAATGTGGAGGTTTACTTACAATTAAATTTTTTATTTTAATTTTTCTGAGTGGTGATGACTTTTTTTTCAGCGAACCTACATGGTTTTATAGTATTCCTCTGACCACTTAATCTGTCTCTAGAACTTTTAGTAGTATTTTTATAAATTTTTCAAGGCATATCACTTTGTAAAAATTTGTGTTATAAACTTGGTTCTTTTTGAGTCTCCCTCCCGAGCTTCTCCCCATCCTACCCCTATCCCTTGACTCCTCTGTCCCCCCCCCCCCCCCAATTCTGGGTCTGTTTATTTTTTGCCTCATGAGTAATGATTATTGTCTGAGACTTGTCTTATATATTCACTCCTTTCTAAATGAGGCACTAACACCGTCTGTCAGGTTTTGGATTTTCTTTAGGATTGTTAATTATTACCTCCTCACTTTCCTGAACCCAGCACAAAAGTAAGTTGCAGAAGGAGAAGAGGAAACACCTGTTTATGAAATGTGGTATTTAGTAAAATTCTTAATGCAAAATGATTGACAGCATAATCACCTCAGCCTTGTCTGGATTAGGTTTCCCCAGGTTGTAGATGCCAAATATTTCATACTATATACAGGCTGCTACCACAGTACTTTTCATATCGCTCTCTGCTTCTGTTGCCACCATTTAAATTCACAATTTAATTAAATTAATTTATTTTTTAATCCTCACCTGAGGATATTTTTCCATTCCTTTTCAGAGAGAATGGAAGGGAGAGAGAGAGAGAAACATTAATGTGAGAGACACATATCAATTGGTTGCCTCCTGTACACACCCCGACCAGGGCCAGGGATAGAACCTGCAACTGAGGTATGTGCCCTTGGTCGGAATCGAACCCCGGACCCTTCAGTCTGTTGGCCGATGCTCTAACCACTGAGCCAAACCAGCTAGGGCAAATTCACAAATTTAGCTCACATCTCTGTGACATTAGCTTTTTCACTGGGCTTTTCCTGAGCCATGATCACGTTCCTTCAGTCTGTAAATCCAACAAGCAGCCCCTTGATTAATTTGCCCTGAGCACCGTTAGGAGTGGGTCAGTGCACTGCCCAGCCCTCCTAAGATTCCTGCAGAGTTCTGGCCAAAGTCCTTACCCTCCTCAAGCCCCTTTACCACAAGCTTCAGATTAACTTTTTAATCTCATCATTTGTTTCCCCCAGACCCTAAAATTATGCCCTGTTGTTCTAAGTAGTCTGCCAAGCTTTGAGCAGACAGCACCTTTCTTACCAGCCATCTCTGCAGAGAAATCCGACCCACCTTGCAAGTGATGCCATCTCCTCCAACATTCCTTTCCAGATCCCTTGGGTTGGCAGTGTTCCTCTGCATTCTGTAGCTCCTGTGTCACTCATCTGGAATTCTTTTTACATTCGGAGACCCTTATCTCTCTTGCCTGAGGATAGGAACCAACCTATCCATTCCTGGATCCCCTCAGTGTACTGCAGCTGCATGGCTTGCTCAGTCTTTCATTTCTTTCTGTCCGCCCCCCCCCCCCCCCCCCCCGCTTCCCCAACTTTCTTATTTCTCCTATTGGATAACAACCACCCAAACCCTCTCTTTACCCAAATTCTCTTCTTGCTACAGTCATATCTCTCTTCTTCCCTCAATGAACATTTTTTCTTGTTTTAATGAAAGAGAATAGCGTTACTGATTTGCCTGATAAACAAGCTCATTGGAGAAAAATGCAAACACAGAATTAGAAGAGGGTGAAAGTCACAAAATGCCATCACTCAGAGATAAATTGTCTTTTACTAAATATCTTGTCCCATTTCTCACACATACATACACACTCTCGTGCATGATACACAATTTTATATTAGTGATTTCATACTATACATGCTGTTCTAGAACCTGCTTTAAAAAAAAGTATATATATATTAACAATATCCTGGGGACGTCTTTTCAAGCCAGTTTGTGTTAATCTTCATCATTACTGTAAATGGCTGTAAAGTATTCCATTGAATCAAAAATTATTTACCCCCCTTTTGATGAGCATACCCATTTTTTTCTCGTATAACTAACACTATACGTAGTTGTATTGGGGCTCTCCAGAGGAACAGAACCAATAGGAGGTGCATACACACACTCACACAAACACACACATATAGAGATTTATTATAAGGAATTGGCTCATGTGAGTATAGAACTGAGACATCCAGAAATCTGCAGCCTGAAGGCCTGAGACCCAGAAGAGCCGATAGTGCAAGTCCCAGTCTGCGTGCAAAGGCAGGAGATGACTGATGTCTCAGCTTGCAGGCTCTCAGGCAGAGAGAGCAGATTCTCTCTAGCTCAGCATTTTGTTCTATTCAAGCCTTCACCAGGTTGGATGAGGCCTGTCCACATTAGGGAGAGTAACTGCTTTTCCCAGTCCACTGATTCAGATGTTCTGCTTGCTGCTTTTAATGTGTTTAATGTGGCTACTAGAAAATTTTAAGTTACATATGTGGCTTAATTATATTTCTTTTTTTCTTTTTTTAAATATATCTTTATTGATTTCAGAGAGAGGAAAGGAGAGGGAGAGAGAGAGATAGAAACATCAATGATGAGAGAGTCATTGATCGGCTGCAGCCCGCAACCCGGGCATGTGCCCTGACCGGGAATTGAACCCTGATCGCCTGGATCCTAGGTCGATGCTTAACTGCTGAGCCACGCCCGGCCGGGCTTAATTATATTTCTGTTGGACAACTTTGATCTAGAGTATGTTTGGGGAGATGTGTATTAGAGGAGAGGCTGATTATGAACAAGATAAATAAGTAACATGAAATATTAGATAGCCAAAAGTACTAAAGAGGAAAGGCTAAGGAGGGAAAAAGTAATGGAAATATTTCTGTGTGTTCAATGTAAGGTGGTCAGGAAGGACTCCCTGAGGAGGCTCTTGGGTAAAGTGCTGGGAAAGAGGAAGCAAGCCACATGAATGTCTGGGGAAAGTGGGCAGCGGGAACAGGAAGTGCAAAGGTCCTGAGGTAAGCACAAAGAATAGCAGAAGGAGAGGCCCTTGTGGTTAGAGTGGGACAGAGAAGAGTAGAAGACAAGGTCAGAGAGGTCTAGAGGAGAGATCCAGGCTGTAAAGTCAAATGCTGGAGTTATCAGCACTTGAAAGTAATTGAAGCCATGGGAAGGCATGAGACACTTGGAGAGTGAGTATAGATTAGACAGGAGGCCCAAGGACTGAGTTACCTAACGTTACAGGTGGGGATGTGAGGAGCAAGCAAAAGAGCATGGGAAGGAGTGGCTAGAAAGGCAGCAAGAAAACTATGAGTGTGTGTGTGTGTGTGTGTGTGTGTGTGTGTGTTGCCTGGAAGTCAAGCAAAGTTGAGCAAAAGGGATCCACTTTCTCAAATGCTGCTAATGTCGTTAGTTGAGATCTAAGAAGTGATGTTGGAGTTCCGTAGTGTGGAGTGGAGATCACCTGTGACCCTGAGAAGAGCAGCTGTAGTGGAACAGCAGAGCGAAAGCCCACTTGGAATGGATTTGAGGGAGAAAAGGCGAGAAATTGGAACCATAGGTATAGATAACTCCTTTAAGGAGTTTTCCTAAGAACAAGGCCTGTCTTCCTGCTTAAGTCATCTTTCACATGCATTCCTCTGTAGCTTTTACAGTTTTCTTAATATAGGGCCCGTCTGTTTCTTATTAAATTTATTCCTAGGTGTGCTATACTTTTAAAAAATTGTTATTGTGAATAGCATCATCTATCATTATATTTCCTGATTTTTTTTAATGGTGTATTCAAAGATCCTTCATTTTAGTATTAATCTTGTAAATGGCCACCATATTAGTTTGCTAGGGTTGCTGTAACAAAGGGTGACTTAAACAACAGAAATATATTGTCTCATAGATCTGTAAGCTTGATGTCCAAGGGCAAGGTGTCAGCAGGCTTGTTTTTTTCTGAGGGTTTTGAGTGGAAATCTTTTCTGTGCCTTTCTTCTAGCTTCCAGTGGGTTGCTGGAAATCTTTGTCATTCCTTGTCTTACAGATCTCATCGGCCTGTTTTCTGCCTTCATCTTCACGTGGCGTTCTCACTGTGTGTCTGTGTCTATAATTCCCCTTTTTATAAGGATGCTAGTCATATTGGGGTAGGGCCCACCATAATTTGACTACATGGCAAAGATCTTATTTGCAAATAAGGTCACATTTTGAGGTACTGGGGCTTAGGACTTCAGCACATCTTTTTGGGTGAGACAATTCAACCCTTAACAGCAACCTTTTAAGCTCCGTATTTGTTTCAAATAGTTTTTTTGTTTTTTGTTTTTTTGCTTTCTTGGGTCTTTGAGGTATACAATATATAAATTCTAATGATAGGTTATTTTCCTCCTTTATGAAATCTGTAACTTGAATTTTACTCTCATCTAGTTTCATTTTACTTTAATGAAAACCCTGACTTCTCTATTTCTATATTTTGTCTTCTGGGTCTTTCCCACCTACTGAAACCACTCTGCCTGGTCCACGAATCATGGACCTGGGCAGTGGTAAGCTTATAGTTCTTGTTGGCAGAACTTTCATCCTAACCCACATAATTGTGCAGAGAATTAGAGTAAAGAGATGAGAGAGAAGTCATGAAATTTAGAGTTAAACGATATTTTGAAGAAACCTCATAAATGGCAGTTGAATGATCAGAGAGGAGTTGGTCTTTACCATGATTTATCACTAAGCCTTCAGTAGTCTCCCAGAGCCTTAAAAAAACCTTATTATGAAACATTTTAAACAGAAATGATAGTGGATAAAATAATGTAATGAACTCTCATGTACCTATAACCCAATTTCAGTAATTACCAATTTTATTTCATCTACATCCCAAACACTCCCCCCTCCCATATTATTTTAAAGTAAATCCCAGACATTGAATTATTTTATCTGTAAATATGTCAGTGTGTAGCTCCGAGAGATAAGGGCTTATTAAAATCACCATACTACTGTTATCACACTTGAAAAATAACGGTTCTTTAATAACACCAAATATAGACAGTGTTCAAATTTCCAATATGTATGAGATTTTTAAAATATTTTATTTTGAGTAAGGGTCCAAATGTCTACCTATTGGATCGGTCAGAGTGATTCTTAAGTTTCTTTTTCTCTCTCTTACCTTGTGAACGACTTCCATGAAACCAGGCTCTTTGTCCTGTAGAAGTTTACACCATTTTAATTCTGCTGGTTGAATCCTTGTGGTCTCATTTAACATGCTTTTGTGTCCTCAGTATTTCTTGTAAATTGGCAGTTACGTCTCAAAGCTCGATCACATTCAGGTTCAATTTATTTTGACGTGACTGCTTCGTAAATGGTGGTGTGTTCCTTCATCAGGAGGCATGTACTGCCTGGTTGTTTCTCTTTAGTAGCAGCCATTGATGCTTAATGTCTAGATCCATCAATCCATTGGGTATTGCTAAATGGATATTTTGGTTGTATCATTCCTTCTTCCTTTATTAGCTGAAATGTAAAGAGAAACTTTATCTCATGCACTATTTGGTTACTAGTAGTACAGTTTTTAATAGGGCAGGCAGGATAAATCTCAATTCTTTCCTTTGTCAGTTTTTACAGAAACTTTCCCTTTTTTTGTTTGTTTGTAAATCCTCACTGAGGATATTTTTCCATTGATTTTTTTTTTTTTTGAGAGAGAATGGAGGGATGGGGGGGAGAGAGAAACATTGGTGTGAGAGACACATCGATTGGTTGCCTCCCACATGCACCCCAACCAGGGCCAGTTATCCAACCTGCAGCCCAGGTCTTGCTTTTGACCAGACATAGAACCCAAGACCCTTCGGTGTGCATGTTGCCACCACCATTACAGTGTCCGATCAGACCTCCGGTCTGTTGGTGTCATCTTTGGCTGTGCTGTGGGAGCCTTCCTCTGAAAGCCAGGGCGAATCATGTTCCTTGATGCTGCCTGCCCCACTGTCTCCCTCTGAAGAGCAGAGAAAGCTGTTCAGTCCTCTGCCCCCATGTCTGCTGATTGTCATGCCAGCTTGCTGTGTGTCTGCTTCTGCCCTGTGAGACGGTACCTGGGGTCACAGCTGGCGAGGAAAAGCCCCAGAGGAAGAGAGGCCATTGCCTGCTCCCTGACCTCCCATCCGTCCACACAGTCACCGGCTTTGCTCTGTGTTGTCATTGTGTACTGCTTGTACTTCTTTGTATTTAATAGTTTCTTTAAATAAGATGCTATTAGATTTTTTCCTAACCTGGCATTCTAAATTTCAAATTTATGTATAAGTTTTTCCTCCCTTGCCTATGCCTTTATTTATGTAATCATTGCTGTAGATCTAGAAGACTTATTAAAAAGCATGTTTGTGACATCCTTTAAAACATTTTACTTTGAAGGTGTAGCTTGTTGGTTTTTCTTTCCTTTTAAAATCTCATCGTTATTCTTATCCTTCTAGAACTGCCTAATTTTAAATCTCGCCAGAAAATTTCTGTGTATGAAATGTATAGTGTCTATTAATCAAGTGTAGTAACGTTATTTTGTAAAGTATTGTCTCATATTACCAATGCAAATGGTTTTTAAAAATTTTGTTTTCTAAACAATTGTCAGTCCAGGTAATGGTGAAACTCGAGGCTTACAGTGGACAACTTGCAATGTTGGAGATGAAGGGGGGACGCAGGAGGTGGCACTTATGTGTCAGACTTCTCCAAGGAGCCCACATGTGATACTGCACAACTCACCCAACTTCCTTTTATCTGTTTTATTCTCATCTATAAAGCTGTCATTAGCTTGAGATAGAGAAAAAAATGTTCAGAATGTACGGTGGTCCACATAGATATCACCAGAGTTCATATGGATATTTTCAACTGAGAAACTAATATTAATAACTTGTAGATTTTTTTTTCTCTTTTTAATCTGAAAAGTTGTCCACTAAAGTGTTTATTTTGGCGTGAAATTATTTGTTCCTTTCCTGTGGCTCCTTTACAGCCTATAGTGAGGAGATCTGACTTAACCTGTATTGTTGACATGATCAGAATTTTTGTACTTTGAGTGAACCATAAAGAGAGTCAATGCAAATTCGAAATGTGTCTCATTTGTAAATTGTCAGAAAGCAACAATCCCAAGCCTCTCAGTGTAAACATGAATAAGTGCATGGAGACACAACTTTTTTAGGAAATAGACCTTATGAGCCCAACCTAAGATCTGGACGTTTCCTATTTAAGCAATAATACTGGAGCTGTGCGCATATGGCTCCCATTCCATGACTATTTTCGAATTAAGAGCTGACACATTCTAAATTCTGTTTGTGAAGCTGGGAGCAAAAAAGAGATAGATTTAAAACGTGTTTATTTCAATTGGCTCTGTATGTTAGCATCTGTACTGGCATGCACATGACTGGAACATGCAGAATTGAATCAGCACCCTTGTTTTTGGTCAATTGCCAGAAATAAAGACATCAAAGGAAATAGTAAACTGGGCAACAAATCAAAGCTGCATGGGTTTTTCGTTCTAGTTCTCTCTCTCTCTCTCTCTGCAGCATTTTTAAATGAAACTGCCCCTCACACAGCACCCCTACGTAGACTCGTTGTTCGTTCTTGTTACCTGTGCATTTGTACAGGTGTGGAATTGTTTTTGTAGGACAGATTCCCGGGTGTGGAAATGCTCAGTCAAAGGAAGTGGACAGATTCTGCGAAATTGTCCTCCAGAAAGGTTGTGCCCACATACACTTCACTAACAGTGAAACTGAAACGAACCACAGAGCTGGAGCTAGAGTGAAGTACTGCGGGCTGGTTTGTGAGGAGCCAGACAGGCTGACGTTTTGCCAGACTTTTTCTAATCAAGAGGTTTGTTCCTGGAATGGTTATAAGCTGTTTTAGACAGTATAAAACAATTCACAGATATTCTTGGAAAAGAACATTTCCATAGACTTTTAACTATGCTGTATAGTTATATTAAAGAATCTTTTAAAATAATGCATAATTCTACTCTTAATAATAATTTTTATTTGTGCAAATTATCATCTACATAAGTATATAAGTATACCAGTTATAATTAGTGTGTGTATTTTCATATTTTACTTTTTTCACAGGACTGTCTCAAACTGTTTCCTGTTTCTGCATCTCTTTCATAACGGTCATTAAAGGCTGTATAATGTTGCAGCTTATTATTGTACCATAATTTGCTAATTTAGTCCTTAATATTGAATATTAAATATACAGCCAGATACTTAAACTGCATATTCTTAACCAACAAGATTTATTGGTTTGTTCTGGTTATAAAAGTAAAACAGTCATTATTTTAAAGAATTTTGGAAAACAACAAAATAGGAAGATGCACAGACAACTCTTCCTATAACTTCTGTTAACGAACTCTGAGCAGTATGATATATTTTCTTCCTGTCTTTTCCTAATATTTTATTTGTTGTTTTACAGTTTGTACCTATACTGTTTGTGTAAAACAGTCATTTTCCATGTTTTTAAACTCATTTAAAATATCATTTTTCCTTTCTTAAAAAAATTAAAAGTTTTCTCTTACTCTAAAAGTAATTTGAAATTGTACAGAAAACTGGGAAATAATGCCAAACATTTATAATTTCATCACTCAAAGGCAAACACCGTGAACATTTTGGTTTATTACCTTCACTTAAAAAAATATTTGAGATAGTATACCATCAGTGGTTCTTAATTTGGGGGTGGATGGTAAAGGACCTTTTCAAAAATCTTTAAAAATCCAAATTAGGAACTCTTGCTGGACACATAAATATGCCTAGTGCCTTTTTCCTGCTAAACATTATAAAATAGGTTTTCTTTATCATTGAGAACTCTCATATATCTCTAAACTGTTAAGGGTTGAATTGCGTGTGTCTCCCCCAACTCCCATTACCTCAGCTTATGACCTTATTTAGAGATAAGGTCTCTGTAGAGGTAATCAAGGTAAAATGAGGTCATTAGGGTGGTCCCTAATCCATATGACAGGTATCTTTATAAGAAGAGGAAATTTGGAGACATGCTGTGAAGAGACATAGGGAAGATGGACATTTACAAGTCAAGGAGAGAGGCCTGGAAAGGATCCTTTCCTCATAGCTCTCAGAAGGAACCCACCCTGCTGACCCCTTTATTTCTATCTTCTAGCCTCCAGAACTCAAGACGATAAGTTTTTGTTGTTTAAGTCACCCAGCTTGTGGAACTTGGGTACAGCAGCCCTAGTGAAGGAATAGAGTGATGATATAATGTACATTATATAGACTTTGGGATGAATATTTACTTTGTGCCAGTCACTGGGCTGGATGTTGGGAATACTAAGTCAACGACGTCAAGTTCCCTGCCTTCAAGGTGCTCAGGTTGGCACACCTGGATAGAACCCCGGGGCCACGCTCTGGTGGGCAGTGCACAGAGCATGGGAGCCCAGAGCTGGGCCGGGGCGCGGGCAGACTTCTCAGAAGTACTACTTGTACTTAGTTTTGAAGAACCAATAGGAGCCTACTGGTCAATTTTTCTCTTGACTATTTATTTGGACATGAATTTCCTGTGTTTTTGGATTATTTCTTTAGAGTAGATTCCCGAGCCCTGGTTGGGTGGCTCACTTGTTTGGAGCGTCATCCCATACACCAAAAGGTTGCAGGTTTGATTCCTATTATATGCCTAGGTTTCGGGTTCGATCCCCGGTTGGGGCACATACAGGAGGCAACTGATTGATGTTTCTCTCTCACATTGACGTTTCTCTCTCTCTTCCCCTTCCTCTCTTTCTCTAAAAAAAAAAAAAAAATCAATAAAACATATCCTTGAGTGAGGATTAACAAAAAAGAAGAAAAGATCCCCAGGATGCACACTGAGACAAGAGTGTGAACCTTGAAACATCATTTTTGAGGCAGTGTAATATTCTACGAGATGGAGGTATTCTGGTTTATCGACTCATCCTCTTTTATTGGATAGAAGTCTTATTTTGCTTCCAGTGTTTTGCTATTATAAATAATGCTGCAGTGTACATCTTCTTGCATAAAGCTTTTTTCATAATTAGAATTCTTTCCTTAGTGATAAAGTTAGAAATAGAGTCTTAAAAAGGTCAAATTGTTTTTCTGAAATGCTGATTCACATAACCATTAATAATCAAGTGAAATTAGTTAGCAAATCAATTTGTTTTATTCTAGTCTTTCATATCCTTTGGGGTGTTGTGAAACAGTTCAACATTTCCCTCTTTGGACAACTGAACCTTTCCCAGGAAGTAAAGTGTGATTTATATCATTTGAGATGGAAGAACTCCTCCTCCTTTGGTTCCTGCCTCCATCTGAAAAAACCTGCTTAAAGGGCATTGTACCATCAGAGTCTTGCCCACACAATTTCTCTGCGGATTTCTAACTAGCAGGTGTGTGCAATGACCTTTGTTTATACTCTTAGGTCACTGTCTATCTGAAATGTAACTGTCTCAAAAGATCAGCCTTCCAAGTGAGCTGTTTCTTTTCTATCTCAAGCTTCTTTCAAAATGACTCCTATACTCTCCACTCTGCTAAGATCTAAATCCTACTTCTACATTAGTGACATGCTGGGAATATGGGTGCCTGAAAAAGGCACGTCTGGAGAGAAAGGTTGCTAGCAAGCATTGCATTGTTTCCCTTGTGGGGAAGGGGAAACTTCCCCCTCTTTTCCTTCTTTTGGTCTAATAATCAAATTGACCCAAGGCAGATTAAAAGGAGAAAATAACCAAATTTAATTTTGTATGTCCATTTCCCCCCTAGCATTTTAAAAATAAAATGATACTTAATCTTACCAGCAATAAGTAAAATACAAAGTAAACAAAAATGAGATTTTTTTAAAACAAGTTCTCGAAGATAAAACGAAAACACAAAAAGACTGATTATGTCCATGCTGGTGGACAGGTAGGAAAATGGGCACTAGCATTGGATGTTGGTGGGAGTACAGGTTGGTAAAATCTATTTGCAGGGTAGTTTAACAGTAATTACCATTTTATATGTGTCTATCTTGTGTGTTTCCCCTGCTGACTTTAGAAAAATAAGAATGTCGATAGCTGATTTATAATAATGTCATTAGGTGTTGTTGTGGTGGTGGTGGTGGTGGTGTCTTCTACGCTATGAGGAAGCTTGATGAAGCCACATTTGAGTAGACTTTGTACCCAGAACAGTGCCAGGGGGCAGTGTGGGTCAAAGCAAATGTCATGATTCTTTCACAGCATTGGCAGAAAGATAAACTTTTTAGGGGACTAAAGATTTTTACCACTGCCCTTTGTAAGGTGGAAACTATTGGGGACCACTCAGGCCCCTGCAGACACATTAGACACATTGGGAAGGCACCCCCTGAGGAACTCCCTCCTTTCCTCTGCTTCTAAGTCTTAGACCAGCAGTGAGATTCTGCTCTATGAAATATTCATAAAATTCAATTGACCATAAAACACTCCGTAAATGTAAGTGCTGTAAGTGATCCAAGTTATATCAACAGCTTTTTGAAAAATAGAAAAAGGAAAAGGAATTTAGGGGAATGGGATCCAGGGAGCCAGCCTTGCCATTTTCAAACCACGATAAATGGGTCATGGGCCTGCATTTTATAATTTCAGAAATGACTCATGCTTGGGCTGTTTTTGAACATTGTGAGAGTGGCCTCATCTCCATATCAATCAGTCTTTCTGCATTACACAGATTATGAGACTTTTAAAATCCGTGTTTTTTATTTTATAGTCATTTTGTTTCCAACTCTAAAAGCCCTGAGAATCTGTACTTAAAATGGTCTTCTCCCATCAGATGCTAAGGACATCACTGAAGCCCAGCTGCCATTCAGGCAGGAATGGGAAGGTTCCCCCTCCAGGGCCCTGCAGGAACGCTCCCTTGCCCATTGACTCACTGGGGCCAGAGCCAGAGCTTTTCATTGTTAGAAAATTCTCCTGAGCTTATGTAGATGCTCTTTCCATCCAGCCATCAAACCTTTGTTCTGCTGTCTGGAGCCCCCAGAATGTATCTACTCCTTGTACCCTTGTGTATTGAAGATGACCACCCCTCACCCCGCCCTGCTCAAGTCATTTCTTTTTCATAGGACAGGATTCCTAGAAGTTTTTGCTTTCGTGGTTACCCACCATTGTCTGTAGAATAGTATGCAGACCATCAATTCCTCACTTACTCCACCCCTAACCCCCTTGTTCATATTACTGCCTTTCTGTTCATGGATCCTAAAATTAGGTCTGTTCAAGTGTTAGTTTATAGACGAAAACCTCCAGAGTTGACCTTAAGTGAAAGATGGAACATCTATTCTTCTGAAGTCTTTTTCGTTTCGGCACGTTTTTCCAACCCAGATCACATTTGGGATTCTGATTCTGCCCGTCTTATCTAAAGCATTCATCTCTCCCTGCGTGGTGTCTTGGTGTCGTCGGATAGTTTGAAAAGCCTGCCTGCCGATTGCTGACGTATTTACCCAGGCTCAGGGCTTGAAGAGGGTGACAAATCCCTCAGAAGGAGTTTGCCAAGTGCCTGCTGGCAGCCGTTGGATTCAAGGCTGAGTCTGGGGAGAAGGGAGAAGAACCCAACGCAGGGCCTGGCTGCTCCGAGAGCGCCTGCGCCTGCCCCCGGGGTCAGAGGAGCTTTGGTTGACCATTGACATGTAAATAGTCCAGGGGCCAAGGCTGATCCCCCGCAGACCCTCTCGCCTTCCCACCAACCACACAAAGCCCCAGCTCCGGGTGCAGGCTTTGCCTTTGTGAGGCTCTCCGTGTCTGCGCTGCATAGGTAAGTCGCCTTATCAGCTTTGTTGTAAGACTGTTCTGTTTTGGACTATGACTGTGGACTGGAAAGTTCTCCCAGGCACGTGTAGTGGGAGTGGTCTCTTTGGAATACAGTGTGCCTTGGATGTAGACATAGGCCCTGTAAAGGTTTCTGAAACGAAAAAGAATACTACTAAGTGATTATTAATTTGATTTGATGTGAGGAACAGAATCATATTTGTCCACATGTATGTGCATATACAAGATTTGATGCTAGGTTCAAAGTACTTTTTGGATTTTACCTGAAATTTCTGTAGGATAATTTTATTTTTGGCATTGTGTTTTCTAGAGTCCTGTTCTGTCTATCTGTTCGTCTCCCTCCCTCTCCTTTTCTCTATCTCTAACCTTCCTTCCCTTCCCTTCTCTCTCCTGTTCCTTGTAGTGATGGTAAATTGTGAAACTCATAAAAGAAACATCACTCTGTGCTTTCATAAGTTAGCGAACTGAAGGGAAAACTACTCATTATTAGAAGAATCGTGAATAAACTATTGCCGAGGAGTGGTTATGCTGAAGTCTCCTCTGAACTAGTGCTAGCGTCCTAAGTTTAACACATGACTTGTAAAATGTGTGGTGCTCTTATCACATCATGAAGGTATATGTCATGCTTTGGACTGATTTTGTTACAAGCCCTTTGAGAACTAGCAAGGAATTATTTAAAATCTAAGTTTAGATTTCACATTCAGAGTAAGTACTAGATTAAATTAGAGGAAAATATTGATTTTAAAGAATCTTGAAGTAAAAGGTTTTATTTGGTAAAATAAATATGCCATATAGGACCCACTTCCCTGACTGCTTGTAGAGATGGTGCTTTTAGGAAAACATTTTCTTAATAAAATGCAAATGGTTCCATATCTCTCTCTTTTCCCTCTCTTCCTCCCCCGCAAACCCCCTCATAGAAACTCTTTGCAGTATGAATTCAGTACATAGTGCATCCCGAAGTTTTGAATATGGATTGGTGGTGGTTAAGTCAGACACTTTTTTGCTCTTTTAAAGTAATTATAGTAATAGAATTGTTTTCATACCAGAATACCCATAATGAGATTGAAAAAAAAGTTTATACAACCAGTCTTAGATCCAGACGCCATAAATCCTATCATTAAGTGTGAAGTCTTTTCTTAACTTTTAAGTGTCTCATGCTCTAATGAGCATAATTAGAGGAATTTGGTGCAGTGGAAAAAACACAAAACTAAGTGTTATGAGGCATAGGATCCTTCTCTAACTACCTAGGTGGTCTTGGGTGATGACTACTTCTCTGAATCTCAGTGATCAGTGGTTTTTCACCAGGAGTGGCAATGTCCCTCCACGGGCTCTTGGAAATGTTGAGGGGGAACATTTTAAATTGTCACTGTGCATGGGGACACTAATGGTTGAGAACCCCAGGTACTTGAAATCTTGAAATGCCACCCATCCCAGTGAAGAATTGGCCCATTCCAAGTGCCAATGGCATCCTCGCTGAGAAACACTGGACCAGATGATCACTAAGGTTCTTCCCTCTCTATTTCTCTCAAGTTTATAAGTGGGCATTGAAAGCATCTAAAATGATGTTGAGCCATTACACTTAGTGTCTGTATCTCACATTTAACATTAAACTCGGTGTTGTTGGGAGTGAAGTCAGACCCAGTCATGACGGGTGAGGACATGCATGGCACCTTGGATTCAGAGCCTCATTGCTGAGGGCATTCCTGGCTTTGAGTACAGAAACACGCTGCTGCTGTTCAAGAGCAGATGCAGAGCCAGGTCCGGGTTGTACTTGGCTTTGGATTTCCCTTCATGTCTTCATTTCCTCAAAGGGAAGAAGTAGGTTTATTGTGGTCACAGGCCTGCTCTCCAGGGTCTGAACTTTTCCACTGAAGAAAAAGGCGACTGTCTCAGCAGCTGTTTCATTGCACTGCTCTGTGGCTGGGACCTGTCGCACCTGAAAGGAAGGGGTCATTGTGCAGGTAGGTTATGCCCCACAGATCTACCCACCTGTTGTCACAGGCCAGACCAGAGGCCTTGATGAGGTAGAAAGGTAGTTGGGCTAGAATAAAGATTCTGGGGAGTCTGAATTCTTAAATAGTTTGGTGTGATTAAATTACTTTTTATTTGACAGTGAAGTGTTATTAGATCAAAGTCCCATAAGAAAGCTTCTCTCAGGATCATCTTTTGCTAGAAAGCAATAGAGAGGTGAGTTACTAAATCTTACCAGAAACTCTCTGTGATGTACATATGTGCAACTCTTAATAACTATAGTGTAAGATCACCTGGGACATATTTTTAATTGATGTGTTGTCTTTAATTACAAAAATTATTTATTTAAGAAATTTCAAGTAATTAAGAAAAAGTACCAATAATTACCACATTTTGATATCTATCCTGCCAGTCTTAAAAATTTTACAAAAATGAGGTTACAGTGTATGATGTTTTATAACCTGCTTTGTTCATTTCACACGATCTCATGAACATGTTTTTGTAACATAGATATTACATAGTTTTACATCACTATTGGTGATCCATTGAGAGGATAGGGCCAAAGAGCACAAACTCTAGTGTCAGACTCTGGGTGTATACCTCAGCCCTGCCTCTTATTAGCTGGGCAGATTATTTAATTTTTTGTGTCTTGGTCTACTCATCTGTAAAATGGGGAGAATAATAATAATAATGCCCACTACATTGGCATGCTTGGAGAGTAAATGAGAGACTAGATGTCGAGTGCTTAAAAGAGATCCTTACATAAAATAACACTCAGTACCTGTGAGATCTTCAGCGTCATTATATGACTATGCCACCTCTGCTAACCAATCCCCTGGTATTAGACATCTGTGCAACTAAGTCCTTTCTGACATCCAGAGTTAATACTTTCAGATCAGTTCCTAAAAGTGGAATTTCTATGTCAAAGAGCACACAACCAATTTGAGGCTTTGGATACATATTGAATTTCCTTCCAGGAAGCTCGTCTCAGTATTCTACCAACTTTTCAGCTGAATTAAAAAATTCAGCTTGACCTCCTTCTAACGTCCCATGTGCTCTGAAACCTCTCCTTTCAAATAATTGGGAATATACACTCATTTAATATTGCTCTAGAGCAAACATAATTAAGGAAATCAATTAGCCACAAGGCAAATTCAACAAAGCATTTCATAGTCAAATAAAAAACAAGGTGGGTCACCTGCCACTTGGTATTTTCTGTGCTCCAGTTTCTCTCCATTTATTGAAAATTGTTTATGTGTGAGAAGATATGAATGCAACCCATAAGTGCTCTCTTTCCCCCAGCCCCATATAACTTCTAGACATACTGGAAAGAAAAAAATTACCTTCAATAACATGGCAGGAAGAAATTAGCTATGTAATTTGTAAAACATTAAGTCAGTCCCTTTATTCTATGATATGTAAAAATTACTTATTTCATTGCATTTTTACGTTTAGCATGAAGAAGTTGTTGCAAGTTGATATTTACAAAGATGGGACCCAGAGTGTACCCTGTGCTACCTGATGTGCTAGTGAGTGCTATGGTCCAGCTGCCTTGTTCAGCATGTCTGTGCTACCAGTTGTTGATGACTTAGTCCCCTCCCATCTCTAGATGACTGAGACCCCTCTGTACACCCTGCCGTGGCCAAGCCTGGCCTTCATGTGTATGTGGCGCAGCGATGTTAGATGAAGCCTGCTTCTGTTTTGTTCTCAGCAGTCCACCCACTTCCATTTGACTATAAACATGAACGCCAACATGAACATTTAAACCACACAACCTAACACAGTTATGAGCGAGACATCCAGGTGATTCCAAATACGTTCAGTTTAGATTCTCATTGAGAACACAAAATGTAAAAGTTCTCATTGAGAATTCTGACATCTTTGAAAATACATCTTAGGACCCAGAACTATACTTGGGAAAGACTGACGTGGTTTACAGACACTGTCCAAGGTACTTTTTGATAATTATTGGCATTTTAAAAAGAAATGTAGGTTATCTTTTTAGTATTTCTTTGGATTGAACACTGTTTCATTTTTCCTCAAGAATAGTGGCTTTCAAACTTTGGATTGTGACCCATTATAAGAAAAGCATTTTATATTGTAACCCAGTGTGTATATATATAAATATAAATACACACACAAGTGAAACTAATGTTTCCCAAAATACATGTAGTGCACTTTTACATTTTCTAGTCTAGTCTATTTCATTCTTTAAAACATTGCTTGTGACCCACTAACTTGTTTCACAAATGGGCATGACCTGCAGTTTGGAATTGTGTTCCAGTGGTGGTTTGTTGTTGGGTGTGAGCTGACCGGTGACCCTTATCTCACAGGAGAATGTTGCTTTCCTCCTGGTGCCAGGTTCAGGGCAGGCTGACTATGCCCAGGCACCACCTCTGGAGTGGCCTCAGTTCCCTGGGCTGGGCACGAAGCGGAGGCAGAGTCCCTCGTGTTGGCTGCCCGGGCACTTCAGTGGGTTTGCTTTGAGAACTCTCATCCTTCCCTGGACTGGCTGCTGCAGCTGACAGCTCTGCCCAAGAGGGGAGGTTTAAACAAAGGCGATAATTCACTTTGAGGGCCCCTGAATCACGTCTTTGTCTTTGCTCTTGACAGAACAGAAGGAAGTTGTTCATTATTAAGGATGCCAGCTGCCCATGGATTGATATATCTGTAGCCAGGGCTGGCTCACTTTCAAGTAGGTAGAGCGCTGGCTCCCCAGTCGGTGTATTTTGAAGGGATCCAGAAAAGATTTTCTTTAAAATGTCTACTCATTCCCTTGTGTGTAAAATTTTATTATTAGAAGGTCATTCTTTTAAATCTTTTAAGTTTTTTGGTCTCCTAGAATTCTAGATCAATATGAAAATATCCTTAGGAAAGAGAGTGTATTAGATAACATTTAATGGGGATTTGGATAGCCACTGAGGACAGGGGTGGGGGTGCAGGAGGGGCATAGGGAGCCTCAAGGTCTGTGAACAGGAATGGAGGAAGTTTCAGTGTCTGACGGTAATTTGAAAGTTATTTGAAATTACAGAGCTCTTTAAATATTTTAATGAGAATTTTATGAGACCTGGTGGCTTGAGGTGAACTATTGAGTAGGGCTTAGAGATGAGGGAACTGACACCCACCAAAGGTGACTAGAACTCTTAGGGTCACTTGGTCTACTCGGGGATTACGAGCCCTGTATTGTTCAATGTATTCTGTGCAGACAACATGACTGAAGCATACTACCCAAGGTTCACAGTTTATTTTGCTTAATGCCTTCTAAGCACCTTGCATTTATTTAGACATTTTCCCGCAGTCTTAGCTTTCTTTTTCTTTCTTTTTTTGTTTTTGTTTTTAAACCAAGCTCTGGCCAGTTTTAATAAAGAAAAATTTTGCATGATTTACTTTTCACAGTCTGTTCTGGCATGCTTCTAATAATATCAGAATCACCTGGGTCAATGATAGCCAGCTTGCACACTTTAGTATTTTCTAAATGCTGTGCCCAGTTCAGTCTTATTGCCACTGTAATAATGGGCACCGGTCTTGGCCAACATGGTGTAGTGCTCTATTTCAGATTTCCTCAAGGTTGGACCGGTGTTGGTGAGGATGACCAGTTTCTCTTTGCCTTGTCTGCTCATCTTCAGAGTCTGCTTGTACCCCAGCACATACTTTCTGCTTTCCATAACTAGTTGGAGCCTAGAACTGATTGACTCCAGAGACTTTTTTCATCTTCTTTGCAGCCACCATCTTCCTGCCTTAGGTACGGTGGGACAGCCCCCAACCAAGAGCAGCCACCAACGTGGTGGGGGAGCGAGAAAGGAATCTTAGCTTTCTGATTCATCAGCTCACTACATTGGATGGCATGCCGGTTTGTTTTGTCAGTTGTTGGTGATCATGGAATTTAGAGCTAAAAAAGACCTTAGCGATCACCTGGGTCTGTGTTTTTCTGTGGTTATCAGTCCATTAGTGGGTCTTTGAGTCAGCATCACGGTGTTACTGATAGAGACTGTCAGTTGAATGGGTGAGAACACTGTAAATGTTTATCTTCCGTATCAAGTATTGTGCAGTACACAGATGTGGGATTCCTCCCAGTGAGTAGCAATATGCACAATACGTTTCATGTGATACAGATACATTGTTTCTTTTCTTTGCCAAATATCAGTTGTCAATTAAGCACTTATTGTCTATGGGTCTTGGGGGGGCTACAAAGGTGAGTGAAACATGGACCCTGCCCTCAGAGATGCTGTAATGGGGGATTCAGGCACAAAAGGTCACTGTGACAGTGTGGTGGCTGCAGCGATGAGGAGCCACCATTCTTACTCCTTACGCTGGTGAGCATTGGCTCCAGGAGACCCCACTTTGGAAAGCACTGGGCTGACTGGATTCTGTACCAGCTGCTGAGCGGTTATAGGGTGTGTCTGAGAAGACAGAAGGCCATCCTCTGAAGTCCAGGAAACAAGACCAGAGAAGGCTTCTGGTGTTATCTGAGCTTGGCCTGTGTAGTGCATTGAATAGTAGCCCCAAAAAAGAAACTTCCCTGCCCTCATCCCTGGAGCCTATGAATTTGCCCCTATTTGGAAAAAGGTCTTTGCAGATGTGGTTTAAGTGAAAGATTTTGAGATGAGAAGATACTGGGTTATTTGGGCGAGCCCTAAATCTAATGGCAAGTGTCTTTTAAGAGTGAGGCAGGGGTGGCCAGCGTGCCTCAGTGGTTGAGCATCAACCTATGAACCAGGAGGTCACAGTTCAGTGCCTTGTCAGGGCACATGCCTGAGTTTTGGGCTTGATCCCCAGTGGGGGGTGTGCAGGAGGCAGCCAACTAATGATTCTCTCTCATCATTAATGTTTCTATCTCTCCCTCTCCCTTCCTCTCTCTGAAATCAATTAAAAAAAAAAAAATGAGGCAGGGGGGATTTGACACAGAGCAAAGGAGGCAAGGTGACCAGGGAGGCAGAGACTGGGTGATGTGGCCACATGTCGAGGACCGCCGCAGCCACCAGATGCTGGAAGAGGAAAGGAGAGGATTCCCCATAGGAGCTTCAAGCCACAGCTCGGCCCTGCCAACACCTTGGTTTTAGACTTCTGACCTCCAGAACTGAGAGGGAATAAATTTCTATTTTAAGGTACCAAGTTTGTGGGTAATTTGTTATGGCAGCCCTAGCAGACTAATTCAGCCAGGATTTTGATAGTCAGGAACTAAAGAAGGGAGGGCCTTTTTGGAGAGAGTCCAGGAGCCGGAGGCAAAGCCCTGTTTGGGAAGAGAGACGCTAGCCGTGCGGCTGGAGCTCAGGTTTTGTGAAAGGGAGTAACAGGAGATAGGGCTGGAAAGCTTGTAGCTGACTCCTTGCCTTTGTGGTGCTTTGAGTAATTCCTTGTTTATAAAGGCTCATTTGTTGGTTCACTCTACTGCCTCTTAGGTAATGTCTCTTAACACCGGTGACCAGGCAAATAATACAGGGAGAGGTTTGTTTGTTGCTCAGGTGGCTACGCTTTTATGTGGATATGTGAAGAGTGTAAATGTTCTTTTTTTTAAATTTATTGGGGTGTTGAGCGATCTTGATTTTTGAACTTGTATTTCTCACTGAATTTTCCTAAAAAGATTTATTTTCATGGCATTTTGTGTCTTTGAAATGATCGTTCAATGTAGAATCATTCCTGTGACGTGTAGCAAACATCTTTAAACCAGATGAAGTAACACAAAACTAGCCCGTGCTCCTTTCAGACACTCTCGAGTTCCTGTTCTAGAGCAGGTCCTCCCCACGTCAGCTCTTTCATCTTGGAGAACGTGGCATTTGATACCGTTTTATTTCCTTGAATGAGATAGGATTTAGGAGTACGTACTTTTTGGTCCCTAATTAAATTTTATTTCTTTGGGTTGAGAATAGCAGCTAAAGGTCTTGTGTCTCCTCACCTGTCTTTCTGACCTGCATTCATATCTTCTTGTATCTTCCCTCTCCCCCCATCCAAAAATCTCAGGTGTGTTTTAGGGTTTTTAATTATTAGTTTTTTTATGTGTCCTTTTTGTTAATCCTCACCTGAGGATATTTTTTTCATTGCTTTTTCAGAGAGAGTGGAGGGGAGGGAGGGGCAGAGAAAGAGAAAGAGAGAGAAACATAGATGTCAGAGGACCACATCGACTGGTTGCCTCCTGCACGCACCCCAGCTGGAGACGGGGGGCGGGGAGTGAAACCGCAGTGCAGGTATGTGCCCTTGACTGAGATTGGAACCCACGACCCTTTGGTGCTTGGGCCGACGCTCTAACCACTGAGCCACACGAGCCAGGGCTAATTATTAGTTTTTATTATAAAAATAATCCAAGACAAATGTCAAATGGTAGGTTTGAATATATGGCTCCTTAACACTTTAACTGGCTGCAGAACCCACATCTCACTTTGCTATGGTTTGAATGTTTGTGATCCCCCAAAATTCTTATGTTGAAATCTAATGTCCAATGTGATGGTGTTGGAGGTGGGGCCTTTGGGAGGTGAGTGGGATTACTGCACTTATATAAAAGTGTGTTAAATAAACAAAGCTCCCTTCCACCATGTGAAGACCCAGTGAAACAGCCCCATCTATGAACCAGGAAGCAGGTCCTCTCCTCACCAGACATCAAATCTGCTGCCTTCATCTTGGCTCCAGAACTGTGAAGAATAAATTTCTGTTGTTTGTAAGCTACCCAGTCTATGGTATTTTGTTATAGCAGCCTGAATAGGCTAAGACATACTTCTATCCCTGTATTACTTTTCTGTGGCTGTTGTAACAATTTACCACAAACTGGAAGCTGTAAAACAATAGAAATTTATTCTCTTACAGTTCTGGAGGCCAGACATCCAAACTCAAGGTGTTGGCCAGCTGAGCTCCTGCCAGAGGCCCAAAGAGAGAGTCCATTTGTTCCCTGACTTTTTCAACTTCTGGTGGTTGCAGGTATTTCTTGGCTTGAGGCCACATCACTCCAATCTTTGCTTTTGTCTTCACATTGCTGTTTCATCTTCTATGTGTCTGTGACACAAAACTTCCTCTGCCTCTCTTATAAGGATTCATGTGATTGCATTTGGGCCCAATAAAGTAATATCTACTCTTTCACCATATAAAGTAATACACATAGGTTCCGGGCATTAGGACATGGATATAACATTTTGGGGGCCACCATTTAACCCACTACCATTGTTAAAGAAAAAATTATTGACACTAGTTACAACGATAAGGAAGACTTTATTCAGGACTATTGTGATAGGTGTCAAGACTAATGCAGTAGGAGAGAGAGACCAGGCTCAACTCTGAACACAAGAGCAAGCAGGGATTTATAGCCAAGGAGCAGGTTGGGGGGGGGCAGAAAATTACTAAGAAGAGACACCAAGGATGGTGGGGGATTCTTGCTAAATTAACAGGACTCTTCCTGCAGGCAGGCCAGAGTGATCAGATAAGGAGTGGTGAGAGATGAGGAATTTGATCAGGTTTTGAGGGTGCTCAGATATCAGGGTGCGAGTATTCTCTCTGAACTGACTTAGCAGTGTTCGCTAAAACTGGGGGCCAAGGTACATTTGGTCAAGGAGAGGGTCCTTGTCACAATCCCCTATGCAGTGTTTTTAGGCTGAGAAAGACCATAAAAGCAACCACGTTTGTGCTGGTGGGGAACTTTGGAACTCCGTGCAATCTTAATTGGAAAAATGGCTCCATGCTGAATTCTCTTCTCTCCTGCAGTCACTGTCTCTAGAGTCTCCATCCCATCCTAGCAGTGTGTGAACATGCCACCTTCATTAGGGGGTCAGTTTACAGGTCACTGTGGTCGCCAACCCCCCATTTATAAAACAGCACCTGCCTCAGCCTGAATTTATTGTTTGGATTCAGACTACAGGGAAAATAAAACAGCCATGAGGGCTGATGTTAGGAAACTCATTGCAACATCAGAGAGAATTTTAGATAAATCACTGTGTGGGAAGAGGAAGTTGATTGCTGGTTTGGGGCCCAGAATGGAAACATTTGGCAACTGATAAGAAGCTCTGTGGCCATTCTAAGGACCCGATTTGGCACGAACTCTGTGGCTGGGGGGTGGGGTGGGGTGGGCAGAACTGGTTCAACTTTAAGACTGGGTATCTGTGGAAAGAGGATGTGGGAGGGTCTCTTCCATAGCAAGGGAGGAGGGATCTGCCTCAAACCCCAAGATGACCTAGTCTCCTCTAGGTAGGACCAGGGCTGAACCAGGTCCAGATTTGTTGCTGGACTCACTTCTGAGAAAGTGAGTCCAGCCTCTATCCTGCCCCAGATTCTGACGGGTAGTACATGAATGGAATCGACTCCACAGCTCTATGAGTAGCTCTCATTGGTGCTTTAGGGAACGAGAGGCCCTGCTCTGAGTATTTTCCAGTACAGACATACCTCAGAGATATTGAGGGTTCAGTTGGTTCCAGACCACTGCAATAAAGCAAATTACACTATTTTTTTGGTTTCCCAGTGCACATAAAAGTAATGTTTACACGGCATTGTAGTCTATTAAGTGTGCAATATCACTGTCTAAAAAAACCACAATGAACATACCTTAATTTAAAAATGCTTTATTGCCAAAAAATGCTAATCATCTAAGCCTTCAGCAAATTATAATTGTTTTGCTGGCGCAGGGTCTTGCCTGGATGTTGATGGCTGCTGATTGATCAGGGTGGTGGATGGTGAAGGTAGAGGTGGCTGTGGAAATTAAAGAAGACAACAGTGAAGTTTGCCACATTGATTGATGCTTCCTTTCATGAACAATTTCTCTGTAGCTGTGAGGCTGTTTAACAGCATTTTACCAATAGTAGAACTTTCAGAATAGGATTCAGTCCTTTATCAACTAAGTTTATGTAATATTCTAAAATTTTTGTTGTCATTTCAACAATACAGCATCTTCACTGAGAGTAGATTTCGTCTCAAGAAACCACTTTCTTTGCTCATCCATAAGAAGCAACTCATCCATTAAAGTTTTATCATGAGATTGCACCAATTCAGTCATTTTCAGGCTCCACTTCTGATTCTAGTTCTCTTGCTGTTCCCACCACATCTGCAATTACTCCCTCCCACTGAAGTCCTAAGTCACTCACAGTCATCTGGGAGGGTTGGAATCAACTTCTTCCAAACTCCTGTTCATGTTGATATTTTGACTTCTTCCCATGAATCACAAATGTTTGTTGTTGTTTTTAAAATTAATTTTTGAGTGAGAGAAAGGGGGGGGGGAGAGAGAGAGAGAGAGAGAGAGAGAGAGAGAGAGAGAGAGAGAGAGAGAGAGAAGAAAGAAAGAAAGAAAGAAAGAAAGAAACACTGATGTGAGGAAACATTGATTGGTTGCCTCCCGCTCATGCCCCGATTGGTGATCGAACCGCAGCCTGGGTATGGGCGCTGACTAGGAATCAAACTCGTGACTCCTCAGTGTAGAGGAGGGTGCTCCAACCAAAGGGAACCATACCAGCCAGGGCTCACAGATGTTCTTAATGGCATCTAGGATGGTGATCCTTTCTAGGAGTTTCAGTTTACTTTGCCCGGATCCATTAGAGGAATCACTATCTATGGCAGCTATAGCCTTACAAAATGTATTTCTTAAATAATAAGACTTGAAAGGTGAAATTAGTCCTTGATCCGTGGGGTGCAGAATGGATGTTGTGTCAGCAGGCTTGAAAATGACATTAATTTCGTTGGACATCTCCATCAGAGCTCTTGGGTGACCAGGTGCATTGTCAATGAGCAGTAATATTTTGAAAGGAATCTTTTTCCCCCCCTTTTTTCTGAGCAGTAGGTCTCAACAGTGAGCTTAGAATATTCTGTGAACCACTGTGAACAGTTGTGCTGTCATCCAGGCTTTTGTTGCTCCATTTATAGAGCACAGGGAGGATCAATTTAGCATAGTTCCTAAGGGCCCTAGGATTTTTGGCTTCAACCTAAAGTCATCAGCTTCATTAGCTTCTAACGAGATTTGAAGCCAGGTATTGACTTCTCCTCTCTAGCTATGGAAGTCCTAGATGGCATCTTCTTCCAATATAAGGCAGTTTCATCTACATTGAAAATCTGTTGTTTAGTGTAGCCACCTTCATTAATTGTCTTAGCTAGATCTTCTGGATAACTTCGTGTAGCTTCTACATCAGTACTTGCTGCTTTACCATGTACTTTTATGTTAAAAGAGGTTGGTCATGAACCAACCTCTGCTAGCTTCAAACTTTACTTCTGCAACTTTCTCACTTCTCTCAGCCTTTGTAGAATTGAGGAGAGTTAGGCCTTGCTCTGGATTAGGCTTTGGCATAAGGGAATATTGTGCCTGGTTTGACCTTCTATCTAGACCACTAGAATTTTCTCCGTATCAGCAGAAAGGCTGTTTGGCTTTCTTATCATTCATGTCTTCACTGGAGTGCCACTTTTAATTTAACTTTTCCTTTGCATTCACAACTTGGCTGTTTCTCGTGCAAGAAGCCCATCTTCCGGCCTCTCTTAGCTTCTTTTTTTCCCCTCTTAGCTTTTGACATGCCTTGCTCACTAAGCTTAATGATGTTTAGCTTTTAATTTAAAGTGAGAGACATGTAACTCTTCCCTTCACTTGAACACTTAGAGTCCATTGCAGGGTTATTAAGTGGTCTGATTTCAATATTGTTGAGTCTCAGGGAAGAGGGGGATAGATAGGGGAACAGCTGGTAAGTGGAGCAGTCAGCACACACACAACATTTATTAAGTTTGTTGTCTCTATGGGCGCTGTTCCTGGTGCCCCAAAACAATCCTAATAGTAGCATCAAAGATCAGTGATGACAGATCACTATAATAAATACAATAATAATGAAAAAGTGTGAAATATTGTGATAATTACTGAAATATGACAGAGGCATGAAGTGAACAGGTGATGTTGGAAAAATGGTGCCAATAGACTTCCTCAATACAGGGTTGCCACAAAACCTTCAATTTGTAAAAAACATAGTATCTCTTAAGCATAATAAAGTGAAGTGCCATAAAACAAGGTGTGCCTGTACACTTCCCTAGGCTTGTTTTTCTACTACAGGATGAAACAATATTGCTTTTAACTCCTTCAGTTGAAGCTCTCTCACAGAGATTTGCAAGAACTCAGGACTCTGAGTGTATTGCATTTAGCTCACATTTTATTTAACACCAGCCCTGTGTGGCATGTTGTCCAGGGCACTTTTTCTTATTCTCACTTAACCTTTACAACCACCTGAGAGTTATAGGTATTATTTACAGGTTTTAAAGTGAGGATACCAAGGCTCAGAAAATTTCTGACTTGCCCAGGTCCTCACATTTAGTGATTGTGCTATCAGGGCAGAATTGGAATCCAGGGCTGTTGACTTCAGACCCATGTGCAGGCTCCCAATAAAGAAGGGAAAGAATCCTGGAGCTAACTGGTAGTCACTTTAGGTCTCTAGGATACCTTGTTAAGCCTTTGGAAAATGAAAACTCTACCATTGTATTTCCCCAGGTCTCAGGAACACTGAAGAGAGAGATTAGCAAGTTTCTTTCTTTCTTCTTCTTTTTTTTTTAAGTACTTAGCAGTTTAATTTGGGAAGATGTTATTTGAGTAACAGAACAGAATTTTGCGTATGAAGGAGTGTGGGGTCGTCTGGGGTACCTAGAAGGTGTGGTTGTCTCAGAGCGAGTAAGGGCTGTCAGAAGGCAGAGTAAATCACCAGCAAGGACCCTGTTTATAACAAGCCTGCAGGACACTAACTGAAGTCCATCTGTAAACTCCAAGATGTGGGCAGATGTGGTGCCATCTGGGAACAGACCCAGGAAATCTGTCTCTTTCCCACTTTCCCTCTCAGGGATGTGCCCTGGAGAATTTTGAAATTTAAATCCTACGGTCTGTTTTTCAGGTGACAATGAACAAACTTTTATTAAATTGCGGTATGGAAAATTTATGAGGTGTGTAAATAAGTGGTTTGTCTCAGCATCTAAGTGTAAACACTAGTAGTTATTGTTTAATAGAGAATATTGATGAAAAATTAAAGTTGCTTCATGTTTTATGTTGCAGAGACAAAGCTTCTACCCCAAACAATGCCCCTGCTCCAGATGACCTTACAGCTTCCTTTATTTCACTTTGGTGTGAAATCTAACTTGTCAGAGATGGTTCCTTTTACAAAAAAAAAAAAAAAAAGAAAAAGAAATTTCAAATGAATTTTCCTTACTACGTAGATTTAATCTGAAGTGACTTTGAATGCTTGGCCTCTCTGATTCCATCTGGTTCAATCCTGCTTGGTTCCTGTGGCCTTTAGGCTAATATCTTCTCCTTAGTCTTATAGATAGGCTAATCATTAGAAGAATTCTGCTTATAGCTTGAGTTTCACAAAAACAGTCCCTCATCAGAAAGTGTATCCCCTGGGGAGATGAGAGAAGTATGTGTTGTTTATCAAAGATTTGCAGAAACCTCCTGACTAGACTCACACCAACTAGCTGTGTCAATGTGACCAATGTCTGTGTCATCAGTCACTCTTATCCCCTCCCATTTCCCCTTCCCTTGATGCAAAAGAATCTTGAGCTCTGTACTTTCTTAAGATGGATTTGAGGTACCATTAGGTCTCCCATCTTCTCTGTTGGCACCTCCGTGATCAATAAACCTTTCCTTATTCCAAGCTCTGATGTTTTGACTTTTGGCCTTTTGAAGCGTCAGGCACACAGACTTCAGACCAGTAACATACCTTGTTTTCATGTCTCTTCCTTTGTGACTTCGTAAATAAAGGGATCTAATGACCTCCTCCTTGCCCTGGTGAGTTCCTGATTCCTGGTGAGTTCTTGCTCTGCAAAAGTGGTGGACTCACTGCTTCAGCTGGACAGGCATGGACCTTTGCTTGCTTTTTTCTTTTTCTGTTTCTAATTTCAGGTTTGTAGGAAGATTACAAGAAATGGTATCTATGACTAGACATTGCTTTTCTATGAAGATAAAGAATCATTGAAATCCTTGGAAATTGTCCTCTTGTCGAAACTGTAAAATTAAAAAAAAATACTTCTCTAAGTCTTGTCTTCCTAAGTTTAGTACTAACAAGTGAAGTTTGGTGATATTTTAGTAAATTTATACAGTTCAACCACCACCACAATTCAATTTTAGAACATTTCATCTCTCCAAAAAGTTTGCTTGTGCTTATTTGCAGTCAGTTTCCACTCCCACTTCTAGCTTCAGGAAACTATTTATCTTCTTTTTGTCTCTATAAATTTGACTTTTCTAAACATTTTGTATATTAGAACTGCACAGTATATGGTTTTTTGTATTTGGCTCCTTTTATTCAGCATATTTTTGGGGTTCATGCTTGAAGTATGTATCAGTATTAGGCTCAGAGCTATTAAAAATACTTCATATTTTGGCAAATTTCAAAATTAGAGAGACTATAGTATAAGTCATCCACATGTACCACACTCCCAGATTCAATAATTATGAACTCATGGGCAGTCTTATTTCATCTACTGCCCCCCCCCCCCCGCTTTTCTCTCCCTCTTTCCTTGGATTATTATTATTTTTAAAAAAAATGTTTTTATTGATTTCAGAGAGAGGAAGGGAGAGAGAGAGAGATAGAAACATCAATGATGAGAGAGTCATTGATCAACTGCTTCCTGCACACCCCCTACTGGAGATCGAGCCTGCAACCTGGGCATGTGCCCTGACTGGGAATCAGACAGTGACCTCCTGGTTCATAGCTTGACGCTCAATCACTGAACCAGGCTCCCCTTGGATTATTTTGAAACCAATCCCAGATATTATGTCACTTAATTTGTAAATAGGTTAGTATATGTATTTTTGTTTATCTCTTGCTTTTCTCTAGCTAAGAAGCTAAGTATTTTTTTAAAATGTGGGTACTTGGGTAAAGGGGAAGATAAGAGAGCTAAATGCTCATTTAATTAAGATTTAACAGTCTTGCCATATTCAAGGCACTACATGTGGCAATTTAGGATGCAAGGATGTATAAGTGTTACATGTCTATAGCTCTGCAATATATAGTTATAATTTTAATTCAAACATTCGTCTGTATGGGTAATAGATTTCCCTTCTAACTTTTTAATCTTATGTTCATTTTGCTTTTATGCTAAAAGCCAAGTGTTGTTTTTTTTGTTGTTTTTTTTTCAATTTTAAGAAGAGAGGTGCTATAGAGAATGGTATGAAGTCTTCTGTTGAAACCTGTTATGCAGAGAGGTAAAAGCAAGTAACCAATTTGCTAATCTGAAACTGTGACCAAGGTGAGATACTTTCTGGTTACTGTTTCTGTTGATTGGGGAGCCCAGTAATTGCAGATTAGATGGATTCTTATTTGTGTTAGAATAAGCAGGGAGAAGTAAACTCCTCCATTGCCTTGCTTCTGCGTAGACCATTTGTCAGTGGTTTTGGAATTACTGAATGTGAAATAGAAACCAGCTTCTTTGTGGCATGTGGACACCACTGGATAATGATTCCTGGCAGACACCTGAGGTAGGCTCTCTCAAGACCCAGTCTGAACCACCTTCTCTCTTGCCTTCCTCTCTCTCCTGTGGAGATGGGAACTCTTCCAGCCAGGGGTGGTCGAGTGATGCGCTTTGGCCAACGAGATAAACCACAAGGCTGCCGGGCAGGGCTTCGCTTCCCAAGTAAGAGGGTATACCTAAGGTGGAGTGACTTGTACCTTCTTGCCTGGAACCCGGTGTGACACCTAGAGATAGAGCAACTGTTTTGAAATCATAAGCTGACAGAGGACAAAAGCTGTCACACTAAGGGATGGTGAAATATAAAAATAGAAGGAGTCTGGGTCCCTGAAGATAGTATTGAACTTTTGCCCACCATAGGCTGCCTTCCATGGGGCTTCTTCATATTGGGGGAAAAACTGCCCCCTATCCAGTAAAGCCTGGTTCGTCTGGTTTTGTGTTATTTGCTGCTGAATGCTTTCTTTTTCATTGATACTTGTATGCTTGCAGTTTATTTAATTTATTTTAAAAATGTTGCCACTGCCTGGCCAGGCGTGGCTCAGTGGTTGAGCATCGACCTAGGATCCAGGAGATAGTGGTTCGATTCCTGGTCAGGGCACATGCCTGGGTTGCGGGCTCCATCTCCAGTGGGGGGGCATGCAGGAGGCAGCCGATCAATGAGGACTCTCTTATCATTGATGTTTCTCTTCCTCTCCCTCTCCCTTCCTCTCTCTGAAATCAATAAAGATATATTAAAAAAAAAAATGTTGCCGCTTTAGAGCACTTTCACATCCAGTGCCATTCTAGTTTAATCATGGGCTTGGGAAATGTTAATCATGGAAAGTCCTAGAACTTATCCCATCAGTGGTTCTCAACCAAGGAGTGGAGGTCACAGTGTCTGGTTGGGGGTCTGGTTGGGGGCAGTCCCACGGCAGCACAACTGTTCCTGTTCAAAATGCCAACAGTGCTGGGTAAGAAGCACTGATGTGGCCTACTTCCCAGACAGAAATGGTGCCCAGAAGTTCCTGGCACCAAAAAGTGGAAATGGGATATACCATGGTTAGAAAAATGCATCAACCTGCAAAATTTTTACCAGGCAGTCCTACTATTAACAATATCATGGGATTTTTTTTTTTTTTTAATAAGAAAATACATGCATTGAAAATGAAGAAAAAGTCCTGGCCCTATCACCAGGTGCGTCTTCTTCTGTAAGCCTCTGAGTTTCTGAGTGTTCTCACCAGTAATAGAGGTAATAGCACAATAGCCATGTCTCAGGTCCCAAGTGGAGATTAAAGGGGATTTGGTATGGAAAAGCACTTTGGAAATGGCAAATGGCTGTACCCAAGTTAATTATTGTTCTCACTAGAGCAGTGGTGCTTTTAGTGGCTTTGAATATTCATCATAGGCACGGTCGTGTAGCAGGACTGTGGGTCATAGTTTAGGTTTCTGTTGATTCTTGTTGTATTTTAATTTATTAGGTCCAACTGAATTTATTTCGGGCCAAGGCAGTGGGATGAGTAAGTAATAAAGATAATAGGGATGCACTTGGCAAAGCCGGAAGAGGACACTGTACCCAGCTGAGTCATCATTTTTCCAGCCCAGAAAAGCACAGCTCTTACTGTATCTGAAAGACACACTGGCGGGAGTGTACATCAAGATGGGGCTTGCAGTTGAGGCAGTTCTTGGGAGTAGCTTTTCCCGCATCATAATTTCAGAGCCCATCATCATCAGAATGCTTCTTTACACGGTACGTAAATCCTACCTACAAAATCAAGACTTAGGGTTGTCCAATCGTTTTCTCTAATGGAAGCACCAGACTTGTTTCTAAGTATTTCCAGTGTCTGCCCTTTAAGGAACCCATGGTTATAAAAACAAATACTTTTTTTCAGCAAGAAGTTTCTGTGTCTTCTTCTCTCCGCAGCTTAAGATCCGGTTGATGGAGCTCGATCACATTTGCATTCAAAAGGGAAATGGCCTCTTGGAAAATACCGAGCATCACACCCTCAATGTCGGGTTGCTTGGAACTTTTTAAGTTGACTTAAACATTCTTTAGAAACACATTCCTTTGAAGAGCTCAGCAGGACTCCCAGGCACTGGAATGCTGCCCTTACTCAGAGCAAGGCATTTACACCCTTGTCACTAACCCACTAACCCGCAAAGCATCTCTCTGGAAGGAACAAAACACAACAAAATGCCTGTAGACTATGTCCTGCAGCGTCTTTGCATTAAGGAAAAGTACTTATTTCAGTGACTTGGTGGGGGGCTTTTGGGGTGACGTCCATTTGGAGATGCTTGGAAATAATCTGTTTCTCACACTGGAGTGAGTGGGCGGTGATGCTTTGTAACTAAGAGTCTTCTTTTTCATTCCTTTCTCACTGAAAAAATTTCCTGGTGCTAGGGTCTTTAGTGGTGATAGATCTTCAGTGGAAGGAAGTCATTTTCAAAATACAAAAGAAGCAATGAATTGAGTGGTGCAGAACACGTCGTGCCCCATCCTCTCACTGACCCGTAGGATTTCTCTTCCTTTAATGGGTCTGGTTTTTGGATAGTTTCTCTGTTGCTCACCTTCGTTGGTTTCCAGCTGGAAGTTCTAATTAGCAGCCACTGTACGCTGTTGACACAGTCACCTACCTAGGTCCTGCATCCTTGTCACATTAAATTACGCTTGCCCTAAAATTTCTTCTTATTCCACTTCTTTCACCGTTTATTAGATGTTCGTGACTTTTTCCTGAGGTCCACTACAGTTCTTCACAGCAGCAGTAGTTATGACTAGCCAGATGTGGGATTTACACTGCCTACTTACTTTTAAAAGATTTTTGGTTATATATATAATAAACACATATATATATGTTTTTATTGATTTTAGAGAGAAAGGAAGGGAGAGGGGTAGAGAGAAAGAGAGAGGGAGAGGGAGAGAGATTGAGAGAGACATCAGTGTGAGAGAGAAATTTCGATTGGTTGCCTCTTGAACCCACCCTGACCAGGGATCGAACCCAAAACCTAGGTATGTGCCCTGACCAGGAATCTAACTGGTGACCTTTCTGTGCACAGAACAACACTCAACCAACTGAGCCACATTGGGCAGGGCTGTAATTTTGTTTTAAATAATATAGCATTCCCATAATTAACATAACCATAATAAAAATGACCTAACTGTAATTATCCTGCAGAGTAATCATTTCAGCATCTCAGTAGAGATATGAAAAGAGTCCAGATCCTTGTCTACCAAGCTCATAGCCTTACTGATTTTTTAGAATAGTCTGGGCTGATAAATATTTTAAAAGTCAGCTTTTAAAGCAAGTTTGAACCTTACATTCCTTACCTGACAGAACCCTTTTTGAGCTTTTGACTGTCGTGGAGGAAATACAGCAATTAAATCCCATTATAATAATAGCTATAGAAATGTAGGGTTTACAAGTGGCAGATACTATTCTAAGTCATTATTTATATTAATTCACTTAATTAAAAAACCACAGAGATCTCAGTATAGGGTATAACAGGAAAGACTGCCAATCTCTAGCTAATGGTCCACCTACTCAAAGACATATTTCACTCAAAAGGCGAAGGGTGCAGATAGGGAGGTTCCAGCAGGATCTCACCTCTCCTTTGCTGTTGTTCCTAATTCTGTGCAACCCTGCACTGTAACCTGCCTCCCTCCCTCCCACACTCCTAGTGCTTCAGGAGCCCTTCTCCTCTGGTCCATTCAGCAGGCAGCACATTGCTTGGTTTGGATCCTACCGTCCTTTCTGCCTGATTGGAGGTAGTTTGCAGAGCCATCTCCTTGAGATTAGTGCCTGGGATATAATTACAGAGCCCAGAGGACTGTGCCAGATTTTTGGGTTAGCCTGGTAGGTGGGTGGATCTGATTTTTTTGGCTGCTGGGGCTCTCAAGGAAGGATTGGAAGGACTAGGGAAGTGGTCTCCACTGCTTCCCTGCCCAGTTAGGGGGCAGTGTTGACTGGCCCCAGGGCGTCTAGGTGAGCACCTCTCCTGGGTGGAGAGGACAGAAAGCCACTAGACGAGCATTAGCTCACACCTGCCTGCAGCATCTCTAACAGCCCCTGCCATGGGAAGGAGGGTTTGAGGTACCCTGGATGGGCTTCTGAGTGAGAGGGGTTGAGTTTGGCCCCAGAAGTGCCCTTTGCTACCAGTGCAGACATGGGCAAGATGCCTGATCCCTTAGCTTCTTCATGTATTCATTAAAGTCAACAAGTGTTTATTCAGTGCTGACTATGTGACTGATACAGCCTTGAACACAACAGTGCCTACGCTCACGGAACTAGAGGAGGGAAAAACACAGTAAACAAAATGAATATACAGATAGCGATAAGTGATAAGACTTCAGTTTTAAATAATGTCGTCAGAGGAGGCATCACTAATATAGTAGCATTTGTGTAAACACCTGTAGGGGCTGAGGGAGAGCACCATTGAGATATCTGGGTGAAGAAGAACATTCTGTATAGAGGGACAGCAGTGCAAAGGCCCTGAGGCAGGGGTATGCTTGGTGTGTTGGAACAGCAGTGAGGAGGCCAGTGTGGCCGGAGCAGAGAGAACCAGGGTACTAGGAGGAGAGGTGATCAGAGAGGAAAGGAGGAACAGATCCCAGAGAACTTCGCAGAGCATTGTACATTCTTGGGATTCTTTTCTGGGTAATATGAGAAGCCATGTTTGGGGTGTGCATGGAGAGGTGGGTTTGAGTAAAAGAGTGACATGATGTGACTTAACGTTTAACAGAATCGCCTTGGCCGTTGTGATGAATAGTCAGTGGGGGGAGGGGAAGCGCAGGAACAGAAATATCAGACAAGAGGCTATGCAGTGTTCAGGTGAGAGACGATGGAGGCTTGGATCAGGTGGGAGTGGTACGAAGAGAGCAAGTGGTGGGGTTCTGGAGCAGTTTAATACCATCCACCAGATGCCATGGTTGTGAGGTTACATGAGAAGCATGTAGAGTGCTGGCACATAGTAGGTCCTCAATAAAAGGTAGCTGCTCCTATTGTTATTAAGGGGCTTGTCATTTTGTAGATCAGTCATGACATACAGGAAGAAGGTCAGGGATTTGTCCAGCCAGCCAGCAGCAGCAGTGTTGGGAATGGAAATTAGAATCGCTGCCTTTGAACCAAATAGGATGCTTCCTGACTTTTCCCTTTAACTGAAAATCTAAATCCCCGTGAAAGCACAGCCTGGAAGTGCTCAGTCAAACTGCAAACACAAAAAGAACTGCTGTGTTCACACCTCCTTAGCCCCATCTTATACAGTGTGAGCTGTAACTGTAAAGCAGTGGGTGAGCCTGGTTTCCTAAGTCATGGGTGTCCACAAGCAGGTTTTGTGGCTGATGGGCCCAGCACATCTACTTAATTTAGCCTTTTGGTTTTGGTTTTTCTCTTCCTTTCTTCTCTTCTCTGCAGGCAGGGGTGGCCTAACGCTGACCCTGGCACTAACTAGTTCTCCATTCCTTACCAGGTCTCCGCATTTCTGTTTACTCTAGGGATGTGTGCTGTCCTTCCCTGTGTGCCTGACATGGATATTTCAGGACTTGCCACCCATCCTGAAGTGTTTAGAGACTGAGCAGTTGGAAAGTGAACATAGGAGGGATAACTCTATTTGCATTTTTTAATATTTTCAAAAGATACAGGATTTCTGTTGTGAATAAGTGTTGAGTGCAGGAAACAGAAACCAGTCTAGGTTATTTTAAGCAAGAAGAGACAGGGGACTAAGTGCTTACAGACTCACTGGAAAGGTTGGAGGCCCTAAGAGGCTGGAGGCTGGGCTTTGGGGCGATTCCTGGAACAGTGAAGAACTGGCCCATCAGGGGGCTCCCAACTCAGAGCACACTAACCGGGGCTGTGGGATCAGGAAGCCAGAACTGAGAGGGGGCTGCCACCAGGATTCCTTTCAGCACCCAGGAGAATGGTCCCAGAACGTGGCTAAAAAACCTCTCATTTACACACCTGGCTTGCCAGCCAAAGCCTCTGCCTCATTTCCAGCTGTTTAACTTTGCCCAGATGCCTCCAGTTGGATCCCATCTGAATCCATAGCTGCAGGGTGTGGAGTCTGGAAAACATTGTTTTTATTTTTCTGTCTTCCAACTAGGCGGATGAGGTGATGTTAGATAAGCCAGTCCCCCTCACATGTTGCTTGTCTGTGGTGAATACTGTGGGGGGCCTTCCTTCCAGGTATGTTGGTGTTGGCCAGTGTTAAGAAGACACCATGCACAACATTGAACTCTTATGTTAAACACTGAATCCAGCTGTCAGTATTTTCCAGGCTTATCTTTAGGACAGTCCTGTGTACTTTATAATAGAGGAGCTCTATTAATCACACGGTGATGATCCCCTCTGATGTCTATAAAATAAACAAAGTGGGCCTCCATCACTGGCTGGCATATTTCAGTTTATATTTGGAGAAAATAATGAGTCTGTGGCTTTCTGTTTATCACAAAATGTTTTTATGGTTCATGTCATTACATGAAAAGTCTAGGCCAGTAAAATCATTTATCTAAAAGTACATTGTCAATATTTGAAGGAAAAACAATTTTAGTAGCCTATTGTCACTATAAAAATATGCAGGAGAGGGTGTCAGGGCCAGGTAAATATTAAAGAACACACAAACTGGCATCGACACTGGTATGACCAGTTCAAGTTCTCTGGAGTGCAGAAGTATCCGTTTCTTGAAGCTTTGTGTTGAGCATGTTTTTTAAAAGTTAATCAAGTTTCTTGCCCTGGCCAGTGTGGCTCAGCGATAGAGGATTGGCCCATGCACCAAAGGGTCATGGGTTCAAATCCCAGTCAAAGGCACGGACCTGGGTTGTGGATTTGCTCCCTGGCCAGTCGGGGCGAGTGTGGGAGGCAACCAATTGATGTGTCTCTCTCACATTAATGTCTCTCTCTCTCTCCCTTTCCCCTTCCCCTCCCTCCCTCTCTCTAAAAATCAATGGAAAAATATCCTCAGGAGAGGATTAACAAAAACAATTTTAAAGTTAATAAAATTTCTCTAACCATTACCTGACAAAACAGCAGAGAATTCAGCTAGCCTAATTAGTTTGGGTACTAAATCAGACAGAACGCACAGAGAGCAGAGCACAGAGTAGGACAAATGGATGAAGAAATAGGTTACTTTTGGTAGAATAGTAATTTCTTATCTACCATGGGGTTCCTGAGAAGTACCCTGGCTGGTAAAGCCAAAATTAGCAGATCAATGCCTTTTTGAAAATTGGAGGTAGGGATAAAAAACAAATCTAAAAGTATAGATACATCTACTACAACTTATACACACAAGTACATACTTTAAAATATAGAGAGAGTAAGTACTATTCTAAAGACATCTGCTTCCCCCCAAGAACTATATTCCTCGAGAACCCTTTTAAATTATTCTCATCTGTTAGTCAGGAAATGTGACTGTATGCAGCTGTGTCGTGACTGATCTGGCTGCCACATTCATGTTGTGCAGTCTCTACTTTCCCCCCAACCTTAGATTATGGAAATTTTCATACATACAGCAAAGTTGAAAGAATTTTACAGTGAATACCCATATGACCACTACCTAAATTCTATCAATATTTTATTAAACTTGCTTTAACTCCTATATAGGTACTTTATCACCAATAGTCAGCTATTGCTGCATAACAAATTACCCCAAACTTAGCAGCTTATTTAAAACAATAAGCATTTATTATCTCACACAATTACTATGAGTTGGGGAATTTGGGAGTGGCTTCATTGGGTGGTTCTGGCTCAGGATCCCTCATGAGGTTGCAGTCCAGACATTGGCCAGGGCTACTGTTATCTGTGACTTGACTGGGGCTGGACAGCCCACTTCCAAGAGGGTTCACCCACATGGCTTTTGGCTTGAACCTTAAAGAGAGCCTAAGGCAGTGTCACATGGGTGCTGTTGACAGTAAGTGGTCCAGAAATGGTGAGGACAGCTGGGGAATTCAAGGAGGGCTTTACTCTGAAGGTGGGACTAGCCTGGAGCCTATACCCACCCCATGGGCATGACATCTCCAAGGGAGGTGATAACACAGGTGCAGAGAGGAAAATTCATATGGAGTGTAAAGCAGAGTGGAAGCATGCTCAGAGACACATACTGAGGGCCAGAAAGGGTTTAAAGCGATAGATTACATTGGTGAAGGTGGCTTTAATGGCACCTAAAGAAGAGGGGCCTCATCTACCAAGACTGAAATCATTATACCTGGTCATTAACGTTTGAAAAACAGTAGCACCAAGAGAATTATTTTCCTAGGTACACCTACATTTTTATCAATGCATTCAGTTGAGGTTGTTCAACTGAGGTAAAAATACTGTAAATGGCCCCTTACTCATTAAAGCTTTGTCCCACTGGGAGCTTTCTTTTTCTCTTACAGAGCATCTTCTTAATTTTTAAATTTATATGTCTGTTTATGACCCCAGAGTAGGCCAGACTGGACAACAGAAAGGACTCTGGGACTGTTTGGCTTCCCTTAAATCATGAGGGTTATAGCTACTGACCCTCCAGCACACAGGTGTTTTCCCCAACCAAGACATTGGTGGGTAGGCGAGGGCAGGAGGGCACTTCTGAGTGGCATATGAAGCAGTATGTGGAGGATTTTAAAGTCCCCATCCAGGGGTGAGAGGAGGTGACCTGCCCTCTGGGGGACTGCTGACACCTCTCCATTCTGCCTACAAGCTGAGGTGCTCCCTTTGAAGTCACCCAGAGACCTGCCTTTTTCCTGGTAGCTTCCTGCTGGTAGGCTGGGGGCAGCAACTGGGAGCTTTTCCAGATTAGTAGAGTCAGGGTAGGTCTGCCCAGAGGGGAGAATTCGGGTGAGGTTCGCTTTCTGAACCAGGTGGGTGATGTATTAGTGCCCTCCTGACTTGAAGGGAGGATCATCCTTTATGGTCAAAGAACACAGAGATCAGTGAAAATACCTTATCAGGCCAACTCAGTGACCCATGAATCAAAGAATTCCAAGCTTTTAGTGCTGGAGAACCTTGGAAATCACCTCATACAGCCCCTCATTTAAAGATAAAAAAGAAACCTAGAAGCCAAGAAGCTGGGCAGCTGGTCTGAGGCCGGGCCAGGTAGGGCCCGGGCCTCATGGTTCTCTTGGTAAAGGCCGCCAGAGATTTCGTGCTCATTTTGTATGTGTTGGATGTTGTGCTGATACTTCAGACAGTGCCCATCCATTCATTATGTTGCAAAATTTTAAAATTGCCTTTAAATTTCCCCCCAAAATAATATGTTATGTAGTAACTTATGGCATTTGTGCTTGCCAGCTACTATTCTAAGTTCCTTGCAGATAGAAATCTTCTGACAAAGCTATGAGGTAAATACTATTACTATCTTCATCTTATAGATGAGGAAACAAGGCATGAAGAGGTCAAGTTAACTTCTCCAAGGTGACTGGTGATGTCTAGCTAGTGAGCGATGGCGCTGGGATTTAAAGCCAAGCATGCTGGCTTCACAGTCATGCCCTTAACCACACTGTGCCCTGGTTCCCTATGCAAACATTTGTGCTATTTACTGCATGTGCAAGCTCTCTTTTCCTGGCATGTGATTCCGGCCCCCTGGTGTCTGTGGGGCCATGTGACTACTTTGCCAAGTAGTTATGAGAAGTGTGTTGCATCACTTCTGGGCTGGATCATATGATCAATTTCCCAGTGCCACAGAGACTAGCAAAGCTCCAGCTGGTGGTTTCTCTGTCAGCGTGGGCAAGTCAGAGAGGAGACAGAGCCCCATCCGACCCTAGGTGGACATAGCATGAGGATGAGACTTCCGTTGTTCAGCCACTGAGCTGTTGGGATTATCTGTAACCTAGCCCATCCTGACTGATGTCATCTCTGCTGTGCCTAATACTTTAGCAAATAAGTTGGACACTTAAAGGTCTCTCCAAATAATTTATTTTTTAGCCTCATTGGGTGTCATTTATTTTCTCTCCTGTATGTAGAAGGCACTCTGGTACTGTGGAAATAGCATAGAGCTTCTGGTTGAAAGTTCTAGGTTTTTGTCATTATTTTTCAATACAACAAGCTTTATTGAGATATTCACATATCATAAAAGTGACCTATTTAAAGTGTACAATTTAGTGGTTTTTAATATAGTTGTACAACTATCACCACAATAAATTTTAGAAGATTTTCATCACTCTAAAAAGAACCCCCTTACCCATTAGCAGTCACTCTCATTTTTCTTCAAACCCTGCAACTCTAGGCAGCTATTAATCTACTTTCTTTCTATACCGATTTTCCTTTTCTGGACATTTTATGTAAATGGGATCATATGGAATGAAAGTTCTGTGAGAGCAGGGACCTTTGTCTGCTTTGTTCTGTGTTGTGACTCCAAGGCCTAGCACAGTGCCTGGCACATAGTAGGTGCTCAGTATATACCTGCTGAATGAGTGAATGGCTGCCAAAGGCAGGGGCTGAGAGCAGGGCGGTGAGAGCCAGCAGGTGTATACTGAGAATGGAGAATGAAGGGGGCAGTAGAGTAACCTGCTGACAATCTTTGTCTCCTGTTTATCCAGGAACCTGTATATCAGGGCATTTTATGAAGATGCAAAGATAGGCCCAATGAAGGCTGTGCCCTTGATGTGCGGTGGGTCCTAAAATAAAAACACCTTGCAGAACTGAGGACATGGGGGAGTAGGTGCAGGCCCACCACGCCCCAGATTCCTAATCCATACTTTTCTCAGGACCTCCCTGGGTTCTCTCCACTGTAGAGAAACCTACTGTCCCTGCTCCCTTTCCTCGGTACCTGGCCAGGGATGAGACCTGAAGCCATGGATTGTACTGATTTCCAGAGGCATGCACTGAGGTGTTAGGGGACCCTGCCGTTATTCCCTAGCAAACAAAAGAACTAAATTCAAATTAGTTTTTTCTAAATTGCCCTAAGATTTGCTAGATGGTTTTGTGACAACTAACTGTATTCCCCTGTGCTTACCATCTCCTAGAGGGGAAGTGAGGGGAAATTCACGGAGAGGAGATAGATGGTCACCACGGCAGAGACCACACTGCCTCACAGCTGGGTCTTCAAGATGGTTCTGGTTTTAGGGTTACCCTGACTGTTCTTTTAGTCCTTTCAAATTGAAAGCAGCTACAGGGGCATATTCTAAGCCCACGTGAACCATTGAAACCTCAATGTACAGATGTTATAGAAAGCTAACAAATAACTCTCACTTTAATCATTGTTACTCCCAACATAAACTTAGAGCAATATTTAAAAAAACCCGTACATTCTATACTTGCAAAACTCCAAGCACGTCCAGCAGAGAGGCTGGGTCTCGGGATGAGCAAAGCAAAGTGGCGATGTTAAACATTTCTCTTTCACATAGGTATGTCAGTCATGTACCCTGCTCTCTCCACCCCCTTGTGAACTACCACGAGGCAAATCTAAGCTGCCTGTTGGTTTTGCTTTTTAAAAACAACATTGAGTGTGACCACCTAAGTTTGGGGGCGGAGCTGCAGTTATCAGTTTGTTGAATGTCCTAGCTGTCATCAGGAGATGGCCGTGCAGTCTGGAGTGTGGGCTGTGGGCCAGGGTAGGCACTGGGAGCAGCATCTCTGTTTCTGTTGGTGGGCACTTGGATTTTCACTGGAAGGAGGTATTTTCAATGCTTTAGCAGCATTAGTGGTGCATGGAAACTAATTCCTTGGAGGCGTCAGAAATGCCACTAAGCTTAGCAAGTGGCTGTGGCAGCACTTTGCATATCAATATCAATCTTCATCAAAGATACTGAAACATTGATTTGTTCTTCCACTTATTTATGCATTCATTGGTTGATTCTTGTATGTGCCCTGATGGGAGATTGAACCCAAAACCTTGGCACATTGGGACAATGCTCTAACCAACCTAGCTACCTGGCCAGGGCTAAGATCCACTCTTTAAACAACTTTCAGGTATATAGTACAGTACTATTAATTATAGTCACCATGCTGTACATTTGATCCTCAGAACTTATTTATCTTACAGTTGGAGGTTCGTGCTCTTTGACCAACATTTCCTCATTTCCTCCACACCCCAGCCCCTGATAACCAGCAATGTACTATTTCCATGAGTTCAGCTGTTTTAGATTTCATATGTAAGTGAGATCATACAGTATTTGTCTTTATCTGACTTATTTTAGGTAGCATAATGCTACGGAAGGGTTTAAACAATGGCAAGACTGGCTTTAATTTATAGATTGAGAGCATCACTTTATTTGAACCATGAAGAAAAGACCAGAGGAAGCCAAAGTGGATTCAGGTTGGCTAATCAGGAATCTATTGTAGCAGCTCAGGCAAGGCACAGTGTGAGTTTGGGTTATAGTGTGATAATAGGGATGGATGTGAGGAGAGGTTTCAGAAGCAGAATCAGCAGGATGCAGGGATGATGGATTGAAGCATTCATACAGGGAATGAGAAAAGCGAGATTTCAGGATTGACTCCAAATTTTTTAGACTTGCAGAGTTGCAATAGGAACACAGGAGAAAGGTAAGTTTGGTCTTAGAGTTTAGGTGCTTTCAAGACATCCATGTGGGAATGATGAGTGGGCAGGTGAAGTTTGGAGGCGAGATTTGGAATAGAGATACAAGTTTGAAATTGTTGGGCCTGCAGACGGTAATAGTACTTAGTGTGCTGGCTGGCATATTTTAAATTCTTGATAAATATTTTTAAATAAAAAATAAATAAGTTGTGGTATGAACTGTTTTATTACCATGAGCTAGAGCGGGGTTTACGGATAATGCATAACCTTTTCTTTAGAAAGGTTATCTATTGGAGAAGAAAATAGTAGAATGTATCTCCAAACAGAAATGATTCTTTGGATCATGTGATATTTTGTGTGTGGATCATTGACTTTCCTAGTAAGAATTTTGGAAAGAGGTTGGGAAATGAACTCAAGCTATGAGAATAAGTGGAAGTTTGGTACCTCTTTTCATTTTCTTGAAAGCCCCGCAGTTCGCAGCTGTCTGATCTGTTGTTGCATCGCCCACAGAATCATCAGGCAGTTACCTGCACAGATGCTCGAACAGGAGCGCGCTGCTTATGCTTGGCTGCAAACCTGTCAGCCTCACAACAAATAGCAAAGACTCAACAAATATCTTAGCAATTACCACAGCCAAATCACGAAGGATGAGAGAGAAAGGGGACCAAGGTCACATTAAAATGGTCTTCTGTCAACACTTCACATCACTGTTTCCTAGATGATTAATGGCCTTCTCTGAGCCTGGAGGCATGGCCAGATGAGTTAAGTATTCCCTTGACTTTGAATTCTAGCCTGCAGCGTGGAAGGGTGAGTGGACCCAGCCCTTCTTGTTTCATTTGAACAACAGTGGTGCCTGTTTTTAAAAGGCAGCCAGTTATATGAGCTTTAGCTATGATAGTTGCTGTTTGTTTTGTCTTAGAAGAGTAGGTTTATACAGAAAGTATTGCCACAATACATGTTTGCCCTCCCACATTCTTTTTAAAAAAATGTAATTCCTAAACTATCACAGGAGATAACATGCTGAGAAATACAAAGATTTTATGTAATGTTGCCCTCACTTTCAGAACTTCATTTTTAAGGAAGCAAAGTATTCTAATTCAGTGCTTATTGCGTACCTACTGTTTGCCAGGGCTGGGGCTCCAGGGGTCCCTGTTCTCTAGGAGCTCACAGTACATCCCAGGGGACAGACATTAAGTAGGTAATTATTACATGTCTGATCAGAGTCATGAAAAGAAAAGCCACAAGAGGCAAATGAATCTACCTGGACTAAGTGGATCAGGAAAGGTCTCTCTGGGGAAGGGACATCTAGACTCAGGCTTCAGAGATGAGTGAGAATGAGAGGAAGAGAATGAGGGGAGTTTCAGGTGGAGGAAGCAGCATATCGACATCGAGCACTCGAGAGTGCAGCAAGCCCCAAGAGGTGAGGCTGAGTGAAGGACCGGCAGCCTTGAACCTTGGTGAGAATTATGACTTATTCTAAGGGCAACCAATGTGTTGTAAAAGGTTTTGAGAATGGAAGTGACGTAGCCATATCTATGATTTTAAAAGAGCACTCTGGTCTCAGTGAGAAGAAACCAGAGAAACAAGTCTGGTTGGCAGGCAGTGCTCCTAAGACCAGTGAAAGGCAAGAGGTGAAGCTTTAGTTCAGAGCAGAGATGATGGGGACCTGGACTAGGGTGGTTGCAGTGGGGCTAGAGAAAATTGGATGGATCAGATGTATTATAAACACAACAAAAGAAAATAAGGCACCCAATCTAATCTCCTAGGGAGTAGCATTATTTATTTGGCATAAACACTTCAAGTCTCTCTTTTATGTGTTTATAATGTATATTCATTTTTTAAATAAAATTTATATACAGGGGTTGGCAAAAGTAGGTTTACAGTTATACAAATAAACAATACAATAATTAATAAATAATAATATGAGAATAAACTCTGTGTTTCCCATACTCACAACTGTAAACCTACTTTTGCTCTGACAGTTTATTCTTGTATTATTATTTATTATTGTGTTATTTTCCATACAAACAACTGTTCATAATACTTGATAGTATGTGAGTACATTATACATGATTGTATGTGCTTACTTTTCTATGACTGTCAGCACAGTAGGTCTTTTTACACTGGTATCACCACAAACGCACAAGTAATGCATTGTGCTAGGATGTTAGGAGGGCTACAATGGCACCAGGCGACGGGAATGTTTCAGCTCCATTATAATCTTATGAGACCACCATCATAATGCAGTCCCTGGTTGACCGAAACATCATTATGCAGCACATGGCTATTTTCACTTAATTAGCTGTGTTAATGTGTGCCAAGTTTTACTGTAGGTCTCAGAAGGGGGTGTCTAAGGAGCCCGGCATATCAGATTGCCAGCTGTGCATTAGATTCACTTCTCTTTCCTCTCTGAGAGGCTGTTTGCTTCTTTGCATTGGTGAACAGCTGTCTTCGTAGGAGAGCCTTGGGGAAGACCTGCTCTTGGTGAATATAAAAAGGGAATTTGCCTTCAAAGACTCCTGCAAAGGATGAAAAGAGAAGATGTTTTGGGAAGGTTTTTTCTGTTGTTGGAGCAGCTTATGGTTGGAGGACCTTCAAGTTCTTTAGGGGGGGGTATACATACTTAGGTATTTCACAAAAAGTGACAAAACTAAGCACTGAACTTTTTTTTTTTTTTAAACAAAACCAAGGTACTGCTCTATGGCCCAAGGGGACAATTCTCTTTTTTTTGGTGGTGGGTGTCTCTGTACTCTCTCCATGAACCTCAGTGGGCCTTTATGACTGCCTTAACTAGCAGTCCAGTGGAAGTAACATTTTGAAGATAAATAATAAAAGTCTGGCCTTCTCACTCGGGACCCTGAGCTGCCATGGAAGAAGTCAGGCTACTGCGAAGCTGCCAAGTTAGAGACTCCATGTGGAAATATCATACAGGGATAGAGATGCTGGAGGATCCCCCCTCTTCCGGCCCCCAGCGGGACATGTCAATGGGTGATTTCAGCCCCAGCTATCCTCTGACTCTAATTCCATAAGAAACCCCAAGTGAGAGTTGCCTAGTGGATCCTAGGGACAGTTCTCCGTGTGTTTATCATCACAGTAGTTCATTCTTATCCTGCTCAGAGAAGAGCTTCAGGTCCCATCTGGGTCTAAGTTCTTCTTTTTTACTGTAAGCGCTGCTGTGAGAAGTGTGCTGTAGCAGGATTTGTGGTGTGCCAAGGCTGCCAGCCCTACACTCCTCTGTGCTCAGTTTCCTTAGCACCTGGCAATAGGGTTTCATTTATTCATTCAACAACCACTTAGGATACTACTGTGTTAGGTATTGGGTGTACAGAAGTAAATATGTTGAAGTCACTGCCCGCAAGGGGTTCATAGCAGGAATGAATCTTTTGTGGCTGAGTTGGTAATTTAATAAAGAATGATCCTAATGCTAAATTCTCTTACCTTTGGTGTCTCATGGTGCAATCTATTTGGCTACAAAATATGCTCCTCTAATGAAATTAGCTCATGTGCAGTTGGGTAAGGGTGAATAATGGCAGTTCCTATGCTTTTCACCGTATTAAGAGGAACCAAAATAGCAAGAGCAGGACTATAACCTTCAGCAGGAAAGGGAAATGCCCCCAGTTCAGCTTTTGCACCCGTAGGAGCTTCTTCTGCTCTGTTTTAAGAAAATTTAAAATGACTGCCTGTGCCCAGAGCTGCATCCCTAGAGACTTGCACCCCTTCCCTTGAGGGCTCTCAACTGGCAGCAGGTGTGTTCCCTCTCCTGTCCTCTCTGTCACTGGGAAACCAGCATTTCCATCTTTACTGTTTTTGTGTACTTCGAACATTTTCCGCAGCAACCTTTTTCTTCCATGAACTACTGGTTTGCTTCTGAAGTATGAAGAGTGTGTGTGTGTGTGTGTGTGTGTGTGTGTGTGTGTGTGTGTGTGTGTGTTTGCATGCTTACCCTGGTTACCATAGATTTTGAGTGTTCTTGCTTATCCTGTATTTCTCATACACCCTGGTGCTGACATCAGAGGGCCAGGATAGTTAAACATTCTTGAACCAAGGAGGTGGGAGTCCTGAGCCTCCCATTCCCTCTGCGCTAGGCAGTTAGACAGACATGAGCCGAGCAAGGACGATGAGCCCGGTATAGAAAGTCACCAGAGTGGAAAGCACCGGTGCCTAGCAACGGGCAGGACTGGGAAAACAAGGACTTCGTCCCCGGGGTAACCTTTCCTCCCTAGCGCATTGCTAGTCATGTGGTTTAGACCCCCTGACATTTCATATCTCTGGTCAAGAGATTTGGACCCTCCCCTGACCTTTCCTCCCCTGGCCTGTCACTATACATGTAGGTTAGACCCCCCTTAGAGGGGTAGCAAACAGTGGTGGGGGGGGCGGGGGCAGAAAATAGGCTTAAGAATTAAGCCCCCAGGACACTGAGGTTCTGACCTGCATCAAATACATTTAGGCCTCAGTTGTGTTTCAGCTCCAGACCCAGAGAAGCAGCAAAACCAAAGTGATGCCATGGCTGCCTCAGGACCAGCTGCATTGACTAATGACCCTTGTCCTGGTGTCCACCAGTCTGTACAGACCAGGACCCTGAAAGGACACACCTGAAAATCTGATGAATATTCTATTGGGATCCTCCCCTGAGACCTCCAGATAAATACTTTCAAGTTAGAGGACCCAGTGCTGCTCTCCCTATGGAGCAAGCCCACACCTTTCCCCAGCCTTCTTCCCTGGGCATGGTTTCCTTGCCTCTCTCTCCTAAACTCTAAGGGCCCTTCTTTTGCCTCTGTAACTTGTTTTCTGAGCCCATTTCTTCTACAGCTCACTTCTCCTTCTGTGACTTTATCTAAACAAACTTTCTCTTATAGTTTGAGTCTTGGCTCTTAATTCTTTCTTAGCCAGAACTCAAGTACCAAGGTTGCTGAACCAAGGTCTGGTCTGACCCCATCGTATAGCCCCTAGTGCCATTATCGCCGCCAACACCTCTTTTCAGCCTTGCCCCATAATGAACCCTCAAGAAAGAGAGTGACAGCAGCTGCCAGCCCCAGTAGTCCTGTTTGCAGGCTCTGAAATGTGGCTCCTCAAATTGCAGCTCTGTGGCCCCAGCTGGAGACTAAGACTGCTGGGGAACCTGTCCATTTTCCAGTGGTTCAGATTCTGCAGGGAAATTTATGCCCCACTTACCATTTCCTGAATGGGCATGGGGCGAGGGCTTCTATACTATCTTAATATAATATGGGAAGAGGGACCAAGGGCTGCTTTGGAATCCTTTTTTGTTTGGCCTGATTCTGTGGTGACTTTAAGTGAGCAACAACACACCTTCAGTGGCAGCAGGAGCTAAGCAGCCTAGTTTACTTTCAGAGACAGATCTTCAGGGGTCTTTACTTAGGGAATAGACAGCATCAGTCCGGCCAGTCACGGAGCTTCAACTCAGGACCACTCAAGGTCAGCAGGAAGGCCCAGGTTGAAGGAATAAATATAGGATGCAGCCCGGCTGACGCGGCTCAGTGATTGAGCATCAACCCATGAATCAGGAGGTCACCGTTCGATTCCCAGTCAGGGCACATGCCCGGGTTGCGGGCTCGATCCCCAGCAGGAGGTGTGCAGGAGGCAGCCGATCAATGACTCTCATCATTGATGTTTCTATCTCTCTCCCTCTCCCTTCCTCTCTCTGAAATCAATTAAAAACATATTAAAAAAGAAAAAAAAGAATACGGCACTCTTGGCCAGGAGGGCTTGCTTTGAAAATATTCCCAAGACAAATATATAACCTGATTCTGGAAGGTCTACTTGTAGGGGTGGAGGGTTTCCAGTAACAGCCCACAATGACATCTCCTGGCTCCACCATTGTCTCATCCCTCCAGTCTTCGTGCCGCACAGCAGCAGCCCATTGAAAACCACAGAGATTGCTTTGAGGAGCAAATCTATTTATTAAACTTCTATATTTGAATGTCATGAGTTAAAAAGATGGTTGCATTTGTTTGCACCACACACATATGCAAAATGCCATCATGGGAATCCGTGGGAGAACTTACTATCCTCAATTTGCTTGGGGAGTTGTAAGTGAAGGATCAATCGTTGCTGCTGTGCGCACCAGAGACCTGTGTCTGTGGGAACAAGAGGCAGCTCAGAGTGCCTGTGAACATAGCCCACCTCCACAGTGGGTGGGGAGGTGTGCTCCTTTCTGGGAAATCAGCCAAAGTTCTGAGCAGTTCTTTCTCTTGGCTCCTGTTTTCACAGTTATGTCACTGTTAGGCTGACGAAAGGAGATAGAAGACTCATGCGAATGGAGGATATGGGCAAAAAGATATGTTCAAATGGAAGAACAAATGAATCTACTGTATGATCAACTATTTTCTTTGAAGGAGAATGAGACATTAGCATCCAACAATAGGGTTCAAAACTTCTCAGTATTTCACTGATCCTTCTACTTCAACTTCTCCCCGTCCTTACCTCATCCAAGCTTCTAACATCTGCTCGTGCTGCAGCAGCAACAGCTCACATTGATAACCCCTGGCTCCACCATTGCCCCATCCCTCCAATCTTCATGCTGCAGCATGGCAGACCATTTAAAAATCACAGATCTGGTCATGGGACTTCTCTAAAATGCACTCCCAAGGCTCACCATTGTCCCATGTACCTTCCTTGTCCTCACATCCCATGATTTACCTACTGGGATTGCTGGGCCTTTGGGTGGCCTCCACCCACAATACCATCTCTTTACTCCCTGTATTATTCAGGGTTCTCCAGAGACACAGATCAATGGGATATGTGTGTGTGTGTGTATGTGTGTGTGTGTGTGTGTGTAGGGAGGGGGGTAAAGAGAGAGAGAGATTTATTATAAGGAATTGGTTCATGTGATTATGGAGGGTGCCAGGTCTGAATTCTTCAGGGTGGGCCAGCAAGCTGAAGACTCAGGAGACCTGATATTTCAGTTCCAGTCTGAAGGCAGTTTGGGGGAGAACTTTCTCTTGCTTGGGGGAAGCTGGTCTTTTTGTTTTACTCTGGCCTTCAGTTGATTAGATGAGAGCCATCCACATTATGGAGGGCAATCTGCTTTACTCAGGGTCCACTGATAATCTCATCCAAAAACAATCTCACAGAAAAATTCAGAATAATGTTTGAATAAATATCTGTATACCCTGTGGCCCAGCCAAGTTGACACATAAAATTAACCAGTATATTCCCCCTTTGCTTTTTGTCACCTGTCCACACTGAACTTCTTCCAGCTTTGCCAATGTGCTGCACTAAATCTGGACTCTGGGCCTTGCGATGCTGCTTATTCCACTTGCAATACTTTCATGTCTGGCCTATTCTTTTTCACCCATCATGTGTCAGCTGAAATTCCACTTCCTTAGAGAGAATGTTACTGATCTCCCAGGCTGGGCTTATTCCCTCAGACATATGTTGCTAGAGCCCACTAAACTTCCCTCCATTATCATACTGAAGAATTACTTAGTTACTTGTTCAGTGCTGCCCTCTGCCCTAGCCTATATGAGGGAAGGAAGCATATCTGTTTTGCTTTTGTAATAGTCTGGCATTTACTAGCTGTTCAGTGATCATCCAATGAATGAACAAATGTATTGAAAGTGTACACTGTATTAAAAGTTAAATACAAGGCTCTTTTTTCCCCACAGTGTACAATTTTTATATTTAGAATTAGCCAGCTGGACTCAGTTTAGATCATCTCAATTTTGTTGGCAACATCCAAAGCATCATAGTCAGGAGCCAGTCGAACATATGCCTTCTTCTCTCCATTGGGCCTGATCAGGGAGTTGACCTTGGCCAAGTCAGTGTCATAGAGCTTCTTCACAGCCTGTTTGATTTGGTGCTTGTTGGCCTGGACATGCACAATAAACACAAGTGTATTGTTGTCTTCTATCATCTTCATGGCTCACTCTGTGGTCAGGGGAACTTGATGATGGCATAGTGCTCAAGCTTGTTTCTCCTGGGGGTGCTCTTCCAAGGATATTTAGGGTGCTTTTGGAGCCTCAGTGTTTTGGGCAGTTGGAAGGTGGGCAACAGGTGGATTTTGTGTGTGTGGCCATGGACACTATTCAGCACTGCTTTCTTTGCCTTCAAAGGCTTTGCTTTGGCTTTAGCTTTGGGAGGGGTGGGGGCTTCCTTCTTCACTTTCCATGCCATCTTCATAAAAAGCAAAGTACAAGACTCTTAACACATACATACAGCCCTGTGAAGTAAATATTATTATTTTCACTCTTACCGACTGTGGCCCACAGAGGTTGGGGACTTGCCCAAAGTGATGTCACTAGTTGTATAGAATCTGGGCTTCAAATAAAATAATAAATGTCACCACTACCTCTTACAGCACTTAATAAGGGCCAGGTACTATTCTATACATTTGACAACTTACAGCAACCTAATGAGATAGATAGTCCCGAAATGCCTCACAGCGTTCCCTGCCTCTTGGTATTTACTCTGCAGTATCTCTTCTGTATGTTTCAGGAATCAGAATCTGGAATTTGAGGGGAGGCTGATCCCCTCTTTACCCTGTGGTCTTTTCTGGACCATTCCCAGCCCTCCTTTCCTCTGCCCAAGTAAATACAGGCAAGTTCGCAAGTCTGCTGGCCAAGCAGATGTCCATTTGAGGAACAGAGTGCTGCTGTCCCCTTCCTGAAGGTACCCCTAGTCTGTACAAGAGCCTCCTTGCCACCAGCCACCATGAATGTGTGGTGAAATGCTTCTCTTCATGATCAGTGTACCCTCCAAAAAGCAGCCTTCTGTCCCTGTCTTCCACTTAGATTGACCTAGCAGGGGTTGTGGGGTAAGCCACGTTCTCTGGGTTGGCTTCTCAGTGACCTGGAGAAGGTGTATGTTTGTGTATGTGAGGGGAATATCAGATAGTACCTGGTGCCAATAAATAATAAGATTTGGTTTTCTGAAATCCAGTATATACATGTCTATTTTGAGGGTATGTCTTCTTCCCAAGGTGACTTGAAAATACATCTGCACCCCCAGAATATGGGGGTATTGTTAGCTAAATGCCTGTTCATTGTGTTCAGTTACAAACTGATGCCCTAAAGAATTAATTCCCTTGATGATGAGGCAGACTTTTTTTTCTATACCAAGTCATAATATTAATAATGCAGCCAAATGTTACTCTGCTGTAAAAGAGTTTAATTTTCAAAGACAATTAGACAGTTTTATAGCTGACTGGAAGCATTTGTCTCTAACCACTGAGTTAATATCATGTTGTCGTTCCCAACGGATTCTTGCTGACAGTCGAAGGACAGGTGAGTTGTAGGAAGTACAAAGCTTTTCAATTAATTTATGATCCTGTTAGGTGTAAAGCCTATAATTACTCTGTGGTTGTTGCTGTTGCCAAGAAAAAAGTTTAAAACATGCCTTATGAAAAGTTCTTCTCTGAACTTGAAAGATAGCATAGGTTAAAAAATAAATAAAGATATGTTCCCCCTACAGAGGAGGAAGTGGGGAGGAATGAAGATTTCTGGCTTTTTTCTTTCTTTCCTTACCAGTGATTTTGTAAAGCACTTATTGGTGAATAGGGTGGTTGTTTATTTAGAACAATCTTTAAATCCTATTTTTACATTCTTTTTATTTTATTTTAATTTTATTATTGTTTAAAATATTACAGATGTCCCTTTTTCTCCCCAGTGACCCGTTCCACCCCGTTCCTTCCCCCTCCCCAGTCCCTTTCCCCACCATTGTCCATGTCCTTGGGTTGTGTATATATGCACATAAATTCTTTGGTTACTCTCTCCCCCTCCACCCACCCGCCCTCCTCCGTCCCTCTGACATTCATCAGTCTCATCTATGCTTCCATGTCATTGAATCTATTCTGTTCATCAGTTTATTAAGTTCTTTAGATTCCACATATAAGCGAGATCATGTGATATTTGTCTTTCGCTGCCTGGCTTATTTCACTTAGCATAATATTCTCCAGGTCCATCCATACTGTCCCAAAGGGTACGAGATTCTTCTTTACATTCTTAATTAGACATCCCACACCTGGTTTATTCATTGATTCATTGAACAAATATTTCTAAGTACTACTGTGCCCAGGGCCAATTCAGGCTTGGGGATAGAATGGTGAACATGGAAAAGGCTCCTGCTTCCTTGGAGCTCCCATGGGATTGGGGTGACTGGATGCAAACAATACATAAGTAAATAAATTAACGAACAAGGTAATTTAAATGGTGTTGACTGTTGCGCAGAAAATAGAAATCGGTAATGTGATGAAGTGTGTGGACGCTGGGAAAGGAGGCAGCTAATCCATTCAGACCTGCCAAAAACATTATGGACTCAGGGCACTAATGCCTGAGGAAGTTTCCCCGTTCCCACCCCTCCTACCTGGTTTTGCAAGGTGGTGCTTCATATCTGGCAGGTGGAAATAGAAGCCTTTGCGAGAACCTGGGAAATCATTAGCAGGATTCTCTTTGGACTCCTCATTCAGCTAAGTAGAGCATATAGCTTCTTTAGGGAAAAGAGAAGAAAGCATGAAAGTCTTAAACAAGAGTAAGGTCCCCCATCGCTGCCTTAATAAAATTCATTAAAACTAAATATATATTTAATGCTTTCTTATAATTAACTTAATTTTAGTGTAAGTAATAACATTTTAATTCCTTCATGATGCCTAAAGGCATCTTGATTTAGGAGATGGGGAGAATCGTGCCCCCTAATGTAAATCTTTGGCTTTCAATAAGTGTTTGTATTTAGTAAACCCCAAATGCCTGTGATATAAATAGGGTAACATTTCTAAGAATTAGCCTTGCTGGGAAAAAAAAATACTTGGTTTGAAAAACTGTGCTACCACCCTGGCTGGGTAGCTGAGTTGGGTGGAGCATTATTCCCGTACACCAAAAATTTTCGGGTTCAATTCCTGGTCAGGGCAAATACCTAGGTTGTGGGTTCAATCCCCACTCGGGGAGCATATGCAAGGCAATAGATTGATATTTCTCTCTCACATCGCTCTTTCTAAAATCAATAAAATCATATCCTTGGGTGAGGATTTAAAAAAAAGAAAAACTGTGCTACCATAGGCTCTTTGCATGTTTCTCCAGCCACTATATTTTGACAGCTGAGACAATGAGATTAAAACAAACAAGAGTTTAAAACACACGTACACGTAAGTGAGTGCCGAAAGATCAGTACAAAACTATGAGTTTGTACTTTGGTTTCATGGATAAACATGGAATGTGATGCACGTGTGGTTATTTGGCTGAGCTCCTGCCCTGTGCCAGGACAGAGTACATGGATCACATTTTCTGTTCCGCGGGGAAGCTCAGTAGAGAACCTCTAACAGCAGTGACCATTGATTCAGGGCCTTGCTCCACAGCTTGCATGGAGATCAAATTTAAGTCGAAAAAGCAATTATTCTGAAAGAATATGATAGAACTTGACCTATACTTGACTTCACATGGAAAGTTGATGCCTTCCTGAAGACAGGGTGGCAGCCTCACACGACAGCTCAGAGCAGGTGCCCTGGGATTTGACAGCTGGGCTCACATCCTGACCCAACCACTTAGTAGCTGTGCAGTTCTGATTAAGTGGCCTGACTTCTCTATCATTTATGAAATGTGGGTCATCGTAGGGCCAACCCCTTGTGTAGTCAAGAGGATTAAATGGAGGCCTTACCATAATACATGACCCAGGGTAAAAAACCAGTCAGTGTTAGCTTTCTTATCACTCCTGCCATCATGGTTACTGGGTTCTGCCTGGCATCCAGGGGGGCCTGCTTTTGCCGTTTTGTATTTTCCCAGCTGCCCTTTCTCTGTAAAGCAGCATGAAAGCTATGTCCCTGGGAATGGAGGTGCTACTGGGAGGAAAGTGTGTGCTACTGTGAACTTGACTCTTGAAGTGGCCCTGCTCTCAGTCTCAGAGGTGGAATGCACACTTGGTGAGAGGCTGCTGTGATCGTCCTCTGTGTGGCCCTGGTATTCAGAAAAAGACACGTCTGGGAATTCTTTAAGGAATGTAACTGACCCAGTAGGAGTTGTCTCCTAATGCTCCTCATCAGGCTAACTTGAGTGTGTGTGTGTGTGTGTGTGTGTGTGTGTGTGTGTGTGTGTGTGTAAAATGTGTGTCCCAGAGTTGTGGGTCTTCCGTGAACCCACCACTGTACTAACCATTACCCGTGGTCTGGATAATTTGTACATATGTACTACTATATATTTTTAAATGTCTGGAGATCAGTAATAAAATACCAGTTATTCAAAGCTTTTATCACTGGGCATTTTCTCGATTGTTTAAAAACGTTTATTATGAAGCATTTCAAACACATACAGAAGTAGAAACAATAGCACAATGGACCTGTGTACCTCAGCTTCAACAAGTAGTCTTGTCCTTAATCCAGCTTAAGTCAGATTGGTTAACAGATTTGATACAAGCTGAGTTTTCAAATTAAAATTTTAAGTAGTGATATACATAGTGTTCATTCAGAGTGTTCTATAAGCATTTAATACAAGAAATTATATTTCTTATATTTGTTCCCTTTATAACTTCATTCAATTATGTTTCCTTTATAACTTTATTTAGCTACAAATGCAGAATGATAGAAAGTTATGAGTGTAATAGCAATTTTCTATTATTACCTATCTGCACATTTTCAAAAAATATTGTGTAGAGCTTTAGCAAGTCTTTTATTTATTTTTTCTACTTATATTTATTGAAATGTACTTTTATGTCTATTCAATGTATGAAAATAATTGCGGCTTGAGTTTAATATACTTTTAGATTTCTTTTTTCTAGTAATGTATCTTTATTATATTTACAAATATAATTTTATAACTGAGACAGGTTAGAAATAAAAAGTAAAGTCAGAATGAAACATCCCCGTGGTGTCATTTATCATTCTCTCTCCTCTTTGTATGTCCCATGAATTGTTAGCTAGATCTCCTAGGAGGTTGATCAGTCAGGCTCTTTTTTGGGTGGGAGGGAAAATTGTAGTTATGTACTTCTGGCAAGAGGCATACAATGTCTAGTTGCTGCTCTTTCTTTCTGTGATGTTATTACCTGTTGATGACCATTGCCAAGATGCATCAATTCATTAGACAGTGCACGGTGGTGATGTTCTGTCATTCCTCCTTCGTTTATCTTCATGCTTCTGGACTATGAGGTGCTCCTAGAGCCATTCCAGTATATGAGGACCTGCCTCAGGTGTCTGTGCCAGGATACTAAGCCACAAGTTACAAGAGAGTGCTCCTGTGTTTATAAATTCTTCATCCACTGACCATCCCTCAATCATGTGTCCCTACCCCACCCCTAGTTCCATCAATACGGAACAGTGGAACCTGGAAGCCTTTCAGTAGGAAGCTATTTCCTGCAAGAGCAGGGACCCTGTTTCCCTGCAGGCTATGCTAAGACTCAGTCTTATCAGCTGGGGTGGAAGGATTTTGAGGAAGGGAAGCATCACCTTATGAGGCAGCTGGCTCAGGTGAGTTCTTTGTGGGGCTCCAGGCGGGAGAGGCTGCTCTCCTCTAGCAAGAAGGAGCTGCTTCTGCTGGCCCAGAAAGTTTAGGGGAATTTGGGAATTTAGGATTTTGAGATTGCCCACCAAATGGACCTATCGCACATCTCAGCTCCATCTGTGTAAACTCCCCACCTCTCTAGGTTGTGCCCGGGGGTATCCTGGTGGAGTCTCACTTCCCGGTGTCAGAGAAAGTCCCTCTCAGGTGAGGTGCCATGCAGTTCTGCTGGTTGGTAGTTCTGGTAGCAGCAGTGGTAAGGAGGTGGAGTTGAGAGGATTATGAAGTGGTGCACAAGAGGTGTCCAAAACTAGGATTCTCCACGAGACTTTATTTACAGGGTGAGGTTCGAGAAATACTTCATCTTAACCCAGAACTTCCTGTGTGAATTTCCAGGGTTTATAGGAGGCCAGCTGTTGCTTTACAGTGTCTTGAATCCCAAAAGATGGATTAAATTTTGAAGAAAGCAATATTGAACTAAAGTCAAACATGCTCATCTTAGCTAATAACAATAATAGCAACAATAATAGTGGTTACCACTTACAGCTGCCTCTCCATATCTGTGGATTCCGCATCTTTGGATTCAACCAATTGTGGATCAAAAATATTTGGGGAGAAAAATCCCAGAAAGCAAAACTTGAATTTGCCACACACCGAACACTATGCTGAACCCACTCAAATGAAGTTATGTGTAGGCACACCCTGCTGTAGCCTGTATGCAAATATAGGTTCTACGCAAATACTGTGCTAATTTATATAAGGTACTTGAGCATTTGAGGATTTTGGTAACTGTGGGGATCCTAGAACCAATCTCCGGAGATACTGAGGGATGGCTGTACTAGTCATTACTAGAAGTTGACATCTCTATATATTCTAGATACATTACCTAATGTTCTTATATATTAATCTTTTTAAATTTCTATCACAATTCTATCAAGTAGATAATATGCTTAGTTGACAAAAGAAGCAGCTGCTACTCAGAGAAGTTAAGTAGTTCTCCACAGTAAAATACTTTGCCTAAAGCTCAGGTTTTAAGGCCCTTGCCCATGCTCGAGGATTTGGTATGGGCACGTGGGAAGCTGTTTCTTGTTATTTCTTCCTTATGACAGGCTTTTCTCCTTTTGCCTGAATAGCAGACACTACCAGTATACCTCCTTACCTGAGACTGTATAGACAGTTATATATTATATAGACAATTATATTTAGTGGGCCTGATAGAAGTCATTAATGAATATATCCCAGGAATGTCAAAAGGTATGCTGGCTGAGAGACAATTTTGACTCTTTCTGTCACTTCAACATCAATGATAGTTTATCGGTCACTTTTCTGTGTGTCGTCACTGTGACAGATACTTTATTATCTTGTTTGAGTTTCACTACAGCCATTTGAGATAATTCTTTTATTATTTCCATCTTACTTATAAAGCAGGAGCCTGAGGCCTAGTGGACTTAAATGACTTCCCCACAGCATAGTAGATGTGGCAGATTGGAGCCAAATCCATGTCTGTCTGATTTCAATGCCCTGACACTTAACTAGACCTTTTTTTAAGTGAGCTACGTTACACATACCATAAAATTCACTCTTTTAAAGTATACAATTTAGTGTTTTTTAGTATAGTCACAAAGGTGTACAACCATCGCTACTATCTAATTATAGAACATTTTCATCGCCCCAGAATATCTGATGGGTGGAGACTGGGCTGAGTGGAACACTTCTAACTTGGAAAGGGGTGAGAACTGAGGACTAGGAATTGGGAAGGATTGAACTTGAGGCCCCCTCACCCCCACTTCGTATCAGTGGGTGTGTCCTCATACTGGTGTGCTCACTGTCTGTTCATGCTGTTCCTCCTTTGTTCCTCCCTCCCCTCTCCCCACCTTTCCCCTTCCTTTTTTCTCTATCACCTCTTTCCACTGTGGTCTTTGTTTGGGCATTGGGCTAGATATAAATTATCATCAAAGAGGTTATCTGCCTGAATGTGGAGAACACAAGGTACTATCTTCCCCAGGGTTTGGGGAGAACCCCCCAGGAGAAGGGCCGTCAAGACAGGAATCTTCACCCAGGAGAAGACCTGTGGATTCTCCCCAAGGCCTTGGTCGCAGGCCCCTGCAAGCAAGGAAGAGCCAAACTCAAGAGTAAGAGCCCTACCACTTACCACAGTGAGTCCAGACTCAGACTTTGCTGAAGAGACAGCATCTTCTTGCTCTGAGGGAGTGATCAGAAGAGGGAGGGCTCAGGCTTCACCTGGGTCTCTTCGCTGAGGGGTCTAATGCTTTGCAATTTCTCAGGTTGACCCTGTCTCCTGAAGACTGCTGAAGCTCAACTAATTAAGTATATTTTCATTGTGGAAATAATTTCACTATGATAATAATGAGCACATCCTGAGCGCCATAACTATTTTAAGATTGTTTCAAACTCTTGGGAATGAATGTCTCTGGGGCTAATTCTGGATGTATAATAAGCAATTCAAGGTCAATGTCATTTCTATTCCTGCTGCTTTCACTGTGGGCACCTCTTCTTGTAAACACGTGGCCAAATTTTAATTCCAAATAATGCACAATAACTGATGATGATGACAATTTTGTTTGTCATGTAATACAATTATTGGCGAAATAATTTAGTGGACCAAGCTTGCTCATAGTTAATCTATGACTGCAACTTAAAATGTGAACGAAAACCAGTTTGAGAGAAATTCTTAGCTGGGAAATAACCAGGGTTAGGGAGCGGTGTAAAGTGGAGGAGGGAAGCCGACTTCTGGTAGTACATCCCGTGATGCCTGCTCACCTCCCTGGGGCCGGAGTCTGCCAGGTCAGAGTACAGATTCTGAGACCCGTACTGTGTGTGCATATGTCTAATTGTCAGTGTTTGATGACATGAGTTTGGGGAGAGAGCTGCAGAGCTTCCCCAATGGCCGATGACCTCCTCTACTTGATGCCCTAATTCCCCTCCTGTGCAGGGACACTTGATCCCAGCAAAGCTCTCTGCTGAAGCCAAACGCTGTGTCATGCTGTGTGCTGAGTAAGGTCAAGAGACCAAGCTCTCTTTGGAGCAAGCCCTAGGATAAAACAGATGTAAGTAGTATTAAATGTTGGAAAGGATTTGGAAATCTAATTGGAGAAACGCTGTCACATTTGGGCTGTGAAGAGTGTTCTGATGTCAGTGACCCTATAAGTTGAAGTGGAGCAGGGAATGGGCAGCACTTGAGGCAGGGAGACCAACGTGGCTGAATGGCTTCTTCACGCAAACTTCAGCCCTTGAATTAGCAGTCCTCTTAATGCTCGCATGGTCTGTTCATATAAAATGCTCTTTGGCAAGAGACACAGAGGAAGAGAGGTCCATAGACAAAGGCAAAATAATTGGCATCAAAGGCCCAGGCCCCATCCCCCGGCAGATAGGGCTAGGACAGTGTTAATGCCCCTACACTGCAGTTCCCCTAGCTGTTCTCCATCTTTGTCATCTTGAAACAAGCGGGAGGAGAAGGGCCTCTCATTAAGCCTTTCCTTCTAACACTGAGGGATCAGAAGAGGGGAACTTACCTTTGATTGTCTCAGTGATCTCTAAGGCCCAGACAGGAGAGAGAGAATTTAACCCCTGTAGGCTCAAAGGCTCTGTCTTTCCTGAGAGTCAAGTTTAAGAAATCCCAACAACTCTCTGTCCAGGTTCTGTTGACTTCTATAAAGTTATCTTTTTTTGTTGTTATTAATCCTCACCCAAGGATATTTTTTCCACTGATTTTTAGAGAATGGGAGGGTGGGAGGGAAGGAGAGAGAGGAGGAAAGAGAGAGACAGACATCGATGTGAGAGAGACACATTGATTGATTGCCTCCTGCACACGCCCTGACAGGGGCTGGGTATCAAACCTGCAACCCAGGTATGTGCCCTTGACCAGGAATCAAACCCATGGCCCTTCAGTGTGTGGGCTGACCCTCTAACCACTGAGCCAGGGCTACAAAGTTATCTTTTATTGAAGATACATTGTGAGCCGAAGTACACTCAGCGCCTAAATCCTGAACATGGGTCTTTCCTTGGCTTCTGCTTTTACCCAGGTCAAAACCCATATGCAAGCTGAAATTGACTTCACCTCTGTTATCCCAATTTCTAAGTTTAAATAATCACCAACAGAATTTCAAGAAACATCTTCAGCATCCAGTTGGAGACCACTGTGATAGTTCAGGTAAAACATGATGACAGCCTGAATCAAGGCAGTGGCAATGCCACCCGGGAAGAGAGTGCCAGGCTTTGTGTAGTGTGTATACGATCTCATTCAGTCTTTGTAATAGCTTGGTGAAGTAGGAACTGTTATTCTTTCTATTTTACACATGAGAAAACAGCCTTAGTGTCATTAAGAAATTTGCCCAATCCTGGCTGGCGTGGCTCAGTGGTTGAATGTCCACCCATGAACCAGGAGATCACAGTTCAATTCCCAGTCAGGGCACATGCTAATGTTGTGAGCTCAATCCCCAGTAGGGGTGTGCAAGGGGCAGCTGATCAATGATCCTCTCTCATCATTGATGATTCTATCTCTCTCTCCCTCTCCCTCTCTCTGCAATCAATAAAAACATATTTTTTAAAAAAAAAGAAGAAATTTAATTTTCCCAAAGTAAGTGGCAGAGCTGGGATATGAGCCCAGGGACTGACTTCAAAGCTTGCATTTTTAATCTCTATGCTTTGCTATCTCAAATCAGGAGGATTAGGTAATTTATTGAATGTGAGGGTGGGTGAGGGGAGTAAGAAGAGCAGGAGCGTTCCAGATTAGGGAAGTAGGCAGATAGGTGAAAGATGGGGAACATCCAAGTAATATGCTTGTTAAACGGTTGGGTGTTTAAGAATTCGGAGCTTCAGAGAAAGTGATTGAGGCAAAGATTAGGAGCAACCCATATCTAGGCCGCAGAGGAGCTTGTGGGCAGCAGCAGGCAGGATGGGGGTGCCGTACTGAGTTCCCCAGAAGCGGTGGGGCAGAGAAGACAACCGGGGATAGAATCTTAGGGACCTGTAATGTTTGAGGGACCAGTGGAAGACGAGCCCTTGAATGAGAGAAAGAATAGTTCGAGTGATGGTAGAGGAACAAGGAGAGAGTGGGCCACAGGAACCAAGGAGGAAGAAGTGTGGTTAAGGAGGGATGGTAGCAGAGCCAGTGCAACGGAGAAATCATGTGAGGAAAGAGCTGACCATTCCCCTCATGTTGAGCAATTAGGTCAATGTAAAACCAGCTGGTGGGAATACAAAACATTATAGCCACTTAGGAAGACAATACTGGTTCCCTTGCTATCTGAAAGTAGAGCCTTCCTCTGAATCCTTTCACAAGCTGAAATGGCATAAAGTGAAGAAGCAATGACCTTGGGACACATCTTGCTAATGGTGCACAAAATAAATTGAGATAAAGCACAGATGCTCACAGACACAGCTCAAAGCTCTGGCGGCTTGATGCTGAGACACCGAGAGTATTTCCTGGGAAGGAGCTCGGCGGTATCACTCCTGCTGTTCAGGGTGTGTGCTGCCTCTCCAATGTCTTGCTGAAAACAAACTCTGAATGCTGTTTTTTGCTTCTCACCTTCTTTTGTAAAGGTGAAAAATCCTCTTCAGATTTCTTGCAGTTAGTGAAAGCAGATATTAATGTCTTTTATAAAAGCAAATTGGGGTGAACTTTTGAAAAGTGGGGGATACTTATAAAACAGTTTCTTACAAAGCTAAACAGTGTCTTACCATATGATTTAGAAATTGTATTCCATGGTGTTCACCCAAGTGAGATGAAAACTTACATTCACACAAAAACCTGTACACAGATGTTTATAGCAACTTTACTCTTAATTGCCAAAACTTAAAAGCAACCAAGATGTACTTCAATAGGTAAACACATAAATTGTGGTACATCTATACAATGGAATATTTTTCAGCAGTAAGAAGAAATGAGCTTCCCTGCCTGGGTGGCTCAGTTGGTTGGAGCGTTTGTCCCATATACCAAAAGGCTGCAGGGCACATACGTAGGTTGCAGATTTGATCCTCGGTTGGGGCTCATTCAGGAGGCAACCAATTGATGTTTCTTTCTCACATTGATGTTTCTCTCTCTTTCCTTTCCTCTCCAAAATAAATAAACACATATCACAAATTCAAGATTCAGTCCAATGTCGTGGCATGTTGACATGGTGAGAGTTTTTCCACAGCCCAATTGCAATATTGTCTCTGGTGATTGCCCATGAATTATAACCTCCAGCTGCAAAAGTCTCTTTCCTTTCCTATTCATGACACATGTTCAGACCATTCTACTTTTGCTCTTGCTGTTTCCTCTGCCTATGTCCTACCTCGCTTCTCTATCTAGTAAAATCTTACACATCCTCCAACATCCAGCTCAAATGATACTTTCTCTGTGAGAACTTGGCTGACTCCTCTTACCCCCAGCACAACAAGCAAGAAAGATTTCCCTCCAGTTTCCATAGTTATTTGTGCCCATCTCTTCAGTCAATGCTTAATATACCACAAAGTCAACAATATCAACAACAGAAAGTTTAGTAGGAACATTGGGAGCGGAAGGAATCCATATCAAAGCAGATTTAAGGAATGGGTAGGAGTTTAGCTATGCATAAATGGAAGATGAACTATTCAGTTTTTGTTTTCATTTTTTTTGGTTCATCTTTTAGTATTTGTGATTTTACCCAACAGGGGTTGAAGGTAATGAGAAGAAAATTCCTGGGGTGGCTGTGGTGCTGTCCAGAGCTTGGGTGCTGACAGACCTGTGTCACTGAGTAGGGACTGTCTTGAGATCAGTAATTTTGGCCCCAGGAGCTGTCGTCCTCTATTTTTGGGAGGAAGGGAGAGGGGATAATGATGACACCCTCTGGTTGTGATCTCTTGGAGGTTCTCGAGCCACAGCCTGCCTCACCTGTGGGGAAAGAAAACAGGTTAGCCAACTGGGTTGGCACCTCCTCTATTTCTTATCAGATCTACAGACCTTTCAAGACCAATTAATGATTAGAATTGATTATTAGTTTTTCTATCATCCAGTTAATGGACAGGAAAGGCTATGTTCCAGGAACCATGCCAGCTACTGGGGATACAAAGTAATCACAGCAGGGTTTCTGCCCTCAAGGAGCACAGCCTGACCAGGAAGACCAATCTTGAGCCCATGCCAGCAGTTACACTGTGAAGGGGACTGTCTTGGTCAGCTCAGGCTGCCATAACACAATACCATAGGCTGGATGACTTAAATGGCAGAACTTATTTTCTCACAGTTCTGGGGGCTGGAAGTCCCAGGTCAGGCTCTAGCAGGGCTTGGTTTCTGATAAGGACTCTCTTCCTGGTTTGCAGATGACCACTGTCTTGCTATTTCCTCACATGGTCTTTCCTCTGAGTAGATGGGGTAGGATGGGAGCTTGGAGAGAGACCCTTCAATGTCTCTCTTTCTTTTTATCCTCATAGAAGGATCTGTTTTTTATTGATTTTAGAGAGAGAGGAAGGGAGAGAGAGAGGAGAAAGAGACATCAATATGAAGAGAAACATTGATCGGTTGGTCTGTCTCTTTTTCTAAGGACACTAATCAGATCAGGATCCCACCTTATGACCTCTTTTAACCTTAATTAGCTTGGAAAGGCCCTATATATTTCCAAACACAGTCACAGTGGAGGTTAGGGTTTCAACATCTGGATTTTGAGAGGACAAAATTCAGTCCACAGCAATAACATATTGTACACTGTAGGAGCACAGACGAGGGGTGAGCATCTTGTCCAGGGAAAGACAGGGCAGCAGAAAGCTCAGTGATGACTCCTGGTCTGGATTGTGAGTGTGTGGGCCATGTGCTACAGGGTGTGTGTGCCTAGCCCCAGCTTTGAGGCTCTGGTGGTTTAGCAGTGCTAGGCAGCCAGCAAATTAGTATTGTCCCATGTAAAAGCCTTCTGTCATCACATCTCTCTCTTTTTTTTTTTAAGTATATCTTTATTGATTTCAGAGAGAGGGAGAGGGAGAGAGAGAGAAACATTGATGATGAGAGAGTCGTCATTGATCAGCTGCCTCCTGCACGCCCCCAACTGGGGATCAAGCCCAAAACCCAGGCATGTGTCCTGGCTAGGAATTGAATCTTGATCTCCTGGATCCTAGGTGGATGCTCAACTGCTGAGCCACGCCCAGCCTGGTCTGTCATCACATCTTAATCAATGATATGTCCTTAGCCTCTGATAGTATTTTTACATTTCTTTATGGTAGGATGTGTCAAAGTTTTTCTGAATAGTATCCAGATGCACTCATTTTTCACTGCAACAGCTTCTGTATGTCTCCTGCAAAGATGATTATTTCAGATTCAGTAACTGTCAACTCATTAGAGAATAGTTGCTATACTTGAGGTGGCTCAGGAAATAAGCATGCACATTCCTTTGCAAAGGTGGATGTATAAAGTGAGTCATGGGCTTGCTCAAGAGGTGCATCTGTGCCTCTGTCATTCCCGTCTTGCAGATAGCACTGGTGGATGCCAGGCTGTGAGCAGTTAGTGTTGTGCTGTCTTCATTGACAGTACTGTGGTCCCTACCTATGGATATTCTCAGAGGAAAGAAATGTCCCAGAAGCTTTGAGAAGATAAACCACTCCTTGTTTTGTACTTCTGTGTCCTTTAGTTTACATTTCTCTTCTGCCATCTGGCCTTTGGGGCCCAGATCGAGGCTTATCAGGGCCAGATGATGAGTTTCTTCAAAGTACGGAGTGAGCTGCATTCATCTCTGTTCTAACCCCACTTGTCCTCCGGTGGTGATCACAATCTCCCAGTAGTGCTCACTCTGGATAAACTAGTACGAGTGTTGTGTATTGAAAATAAACCTATCATTCTACTGGCACACTGTTTCCCTGGTGGAATTCCATCCCTCTCCTGAGCACTGGCCCGCATCCCTGGCTAGTCTCCTGCCCATGAGGTGAGCCAAATAATGGCCAAAGCAGAATCACAGCCCATCACCCATGGGAGCTACTGCCCTCAGCAGATGGCAGCAAGGCTTTGGGCAGAGAAGGGGCTCAGAAGGTTTGTTTTGACAGTTATTTTCCATCTCCTGGGCCAGCAATGCTGGCTTTAGAAGCAAGGACAAGGTGGTCATACTGGCTTAAGTCAAAATGAAAGCCCTCTTCCGTTCTCTGATTGCTCCAGTCGGGAAGTTGGTTTTCTATTGTTTCAACAAGTGGGCTGGAGGACACACCTGTAATGTTTAGGATCATTGACCATGCTTGAAACAGATTCGCTCCCTTTTTCCTCCCTTCCCCCTTCTCTTCAGAGTCTCTGTTCAGAGGATTTGTGAGACAAACTGTGGATTTACAAATGTCAGGAACGGCAGCTCGGCTGTGTCTCCTGCGCTGCTGCAGTCGCTGTGCGGGGACTCTCTGCCGAGGTGGTGGAGTGGCTGGGTCCCTGCTGTTCGCACAATGTGAGCATTTTCCTGTTACCATAAAGGCAGTCCATCACAGATTTTGAACCTTGCTGCCTCCTGCCTCCCTTACAACACGCACATTCATCCCTTCTCCTTGCATTACTACTGAAAGAATGCAAATGTTCGTCTGAGCACCATTCACAAGCCTCCCGCCCATCTGTGAATTATTCCGACTCTTCAATCAGGGCAGTGTTACAGGTCCTCTGCCGGCAGGAGGTAGCTCTCCAACAAAAGCTAAGGACCCAAAATCTTTCGGAAGCGGTGACGAGCAGACTAGGAAGCCACAAACACTGCCAGCTGAATGGATGTCTTACTAAGCTTTCAGATGTGATCTGGCCAGTGCTGGCAGAGGAAGCTCACGGGAAAAAGGCAGCAAGCACTGTGAGGTAAATCACTGCAGACCTACTGGGCATGACAGCCCAGGAAGCTAATGATCTCTCCAGGAAAGAATTGACTGCAGTTATCCCGCGGTAGAATGGGGAGGACAGACCCCCAGATGTGAGTACAGTCTCTCCTTAATGCAGGGTTTGGAGCAGTAGGAGCAAAGTGAGTTATTGTAACTGATAGTGATCCCTAAGGACTGGTGCCCAGGTGCCTGGGTGCCTGTGGATCATCTCTGGGGAGGTTGTGCATGATGCCTGGTGGGACTTTTTTAAAAAAAATTTTATTGTTGAGAGTGTTACAAATGTCCCTGGCTGCGACTCCTGTTTGCATATCTCTTCTAGAATATTTTGCCTGAATATAGTGGCTTTGGGATATTGGGAACAGGAGACTTCGTTGTAAATCCTCAAGAAAACAGCAAAAGCAAACCTCCTAGACCTTTTGCTATAAAAAGAAAACTGATGGCATCACAGACCAAACAGCTGGGATGCCCTCTGGCATTTGCTATGGGAGACAAAAAGAATCTGCAAATTGGAGAGCAGTGAAAATGAGGCAGTGGGCTGAGAGGAAGGAGGGACATCTTTATTGGAAGCTAAATTCTCTTCTGGATTCAGGATACTCATTACATATTTATGATCATGCATTTATTTCATTTCTGCTTAGAGAACTGGCAGCGTGTTTGTGATTAAGGTTTTTCTGCAGAACACTGTGAAAATGAGCATCGTGACAAAGAGGGATGTGATTGATAGAGTTGGGGCAGAAGAGATTCCTCACCGCCAGCGATGGGAAGTGTTTTGAATGATAGCTGATTCACTTGGAAGAGGCGGCTCAGATTTAATGAGGGAACGGGGTGCTGCAGCCTGGGTACCCAACAGGTTGGCCGGGAAGTTTAACTCGTTGATTGTAGACTGGTCACCACACCATGCTTCCTCTCTCCTCCTCACTCTTCGTTGGGGGTCCTTCATTCCCCCTGTTCCTCTCCCCCAGCCTGCCTCTGCCTGACCTGATTTGTCAGCTCAGAGGTATCAGATGAGAAGCTGAGTAGCTCCTCACTCGAAAAGGATGAGGGTCATTGTTCTGTAGGGCAGTGATCACAAGAGAAGCAGGGAGGCTGAGCTGGGCCTGCACCCCCACCCAAAGCTGGAGGTAGAGGAGGAAACAAAAAGGAAGCAGAAAAGAAGACTCAGACACTTTCATTTCTTCCCACCCACCCTGCAAATGCAAGTGCCAGTGAATGCTGGAGGCCCTAGCAATAGGCTATTACTGGATTTAATTTGAGAATGAACTTGAGATACCCAAGTACACAGGGTTGGTGCTAGCAACAGACCAGGAATTGGAAACCTGGGATTCTGTGCCAGATTTTGCAGGCAGTTTGTGCTACTGGCGTGGAGGGGTGGGCATGTATCCAAAATAGTATTCTCCTATTCTGGAGGCTGCCCTGTGCCTCAGGTGAGCCTAGCCAGAGGAGGGGGTGGGGTGGGGTGAGGAGTGGGATCATTTCCGTATTCAGTAGCTGTCACTGAAAAACAAACACCCCCCCCCCCCACTTCTGATTGGCTAACATTTGCTCACAATTGCAGTGTTCTTCTGTCTCAAAAAAAAAAAAAAAAATTGTAATGTGTGCTGGATTTGCAAAGGGCTGTTTACCAAAGGTAATTATGTAAGCAAGGCTATCTCAGTAGCTTGCAACCATGACAAAAAGTGTAGTTGTGCTTTTATCTGTGTCTAAGAGGCTGAATTTATTGCATGGGACAGGAGGGTGGGAGGGGAGTGTCTGGTAGTGTACCACAGGCCTGTTGACCCGGTGCATCTGTTGCTGGGGAGACCAGACAGCACTTCTGGTCTGGAGCTTGTGACCTTAGCTGATGACATGCACTGAGGTTGCAGCCAGATCTCTGTCCCCAGGAGCTAAACTATGGAATAGAATGAGTAAAATTTTAGCCATGATAACAATATTTGTAAGAACCAGGCCGTTGTACTTGAGACATTCTCAGGCCCATTGCAGGAAAGGTTTGGGGATGGGAGAGTGGCGGTTTAGGTCCAGTGCACAGACATAACAATTGAGTAGATGGAGAAGAATGTGGTTGTGGGAGGGAGATCATTCAAGAAGCCACAGCTAATATTCTGCATTTTCCTGCCATTGGGCCTGGAGTGTTTTTTCGGTATTGGGACAAACAGAGCAGAAGCTCAGTATAATTGGTTTGAAGGTACCACAGATTCCCAGAATAAAGAGAGACAATGTGTCCTATGTTTACAAAAATAAACCACTTCCAAACAGCGAGACAGTCTAGCAAGCATAAAGCCTAAACTACTGTCATTCTGTTTGACCCTGGGAATTTCCCAAAGCATTTTCAGCTCATTTCTTTCTGTTTGGAGTTTCAACTTTATTCTTTCATTGACTCATTCATTCAGCAGAGATTTCTAACAGATTCCAGGGTCTCTGACTCCAGCTAAAGGAGGAGTCTCTGCCTGTGATAAGCCTGGTGACCAGAGAATGATCGTTTGTAAGGGTTCCTTTCTTCTGTTTCCTTGAGAGTCTTTACCTGCATTTTGGGTATTTTGGATGACAAGGTGAAATTTGATAATTTGCAAGTTGGAGAGAGATAAGAATTCTTTCGGAAGTTATAATGTTCACATTTGGCCAATGCATTCACATAATGAAATACCCTCTTAATCCCCACAGTCTTGTTGTTACGTTTCTGTTATGTCTGAGCCTTTGACCCCAGCCTCCCAGAATGGTTGGTGAGGTGGCCTGCCTGGATGTCACAGTGAATGGGAGGTACAGCGTGGTACAGTCCAGACCTTTCCCACTCACATCATAGCCAGTTCTTTAATCTTCAGAGATCGAAAGGAGCATTGGATTTGCCTGAAAGCAACTGTAAAAGATGCCTGTATATTTTGTGCCTTCAAATTTAGAGTGGGAGGTAGGGCCTGGGATGAAGAATAGGTGCTGTCCTCTGCTATAGCACTTTCCTTCCTTTTGCATATATTGGTATTTTTAATAAGTACGTTTTAAAACTCAAAGCAGCCCTCACTTCCTTGCTGTGGATCAGATCCTTAAGTATTCCTTCTTGTACCCGAAGAACCCTTCACCTTTCAAGTAATTACCACTGGCTTTGGTTTGGTGTAATGGTGGCCCAGGGCTACTGGGAGGAGTTAGTCTTTAACTTTCTATTTTTTAATTTTATTTTTTTCAATCCTCACCCGAGGATATTTTTTCCATTGTTTTTCAGAGAGAGTGGGAGGGAGAGGGAGAAGGAGAGAGAGAAGCATCAATGTGAGAGAGACACATCAATTGGTTGTGTCCTGCACACACCTGGCCAGGACTGCGGATAGAGCCTGCAACTGAGGAACGTGCCCCTGGCCGAAACCGAACCCGGGACCCTTTAGTCCTCAGGCTGACGCTCTAACCGCTGAGCCAAACCGACCAGGACTAACCTATTCATTTGACCATTTGGTGGAAAGAAGAGCTTAAGTTTACTACTAGTTAATACCTTCAGATCAGTGCTCTGAGTGGCCTATAGGTGGTTTTAGTAAGCCATTCACTTCCCCCTTGTTAAGCTGGGAAGCTTTCGACCAGCCCCTCCCAGCACGGTTGGCAGTGTGCACTGCCAGTGTGTCTAGCACCCCTGTTGTTCCCGAGGTGGGTTGTTTCAGCAGCAGTTGGACCCAGGAGACGGCCCGGGCCTGTGCCCAGCTCTCCATCTGTTCCAGAACACAGGAAACTGCACTCTTTGCAGTGAGAAAAAGATGGAGAAGGGAACGGCAGTAAATGCTGCGAGAAAACCCCAAGGAGAGAACCCACTCCTCAGGGCCTCTGGGTGTGCTCTACAGGCACCTGACCTGCCAGGGGAATTGGTATGTTAGCCGTGGTGGATCCACAGGACATGGCCCAGAAAGCCCTTTGTGATCATACGTAGTACAGAAACCAGGTGATGCTTGGGAGATTCTCTCAGGCCTCTGCTGACCCTCACAGAAATGCAGAGCAGACCTTACAGTTCTGGCCATAGTTCTCTGGTGAACCCGGAGTCCCTCAAAGGGGTAGAAAGGAGGGAGGGGGGCACATCTGCTGCCTGCCACTTATAAGTTCAGGGGCTTTGCTGTGCCAAGTGTCCTTCCTGCTGTCCTGTCTCCCCAGCTCCCCTCCTCTGCCATGAGCACTTAGCACAATGCCCTAAAATCAGAGAGAAGACATGGCCTATCCTCTGTGTGCTGAGTGACACTGATGGCAGCTTTGTTTTGTAACTCCTAGGTCCCGACGATGGCATAGTAATCAAGGCACCTTCCAATGATTGGGAGCGTCTGTCTCCGTGGGTGCCAGCCCAGGCCAGTGGCATTGTGTGGAGCTGAAGGGACGTGTCTACCTCTCTCTGGAAACCTCTTTCTCTCTTAATTCATGAGCCAGCAGGATGCGGTCGCAGCGCTTTCAGAACGCCTTCTCATAGCTGCATACAAAGGCCAAGCGGAGAATGTGGTTCAGCTCATCAACAAGGGCGCCAAGGTAGCGGTTACCAAGGTAACAAGAGGGGGAAACCGCTTTAGCCATCCTTGGGGAAAAGCCTCCTCCTTAACCATTGTCCTCAAAACTGTCCTGTTGGGTTCGAAGCTTTCAAAGAATTGGCTTTTTCTCCCGCCCCCCCCCCCCCCCCCAGTGATGGAGGTTTGGACAAAAGGAAAAGGGATTAAAAACGCTTTCATTGAGCTCTTTCAAATGGAGGAACTCATAATTAGCATTTGACAGTCTTTAAAATCACAGTGTGGCTTTTTCTTACCTACTTCTTCAACCAAATGGACAGGAGAACTCTCTGGAGAAGTTGGGACACAAAAGCTTATTGGGTAGAGCATTTGTTCGATAATCTCGTTAGATAGGCCTCCTGGGGTGGTGGACCGACTTGTGGACAGGGCATCCCTCAGCTATGCAGAACCTCACTGTCCCCATCTGTACAATGACAGACTTGGACCAGACTACCACCACAGCCTCTATGGGCTTTGATTTCATATGGCTCAGTGAAAATGTGTGGTAAGTGTTGGAGGACATTGCTCACCAACAGATAACACCATGGTAGACAAGAGAACATAATGGGCCAAAGGGCAGTTTCGTTGCAAAGCTAAGCAAAAGCAGGCTCTGCACAGTTAAATGACAAGTTTAAATACATAGACAAAATAACGCTGGTGGCAAACACTTATTCAGCACTTAGCATTGCTCTAAGCACAGTCTCTAGAAGAGGTTCTCTTTTCAGTACCTCTTTATCAATGAGGAAACTGAGGCACAGAGGGATTTAAGTTACTTGCTCAGGGTCCCTCAGCTGCTGCATGGCAGAACTGCAAGTTGTACCCTAGAGTCCACCCTCCAGGCCACCCTGGGGGAAGCTTTGGAGAGGCAAAGTTTAATTTTCAAATAGTAATGTCTGTTAACTTCTGGCCTCCTGTGGCAAAGATTGGCCAGCTCACATTCTTAGTTATTCACATGTAGTCCCTGTAGTTCATATTTCCAATGTGTACTTTTTCCAGCACTTCCAAGCAGTTAATCCAATGCTGACATTGGGTCTCACAGGTTAAGGGCTTGGTCCCACAAGACTACCTCTACCCCTTCATATGCCAGTCGCAAGTCCAGGTTGTCACCTTTGCCTCTGACTAATTGGCTATAAATCGGAGGTTCCCATGACCCACTCCTTGGATTAGATTAAATTGCTAGAACAGCTCACAGAACTCAGGAAAACATTTTACTTACCAGGTTACTGGTTTATTATGAAAGGATTTAACTCAGGAGCAGCAAGATGGAAAAGATATAGAGGGCAAGATATGGGGAAAGGGCACAGAACTTCCGTGATCTCAGCATTCCACCCTCCCAGCATCTCCCTGTGTTCACCACCTCAGAGTTCTCTGAACCCTATCCTTTGGGTTTTTATGAAGGCTTATTAAATAGACATTATTGGCCATTGGTGAATGACTCAACCTCCAGCTTCTCTCCCCTCCCTGAAACTAAAAGTTCCAGTCCTTTAATTATGGTTGATTTCCCTGGCAACCAGCCCCCATCCTTAGGGGTTTTCCAAAAGGTACCTCATTCTCATAAATTCAGGTGTGGTTGAAAAGAGTTTGTTGTGAATGACGCACTCCTTTTACCTATTTTTGGCTCTGGAGCTATTTGAAGAACTGATGACAACACTATTATAATAAAAGATGTTCCCATTGCCCTTATCACTTAGGAAATTCCAAGGGTTTGGGGAGCTGTAATGGAGACTAAGAGCCAGGAATGGAGACTAAGAGCAAATATATGCTGCTTCTTATAAATCACAATATCACAATGCTGGTCTCTAGAGTGATAGAAAGTCTTGGGCTACTCAAAGGTCACTCATTGTCCTAACTGCACTCTACACAAATGTGGTGACTAGGTTGCTAGGTGGTGTGGAATTGAGGGTGAAGGAAACCTTAACTCCGACCCCTGTGTGATCTACCCATAGTGCTTCAGGGCCCAGGCAGTCACAAATAGGAGAAAGGGCATGGGCTCTCTAATTAGGGTTCACACTCACACATTTTAACTCTGCTCTGTTTGCTAACTGTACAAGTTGCTTAACTTCTTTGAGCCTCAGGTTCCTTATCTGTAAAAAGGGGATAGCAATACCAACCTTTCAGGGTTGTTATAATAATCACATTAGAGCACATACCTCATAGCCTGCAAGTTCTCTTTTTAAAATAGGCTTCTTCATTTGCTGTTTTAAAAAACAGCTTTATTGAGGTAGAACTTTACATGCCAAAAAATTCACCCATTTTAAGTGTACAATTCAATGATTTCTAATGTATTCACAGAGTTGTGCAACCATCACCATGTTCTAATTTTAGAACATTTCTATCACCCCAGGAAGAAATTTTGTATTATTTAGCTGTCATTTCCCATTCCTACTCCCAGTTCCTGGCAGCCATTAATCTACTTTCTGTCTGTATAAATTTTCCTTTGCTGGACATTTCATATAAATGGAATCATACATTGTGTGGTCCTTTGTGGCTGGCTTTTTTCACTTGGCCTAATGTTTTCCAGGTTCATTGTATTGTAGCATCAGTATTTGATTCTCTTTTACTGCAGAACAGTGTTCCACTCTATGGATATGGCACATTTTTGATCCAGTCGTCGGTTGATGGACATTTTGGGTTGTTTCCAGTTTGGAACTATTATGAATAATACTGCTGTGAAAGTTTCTGTACAGTTTTTGTGTGGACATGTTTTCATTTCTCTGGATAGATACCTAGGAGCGGAATTGCTGGGTCCCATGGTAAATCTATGTTCACTATTTTAAGGAACTGCCAAGCTGTATTCCAGAATGGTTGCACAATTTCACATTCCCATCAGCAATGTATGAGGGTGCCAGTTTCTCTATATCCTCACCAAAACTTGTTATCATCTACCTTTTTATTTTTTTAACATCACTTGCTTTTTAACAGTTATTTTTTATCAAAGTGATGCATGCACCCAGGAGGTTTAAAAATGTAAGTTCAAATACTGCTGGAAGAGCCTGGGGTCCCACCCAGGGCAGAGAGACCTATCTTCTCAGCATGTTCAGGCCAAAGCTCACAGGAGGGGTGTGACTTGACAAAAAAGCAACTCTGGAGCCAGTTTGTGTGGAAACCAGCCTCAAGGTCCACCTGTCCCCACTGATCTGTGGATCTTTGTACTTGAAAAGATGTAGTACCAAATCCAAAGAAGGAGAAAGGAAATAATAAAACTTAGTGCAGAAATGAATGAAATAGGAAATAGAAAAAACTTACAGAAAATCAATGAAACCAAAAGTGGGTTTTATGGAAAGAATGACAAAATAGACAAATCTTTAGTTGATTGCTCTAGAGACAAAGGGCAGTGATCCTTCTGACAGCTGTCTGAGGATCTCTTTACTTGTATCCTAGGGATGCCTCTTGCCACTTTTATATATGTTGATTTTCTGTTTTCTGGACCCCAATGGCTTTCTCTTTCTTGGTTTACTACCTTGTTTTGATGTGGTACACCCTCTAGTACAAGTGCAGTCCAACAGAACTTTCTGGAATGTTGAAATGTCCTATGTCTGTGCTGTCTAATAGGGTAGCAACGCATGGCTATTGAATGAATACTTGAAATGTGGCTACTGAGACCGAGGAACTGAATTTTATTATTTTTTTATTTTTTAATCCTCACCTGAGGATATTTTTTCCATTGCTTTTCAGAGAGAGTGGAAGGGGGGAAAAAGAGAGGAGGAGAGAGAGAGAAAAGAGAGAGAGAGAGAGAGACAGAAACAGAAACATCGATGTGAGAGAGACACATTGATTGGTTGCCTCCCGCACGCACTGGGGACCAAACCTGCAACCAAAGTATGTGCCCTTGGCTGGAACTGAACCCTGGACCCTTCAGTATGTGGGCCAACGCTCTAACCACTGAGCCAAACTGGCCAGGGCTGAATTTTAAACTTAACTTTAATTAATTAAAATTTAAATGCCACATGTGGCTGTTGGCTGTCATATTGAATAGCATAGCTCTAATGTCTTCCTGAAAATGAGTGTATGGGAGAGATTGATCAGTTTTAGACATAGTAATCTATTGTTCCTTTCTCTCCCATATTCTCCCAATGTAGTTATATCACAATTTTTTAACAGATCCATATGATTATGTAAATGCTGTTCATTGGTGAGCCAGTAAGTATACTGTAATTACATTTCCATTCTTTTATAACTTGCTGTTTTTCCTAGAGTTGATCATTTTTGCCAGAACCCACATCACTCTTACATGGGTGGTGCATATTTTCTGAACTTCCTAAGAGAAGGAACATGGGAGAGAAAATGTTTTGAGAATCTGCATGTCTGAAAAAAAGTCTTTATTCTACCCACTCAGTAAATTGACAATTTGATATGAAACCTAAGATGAGAAAGAATTATTTTGCCTCAGAACTTTGAAGGCAATGTTTTATGGTTTTTGAGCTTACAGCATTGTTGTTGGGAAACTCTGCCCCTTTAAGGCCTGCCCATTCAGAACCCAGCTCAGGAGCCACCACCACCAGGAAGTCCACCCAGAGAACAGTACCCTGCATGATACTTGCTGTCCTCTCAGCGGATGAAACACTTGCTCTTTATTTGTTCTATGTCTGTCATTATTGGATTCTGCTCTTTGGGTGCTCAGAACTCCCCAGCAGAGTACCACTCTGACCTGGGTCAGAGTTTCTCTTACATTTCTGTGTTTGACACAGAAGAAAAGCACTGGAATTTGGAATCCAAAGACCTAGGTCAAGCACCTGCGCCAGTACTTATTAACTACTTGTTGATGTAGGCTAGGGGTTCTCAACTTCTGCATTATTCACATTTTTGGGCCAGATAAGTCTTTGTTGTGGGTGATTGTCCTATGTGTTGTAGAATGTTTAGCAGCATCTCTGGCCCCTACCCATTAGATGGCAGCAATACTTCCTCCTGCCTAGTTGTGACAACCAAAAAATGTCTCCAGACATTGTCAAATGTCCCCCTCTCTGGGAGAGGGCAGCAGTATCACCCCTAGCTGAAAACCACTGATGTAGGCAAATTTCTTCACTTCTTAAGTCTCAATTTCCTCATAAAACTTAGAGGATTTCGATAAGAACTGAGTGTGATAACACATGTTGTCATATTTATAAAATCTAGGCACAAAATATTTGGTATTTTTTGTAACCCCTCCGGTGCCTAGCACAGTACTCCTACCATAAGCACCATATATGCTGAATGAGGGGAATAATGCTGTTGAGTGTAAATTGCATACTACTCTTATAAGAGCTCTACAACGATTAAGTCTTTTAAGTCTCACTCAACTCTATTATCCCATTATACAGATGAGAAAATGAGGCAATGAGAGGTTAGGTAACCCACCCAAAGTTCCCGTTCAAAACTGTCAGAACTGGGAATGGAACCCTGGCCTTCTGGTTCTGTAACTTAAACGCAGATTCCGCTGCCTGCCATAACAAAAGCCAAACTCGTGAGACAGGTGCTGTGCAGAAGGAAAGGGAGAATGGTGGGCTCCTATCTCAAAGACCATCTCCACTTCCTGTTCAAGCCTGCGGTTCTTACCGGGAGGAAAGGGAGGGCTTTTTTCTATGCAATTATCTTGCTAGCTGTTGGTGCACTTGGGTTCTAGCCATTCATCTTTCTAGCTTTTGGCGCTATCAGGCTATATCTATCCATCTTTCTAGCTTTCTGGTCAGGTCCTGTCCATTCATCTTTCTAGCTTTTGGCATGCTCAGGCCCTATCCATTGATCTTTCTGGCTTTCGGCGCACTTGTGTAAGAACCTCTCCCTGCTTCCATCTCAGCCAATGGGGGAGACTCCCTAGTGCTCCAACTTACTATGCTAACAGTTGTAGAGGCCTTTCTTAACCACCATGTTTTACCTATGTGGTTATAACTTCAGACTGTGAACTTCCTGTGGGCTGCTGCTTATGAGAGCGTCTTCCTTGGCATCTTACACATAGTAGATAGAATCTGCACGTGTTTTACTGACTAGGACCTCATATGTCCAGATACTTTAGTAAAGCAGTATCCCAATAACAATATTTACATGTATATAACACTTTACACTTTTTAATTTATTTTCACATACGTATTGCTCATCCCCAGAATCTTGTGAGATATACATATGTAGATTTTATTTTTAGAGTTGGACACTTCTGAAGATGTTTGGTACTAAAACAGAAAAATGGGATTTTTCTTTGCAAGAACTCCTTGGTTTTATAAGAACTCACCTTTGGTTTTATATGAATTTGTTCTCTCCACAGTCACCTCACATTTTAGTTATATGTCTTCACATATAGCTTAATATTGTCACCTCAATACCAGGAGGTACTTTGCAGTCTAGTAAACCCTCTGCATGGCTTCTGATGCCAAACTCTGACTATATAGCTGGAGTTGAGAGTCTGTAGTAATTCACAGGTAGAACATCTTTTTATAGAACTTTTAGGAAGCTGATCCTTGGGATGTTTCATCACAGCTTTTGTTTTCTCCAAATTAACAAGACAAAGGTTATTTGATGCAGGTTTAATTAAGAAGAAAAATGCAAGTTCATTCATAAAATTAATGTTTAACAACTCTCTATCGATACATTCCACTGCTCCTGAGTAATGACATAGGGATTTAGATGATTAAGAACTACAGACCACGGACAGCCTCAAGAAGCTTGTTCACAGAGAGAGAGCTGCCCAGAGTGCACCAGAGTGGGCAGGCAGAAACTTCAAGAGGGGGCAATGTGGGGGGCACATTATGGCGGTAGGGAAGGAGGGGAAGGAGGCAAGGAAAACAGAGAACTAAAGACCATATACAAACTTAAACAGTGTCATGTGTATCTAATTTATGTAAACTTACATATTTGCATATATGCTTATGCAGAAAGAAATTGGGAGAGAGAATTGAGACTTATATTGACCAGTTATATCCATTGATAAATGAAAAAAGCAAGTAGCAGGTGATGGGTATAGTATGATATATTTTGGTTAAGAAGCAAATATACTTCTCTATGCAAACAAATTCTTGTGTTCGTGGGAGCAAAGAGAATCATGTAGAAAATATGGGGCTGTTAACATTGGTTCCCTGGTGGGGAAGATGATTAGCTTTGCTTTCATAGATTTTTCCATGGTATTGTTCCACTTATTAAAATAAGCATATATTATTTTAGCAATTTCCAGACATAAAATGACATTTAAATATGTGTGTTAAGTGGCTGTACCAGCACTTGCCAGTGCTCTGCATATACTGTCTCTGAAATTCTCACAACAGCTCTGAGGAGCCTGTGCTCTGATCTGTGCAATACCAGTAAGGAAAGGGAGGTGCTGAGCAGGAAGTAAGGGGACAAAGGCCATTAAGTTGGAGGTGCTACACCTTCGAGGAAACCAGCCCTGTGTGGCTCTGAGGCCCACACTTAGGACAGCACTTAAACTGTCCCTGCCCCTTTCAGCACAATCCTCCACCACCCCTTCCCAGCTCCTCCTCTCCTTCAATGCCCATGGAGAAAAAGGCTGTCCTATAAGGCTCCCCCCGCCCCCACCACATGCACACCATTCCCAGAGATTTGTACCAACTTCACAGATTTCTAACCAAAGCAATGAAGTGTAAATGGTATGAACATGGGCATGGAAGCCATACTGCCCTGGGTTCAAATGCCAGCATATTTACTAGCTCTGTGATCTTGTGAAAGTTGCTTAATCTCTCTGTGCTTCATATCTTCATCTCTAAAATGAGAATTAAACAATGGTAGCCACTTTGTTGGGTACTCAGTACTCAGAACAATGCTTAGCAGATAGTAAATGTTGGATGTGGTTGCCATTACGAGGAGCGCCTCAATGGTCTGACCACCTCATGGTCTGAGAGTTGTGGTCCAAATACCAGGCCGAGGGTCTGAGTGGAGGACACAAGGCTGTTCAATGTCCTCATCTGAAAAATAAGGATAGTCCCAACCTTGTGGGGTTGCTGTGAAGATTAAATGAGATGACAGGTGTTGAGTACAATGTCTAGCATTTAATAAATGACAACTGTAGACTTTGCTGGTAGAAACTGAGAAGCTGATTCTAAAATCTATATGAAAATGTAAAGGATCTGGAATAGCCAAAGCAATTTTGAAGAACAAAGTTGGAGAACTTTTGCTACTTGACCTCCAGACTTACCGTTCAACTATGGTAACCAAGACAGAGTGATATCGGTGTAAAGATGGACAAATAGATCAAGAGGACAGGATAGGAAGTCCTCAAGTAGACCTACACATCTGTAGTCAACAGGCTTTTGACACAGGTGCCAAGGCAGTTTAATGGGGGACGAATAATATTTTCAACAGATGGTGCTGGAACAATTGGACACCTGTGTGCCGAAAAAGTGAGTGTGTTGTACCGCATATAGATGTCAACTCAAAGTGGATCATAGACCTAAACATAAACTATAAAAATTCTAGAAGAGGATAACGTCTTTGTGATCTTGTGTGATGTTTAATTTTATGTTTCAACCTGGCTAGGCCATGATGCCTCAATATTTGGTCGAACGTTATTTTAGAAGTTTCTGTGAAAGTATTTTTTAGATGACATTAACACTTAAACCAGCAGGCTTTTAGTTAGGCAGACTGTCCTCCATAATATGGTGGGCCTCATCCAATCATGTGAAGGCCCTGGGGAAAAAAGTACTGCCCTAGGAGGAAGAGAGAATTCTGCCTCTGGACTGCCTTCAGGCTCTAGCTGAAACTTCAACTCTTTCCTGGGCCTCCAGCCAGCTAGCTTACCCTGCAGAGTTTGGACTCGCCAAGCATGAGCCATTTCCTTAAAGTAAATCTCACCCAGCCCAAACCGCTGGATTAATAAACATACAGGGGAATGCTGTTCAGCTATAGAAAGGAATGAGCTACCGACAGAAGAAACAACATGAATGAATCTCAAAGACGAATGCATTTGAAGCCAGACACAAAAGGCTGCACACAACATGATTCCCTTTATATGACATTCTAGAAGAGTAAAAAAATGTAGGAACAGAAAATAGATAAGTGATTGCTAGGGGGCAGGGATGGTGGGAAGGGATTGATCAATAAAAAAGCAGGAGGGAATTTGGTGGGGGGAGATGAAAATCTCTATTTTGCTTGTGATGGTGGTGTTATATGACTGTACATTTATTCAAACACATCAAACTGAATACTTTAAAAAGGGAAGTTTTATTGGATATAAATTGCACCTTGATTTTTTTTAAAAAATAGGTGTTCTAAATATAATTGTTATAGAGAAGGAAATACATGTAAGGAGGTCCAGTAACTTTGGCCTAATCATTTATAGGTTGTTTGTAGCTCCTAGGAGCTTGTATATCACCTCCCCATACTAGTGAATGATTATACTCCAATAAATATAAACTTGAAACTTTTAAAAAGAGAAGTATTCAGAGGGTTTGATTGTAGTAACATAACTGTCCCAAGCATGACACTTGTGTTTACAGAACTGAGGAGCATGTGTGGCTGTAGATGTTTTCTAGGGGCCACTCCCAAAAGAGGGCTGAAGGTAGATAAATGATGGACATTCAGGGTCTCAAGACCCTTAGCAGGATCAGGCTCTGCATGTGGCATCCCTCCTGCTGCTTTGACCTGGGCTTCTTGTTGTTAAACCTGGTTCTGGTTTGGGTAACACCTCTGGGAGGGGCCTGCAAGGCCTGCTCTCCCGGGCAGGGGGGAGCACTGGAAACCAAGGATCTTTGTTATTCATTTCTTTTTTATTCTGTGCGGTTGTGTTTAGCATTAGAACTTATTGGAATGGTGTGGGTGTGAGCTCGTGTTTGCCAGCCTGTTGGTTTATAGTCCCTTCCTGAGACCTGCCCCCCCCCCCCAGTGGAGAAAAAATTCTTATAAAGTTGTTGGTCAGGTGAAAACACGAGGGCAGGTTTGTATGGAGCCTGCTTCTTCCAGAAGACTTCATAGACCTGTTTAAAAAGGTATAAAAAATTAAAACATTTTGAACAGGTAATACATTTCAGATGGTTCTAATACAGACGGTTGGTAAGTCTCTCCCACACTGTCTCCCAGCCACTCAGTGTCTGTCTCCCTGAAGGCAATCTGTTTTACCTGTTTCTTGTATTTTTTTTCCTGAGATAGTTCGTGCATATATGTGCAAATAGATGTGTCTGTATGTGTTTCTCCACAAATTGCTTCTATACAAATTGTAGAGTACAATGCATATCTTCTCTTTGCTATATTCAATGAACTATAATTAGCTTAGCCATTCCCCTATTGATGGACATTGAGATTATGTTAGTCTTCTGCTCTTGGAACTAACCTTGTGCTGAGGTCTTACTGCAGTGTGGTTATATCCGTGGGACAGATTTCTCTAAGTGGCACTGCTGGGTCAGGCATATGTCCCCTTGTTGCTGACAGCTGGAGGAGAACTGCTGTACCTGGAGGTTGGACAGTGTGCACTCCTGCAGCAGAGTGAGAGACACCTGTGGGGACTGACCTTGAAGTGCACTGTGACCAAGGGTGCTGGGCTCTCCCTTCCCCATGGCTCCCTCCTCCCTGTTTTCCTTCTGAACTCTTCCTGTCATTCTGGCACTCTCCAGGAGCTCTCTGCTATGGCTAATTGGGCCTATATTTAGCCTTTGTTCCTCTCTACTTCAGCATGGATTCCATAGAGTTTTCTCTTTTTCACCCTCTGGGCTGTGTCTAGGGCCAGCCGCCTGGGAGGAAAGCAAGGGAGTGGCTGCTAGGAGGGGAGCTGGAAAACAGCGTTCCCTCCCAAGGCAACACGCAGTAGCCCAGTGTACTCTCATCTCCCGAGGGAGGGCTGGAGCCTGTGCAGGGCTGATGCAGCCCCCTGGTCTTGCTCCGGGCTAGTAGATCTACACGTTGTGGGTGTGCAGTTACAGTCAGGTCAAACAAAATCTGCTTTTTGTTCTACAATAGCTAGAAGCATCACCCTGTGGGAAGAAAATCTCAACAGGGAAAATTTAGACCTTTGTAGTTTATCATCAGAAATCATCAAAGAAATGTGACATATGGTGGTACTTCTGAGCAACAGTTATAAAATGAGCATGTGTTAGGATTTTATTTAACAAATCAACTAATGAGGGAACCAGTGAGATGTTACAATATGTAGGCCATCAGAAAAAGGGAAATAAATTTATTAGATGTAAAACTGGCCAGTATATACTGGATCTCTGCTGGACACCACTTATTTGCATTACCCTGAGTGTTTTAAGACTACAGGGTTGTAAAGTACCTCAGAGACATGAAGATAAACGAGATATAACCTGGAAGTGAGTGCATTGTGCCTGAGACAGGACACTAGGCCTCTCTCTCTCTCTCCCTTCCTCCCTCCCTCTCTACCTCCCAGCTGTGTGTGTCTGTCTTTTACCCATGTTAGGTTAAAATTCCTTTTGTTTTTTAAAATTATGGTAAAAATAACATAACACACAGTTTACCATTTGGCCATGTTTCAGAGTACAGTTCAGTGGCATTAAGTTCATTCACATTGTTGTAAACCATTAGCACCATCCATCTCCAGAACTCTTTCCATCTTCCAAAACCAAAACTCTGCACTCTTTAAATACTTACTCCCCATTTTCCCCTCTCCTGGTCCCTGGCAACCACGTTACACTTTCCATCTCTATGAATGTGTCACCCATTTAAAAACCTTTCCTAATTTTTCCTTGACAAGAGCACAGGCAGTGAGTCACATTTACCATCTCTGTGACCCTGGCCAGGTTATTAGCCACCTTGAGCCTTGGTTTCCTATCTGTAACATCAGCATAACAACACTTACCTCAGGGATTTGTTGTGAGGATTAAATAAAGTAATCCATGCAGAGTGCTTAATACATGAGAATGCAGAAGGAACTCAGTGGATGGTTGTTACTATTATCATAATTACTGTTTTCTCACTTCAGTTCATGGGGCCTCAGAGGCATGGAAGGTTCATCAGGTCAGGAACTTCTCAGTGTTGACTGCAATGTGATCACCTGGAGAGCCTTAAAATACCCATGCCTAGGTCCCACACCCAGAGGTTCTGATTTAATTGGTCTGGGGTGTGGTTTGAGCTTGGACTTTTTCCAGAGCTCCAGGTGACTGACGAGCAGCCAGGTGGAGCACCAGTCCATGCTGCAGGTACTTCTCCCTGATGTCTCAGAGCCTGCATGTGGGATAGGACAACACTCTCTATTGAGCATTGGGCCAAGTCAGTGGTGACGGGGCCTGTAAGTCATGGCTCTTTGTAGTACATGAATACTGCTACCTCCAACTAGAAATAAGTTTATTTGCAGAAAACGCATGTCTCAAATAATGGAAGGCAGACACATGCTGTGAATTGCTGGGTGGCTTGCCTATGAGACAATGCATGGAACTTTATTGAGTTAATACTAGGAAAGTCTCAATAAGTTAACTGATTGTGATGAGGTTGCTAATTAGACAGGCAGCATAATGACTCTGTTTCTAGCAAAGGTAGGGAGGTGCCCCCAGGAGACGCTCTTTGGAGGAGGAAGAGGTAGCCTCTCAGATGGAGAGGGACAGTAGGAACCGGTGAACTCAGACATTAGCCCCTGCCTGGGCCTGTGGGGAGAGGGACTGCAATTGAGCAGAACAAGCCTCAAAAGTTGGGGTGGGCCCTCAAAACTGACTCAATCATCTCAGGAGAGGATGTTGAGGCTGCTTGGAATGGGAGTCCCAGAATTGGCCTGAGTCTCCAGCGGCTCTCTTCTCCCCTCACTGCCTCTCAGGAATTCTTGGGAGTGGTGTCTTGCTCTGCAGAGCCTCTTCCGTTTCCCTCTCACTTGTGTCTAAGGTAGTGTTCAGTGGAGGTGGAGGCAGGCCCTCCCTTTTCCCCCAGTCGTGGGCAGGTCTGGTGGGTGCGTTGGCCCAGAGGCCCTTCTAGCACCTGGGTGTTCAATCAGCAAGTCATCCACCATTTCTGGGGTTTGCACTCTGTTGCCTGAGCAGTCTGCATTTAAAACTGAAGCCTCTAACTCACAGTGGAGAACTTTATAACCCAGATTCATGTGCCGGTTAAACCCCCTACAGGCATATATTTAATAGGTCCTAACCACTCCAGAGGAGACATTGAAATGTGGTGAAGCTGGGTGTCAGCATTTTAAAATCCTCCATAATTATGTACCTGTACCTTTCCTGAATGAGATGCATTGGATGATTACTGGTTTCCAGGCCAGTAATGGACGTGGTGTAAGACTTCTGAACCACTATCACCTAATCCAAATTATTCTAGGAGTGCTGTAAATGAAGATGCCAAAGAGGAAAGAGGCTGTAGAAGCTGAGAGTCACCACCTGGGCCTCTGCTCAGATGCCAGGGCAGATGGTCTGTTGGTGAATTCTCTGATTCCCTTATCAGTTTTCTTCTTTCTCTTTTTTCCCCCCCTCTTAAGCTATAATGATGTAAGTTTCAGAAAATAAATTAAGCCTGGAACTTATTTGGAGACTGAAAATTCTTTCTCACAGGACTGTTGGTTTGTTTCTAATGAGAATGAGCTGTTGTATGTTTAGGTTGTTATAAACCAAGGATCTATGGTAGATGGGTGAGTAGGTGGCGGTGCGCTTGGTTTTCTTTTAGCCCATGTTTTCATTGAATCAAGCAATGTATAAAGAATTAGACACCATGAGCAAGTGAAATTTATCCCCAGTGCAAGGCTGGCTTAACATCAATCAATGTAATCCCCATATCAACAGCTGTCTTAGAATGCTTGGGCTGCTATAAATAATACCAGTCTGGGTGGCTTAAACAGCAGACAATTTATTTTTCACAGCTCTGTAGGCTGAGAAGTCCAAGATCAAGGTGCCAGCAGGCTCTCTCCTGTGAGGGCCCTCTTCCTGACTTACAGAATGTGGCGTTCTCACGGTGTTTACACATGATGGAGAGAGAGCTCTGATCTCTCTTCCTCTATGAGAACTAAGCCCATCATGGGGTCTCACATTCATGATTTCGTTTAACCCTAATTCCCATAGGCCCTATCTCCAAATACTGTTATACTGGGGGATAGACCTTCAACATATGAATTTGGGAGACAAAAACATTTAGTCTATAACAACAGGTTAAACAAGAAAAATTATACGATCATATCCACAGATGAAGGAAGAGCATTTGGTAAAATCCAACACTCATTCATGGTTAAAAAAAAAGCTGTCATCAAACTAAGAACTGAGACCTTTCTCTACATGATAAAGAGTACAAAAACCCTACAGCTAAACAGTTCATGCTGGAAGACTGAACGCTTTCCTCCCTATGAGGATAAGGCAAGGATGTCTGGTCTCCCCACTTGTAACCAGTGTAGTGCTACAGATTCTAGTCACTGCAACAAGGCACGAAGAAAAAAGAAACGGCATAACGTTGAAAAAGAATAAATAGCACTGTCCCTATTTGTAGATAACTGTCTACACAGAAAATACCAAGGAATCTAAAAAACACACAACACAAAACAAAACCCTTCTAAAACTAATGAGACTTCAGCAACCTTGCAAGATACCAGATCAACACACAAAAATGTATTACATAGCAATACACTAACTATGAATATATGGTGATGGAAATTTAACACAAAATACCCTTTATAGTCACTCCAAAGGAAATGAAATACTTAGGTATAAATTTAACAAAACGTACAGGATCTGAAAATTTACAAAATGCTGATGATAGAGATCAAAGGAGACCTAAATAACTGAAGATGCATATATATCATGTTCATAGTTAGAAGATTCAACATAGTAAAGATGATAATTCTGTCCAAATAGGTCTATACGTTTAATGCAATTTCTTCTGAAATCCCAGCAAAGTGTTTCGCACATATATGCAAACTTATCCTAAAATGTACATAGAGCCCTGGCTGTTGTGGCTCAGTTGGTTGAGCGTTATCCCCTGCGCTGAAAGGTCGTTAGTTCGATTCCCAGTGAGGGCAACATACCCAGGTAGTGGGCTCAATCCCTGGTCTGGGTGTGTGCGGGAGGCAACCTATCGGTATTTCTCTCTCATCTCATATCGATGTGTGTTTTTTCTCTCTCTCCTTTTCCCTCTAAAAATCAATTAAAAAAAACATTTTAAAAATTAGAGAAATGGAAAAAATTTGTACTTTCTCAGAGGTCAGGGATGAGGGTAGGGATCAGGTGAGGAGAGTGAGGTGCCTATAATTGTAAAGGGGCAAGAGGAAGATTCCTTGGTGATAGAGCTGTTGTGTATCTTGACTGTATCAATATCAATATCCTCTTTCTGATACTGTGCTAGAGTTCTGCAAGATGTTATAATTGCAGGAAAGTGGGTGAAAAATACCTGGGAGCTCTCTGTATTATTTCTTAAAACTGCATATAAATCTATAATTATCTCAGAGTAAAAAGTTCAATTTTTAAAAATTACAAAGGGAAGGCAGGGATAACTGAAGGCTATAATTTAAAGCTATTTGTGGCCTAAGGGCCATAGTTTACAACTTCAGCCCCAGCCGACCCAGGAGTCCCAGGTTCATGAGTCAGCCTTGTGTAGCCCTGCATCTAACATCTGTGCCTCCCCAGTCAGTGAAGGGGCACCCCCTGGGCCTAAATGCCTCCGGTCTTCCTGGTGCCTTGAGCTCTGGTGTCGTGTCTCTAGTATTTTTACCCCCTGTGAAGGTTGTACCCCCACCTTAATAGCTTCATGCCCTGGAGCAATACTCTTAAGGTGCCCAGTGTGGGCTGTTCTACCTCCCAGAAGGAGCTGTGATCATCCCTGGGAAATCCAAAAAGAAATGTGGGTGGGCATTGAGCTGGCAGGGGCTGTGACCTTTTTTATATCACCCTTGAATTCTCAGTGCTCAGTCTGGCTCTTAGTAAATGTTGTCAAGTAAATTATACCTACTGCCTTGACTATGGAAGAAAATTCTTAGATACACAGACAGACGTGTGCCAGGGAGAAAAGGCAGCTGCTTCTGCTAAAGCAAACCCTGTACTCCACAAAGCCTTAGACCTGGAGGAAATTCTTTCTGAGTGGAGGGGTGGTCAGACCAGCCTGCACTCACTGGGCTTTCCCGGTGCCGCTCTCTCACTTTGCTGGCCAAGCCTGACCCTCTGTCAGTGTGTCAACCCATTGAAAATGTAGTCTAAGCAGCTTCCTGTGAGAAGCATCAGGGCCATTAACTGCCTTATCACTTAGGGGACAGATGCACTATAGGGACCAAGGGAATCCCTCATAGTCACTTAAGTTGCCTGAAATATTTTGGTCCTTCTTGCTGGTGGACCTTTCTAGAAGCAAGCCCAACCATGGCAGTTACTGGATCACCTCAAAAGGCATGCACTATTAATTAAGCCATTATATTTGAATAATTGAGTCCTAACAATATACATTTCAAATAATCTCTCCCAATTATTTATTATTATTACACCATCCCCAAAGTAAGACTTCAAGAAGCATTATGAAGCTTTTTGGTACAGGAAACTGACCCTTTTACAAGGGAGAATTGCTACTTTACAGGACAATCCCAGTCCCCTAGCCCATGTGTGATTGGACTGTTGACCCTCAGTGCGGGAATTTTACATCTGCCCCCATTAAGTCTTACGTTGTTAAAATTAGCCTGTTCTTCCAACCTGAGATTGCCTTGAATCCTGATTTTTGCATCCATGGAATTTACTCCCTCACTGCTTCTTGTCACCTGTAGTCTGATTAAGATGTGATATGTCAATTATCCAGGTAGACAAAACACATTTCCAACAAGGAAAGAAGGCTTTCTGAACTACTGTAATTTTTCTAAATGTAAAGTTTTATTTTCTCACTCTCTTTTGATCTGTGGTACTTTTTTTTACCCCCCTTTTCCCTTGAATGTCTTTAACTTTGTTTTCATTAAATCATAAGCCTAAGAAGCACTTTGAAGTCTTGGACCCAAATTGACACCATTCCAGGCAGTAAGACTCTGGGAATACTGTCTATGATAAGAGGACCCTGGGAGGCACCTAAGAAAGCTGGCAGGAGTCTTCCACCATTTAAAACCTAAGTGAGGGGCTGAGTGGCCCGGGTTCCAGCTCTGTGTAGTTCTGCCATAAATTAGATTTGAGATCTTGAAAAATCATTGAACCTGTTTTCCTTACTGTCCAAATTAAACTCTCAAAGACCTTCTTCAATCTGAGTTATATTGTTTCTGAAATATGTGCCACTCTTACTTTACTAGAGTTATAACTTCTTGTTTCTACATCTCTCTTTCCTTTCTTATTAATGCTACAGATAATGTAGACATTACTTGCCTCAAAAAAGACTGCACAGTTAGAAAATAGTCACGGGATGTAAAGTACAGTTTAGGTAATACAGTCAGTAATGTTTTAATAGCTGTGTATGGTGCCAGTTGGTGCTAGACTTACGGGGGAATCACTTTGTAAGTTACATAAATGTCGAACCACTGTGCAAACACCTGAAACTAATGTAAATTGAATGCCAACTGTAATCGAAAAAATTTTTTAAATTAAAAACAAGACTGTACAGCCCTGATCTGTTTTATTTCTCACGATCTCCTAAAGAAAGGAACTATTGTCATGTTGAAATTATTCTACTGTTGTAACCTTAATGCTTCCTGTTGACTGTTTCCCCTTGTGTGGGTCACTTCTATGCAGCTGCCCTTTTTGTATTGACAGTTGTATTTCTTTGTGCTGAGGGGTCTCAACTCCTTTACCCTCCTTTGCCCCATGTCTCTGTGTGACCTTGGGCCTAAGCATGTCATCAAACAAAGATGCTGTTCTGGGAATGGCTAGGCACCAACACCCTTCTTTCTCACTTTTCAGAAGCACTCTGGGGCTTGTCATTCATGGTCTGAAAGGCCTGTCCTTTAGTAAGGAGGATCTGAGACCTGAACAGGAGAGGAGCTGCGACCCAACCTCTGAGTCTTGGCTGGAAGAGGAGTGACCAGATCTCCGCCCAGGGCTCCTGGGCCCCATGGAGTCAGTGGGAGGGGAGAGTCTTTCCAGGCTTGGTTCTGTGGGTTGTGGTTCTCGAATGACCCCAGGTTCCCCTCCCTGGGGCTCCGCCCCTACCTAGGGAGGTCTCTCCTACATAAACACCTTGGTCTGCCTGGGCCTGGCCGGTGAGAAGGGTTAAGCACCGTGTCTGAACACATGCTGGGAATGAAACACCTCTGCTTCCTTTCAAGGTGCATTTTAAGCTGGTTACTTTTGGTTGAGTCCCTTGTCATCCTGTTGGCAGGAGATCTTTATCTGAACAGGAATCCTGTCCCTGGAATGTTACCTGACATAGTCCCGCCCTTCCAGGTGGGGCTTGGCGTTGTCAAACTGTGCAGCAGGGACCATTTGTTTTCTGTGCTCCCTTTACCATCACCTGTTAGTGTAATTTATGGGTCACCTGCTTGAACAGGACTCACTCTGCTGTTCTTGTGCAGCAGTTCTCCTGGAAGTCAGGACCCACAAGGGCTCAACCTGCCAGAGCAAAGCAGCGCCCCAGAGTATGGATAGCCAGGTGACCTTTCTGTGGTTGTTGCCTGACAACATCTCAAGACCCTTTGCTGTTCAGTTCCCTGGCAGTGAACAGGCTCTGAGTCTCTCCCTCTCTCTGGTCAGATCAAGCAAAATGTGTGCTCCCTGCAGGGTCTTGTGTCTTCTCACCTTTGCCCCTCTCAGATGGCCCATCCTGATATCAGGCAAGCTGGAGGAACCAGCACCTTTAAAGGGGCAAGGCAGGGGTTCATAATCTCTGGCTGTTACATTAGAGTCACCTGGAACTTAAAAAGCACCCACATCAGACCTACCCTAGGCTGATGGAATTCAATCATTTGGCAGTAAGGTTTGAGATTTTTTTTTTTTTAATTTTCAGGTGACTCTAATATGCAACAGAGTTGAAAAGCAATGATTTATGTCAGTAGCTCTCAAAATATGGTCCCATACTAGCAGCATCTGCTTCTCCTGGGAACTTGTTAGAAATGCAAATTGTCTTCACCCCAGGCCCACTGAATCAGAAACTCTGGAAAGGGGCCCAGATATGCCTGTTAACAAGCCCTCCAGGAGATTCTGATGCCCAGTAAATTTCAAGAACCACTGGTTTAAGGTGTAATATTAATGCAGAAAGCAAGACAGCTTCATGTGACCTGTGACTATAACTGTGCAGACGCATCAATAGAAGGATGCACTGAAAGAGAGTGGGTAAAAGATAATAGTTGTATTGGGTGGTAGCATCACAGGTGATTTGTTTTTATCTTCCAAATTTTTAGGAATGTCCTTATGTTGTTTATATATTCGTTTAGGATCCGGGAAGCCCTGGGTTGTGGCGATGCGGGGTTTTAGTGTTGTCTACTGGCAGGTGCGGGGGAAAGCATGATGAAGAATGCAGCAAGCGGAATGACTCTTGCTTGGACAGGCCCCACGAGGCGCGTTTCACCCAAGCGACGTAGCTGCTCCGGGGAGAATTGCCCTGGTCCCGAGTCACTCATTAGAATCACCTGGGGAGGTTGTATGACAACTGATGCCTGGGCCGCACCATAGAGAGTTGAGCCAGATCTCTGGAGGAGGGGCTCAGGCGAAAGTAGAGGTTGATTGATGGACAAACAGACCAGCCTCCCCAGGTGATTCTCATGTACAGCGAGAATGAAAAACCTCTCTCCATCCTTGAGATTCTAAGCAGAGCAGGTCATTTCCAAGCACCTTCGGAGGTCAGCATCCAGGAGTCTTGGGAGCTTCCTGAGGGTAAGACACGGAGCCCCTCTGCCAGGGGACAGCCTAACCCCCACAGCAGCAGAGTGGGGATCAGCATGGGGGCCAGGATCAGACAGCTTAGGGTGAATCCAGACTCTGGTTACCTGCTGTATGACATAGAACAAGCAGTAGTTTCTCCAAGTGGGCGAGGACAAGCTGGCAGGAGCCTCAGCCCTCGTGCTAGGGCCCCGTCTGGCTGTCCGAGTGATCCGAAATCCAACTTTTTGCCCAGGTCCGTTTGCCTTTGCCAATATGTCACTGGTCTTGGCTAAGGCGAAGCTGTGGGGTGTCGAGGAGGAGAGGGAACAGTTGAGGTGCCTTCAGGGTCAGGGCTGGGGACAGTGGAGGGAAAGGAATCCGGAGTTAGATGGACATTACCACATTTTTCCTATTTCAGTCCTGTGAGGTGGGGTGGGGAGTGGAGGCCAGTTCTGTTTCACAGATGAGGAAACAGGCTTCAGACAGTGTGCAGCACAGAAGCACACAAGCATTTTTAGCCAGAGCTGGGATTTGAACTAGACTTGTTGGGCTACAATGTCTCCAGCCTTTTCTCTCTACACAGAGGGGAGTCTCTGCTGACTTTGGATTAGAAAGGTATCACCAGTCGAGGGCCATTTTGTCGGTAACTTATAGTATCTAAAGAGCCCTCCGGATGTGACCTGGTTTGAACCATAGCAGTGTTTCCTTCTCCTAACTTCTGACAATTTCTGTTCACTTGGACAAACATTTTCACCTCCTTGGACCTTGCTTGCCACCAGTAATATCTGGCTGCTGACCAGGATGCTCCTCAGGGCTCCTCTGACCCAGCACCTAGTGACTTGTGGCCTCTTTTCCAGCCTCTCTCTGGGCAGCTTCTCCCCACTGTGGTCTGTATTTTCCAGTTGCACTTTTGTCCCACCATCCCATTAGCCTTCCTTGCAGCACACACATCTTTCTCCTCACACATGTCATGACTCCCTGTGTTCCAGAATGCCTTGTATCCCTGACAGGGACACAGATGACAGATGGAACCTGGGACTAGGCCACGTGAGTGGGACCCAGTCATGTTGCTCTGTCTAATCAGCTGTGGCCATTTCATTGAAAGAATCAAGGTTAAGTAGCAGGCGCTGAGCACAACCGTCACCAAGGACGGTCGCTCCTCATCTCAGACACTGCTTTTTTATAAAGGCTTTTTATATCCTGCTTTCTTGGGAGTAGCATTTTCTTAATTAAGAATTCTAATTTTAAAGTGAGCTTTGACCTCTTTCTTTCCAGAATCATTCTAGTGCTTTGATTGCATTTCATGGGTAGAAATTAAGATCTTTTATTGTTTGCTCTCTCTTTTCCTCCACAGCTAGTTGCCTATGGCAAACTGGCACTTTGTTGAAATAATAAATGGGTTTATCCTGCTAGAATATCAATAAAGGTCTTTGGGAAGTTTTATGGAGGTGCTAAAAAGGACTTAAGGCCGCGGGAGACTAATTCCTTTGGTATGTTTCAGTGTGGCTGGGGCGGGGTGAAAGGATGCTTCAAACGGGGTGCAAACGTTTCTTCACAGTGAACTTGAGGGAAGAAACAAAGGGGACGTTTCTCCTTTAGCATTTGGAGAATTCAGTTTGGCATGGAAGGTTCTAGAATAGAAGTTGATTTATACCGAAGAGGGTTATTCTGGGCGTTACCCTCAGTGTCATACCTCAGTAGCTGCATGCTCAGGACAGGTGAAGGGAGTGGGCATCTCTGTGACGCAACAGCAGGGCTGAGAAGCCTTCTCAAGTGCACAAGGAGATGTGCAGATGGTTGTGTTCTGCAAACCATTGGAAACAACCTGCATGTCCGTGACTAGAAGACTGGGTTGAGCCATGAATATATGAACTGGAATACATGTGAGATTATGAAAAACCTCAAAAATATATTGGACCCTGAAATTTCCAAACAATATTGTACAGTTTAATACTATTTATATAAGGTTTGAAAACAAACAAAACAATGTTTATGTGTTGTTTATAGCTGTAAACATAGTAAAATCTTTTAAAAGACAAAGGAATGATGAATAACAAATTTAAGAGTGGTTACCTCTGGGATTGGAGAGGAAATGAGATCTGGGGTCTGTGGTTTCCCTAGTGTTTTCTTAAAGTGGTTAGTGGATATGTACATTTAAAAATATTGCTCAGCTGGCCGGGCGTGGCTCAGTGGTGGAGCATCCACCGAGGATCCAAGAGATCACAGTTTGATTCCTGGTCAGAGCACATGCCCGGGTTGTGGGCTCGATCCCCTGTTGGGGGTGTGCAGGAGGCAGCCAATCAGTGACGCTTTCATCATTGATTTCTCTCTCTCTCTCTCTCTCTCTCTCTTCCTCTCTCTGAAATAAAAAAAGATATATATATTTAAAAATAAAAATATTACTCATTTTTTTGAATGGTTAAAATAATTTTGTAATTCTCAAATTTGTTTTTTAAAAAGGGGAGAACCTGTTCTAATCAGTTTGTCCAGTGGTTTGAATTCTGAGTAATTACTAACCAGATTTTCCTGGGGCTGATTAGCTTGACTTTTTGCTGTTCTCACCCCATGAGGGTCATTTTGGCCACTTCATCATCTTTGGGAATTAGCACCATTGGGGAAAACAAAAGACTGTGTGAAACCTCTCATTTTCCTACTTGTGTTAATGAGTAGGGGGTAGAGATTATGCACTAAAGGAAATCTTCATATTTTGAACCTATTTTGTTCATTGATTACAGTGCCTGTAGCCAAGGTTAACTGAGACAAACTTGAATTCTGGGAAAATCCATAGGAATCTTCTGCCAACCCAAAGGGGAAGGAGAAACGCCACTGTGCAACCTGTTCCAGGGGAGTGATTTTGATGTCCTGTTTTGAAATCGGTGTTTGCTTTGCATCTACAGCATGGCCGGACCCCCCTGCATCTTGCTGCCAATAAAGGTCATCTTTCTGTGGTCCAGATCTTGCTGAAGGCGGGCTGCGACCTCGATGTTCAGGATGATGTGAGTAGAAGCCACCATTCTATCAGGGGATGGGTTGTCAGAGGAGCTTGTCTGCCTAGAAGTCCACAGTACAGTGTGTAACCAGCTGTGAGGTGGGATGGGGGAGATGATCTTCAGTGCTTTTTATCTCCGTCGGTGTCCCCATGGCGGGAAGAACTTACTCTTGAAGATCTACTCTGGGACCTGTCCTTAGTAGCAAGTTAGAGTTTGGGAATGTGGGGTAGTTTCCCATCAGGGTTCATTTCTTACTAGTATTGTGCAAGTGCAGAGCTCAAAGGGCATTTTATCTGTGTCTTGTCTCAGTGTGAAGGAGCACACCACACACAGACACACACACAGACACACACACGCACGAGTGAGTACATATGGGCAAGGCCTGCTGGAAATGTGTGTAACTGACAAGGCTTACCGTTGGAGAAAAGGTGGGGCTTAAGAACTTAATTTTATTCCTTTTCTCACCTTGATTTCTCTTAGTTGGTGTGCATTTAGTTTAAAACAACCTATTCAAAGAAAAAAAATTGATCTCATGGAACCCAAGAAAAGGGAGGCCTCCAGAAAGAGTTCACTCTGGCGCTATATCAAGACTCAGCCTCTGAGTCTTTTCATTCAGATTATCTAGAGAGAGACTCCAGTTGGCTCCTTTGGGGTCAAGTATGCATTCCTGAGCCAAGCAGCAATGGGTGGGGCACATAGGACTTGGGTGCCCTAGTGGATCTTTGGGAAATGTGGCTTCTCTAAGAAGGGGATAGAAACAATTATGTAAATTTTCTCCAATTAACTATTAGGAAAAAGCTCTATGGTAATGTGATTGGAAACCATTTCTAACTCTAGTTTCAGTTTCTAATTCTAGTTTGTGTAGTAGGACTCTAAGGAATAAGCACTTTTGTGAGGAACACAGAATCTTGGAGAGTTTGCACTTATAACCTCTTCCAGAGTCACCTTTAATAACCATGTTTACAGAGTATTATCAGATTTCAGGTTCCCAGGTATGCTAGGTGTGCATTACCAAAGTGCTCCTAGGTTTCTTTGGGTCTCTGAGTAATGTTCTAAGACTTGGCCAACACACAAGTGAGGACAGCATTTTCAAAGAAATAACTAAATATGATGGGCAGAAGGCTGTCCAGTGTCATTCATAAATCTCTGGCTGTATTTGGAACCTCTTGAGTCATCAAGAGCGTTATTTTCAAAAGACACCAATTTAGCTTTAAGCTGTTGACTTCCACCTTGAATCATAGTACTTTTTTATTTTCTCATACTGTAGCCATCATTATGTTCATTATTATATCATATCCTTAGATGACAGCAAAAATACCAGGAGAGAGAATAGATTCTGACCACAGAAAAGGCAGGCCTTGGAGTTGCTGGTGCACACATCTTGGGATGCAGCTGGTCTTCTCTTTGGATAATTAAAGCCCTTGCTTACCACAGTGGCAGGGGTGCAATGCCAGGCATGCTAACCTATCCCAACCCAACACTCCTGCCTGAGATCTAATGCAGCAAAAGCCATGCTAACTTCCTAGAACTTCTGCTGTTTATATCAGACAAGATAAGAAGTAAAACAGGAAGGAGTTCTTACAAGGTAGCCAAGGGGAGCCATGTCAACATAGCCATGTCAGCAGAAGGAAAAGCCAGCTCTACTTTCAACAGGAACACCCTCTTTCATTCTTTGGAATTAGTATTTATTTTCTTTCATCTTTTCCACTTAAACAGGACAGTCCATACATTGCTTCTCTCAGATAACTTAAATCAATACAAAACAATATAAGAACACAACAACAAAACTGTAAAAGCAGGTGAGAATGGAGAAGGTGGAGTGGATCTTCACTAGTTCTGAAGTAGTGCATCTACCAGATTGTGACTCATGTCTGTCTTCCGTGTATTTGCTGTGCTTGTTGATGGTCAGCCTTGAAACTTATGCAAGAATTTGAGGAAGAAAACTCTTTTTGGGTGCTCTTTAAAGAAGCTGGGAGATTCATTATTGAAAAAATCCTTTTAGAAGTTACCTGTTACCTAAGACGTTGTCTCAGATGATTAGAAATAGGGAATGTTAATGTTATGAAGCATTTACCCCTAACTTCATATTCTGCAGATACTGTTCTTTATGTCATGGTAAAGACTGAGAACTAGTTGAAGAATGACCTCCAGTGGCCTGGAGTGGGATTATTATGAATTTGAACCTGTGGAAACCAGTTCTTTAGAATATGCAACCGCAGGAGCAAATTCCCTCTTGCTTCCTGTCAATCCTGTCAACTCTCATTGGAGCTCTAACGCCATCTCTGATTGGTCATTGAGCAATCATACAGCCCCCACCTCAGAAATAGTCCAGGACCCTGTGGCCACGGTAAAAGGCATGAAGGAAGAAAAAAATAAGAAAAACCACAGAAGAAAGGCTAGGAAGAACCCTCGAAGATCAGAGAGAGAAAAAGAGGTCAGCAACTTGCTTTGCGCACCTAGCCTGTCTTGAGCTTCCTTGCAACATGTCTGCCTGTGTCACCTGGGAGGGATTCCTCCTGAAAAGGGGCATGTTCCACCCTTGCATGACTGGGGTTTCTTCCATGAGCTTAGCTTTGGAATCTGCTCACTCTTTTTCACCATGTAGGAGAGAATACTAAAAATATTTCAGAACAAAGGTTTAGACCTCAGAGCTTCCAAACCTCTTAAAAATCCCCAAGTAAGGAACATGGATGTCAGAAAAATTGAGAGCTGGTAGTTCATGTACTTTACAAACAGGTCAACATGTTCCAAATGAAAGTGCCAAACTTCAAGGTTGCTGGCTCTTCAACGGCTTTCCAGCTGCAGCATTTTCCCTTCTGCTTCTTTGTAGTTAATCATTCAACAAATACTTCTCGAGCACCTATAGTGGCCATGGCACTGTGCTGAAGCACTTAGCTTGATGATGCCATAAAGGCATCAACCCCACAGAGGTATCTGATATTTTGAAGACCCGCCCTAAGGTTAATTGGCTTCACAGGTTAGAAACAGGTGGGAGTCAGTGCAAAGAGCCTTGACAATTTGAATTCTGGCCCAACCATGCTACCCGAATTAGCTGGTTATCCTAGGCTAGGCACTGACCTGCACTGAGTCTTGTTTTTGTTTTTATCAATAAAATGAGGGAATTAGATGCCACTGTACTTGGAGCACAGTAGTGGGTCAATAAGTATTCACTGAAGGAACAATGAGTAAATGCTGTTGAGAGTGCTATACTTTTCCCAGCTTTTTAAACTTTTTTAAAAAATATATCTTTATTGATTTCAGAGAAAGGGAGGTCCAGCTTTTTTTAAAAAAGTCCCCAAAGTTTCAGAGTTTCATGTTTAAATCATATAGAAATAAGAATTATGTCACAGTTGCTTCTTGGGTCATTAATAAGTTTGTATTGAGGATGCATTCTGTTCTTTTCTGTGTCCTATTTCAAAAATGAAATATTTCAACAGTAAATTTTTGTTTTATAGAAGGAACAGTGGATTTGTAGGTAATTGACCCTGTTCCAACTGAGGTTCGATTGTTTGTGTTGTGTTCTGGGGAAGAGAAGCTCTGAGATAGACAGCATGAGACAGCTCTTTGCTTGTGTCTTTCATGTCTCTCAGAGCCTTTATTTCTCATCTTGGTAATTTAGGGGTGGCTGGATTTTATACACCAGAGAAGGTGTCTCCCTCAGTCCCCAAAACCACCCCATCTAGTGTTAACAAAGCTCATGGTGCAGCTAAAGGACAGCCAGTTATGGTGGGGAACAGTTGACGTTGGCCTTCACCAGAGTTTATGGACCAATGAGGCAAGGACGTGGCTCTGAGGGAAGGCTCTGTCTGACGGGAGTAAAGATGGAGTGGGGCTACGGCCTGGAGACGGGCTGAGGCTCAGAGGCCTCCCAAGAAGAAAGGGAGTTGGAGGAAACACCTGTGCCATTTGGTTGAGGACAGTGTGTGTTCTCCCTACAGCCTCACACAGTTCGTAGATCTCTGTGAGTCTTTCCATTTGGAAATTGACTCCTAAGGGCTGAACTAAAAGTTAGATTTAGTTTCTCACCATTGAGCTAGACTTTCACAAAGGAAAGTAAATACAGTAGATTCATGCCAAAAGCAAGTAATAAATAATGGTGACATTCTGCTCCGAACTGCCTCAATTCATGATTTAGTAGCAGCTTGTGAAACACAATAAAACATTTGACCAAAAGCAATTCTTAAGGGAGACTGTGCCCTAATCAGCAGGGGCCCTTTGTACGATGACTTGTGCAGCAGGAGAGGCTGACATGACCCGTGTCCAGGGCTTTTTGCTCACACTTTATGCACAACATGGACAGAGTGGCTAAGTTTCCTTGTGTAAAAAGGTGGTTCTGGTTGGTCCAAGGAGTGCTACTTAAAGTGCCCTCAGTTTATGGGAATATGAAAAGGCCTCTAACCATTAGTAATCTGGCCAAGTCAGTCTTTACCGTGAAAGAGTGAGCCTCAGCTTCACCTTCCTGTCTGAGAACACAGTGCCAGATTGGGTCAGTAATAACGGATTGCACTTGAGGTCCATTTTGGGCAAATCCATCACCATTCTGATAGGGAAATGGGCAGTCTTGGGAATTCTTCTAGAAACTTAAAAAAATTAAGACATGGGCAGTTTTTCATGATTACTTGTTTGGGCATTAAATATGCCTCATCTGGAAACACTTCTTAAGATGTCTGAAATGGATGGGAAGGGGCTCAGCACACCTGCAGCGTTGACCCAGTGGTCATGTTCTTCTTTTGCCTGTATGCCTTATAGAAGGAGTTGTCTGAACAAGGGGCCTGGGAAGGTGGGGAAAACCAAGTCTACACTTAATTTACAATGGGAATAATAGCCTAGGATGCTGAGGGCAGGGTTGGTGATAGAGATCTGTGGACAGTGGATGAAGTCTGGCAATGGGGCTGGAACCCTCACTGCAGAAATCCCTTAAGTTCTGTGAATGAGCAGTGAGAAAAGATTCTGCGACACAGCCCATTACTGGTATGTTGTTATAGCTTAGACTTTTAATAAACAGCAGTTTTTCCTGATTCTAAAAATTAAGTGTTAAATACAAAAAGTTGGAAGGTATTAAGAAGTATAAGGAAGAAAATAAAAATCACTTTTCATGGAGTTTTAAAGGGAAATTTTCAATTTTAAGAAGGTGAATTTGAGTTTTAAATAGCATTAAATACTTTTTTATTGTGATAAAATGTACGGAACATAAAATTTACCATTTTAACCGTACAGCTCAGTGGCATTAAGTACATTCACAGTGTTGTGCAGCCATCACCACCATCCATGTCCAGAACTTTTTTCCCTCCAGTTTAGTGCTTTTAAAGTGCATTGTTGTTTTAAATTCCAGGGAGTTTAGTAAGTGGAATCAGAATTTCATTAGGGTTATTTATATGTAGTGGTGCATTTCTCTTTGAAAAATCTTCATGTTTTCTGTTTTATATTAGTCTCTCTTTCCTCTCTTGGGCTAAGGACCAAGGATGCCCCAGGGTATGTTATTGCCCCTCTGGTTCTGTGTTAGGAAACTTCATTTATGCAAAACTCTTACCAACCAAAGGGAAGGGAGGGACCTTGAGGATCATCCCACCCTCCTTTTACAGGTAAAGCAAAATTTTCATGCTGATCACTCACCCCCCCCCCCCCCCATATTTAAACCTAGAGCCCAGGTTGGACTCGACTAGTCTCAACTTGGTCCTTTTATTAACTGCAATTAGGGAAAAGAGTCAAGCTCCCCTTGGCGCCCCGATGGAGAAAGAGAGGGTCTGCAATTCCAGGAATTCGATCACAGAGAAAGGGGTCAAGTGCAGCATAAATCAGTGAGGGTGTTGTCATGAAATATCAGAAAGGCTTCTTAGAGATGTGAGTGATGGCTTTCCATCCCTGGAATCCTCCGATGACACAGCATAAACTCCTACATTGCTCTTGGCTGGTATAAGTCAGTCAGCAAATATACACTCGCCATCAAATCATGAGTGCTGCTCCCTGACATGGCTGGATCGTGATTTCTCTGAAAGCAGGGAACTAGGACTCAGTAGGGAGTAAAGATTCCAGGCATTGCTGCTATAATTGCATAGTACACACAGCCCTCCTCTCAGACCCGCTCTTCACAGGTGTGACAGCCACACTCCAGCTGAACACTGCCATCCCCCAGGCAGCAGGTGAGGGCTTGACCTCCATCCTGAGGTCAACTCTGCAGCCAAGGACTGTTCTGCGGTTGGTTTAAGGTTCCCACTGAACAAAACTTCTCTGCCTGGCGTGTGTTGTCTACTAACCAGACCGCAAAGCCCACTTTGCCCTAGTGGTGACCAGTCTGCTTTGTATGGGAGGTGTCTTGTCCTGTGTCGGAGTGAGGGAGTTGAGTGGCTCGGGTGGTGGGGAGAGCTGACGCCTGTTCCTGCCTCCACATCATTCTGCAGGGGGATCAGACCGCTTTGCATCGTGCCGCAGTGGTGGGGAACACTGAGGTCATCTCGGCACTCATCCAGGAGGGCTGTGCCCTGGACCGACAAGACAAGGTGAGGGGACATGTCAGTCCCAGGACCCACGTGCAAGATGTTATCATTCCAGAGTCTTATCACTCATGATTTAATATGATAAAATTAGCCCAAATTTACTTAGAAAGAATACCTGATATCCCAATAATTTTTAAAAATTTTTATTTATTTTATTTTAAAAGATTTTTTTATTGATTTTTAGGGAGAGCGGGAGAGAGAGAGAGAGAAACATCAATCAGCTGCCTCTAGCACTCCCCTCACCAGGGATTGACCCTGAAACTTGGGCCAGTGCCCTGACTGGGAATCTAACCAGCAACCTTTCAGTTCATGGGACAATGCCCAACCAACCAACTGAGCCACACTGGCCAGAGCTCAAATATATATTATTCTCCATGTTCTGTGGCAGCAGTGGGCAACCACATAAACATACATGGTACCAAAAAAAGCCAAAAGTCTAGCCTGGCTGGTGTTGCTCAGTGGTTGAGCATCGACGTATGCCGGGAGATCAAGGTTTGATTCCCAGTCAGGGCACATGCCCGGGTTCGGGGCTGATCCCCAGCAGGGGGCATGAAGGAGGCAGCCGATCAGTGACTCTCTCATCATTGATGTTTCTATCTCTCTCTCCTTCTCCCTTCCTCTCTCTGAAGTCAATAAAGATATATTTTTTTTAAAAAAGTCTAGAAGTAATGACATGTGGAGGCCTAGGTAGGAAGAGGCACCGGCCTGCCTCCCCTGACTTTATTTTTTTAATAAGTGAGCTAGTTAATTTTTAAAATTATATTGGAAGAAAAAATAAGCAAAATCAGTTTTTAAAGAAATCCCAATGACAAATGTTAATCCAGTGTTCGTAAATTGTCAAGCAAGCTTAAAACATGGAACTTTGCAATTCAGCCTGTTTACTTATTTAAACTTTTTATTCAAGTATATATACAGAAAGTGCACAAATAATAAGTGCAGCTCAGGTCTCGAAGCAGATTGTCACCAGCAGCCCTGTGCCCCCTTCCAGTTGCTTTTTCTTTTGCTTTCTGCTTCGTGCAGTCAGTCCCACCGGGCTGGCCACACATTGTCACTTCCATTTCCAGCAGGCCCCACTCCCTGGCCTCTGGTACAGTGGGCTATGAAACCCTAGCCTCCCCCTTGTGAGTGTCAGCAGCATTAGGCCTTGTCTGCTGGTGTGGTTGAATTCAAGTCTAAATCAGACCCTGGACGTGGTTGGAGATGCACCTGCACAGCCCCCAACTGACGCTCTGTGCCCTGGCCTGGAATAGCATGGAGGATATTTCTGCCTCTCCTCTCCCTGCTTCCCCCTCCCCCAAACCCTGACCCTCTATGCCCCACCCTACTCAATTCATTGCACTTAATATATTTTTTTATGTTAAGCAAATACAAGCTATCTTTAATTGGTTGATTTTTATTTAAAAGCCACATATGAGGACACTTATCTTATTTACAAATCACTGTTTTCTGAGTGCCTTCTCATTTCTTTGGGCTCCTTAAGGCTTTTGGATTAAGCTAGGTGAGATTAAAATTTGGGGAAGGAAAAGGAGGTGGGGGGATCTACCTATCTGATTCTTGGGCCCTGGAATTAATGAAGCTGGACTCTCTATTGGCCCTATCTTTGCAGGGTGTTCTCTGGGGCCAGGAGCAGAGCAGAGCCCAAGGGGTGATGGAGATGGGAAGGAATGGACATTATTCATTCTGATGTTGCTTTTTGTTAAACTAGACTGGGCCTTTCTCAAACTGGCTTCCGTAGAGACTTAAGCCCTGACCCCTAAGGCATCATTGTACATCATGAGTCTAGGATGCATCTAGAATGGTACTTGTTATGTACCATTTCTGGGAGAAACTGGCCACTCAAGTCATTTTCTGTGTTCTGTGATTCAGATGAGTAACCCCAGTGGAGAAAAGCCCTGTGGGGTGCCCTAAAAACGCACTCTGGTGTATTGATTTTAACGAGGTGAGTGAGGCCATGGGTAATGTGCTTTCTCTTTGTGTGTTCCCCAGGACGGGAATACAGCCCTGCACGAGGCGTCCTGGCATGGGTTCAGCCAGTCAGTCAAGCTGCTCGTTAAAGCAGGAGCCAACGTGCTTGCCAAGAACAAGGTGAGGCCCGCAGGTGCTAGAGCTCACTCACGGGTGAGGATGGTGGCGAGCTCCCTGGCCCGGAGCAGAGGGCTCGGGGAGCACGCAGAGCCGGCGGGAAGCGGACGCTCTCGGCCCCGTGGTGAGCGAGAGAACCCCCTGGGAACCCTCCAGGCTCTCCCTGCTTTGCCATTGGTTTATTAGAGTGGCTGTCCTCACGGAGACAGGGAAAGGACAGTAGCATTTCTTCCTCTTTTTCTGTCTCCCCTCTCCAGTCACTCGTCACGTCTCACCTTTTCACATCGATCCCTCTCCTTCCATGCTCGTTATTGATGTGTCCCTGGATTTCAGCAGCCTCACAGCAGATTGACCAGCTGGCCTCATCCCTTTTCCATCCTGCTTGGAAGCCTTTCAGGAAAGCTGCTCAGCCTGATGCTCCTCCCCAGAGTGGCCTCAGCCCATATCCGGAGCCTCTGCCCTGTGCCTTTCCCAGCATGTGCTTCCTGTGCTGTCAGCTTGGGCTCACTGTCCCCTTTGGCTGCCCACTCCTATAGGGTAGTCTGCTCCTCACTTCTGCCTGTAGACCTCCAACCCATTCCCCCAGGACAGGTTACCCTTAACCTCCCATGGGGCTGTTTCCTGCAGTGCTCCCTGGGCACTGTACACAGCTTTGTGCTGTCCTTACTGGCTAAATGTTTCTCATGGCTCCCTCTTGAGTCAAAAGCTTGGGGGAAAGAAGCAAGCCATATACTGTCATGTCTCCAGTAATGCCCAGCTCGCTGCATGGCTGCTCCATTTCTCCGAACTGGTACCTGGTCTGAAACATGAGTTGGTAAGTTTATACCAACTCTGAGAAGTAGCTGGTTTCCAGTTAATGGACAGGGAAGCCTAAGCCAGAGCCAGTATGGTCCTCAACTAAAACACAGGATTCGTTTGTAACCTAGCCCAGGCCTGTCTGCTCTGCCACACTGCCTCCTATCCTATGCAGGGCCCCAGAATCATTGTGGAAAGCCACAAGTTCTTGCTCCAGGTAAAACAGTAGAGACTATTGGCACAGGTGAAGGGCCATTCTAAAGGAGGGACTTGTACCTTCTGCACCAGCCACAGCCTCTGGGGAAACCTCTAGAAAGGCTCTTCTCCCCCAACCTTCCCCTGTCCCCGGCTTTATTGAGGTATAACTGACAAATAAAATTTTAACATACTTAACGTGTATACCTTGTAAAAGGATTCCCCCCATCAGATTTAATAAACATCCATCATTTCACATATTTACATTTACTTATTTATTTATTTAGTGGGAGCACTTAAATCCCACTTAGTAAATTGCAGTTATACGATAGTGTTACCAATCATAGTCACCGCGTTCTACGTTAGATCCGCAGACCTTGTTTATCTTGTAACTAAAGGTTTGTACCTTTTACCAACATCACCCTATTCCCCTGCCCCTGGAAACCACTTTTCTACTCCTTGTTCCTCTGAGGTTGACTTTTCCTTTTTAAATTCTACCCAGAAGCGATACCATGTAGTGTTTGTCTTTTCCCGTCTGGCTTACTTCACTTAGCATGATGTTCTCCAGTTCATCCATGTTGTCGCAAGTGACAGGATTTTTCTTTTTAAAGACTGAATAATATTTCATTGTATAAGATATGTACTTCTGACTCAGCAAGCTTAGCAGCCTTGTCTGGGAAATTTGTGCTTATTACTTAGGGTAGGAAAAATGTCTGTTAGTATGTCTGCCTAGGTCTCGTTTTTTTAATAGTAGGTTTTGAGGTATAATTCATATACAGTAAAGTTCATCTTTCTTAGGAATACTGTCCTATGAATTTTGACAAATGTATACAATTGTGTAGTCACCACCACAATCAAGATAGAGAATGTTTTCATCACCCCAGCAAGTTTCTTTGTGCCCTTTGGTGGCAGTCCCCCATTCACCCACCCACTCCCAGCTCCTGGCAACCACGGATATGTTCACCTTTCCCAGAACGTTATCTAAATGGAATCATGATATGTAGTCTTTTTGTGTCTGGCTTCTATCACTTAGCATAATGTTTTTAAGACTCTTCCGTGGTGTTACATGGGTGATTAGTTTATTCATTTTGATTGCTGAGTAATATTCCATTGTATGAATGTACCATATTTTGTTTATGCTTACCTGTATTTCATTTTCTTGATCCAAATGCTTTTCAGTATAATTGATATTTTCTTACTGGCAAAGTAAATTTTGGTATGATGTATTTCTAGAACCATCACATTTAAAAAAAAAAATGTTTTTATTGATTTTAGAGAGAGGAAGGGATAAGGAGAGAGAGAAACATCAATGAGAAACATAGCTCAGCTGCCTCCTGCACTCCCCTTAATGGAGATCAACCCCTCAGCCAGGGCACGTGCCCTGACCAGGAGTCAAACCTGTGACCTCGTGGTGCATGGGATGATGCTCAGTCCACTGAGCCACAGCAGCCAGGCAAGAACCATCACATTTTTTTATCTCACTCATTTATTCAACACATATTTAATGACTTGGGAAACCAACAACATTGAGGCAACCTCCTACATGGGCAATGGGAATCACATCAAGCCAAGCACTGAGCACTTTCGCAGGAAATGGAGTGTTTAAAACATGGGCAGAGCCCACATGGGCAAGTCTCGTTTTTGAGACCTAAGCTAGCAGTGTTTCTCTTCCTGGCTGCACTTTAAAATCTCCTGGGAAACTTTAAACAAAAAAAGGGAAAAACCCCCACACAAAACAAATCTACCCTGATGGCTAGGCCTGGGGTGACCAGCTGCCCTAGTCACTACCTTGAGGGGTTTCCCTAAATGCTTGATTTGCAGTGCTAAAACCTGAGCAGCCCAGGCTCCACCCCCCAGGCTAAGTAAATCTGAGTCCCTAGAAGTGCTGCAGCTGTGCAGGGATATTTTTAAAGGCTCCCCCAGGTGATTATATGGGCAGCAAAGGGTTGATAGCCGTTGCACTCACTAAAACCTCAGGCTTGCAACTCCTACAGTTTCCTGGAGGCAGCTGTGAGGAAGAAAGACTGTATCAGGCTGGTTAGAGCTAAAGTTATGGGAGGGAAGGTAAGTGAACTGGCAACAGACAGTTCTCCTTTATTTTTTTTTCTTATAACTCATTTCTCTTTTCAAAAGGTGAGGAAATAACATCCTTGAGTACAGGCTGACAGTGCAGTGTGGCCCAGAAGCAGTAAACTAGGTGAGGGAAGAGCCATCAGCAGGCAGTGTAATAGCTCAGCCCACACAACTGCAGTCCTTACCGGGCTTTTAAACTCAGTGAAACAAACATTGTCTTTAACCTCCTGAGTGCTCGCAGGCTTGCTCAGACCAACCCCAAATCTCCTCTCATGCTGCCTGCTTTTTTGTTACTTTTCTGGGGTTTAGCAGCAGCCTTGCAGGCCCTACTCCTGTAGTCTCACAAAGTTCTGTTTATGAATTCTTCCTGCCAGATTGCTGTGAGCGTTATTCCCACCCTGGGCTCCCACCATGGGACATGTTGAAGGTAGAGAGTCTCTGTTTGCTAAGTGACAGGCACCATTGTATTGCCTATTACCTGGGGATCTTTTCCATAGTTCAAATTTTGTTTCAAGAAAAATATAAGAATGGACGACTTGAAAAATATTACAGTATAGTCTTAGGTACCTTTAGCCTACACACAGGAGGTGGCCTGTTTTGCCCTCTTACTTCATTGGTAGAGTGTTGTAGCCAAGGCTTTTATCTGTGTTGGGCAGGAACAATGCAGTCGTCTCTAAGAGGAATATAACGCATGCATGCGCACAGCATTTTCCATTAAGGAAATGCCCTGCTAGGCCCTGAGTTGATCCTCACAGCCTCTGCATAATAGGGGCCACGCTCCATTTTACAGGTAAGGAATTCAAGGCTGAGAATCAGAAGAGCCTTGACCAGTGACTTTCAACTAGTAAGGGGTTGAGCCAGGACTTGGAATCATGGTTTTATGACAGATGTGCTCCTTGCCTGTTTGAACTCCTAATGAAAAGCTATTGCCTCTGAAACCCCTTCTGGGTCCGCCGATTAGGGAGCAGAGAGCGTGCACTTTGACTTTTTTTCTGTATCTGCCTCTGCAAGGTCTGCTCCGTGCAGGCCTGAGGGGCACCGAGTTGCTAACGTGTCCTCCCTTCTCTTGCCTCTCTCCAAGGCGGGGAACACGGCCCTGCACCTGGCCTGCCAGAACAGCCACTCCCAGAGCACACGCGTCCTCCTGCTGGGCGGGTCCCGCGCCGACCTCAAAAATAACGTGGGTGAACAAAACCGGCTTCTGCCATGCTCTCTTGTGTCATCTTGGAAAATAACCCTGAAAGCCTATTTGTGTGTTAACATCTAGAAAGTAAAAGTGTAAAGTGTTTGGGGACTATCTATAGAGTATTTATTTTTTGCTGATTTCCTAAGGGGTCGTTTAGGAGCGTGAGAAGAGGAATGAAGAGACCTGGAAACTGCTTTTCTCCCATCTTTTCCCCCTCGCTCCTCAGCCTTGATTTGTTGTGTCATTTTCTACAGCATGTGTTGGTGAATGAATCTAGGAAGCCTCTTAGTGTCTTAAGAAGGTTTCTGCCACAGTGTTGTCCTGTTAGCAAATACTGGGTGATGCGAGCCGGGGAGGTCTTCTGATGGTTCATGCCCAGCGCCCACAAATCCGTTACTGAGGCACCCTTGGAATGAGCTGATGGCTCTGAGCTGATAGTTCTGAGAGGATCCCCGACCTGAGAGGTCACCTTGGTGTCCCTCCTTTCCACAAGAAATTGTGTTTCCTTTCTAAGTCCCATGCCCCATCCACTCGACTAGGGAATTTGAGGCGTCTCTTTAAGAAATGGCCTTATCTGGGTCTCCCTGATTGGGGAAAGACTCACCTCAGGTGATGCTCAGAATGCCCTGCACCTAAGCTTTGAGCTTGGCTCCTTCCTAGTCTAGGGAGAAAGTTATGCTGAGTGGTCACCATCTCTAGACAGAGCTAGAATAGGAATGCTAGGAGAACACTGCAGAATGTCATGACTTTGTCTCCAATTTTGTTGTCTGTCTGGGGGCAGTTTGACCTGTGACCACTAAGGATGACCCTGACCCTGAGTTTTTCTGACTGCCAACTCCCCAGACTACATTGCTCCATATTAGGGTCTGACTAAAATGGGATGCAACTTGAATTTTTAAGAACATGTGATCTTAAAATTCACTAACTTGCCCTCCTGCCCTGTCCTTAGGGCTATGAAAGACCTATGAAGGGATGGGCTCATTTCCAAGGCAGTGCTCTTGGCCTTAATTCAGTGTACTCCTGAGTCTGTGGGTTATAGGAGAGGATGGGGGTCAGTGGATTCTCATCAAGTGCTGGGCAAGCAGAACCTGCCTTCGCTATTGAGAAGGTCTCTTGGGGAGCAGGCATCCAGGTATGAAACCTGAAAGCAGAAAATCTCCATGGAGGAAAATCAGGGCTGCAGACAGCAGCAAAGGGCTGGGAGTCTGGGAATGGACATCTACTGTGCAAGAGATGCTTAGAATTCAGGCTGACACCCTCTAAAGAATGTATACTAGTCTGCCAGCTTTTAAATGATATTTTCTTTTTACTTTCTCTGTTTTGTTTTGTAACCGCTCAGACTGTGCTTAGAGTTTGATTTCTGTCCGCAGGCAGGCGACACCTGTCTGCACGTTGCCGCTCGCTATAATCACTTGTCCATCATTAAGCTCCTCCTCAGTGCTTTCTGTTCTGTCCATGAAAAGAACCAGGTCAGTGCATGTGTCCTCCCCATGGCTGCCGGGCCCCCTTTCCCACAAGGCTGATAGGCAGGTGTGTTAGCCCAGATGGGAGCAGAGGCTGCTAGGAGCCTCCTCTCTGCCTGGGACTCGGCCAGTGCTGGCCTTCACATGGGTGTCCCACTGAGTTCCTATGGCCCTGGTTTATCCGGCCTCCGTGAGAGAGCCTGCCCTTATCATTCCAGTGCCTACCACCACATCTGCATATTGAACATTATCTGGAGATCCTGGACAGGGTTTTGTTTTTAATGTGATTTTACAAAGAAAACCCACAATAACGTGGTTTAGTAAATAAGCAAGGGAAGGAGGCGAGGCATCCCACAACTGGAGTTCTGTTCCTTGCACTGCCACTTTATTTGAGCTGATGGAGACTCTGGTTTCTGTAAAATCGGGGGTTTGAAATAAAGCTGTGATTATTACAGTGTTCCATGGAAATGTGCTTGACTTTCAGTAGTCATTTAGATTTTTTAAAAATGTTGTCTTGATATTTATTGATACCTAAACTATGCATTGTTTGGCTTTTCTGAGCTTGAGTGCATATATCTGAAATTTAAAAATAGCTGGTTATTCAGATTATAGCCTATAATGGTGGTTTCTAACTCTGATTGCACATAAGAATCAATAGGGAATTAAAAATACCATCCTTGAATCCCACCCCAGTTTAAATGTCCAGCATATCCAGGTAATGGGATTTTTAAACAGCTCCTGGCCTGAGTGTGCAGATAGGATTGAGAACCATGACCTGGCTAAATAGCTAAATTGTCATTCTGCAGCCTCCCAGTGGATTCTAGTTCATCAGATTACCCTACACAGCTCCCACTAACCAATACTTCTCAACTCTGGTGGCATGTTTTAGTCACCTGGGAGCTTTGAAAAATCACCATGCCTCGTCCACCCCCCAGACCAATTATGTCAGAATGTCTGGGTGCGACCCAGGCATCAGTTGTTTTTAAAGCTCCTCACCTGATTCCAATTTGCAGCCAAGATCAGAAACCATGGCTACACAGCTCCCCACCCCCAATGCACAACTATATGACTCAGCAATGAAATAACGTTTCCCCCCCAGCCCCGTACTCACTGGGGAAGAGGGCCATGGGGACAACTAAATTTTTGTGCTGTCAGGAAAAAAGTATCAGTGCTTTACCTGGTCACCTGATGGTGGAGAGTGAATTAACACACTTCTCCCATATTTGCCTGACTTATTTATATCATTCTGTTTGGAAGGAAAAAAACAGCATCTGCATTTGGAATTGGCTCACCAAGCTGCATTTGTCCAAATCCTCCTTCCATACTTGATTGTCTGAAAACACTTTTTTGTATAAAGAAAACATGAAAAATTATAGGCCATTTGGTAAGAGATTGGAAATAGCTGGTGTTAAGAGAACTCTGATTCTCAGTCACTCCCCCCAGTAAAGAGCACTGAGAGCCTGCAGAGTGATTCCCAGTTGCCCCTGCATGTCCCTGTAGGCGCTTGTACAAGTAGCCATCTTTGCAGTGTCTACTCATTCTAGCACTCAGAAACCAAGGGTTCTCTGCCCCTCCCCTGCCTGGGCAGTGGGACATGGTCCAGAGCTCCAGGATGGCCCACCTTCTGGCCACTGGCTACCTGCCACTTTCCTGCCTCAGTGTAGGATCCAGGTCTGACCATTCTCAACAACCCCAGCCCAGCATGATTTTTCCCCCTGCACTTAATCCTGTGATTTCTGATGTCCTGTCAGAAATGAATGTGATATTTGTGCATAGCTCATTTAGTTCCATGATCTTTAGAATGAACCACATACCACTTGATCGAAGAGCCCTCCATTAGTCTTCAGCAAATCCTAGGTTGATTTTGAAAAGCCACCAGCAGGCCATGGGATGAAAAGCTGGAGGGCTGTGGGCCACGATCGCCACGATCAGATGGGGTTTAGCAGGCTTTCTTCTGGTTAATTTCAGGCTGGAGACACAGCACTTCACATTGCTGCTTCCCTAAATCACAAGAAGGTGGTTAAAATCTTACTGGAAGCTGGAGCAGATGGGACCATTGTTAATAATGTAAGTTGAGTTGCAGCAGTGATTTCTAAAGCCCTTTCCACCCCTTTGCAGAATGGGCATGTGGTTGCTACCTTGCCTCCAGCCTCACTCTGGAAGAGTGTGGGGCTCTGAAAAGTAACCCCTGGGGCCCTCGGGTGGACTTGAGGAGGGTGGACTTGAGGAGACCATTGTGCTTAGCATCCCCATGAGTTGACAAGCCCTGAGGGCTTCATCTCTAGATTCTTGGCTGAAGTGAGCCCACCCTGGCATGAAAAGGTCAGGATGTCTAAGTAATCTAGCAAGTGGATGTTACTGTATACAGATGTGGTTCTCAAGAAAATGGCCACATGGTCATCAGATTAATCATCCTCAAAACTTTCAACTCCTTTCTCTCCAAAGTCGCCTCACTCCTACCTTCTGTCCCAGTATCTACCCCCGTCCTCTTTCTCCCAGGTCTTATAGCTGCCACCAGCTCAGGCACCTGTTTTTCAAGGCAGCTCTGTGGTCTCTGCCCTCCTGAAATATCACAGACTCAGAGGGGATGGAATAGTTGTATGAGTGTCTGGGGAGTACAGGGTGTTGAAGCTGGTGAAGGCTCCTATATCTAAGTTTCCCCCTTTCTCACAGCTCTAGTACCTGTATTGGGTGGTGCCGTATGGTACCTCCCCCATGATGCCTGGAACACCTTTCCCATCCTTTGACTCCTGCTGTTATTAACTCATGGCTTAACCTCCCTAGAGCTTCCATTATGGCCATAGCTTCCCAATTGGTTTTTACAATCCAGTTCCTGGACTCTGGCTGGGCCCTCATCTGCTCTTCCAGTTGTCTTCTCCCCTGTTCTCCAGGGAAATATCATTGCTTGGCTGCATTTTATGATTCTTCGAGTTTCCTCAACTGAAATCTTCTACCTTGACCCGTCTGATTTTTACCTTTCCTCATCTCTTTTCCAGAAAGCATTCCCTGGTGGGCAGTGCCCCTGACCTTTGCCTCTTGGAGCACTTACTGCTCACTCGTTCAGCACTTAACCTCTCTCGCTGTGTCCTCAGGTGGAACTTGGCTCCCTTGTTGGGAGGAGGCTCAAGAGCAGGGCCACATCCTTTATGTGTTTTGTTGAGCACATGTCAGTGCTGGTGGGACAGAGTGCAGGGTCGCTGTCCCCGCTGGGCTGCATGTGCGGGGTTGGTGACCAGTACTCACTTGTCCCCCCCTGTACCCTTCCTCAGGCAGGCCGGACCCCGCTGGAGACTGCCCGCTACCACAATAATCCGGAAGTTGCTCTTCTCCTCACTAAAGCGCCCCAGGTAGGATTTGTTGCATTTTCTATTGTATTGATTATGTGGGGCTACAAAGTCATTAGGAGTCTCTGGTTGCAATCTACTGAAGGCAATTCTAACTAACTTAAACAGGGAACCGATGGCTTATTAACCAGGCAGCTGGACACGTGGGGACCCATGTGAGCCTCTAGGTTAATCAGAACCAGGACTTCAGGCCCAGCACACTGTTCTTCATACATGGGCATCGTTTTGTCACTACCAGTCTCCTGGAATATAACTCCCTGGGTACTCAGCCAGGAAACAGTTCCTGTTTAAAACATTGCGGGAGAGAGAGAGAAACAAGGTGGCGCCGTAGGTAACAGCTGTACCTGCAGCCTACCGCAACCACATCAAAATCACAACTAAAATACAGAACAGCCATCACTCGGAGCCTCCTGAAATCTAGCTGAACAGAAGCCCTACAACCAGGGAACTGAAGAAGCACCGAGAATGGTAGGAGGGGCGGAGACGCGGGCAGGTCGGGGCTGGGTCACGGAGATGCCGCTGCGGGCCCACACTGGTGCTGCAGGTTAAACCCAGGAGGGAATCTCGGCAGAGGAGGTTTCCCGGAGGAGGGAGGGGTCCCAGCCCCACACCAGGCCCCCAGCCCGGGGCTCCAGGGCTGGGCTCACAACTCCGGGCTGTGAAAAACAGCGGGGGCTCTCGCTGAGGGTCGAGGAGGCTGTGGGGGCCCCAGCAGCTCCTCTTAAAGGGCCCGCGCACGGACTCACTTGGACATGCTCCCTCTGAGCCCAGTGCTGGGCAGCAGCTTGAAAGACCTGGGACACTTGGGGAGGAACTAACCTGTCTGAAATCCGGGCGAGAGGTGGAGGGGCAGCTTCCTCCCAGGCAGAAGAGCTGGCAGAGGCCGTTGCTCCTTTGGCGAGTCCTCCCTGGACACAGCCGGCAGGCAGGCGCCATATTTGAATCGCCAGCCCCTGACTCACACCTTTGGCCCCACCCCTCCCCACCTGCAGGCTCATCCGGGCCATTTCCAGGGGCTTTTCTGTGTAGGTGGCTTCTCAAGCCTCATGCTTAGGACTTTCCTAAAATCTCTCAAACAAGCAACGACAGGCCCCATACAGCTTGATAAGTGGCCCCAGGCCTGGCACTAGCGGCAGCCTGCATTGGCTGATAGCTGGGCCTCTCCTGGACACCTCCAAGCCCAGCACAAGTAGCAGCCAACTACGGTTTGCTGTGTAGCTCATGCTGGATGGCCCTGGGCAAGGCACTGGCACAGGCTGACTTTGCACCTCCCAGGAGGCCCCAGAGACAGTGCACCTGGTGGTCAGACTCAACCACGCTGGATTACAACCCTACCACATCCACGAGTGACACTCAAGGGGCGCACTTGGTGAACACCAAAGCCCCATTGAAGTAAATCCTGCTCCATAGGGGTGTCTCCAGCACAGCAGCTCTCTGGCTGTAGTTGCAGCTGGTCCTCACAGCTGATTGGCCTGGGGATTAATTCCTCTCGGTGATGCCAACAGCAACCAAGGCTCAACTACAACAGGACAGTGCACACAGCGCACTCAGAGGAGCACCTAGAAGGCCCAGATCAGGTGACTCAGGGAGGCTGGGCCACTGGACCCTACAGACACCTACTACACAAAGCCACTTTACAAACTCCAGGAGACATAGCAGCTCTACCTAATACATAGAAACAAACACCTGGAAGCAGCCAAAATGTGGAGGCAAACATGTCACAAAGGAAAGAACAGAAGAAATCTCTAGAAGAGGAACTAAATGAAATAGATCCAAGCAAGCTAACAGATAGAGTTCAGAATTTTGTTTATAAGAATGTTTAAGCAGACTATTAGGGAAATAACTGAGAAAAATAGATGACATAATAAAGTACCAATTTGAAATGAAGGCTACAGGAACTGAAATGAAGAATAATTTACATGGAATCAACAGTAGAGTAGAGGACGCTGAGAATCAAATCAGCAATTTGGAACATGAGGAAACAAAAAACACCCAACCAGAAGAGCAAAGAGAAAAAAGAATCCGGAAATATGAAGATCGTATAAGAAGCCTCTGGGACAACTTCAAGAGGCCCAACATTCATATTATTGGGGTGCCAGAAGGGGAAGAAAGCAAGAAATTGAAAACCTATTTGAAAAAATAATTACAGAAAACTTCCCCTACCTGGGGAAAGAAATCGACTTACAAGTCCAGGAAGCACAGAGGGTCCCAAACAAGAGGAACCCAAAGAGGTCCACAGCAAGACACATCATAATTAAAATGCCAAAGGTTAAAGACAAAGAATCTTAAAAGCAGCAAGAGAAAAGCAGTTATCTACAAGGGAGCACCCATACGACTGTCAGCTGATTTCTCAACAGAAACTTTGCAGGCCAGAAGGGAGTGGCAAGAAATATTCAAAGTGATGAAAAACATGGAACTACAACCAAGATTGCTCTACCCAGCAAAGCTATCATTTAGAATTGAAGGTCAGATAGAGAGCTTCTCAGACAAGGAAAAGCTAGAGGAGTTCATCACCACCAGACCAACACTACAGGAAAAGTTGAAGTGTCTTCTTTAAGAAGAAGCTAATGAACAAAAGAATCTGATGAACTAAATAGATCCAGAGACACTGGCGCATGCAACAGACGATCATATTTCAGAGGAAAGAGGGAAGGGGGTGGAAGGTGGGAAGAGATTAACCAAAGAAGTTATATGCATATATGCATAACCCATGGACACAGTCAATAACGGGGTGAAGGCCTGGGGAGGAGGTGGGAGCGAAGTGGAGGCGGTCACTTGGGGGGAAAAATGGGACACCTGTAATACTCTCAACAATAGAAATAAACAAACAAACAAACATTGCAGGAGAGCTTGGGGCAAGTGCCCCGAACAAATGCGACTGAGGCTTTAAGAAGATGGCTGTGTCCATTGGACCATGTGGTCAAGGGGCATTTTCTAGAGAGTGGTGGGAGGAGGGGCCCATTCTAAGCAGACAAAGCAGTAAATGTCCATTTAGAGGTAGTTTAGTACGGGATAGTTTTCTTTCCTTTTTTATTGAAGAATGGAATTTTGGTAATCAGTTTAAAAAAAAAAAGATGACTGATATTGAGTTGAGGTTGAAATGATCTACATAATAAATTTAATAGTGATAATTTATAAGCTAGTCAGAATTTCAGCACCCTGAAATAACTTGTTTCTTCACAGTATCTTTCACTGACACATAATTTTTACATAATTGTGCCTACACTGTATATACCCTTTTGTAGTCTGTCCTTTATCCTAACTGTAATAGGAAAATCTGCAGTCATCACAATTATTCATCGTAATAGAGGCATAGTGTTCTTTTTTATTGTGGATATTTGGTAAACCATTTCCTTAACATAGGACATTTAGGTTATTTCCCAATTGGAGCTGCTCTGTGTTACATAATAGTAAACACTCATTTGCTTTCCACCTTATTCTGGCTACTGTTGCAAGAGAATAAAGTGTCAGGGAGCCAAGAAAGACTCTAGACGCCAACCTGCTGCATCATAGCTCAGTCCCAGCCAGCCTAGGGTTCTGCATGGCCCTTCTTTCATTTAAGTTTTAAAAACATGCCTGATAGAAGTAGTTTCTGGAAATGGTTAAGATCTTTGTCTTTTGCAAAATTGATCACCCTCCTGCCCATGGAGTTGGTCCTTCTTGTGGTCCCTGGAAGTCCATGGAACCCCTGACAGGTGCAAGTCAGGGCTCCTTTGGGAAAAGGCTCCACCTTTCTCCAATTATTTACAAAGAAATCATCAGTGGAATAAGTCCATGAGCCCTGATAGAAAAATGCTTGTCTCTCATGGATCAAAAAGTCCAGGGTGCTCCGTAAGTGTCAGAATTCATCACAGTTATATGGCATTTTAGTGTTTGGCATTTTGATGGACAGCCAGCTGTGTGCTCAGCCACATGGAGATCATCAAATTTTGTGGGGTGGAAGGTCCCAGGTACACACAGACTGATGGGCCTTTGACCCACCTGTTGTTTGTCTTCCAGAGCCCAAGGATCTTAAATCATGGGGAAGCTTTACCGTAAACAGTTTTTCTGTGTGATTCTCCCTTAGTGTTTCCATTAAAAAAATTACTTAAGCACGTTTTTCTATGCCCAGATTGAATAGCAAATAGGATGACTTTTTATGAAAGCTTATTTTACATAGTTGTATATGCTAAACCCTATTCTCAGTACAAAGAAGAAACTTTGGAATATGCATAAAATTACAGGCCTGCTGTTCTGTTGTTCCTTAATTACAGAAATAGCCTTACTGTTTGTTTTGTCTGAAATAAGAAATCTCTTTGCCGTGGTGCCTTAGTTGACCATGAATTTTCATGGTTCACAGCAGAACCAAGGGTATTTCTTTCCAAGGCTTTAAGATCAATATTCCCTAATTTCTGTGAATTGGAAAAGATTGGTGATGTTTCATTTGGTAGATGTATGATTTTCACTGGCTAGTAACATAGTCTATGGAGAGAAATTCTCTGATGATTATTTTTGGTTTGGGTGACCTCTGAGTGTCACTTCTCATTTGTGATTGATGTTCTACAGTGCTTCTGAAAGTGAACTTCAGGCAGATTCTGGTGCTGTATCCTGTTATGAGAGTCCATGAACTGTACGAGTGATGGGCACTAATCACTTCCTTTCATCAGACTTGACTTTCTAGTGAGTCTAAGTTTAGCTTCAGAAATGGCTCAGGACAGTGGTTCTCAGACTTTTGGTTTAAGGACCCTTGTACATTTTAAAATATTTTGGAGGTCACAAGGAGCTTTGTTTATGTGAATTTTATCCATCAATAGTTACCATATTTAAAATTAAACTTGAGAAATCTTAAAGATGTTAATTTTAAAATTAGAAGTCCACTTTGTAATAATAGAAATAGCATTGTTTTGTGAAAAAATATCTTTCAGAACAAAAGTTGAGCACAGCATTGTTTTACATTTTTGTAGACCGCCTTACCGTCTTACTTAGAGGATAGCAGGGTCCATGCATTTCTGCATGCTGTCTATTGCATTATCATGCATGCAGCCCCTGGTAAATGCCACTGTACACTCAGGAGAGAGTGACAGTGAAAAAGTTCCACATTATCTTAATATTAGAAAAATAATCCTAATCTCATGGACCCTGGGATTCCCAAGGCTTTCAGAGCTGCTGGCTCAGAGGGTGATAATAGGATTTAAAAATCAAGTTTATTCACAGGCAGGTGTTGTCAGGGGTTTTCCCTTCACGTGATACCCACTGCCCATAAAGGTTCTTTTTGTGGTAACTGTGTCACTTGAATATAATGAGCACAGAAGAAAGTCTGAAACAGATGAAAAATACTGCTCGGAACTTTAGAGAGCCCTTGTCTATTCATATAAAAGAACAGTAAAATGTTTTGTTGCAGAAAGATAGTGTGACCTTGAAAAGTGTTTTCACTTTCTGGACCTCCTTGGTGAAAGGAGTGAGCCCTGGCAGTGGGAGTAGGGAGCTGGGGAAAGGGTGTGAAGGTTTCCACCAGCTCAAACGTCTGCACCCTGGTTAAGCACCCTCTGTCAGTTAAGCAGCTGAGTCACTGAGGTGGGGGGGAGGCAGCTGACAGTGACCGAGGGTCCTTTATCTTGGTTAATCCCAGCAACTCTTTGAGAAGATAGAGCACAGAGGTATCTGATAACTTGTCCAGAGGCCCTACAGCTAGGTGGAACCCTGGGTCTCTCAGACCTCCTGCGTACCTGCCTGTGCCTGTTCCACCTCTCTGTACTCTAAGGAGCCGACCAGATGCTCCCTTTTGGGGAAGAGGTTCCTGCTCCATGGTTGGTAGCATGGATCACAGATGCACCGTGATAATTTTTAATCAAATTATATATGACTTGGGTATGGTTTGACCAAGAGGAAATCTGATGGCTAGTTTGGGTCCAGTTCTCCAAGATAGTGAGGCTGTGCCTGGCATGGGGCTGCCGCCTTGCACAGCTCCAGGGGATGCCGCTCATATCCTAGTCTCCAGTCTGTGAATGGCGCTCTCTGGAGCTAAGCAGTGCACAGCCTGCACACACTTGTGTGGTAGCCCTGGCCTGGCACCTAAATGCCTGTTATTGTCATAGACTGTTAGCTCCTTGAGGTCAGAGACAGTGTCCATCTCTGGGTCTGTAAAGTGCCCAGCACAAGACCTGGGAGGCATGGCAGGTGGTCTGAGGTGCTCGATGTGAATGCTTGGTCTCCTGTTAGTCTGGGAGCTCCCTAGGTCAGGCACCAGGTCCGAGGAGAATCCTCCACGCCTACGCTGCTCCGGTTTGTAACAATGCCTCTTGCCTCCTTCAGGTCTTGCGCTTCAGTCGTGGGCGAAGTCTGAGGAAAAAGAGAGAGAGGCTCAAGGAAGAGAGGAGAGCTCAGTCTGTGCCAAGAGATGAGGTGGCACAAAGCAAGGTGGGGGGTAGCCCTCCCGCCCCTCCTCATACCCCCTTCCACCTCCCCACCCCCACCCCCATTCTCAGAGGGTGGGAACTACCTCTCTGCCTCCTCTGGGTTCTGGCAGCTGCCATGCCCTCTGTCTCTTCTTTCCCCCGGGTCCTTCTAACTGTTGCCAGTCTGTCCCCTTTGGCTTCATGTCCTTCACTTCATCAGGATTTCAGATTGTGTGCCTGTGTGTGCTGCCCATCTTTCCCAGCACCCTTGTGTGGTTATTGTTACTAGCCCCTGACACTGTACCCATAATTGTGTAGAGCAGTGCTTTTCTGAGTGTGGGATCCACTGTCATCTGGGACCTTGTTAGAAATGCGGATTGTGGGGCCTCACCTCAGACCCACTGGATCAGAAACTCCGGCTGGGGCCTAGCAATCAGTGTTTGAACAAGCCCTCCAGGTGGTTCTGATGTGGATTACATTTTGAGAACCACTGGCATAGGTTGTGTCCTCTGTCTCTGCTTAGGGAATAGACTGAGGCTGTGCAAATTAGAAAAAGATGCTCTCTGGGCAGACGGCCGCAGCACGGGGCACATGCAGGGATTAGAGCCCGAGCTGGGTTTCAGCTCCCCGTGTCCACTTACTCCCCTGGTTAGGTGCCCGTGTGCAGTGAGCAGCTCTCACTGCTACACACGGCAGCCCTCGGTGAACCGTGCTTTCTCAGCTCTCCCAGGAAGGAGACTAGGCTAGAGAGAACTTGGGGCACATAAAATTTTGTATGAAATACTTCTTCTATTTCAAAATCCTCTTATCAGTTTCTAGGCTTAAGGCATTGTAACTGATTACGTTCCTGTGTGTGAATTATACATTTTAATTTTAAAAAGTTCTCACAAGGATCAGAAACTTGATGTGTGTTTTTCCCCCCCATTTAAGAGGGTTCTCTCTGCTATAAATTGTGAGAGACCAAGTCCAAAGAATATGTGGGGCGGTTTTTTGTTGAAATACAAAAGACCAGAAATCTCTCACCCTGAGGCTCCTGAAGTTCACATAGAATTAGGCCCGAGATTATATTTAGTTTGACGCCTAATAAATAGAGTAAAAGCCAAATATTCAACTGACTGGGAAAAGTGTACATGTGCAGTTAAGACCACCAAAGCAGTGCCCTGTGTCTGAATCGTCGGCAAAGGTTTCCATGGGTCCTGTGGGAGTCTTGCAAATAGAATTTTACGCCATTATTGAAAAAGGCCAAGGGGGCAAGTCAAACAGGTTTCTGGGCTTTTTATTTTTCCTCTGTAGGGAAGTGTGTCAGCAGGAGACACCCCTAGCAGTGATCAGGCTGCACCCAGAAAAGAAGAGGCCAGAGAAGATTTCCCATCAGCCTCTCCAGAGGCCAAAGCCAAGGACAGCAGGAGGCAAAAGTCAAGGCCCAAGGTCAGGAGGCACATGCAAGCGGCTGAGAGAGGGCTGGGAAGCAGGTTGGCGGAGAGCCCTGGGGCAGCATCGTGCCCAACAGCTTAAAAGCTCCTTCACTTGGCTGGCTGGTTTGGAGCCAGGGCACAGAAATTAGATCTGGTTAACATCAGACGCAAGGTTAGCATGCTGATGTGTTTCTTTGGGTACGTGGTGCTTGGAGTAGAATGCCATGAGATGAAGCTAGGTGGGGTTCTCTGCCCAACAGTGGGTGAGATGGGAGCCACTGGCCGGGGGTCAGTCCTGCAGTTGTCACAGTGTCGAGGGGTGTTGTCTCTTCTTCTCCCACAGGTGTCAGCATTTTCTGACCCCACCCCACCTGCAGACCAACAGCCTGGATGCCAGAAGAACGTGCATGCTCATAATCACCCTAAAAAGAGGCCCAGGCATCGATGCTCACCTCCACCCCCTCCCCACGAGTTCAGAGCATACCAGCTCTATACGCTTTACCGGGGCAAGGACGGGAAAGTGATGCAGGTACCTGCTGAGCCCCATCGGTCGGGACGTGAGACTATACGCCTTCTGCAGGGTTGTCTATTGAACACTATATCTGCGGGCTAATATCCACTTTAGGCATTGGCTTAAGTAGGTCTGAACTTTGAGGAGAAGGCAGATGGCCTGCCCCATGTAAACAGTGAGATACACCCCTGTCCCTTAGGCCCAGGCACACAGTGGGGTGCTTACAAACCTTCCTGCACCGTCCTTAGGTGATTATAAACTTGAGGCCCCGGAGTGGATAAAAGCAGCCTGAGGATGGGACCACATCGCCCCCTCAGACTCTTCCTGGAGCCTACTGTACCCAGCATGGCCTTGGGACATTCCAAGGGTACGACAGGGCTGAGCCTGTGTCTATCATCTGGACCCCTGCTGTGCTGACCTGCACATGATGGGCACTCAAAACTGAGTTTTTGAAGGAACAAATGAGTTGGATTTGTTCCTTTTTTGTTTCCCTCTTAGGCGCCAATAAACGGTTGTCGATGTGAACCCCTGATCAACAAGCTGGAGAATCAGTTGGAAGCGACTGTGGAGGAGATCAGAGCGGAGCTGGGATCGGTTCAGGATAAAATGAATATGAAGCTGGGGCACATGGAGAGTAAGACCCAGCACCAAGTAAGCGAGTCAGCTGGCCTCTTGGTGCGGAGATGTCCTGGTAGAAAATGTGATGGGGAGACACCTGGGCACACCTGTTCTGCAAGCTGCCCTGAGCATGCAGTGGGCTGACGGGGAAGGGGCCTGCTTGTGTGATTTTGTTAAAATATGTTTTTTAAATTTTTAACATGTTTATGCTTCTGTTTATAAAAGTGATATATACCTATTACAGAGCATTTTTTAACATATGAAAATTAGAAAGGAAAATAAATTGCCTGTAAGGCCCCATGATGAAAAAGCACTATTAATATTTGGGTTTATTTTATATATGTCTATGTGCTCCATATGCCTTTCCCATTACACAGAAAATTAGAATAATCATGTCTATAGTGTTTTCCTCTTCCTAACTTTTTATTTTGAAAATGTTTAAACATAGAGAAAAGTTGAGATGATAGTATAATGAATGCTGTGTGCCTCCCACCTGGACTCAGATTAGTGTTGCCACATTTCCCTTGTGTGTCTCTCATACACTTTTTTCTCTCCCTGAACTGACTGAAATTTCGTTGCAGACTGTCCTGACACCTCACCTCTAAATGTTTCCGAGTGCATTGACTAGGAATAGGGACTTTCACCATCATAACAGCACTATCATCGCATCTGAGAAAATTAATAACTGCATAATACCCAGTTCAGATTTTCTCAATTTTCCCAAAATGTTATTGCTTTTTTTTTTATAGCTGGCCTTGTTTGCTTGGTTTTTAAATTTTATTTTTCAATTACAATTTACATTAATATTATTTTGTATTTGTTGCAGGTATACAGCATAGTGGTTTTTTAAATCTTTTTTGTTGTTTTTATTGATTTCAGAGAGAGGAAGGGAGAAGGAGAGAGAGATAGAAACTTCACTGATGAGAGCGTCGTCATTGATTAGCTGCCTCCTGCACGCCCCCAACTGGGGATTGAGCCCGCAACCGGGGCATGTGCCCTGACGGGGAATAGAACTGTGATCTCCTGGATCCTAGGTCAATTCTCAACCCCTGAGTCATGCCTGGCCAGCCTTAGAATCTGTTTTTTATTTTAAATCCCAGCCCAGGATCCAGTGAATCTTTTGTGCATATGTGCTATCTCTGGGGTCTCTTTTAATCTAGAATAGCCCCAGATTCCTTCTTTCAGCTTTTTCCCCCTCTCCTGTAATATTATCTTTTTAAAGAGTCCAGGCCAATTGTTTCATAGAATATTCTGTATTCTGGATTTTTCTGGTAGTTTCTTTGTGGTGCTATTTATCTTGTTCCCTAACCCTGTATTTCTATAACCTGAGAGTTAGGTCTAGAGCAGTGGTCCTCAAAGTGTCATCTCCTGACCAGTGGCATCAGCAACATCTGGGGACTTCTGGGGGAGGAAATGCAGAATTTTGGGCCTCACTGCAGATATACTAAATTTAATTTGTAAATAAAACTTTGGGAGTAGGGTCTAGCAACCTATGTTTCAACAAGATCTTCAGGTAATGCTGGTGTACCTCAAGTTTGAGAATCATTGATCTAGATGCTTATTTAGGTTCAGGTTAAATATTTTCTTTTGGCAAGAATACTTCAGTTACTGATGTAAACTTCAAATTACATCACAGCAGGGGGCCCATGTTAGGGAGTCCCATAATGATGCTCAGTTTGATCACTTGACTAAGCTGGTAACCACTCTCTCGCCATTGCAAAGGTACATTGTCCCTTTGCAAATTAGTAAGAAATGTATGATAGATGTAATTTTTAAATATAATGTTTATTAGGGAAAATTTCACATTGCAGAACAATGTATCATATTGACCCTCCTCGGAGAAGACCTCTTTTATTCTCAGTTTGGTGTATTTTCCCATAGGTTTTCTCTTTTATAGATAGTAACCTATGAAATCATCACTTTTAAACAAAAATGGAACGATGCTGTGCTTTTTTTTTTTTTTTTTGTAGCTTTTAAATTTAGTAAGCTATCTTAGACATTTTAAGCTATGGTGTGCTATTTAATGTAGGTGCACTACTTCTGTGTGTAGAGGTTCCACAATTTCGCCTCCTGCTTTTTTTACTTAATTTTATATTATGAGCATTTTCCCATGTCCTTGGCTTCATATTGCAGCACATTATAAATTTTTACTCACATAATACTATGGTGAACATTTATGGGCATAAACTACTGATTGGTTTTTCCGGTTATGATTGCTCCTCAGGTTATTTGCTGAGAATTGGGATGACTAGGTCCAAAGTTAAGAATATATTTACGGCTCCTGATAATTATTGGCAAGCTACTTAATAGAAAGGTTGTATGAATTTATATCCTACCAGCAGTGTCTGAGTTTGGCTCAGACCTTTGCTATCATTTAATGTTATCATTTCTTTAAAGTTTTTGCCAAATTGATTAAGGACATTTAATTGTTTAATTTTTATTTCCTTGTTTGTTGGTGAGGTTGGACATTTAAAAAAAGTTTTTAAAATTATTTTTTAATCACAGTTTATATTTAATATTATTTTGGCCCTAACCAGATAGCTCCTGATACTCCAAGGTTATGAGTTTGATCCCCAGTCAGGGCACATAGAGGAGTCAACCAATGAATATATAAATAAAATAAGTGGAACAATAAATCTATGTTTCTCTCTTTTTCTCTCCCTTTCTCTCTTCCTCCCTCTCTCCCTCCCTCCCTCTCTTTCTCTCTCCCTCTCCTTTCCTCTCTCTCAAATCAGTAAATTTAAAAAATTTAATATTATTTTGTATTAGTTTCAGGTGTACAGCGTGGTTAGACAATCATATACTTTACAAAGTGTTTCCCCAGTATTTCCAGTACCCACCTGGCACCCTACATAGTTATTACAATTTTATTGACTGTATTCCCTATGCTACACTTTACATTCCCATGACTGTTCTGTGACTTCCAATCTGTACTTCTCAGTCCCTTCACCTCTTTCACCCAGTCCCCCAAGCTCCCTCTCCTCTGGCAACAGTCAGTCTATTCTCTGTATCTATGAGTCTGTTTCAATTTCATTTGTTCATTTATTTTATTCTTTAGATTCCACATATAAGTGAAGAGGGTGAACATTTTCAAGGTTAATTTGCTATTTGCATTTAGTGGGAAGCTCATGTAAGCAATCTTTTCTTGGAGCCATAATATATTGGTTGAGACTGTTTTGTGAGTAAAAACCTGATTTAGCTAGTGTAAGCCCAAAGGGGAATGTATTAGGTGAATGCTGAGATGTCCCAAGGACCTCTCTTTGGTTCAGGGAAGATGACAGATTGGGGCGTAGACTCTCAGTCCCAATTCCAAATCACAGGGCAAGGATGTCTCCCAGCGTGAGTCAGGTGCTCTTGCCTGCGCCTGGAAACAAAGCTGTGTATCAACACGGTTGCTCTTGGCAGAGCCCTCTGGATGGGGGTTAATGAGATGGGAGAGCAGTTCACAGAAAATCATGAGTGCTGAAGAGACAGAACAGAAGGTACTCCCCACATCTCCAGAACTGATGCTGCTTTTTTTTATTCTTCAAAATCTGAGCATGGAACATCTTAAATGTCCTTGACAGGAGAGGAGCTTCCCAGTGAGCCCTCAGGGGCCGGCTCCCCCAACAACCGCTGCTTTCTCTTTGGACCTTGTCAGTGCAGTGAGAGTTCAGCTGTTCTGGGCATTAGGGCCCTGCAGGAAGTGTCAGAATGAAGAGGGGTGGGACCCAGAAGGGCATGTGATTGAGAGGTGGTGACAGTCATTTCTTCTCTGAAGCAGTCCCGTTGAACTCCTTCCACAGCCACCTTCACACTCGCTTTGACTACTTTTAATGAAGCACCAGGATTTGTTCACTGGGAACGCTGGGTAAACGCCCTGAGCATCCAGCTTCTTTCACGACCTCTTGGGCAGCGACAACATTTAAAAGGAGGAAAAAAAACTCCATACTCTAAGAAATAGTTTTTCCTTTCAATCACAGTCACAAAACACTGTTCTGATACCTATATAAATTCTCTTTTACCTACAAGGCCTGTATTGGCTCAAGTTTTATATTTATTGTATATTCATAGTCTCTTAAACCCCTTAGGAATTTAACAAGCGAGAAAAGGAAACATTGGCCTACGTGGAATCCTGCTTAGGATTCTGAAAGACTTCAGTTCCATGAATACTGGTTGAAAATAGAAGAGAATGAGTTGGGGGAGGCTCGCTTGCATTCTCTCTGGTTCCTGGTGGGTTCCCCAGGTCCCTTCCTCGGGGCTCCACCTGTAAGTCATCCCGGCCATACGCTCTTTGCCATTGAATCCTAGATGCGAGTTCTGGACAAGCTGATGGCTGAGCGGCTCTCAGCAGAGAGGACAGAGTGCCTGAACCGCCTGCAGCAGCACTCAGACACGGAGAAGCACGAGGGCGAGAAACGACAGGTGAAAACCAGTATCTGCCCGTCCTTAGCTCGTGATTTTCCACGCTTCTCCCTGGAATTAAAAGACAGAGACCTATCATTGAAAACTCAGAGGCTGAGGTCCCCTAACGGGTTTACAGCACACAGCATGGCATTTGCATAACTGCAGTGAAGTTAATAGGGAAGGACCTGTGCTTCAGTTCATGTTTGTTGCTGAATATGCCAGCAATAGGCGGGGACTGAAAAGTTCATAGAGCATGCTGGGGGAAATGCGATGTCTGCCCTGAATCATTTCTATATATTGTGCATTCATTGGGCCATTGCTCTGTTGAACAAGATTTGGTTCCTGTCCTCAGGGTAGACAACAGGCATAAAGTGAGCACTGTGTGCGTGTGAGAGTCCATGCTCCTAAGCAGGGAGAAATGCATGGGAAGACCTGGGTGTTTGAGTTGAAGGTGGCTCTAAGTCACTTAATGAAGATTACAGACACTATCAGCCTGCGTGTTGTGTGAATCCTGGTCTATAGAGAGCAAGCAGAGAAGGCTGTGTGGCCTGTGGGAGGGCACGTTATCCACAGCTTTTGGGCTTGTCAAGATGGTACCTCAACTATCGTAATTAAAAAGTCCATTCTTCATGCTTTAATTCATAAACCAGGTATTAAACTGACCTGATTGTTTTCTGTGTTTTTTAGATGTCCTTGGTAGATGAATTAAAAACCTGGTGCATGTTAAAGATTCAGAATCTGGAACTGAAGCTTTCTGGAGATTCTAGGGCCTCTAGGACTAAGTCCACACCGTCTACTTGCGAGTCTTCTACAGGTAACCCTCATGCAGAGAGAGAGCCATTCCATCCAAAGGTGGTGAAACCCCCCAAATCTTGTCTCCTACATCCAAAGGCAGCTCATAATGGGCTATAGGAAGACTGGATTGAAGAGTGAACTGCAGGGGTAAGGACCAGGTTTTCCCCATTACCATAGACTCAGTTCCTATGTAGCAATAAAGCGCCCCATCTAAGTGCTCAAAACTATCTGAATGAAGGAATAAAAGAATTGATTTGATTGTTAATAGCAGTACTTCTGGTACAGTGTTGACGGTGTCAAAGTGGACCCCAAAGATACTGGGTCATGAATGGCATCTGTCTCCTCAGCAGGTGCCCTTGTACCTCTTTGCCCTTTCTCCTCTGTGATTGTCCTTTGACCTTTGTCCAACTCTGTAAAACCTCATTATGTGCACTTCAAGTTACCTCAGGTGCTAGATAAGAGATGCTTCCAGCAAAACATCTTTATATTAGCCACAGTGACGACTCTCCATGATAATTTTGAGGACAGATACTTAGTAATTAGGCTTCCATGGGGGATTTTGATCTGTCAAATATCTTATGTTACCACAGACCATCTCTGGAACTGTGGTTTTATCTTCTTTATGCTCATAACAATGGGGAAAATCCTTGGCAAACTTTTCATGCTAGGACTAGTTATGGAGCTTGGCCTGGAGCCTTGTGCATGGGGAGTACGACCGCCTTTTCAAGTTGTAGCTTGGGCCCATGAACTAGTAACAGGCTTGGTGTGGAAAGGGCCCGGGAGTCAGCATGGGGATATTCACCCTTATCAATAAGTGCCCAGCTCTGTTTGGTGAGCTGCGTCACACTTAGCAATCAGGAAATGGTACCCAGGGCCTTCTAGAGTGAATTGAGACAGGCCAAAGGAAAGGCCAGCACCTACTTTGGCTTAGATGCCACCAGCACGGCTAACACAGTATCCCTGAAAGCCTTGACAAGCCAGAGTGATGATCAGGAGTGAAGAGGGAAGGGCAGAGGAGAAGGTGCACACTGTGGCGGGGTTGGGAAGGCTAGTCTATGGGATTCTCAGGACTCTCAGAGGCTGACCTGCAGCCATGCGACCGTGTGAATGCGGATTTGCTCTGACTTGTGTTTTTCTTCCCAAACCAGGTGTGGATCAATCAGTGGTGACGACGACAGGTCCAATAGCAGCTTCTGACAGTTCTCCTCTGGTGGTTAGGCCCAAGGAAAAGGCCCTCAACTCCACTGCTGCCCACAGACTCCAGCAGGAGCTGTCTTCCTCAGACTATATGGCCTCCCGGCTCAGGAGTGTCAAGGTCCAGACAGCCTTGCTGCCCTTGAAAGAGGCAGCCAGATGTGATCAGCAGGCTGGGCCCTGCGTCGACAGAGGCACCCAAACCAAGAAGTCTGGGAAAAGTGGGCAAACGAGGCATCGAGCCCAGCAGCCAGCAGCCAGCACCACGTGCGGGCAGCCACCGCCAGCAACAGGCAGCGAGCAGACTGCCCCTCACATTCGAGACACCTCCCAGGCTCTGGAGATTACGCAGTACTTTTTTGAGGCTGTTGCCACCCAGATGGAAAAGTGGTATGAAAGAAAGATTGAAGAAGCACGAAGCCAGGCCAGTCAGAAGGCCCAGCAAGACAAGGCCACACTGAAGGAGCATATTAAAAGTTTAGAAGAGGAACTTACTAAACTAAGGACCAAGGTGCAGAAGGAAAATTAGGACCTGGAAGTGGCACAGGAAGGATCCTTGAGGATTTCTAGTATTGCGACAACGGAACAGCTGTGCCCAAGGTGTCAGTTATTGTGCACGTAGCAGACTCACCTTTAAAAAAAAAATCACTAGTTTCTAAAATGTGCCAGACACACACGTTTCCTATGCCCTGAAGTTATGAAGACTTAAACAATTAAACCAAAACCAGGGAAAGCTTGCTTAGTTTCAGGTTGCATTACAAATTTAAAACCTCAGTCTAGGTTCATCTGAAGTTCAAAAGCTCAGATTAAGTGAGGCGCCAAGACACTGAATGATGTGTAAGCCTCAACCCTGAAATTCAGGATGTACAAAATAATATAAATCAAAAGCAAGGAAGAAAAGTTAATCCCTCCTGAACTCAAATCAAGCAGTCATTCATATAAACACACCTGCTGTGCCTAGAAGAGAGTCTTTCTGTAAGAGCTGTAACAGAGCTGCGTTAAACCCTGTCTCAGATGCATAATTCCCAGAATGCTGACATTTTAACCAGGTGAAAACAGAGTTTGAGGAGAGAGAGATTTTCATGATGTCACAAGATCCAGTGTAGCTTAAATGTTTTAAAAATGAGTCATTGGTTAATAGCACCAGGAATGTTTGTTAATAATGACCTCAAATGAGAACGATTCTAATCTTTTAAATATGGTTTCTGTATTTTCAGCCAAAGTATAGAAATACTACAATCAGTTAATCCTTGTGATTTTAAAGCAGATAAGTGGAAAAATTCACCTAACAGTTACCTGAAATTTCTATAACCTCTTCAGAATCAAATTTATCTCAGAGTACCTTTCTGAATTTGAGTTTACTAGTCTGTATTTTGTAAAGAAACTAGGCTATTTCTTGAAAGTATTTCATTTTTAATTGAGTTCTGTCATTAAAAAAACCCCAAAAACTTTCCCACAGCTTCACAGTGACTAAGTCAAGGCAACTAACTCAATGACTTGATTCAGACCCCTCCATGCCTCAGCTTCACAGAGCTCTAAGGATTTTAGTCTGCTCTGTAGGATATACAAAGTTATAAAAGTAGCTTCAATGTGTTGAATCTTTTAATTATCTTCTAGATTTCTTGTCCCTTAGAATGTGGGATTATATTCATCTCCTCAAAATTCCATGTATGCATAGAAACCTCAGTTCTAATTCTATAAACAGGAACTGAGTAACTATTGTCTGTAATTTTGAATAAAATGCTGCTCATTGAGCCAAAGAGAAAAGAATGACTTCTTGACATGGAAATATTCAGAAAAACAAAGTATGTTTTCAGTCCCTTTGTTTTTTCTGCCTTCCAAACTCACAGTTGCTTCTGTTTTTCTTAATAGCGACAATCTATGGATATAGACATTCCTCATAAACATAGATGTATGTCAGCATTACAGAACCTGGATAGGGAATTAATTTGATGCCCTTAAGCTTATTTCCATGTTGGTAAACTTGTCTTGTTCAGCTACTGTGTAGGTAGATGGTTCTTCCCCAGAGACTCTGGATTGCTACCTGTAGAGGTACTTTCCTCTTTTCGTGTTCCAGATGCAGAATCACGGAACTGTGGAGCTAGATGGTACCTTCGGACCGTCGCGTGCTTTGGTCGGAAGTATTTTGACTGTGTGCCTCCTACGCACCAGAGCAGGCAGCTTGTTACTGTGAACTAGATGTTTCTGTCTAAGTCTCTTAGGGAGTAGACTAGGGAGGGATGAGAAAGGTCCACTGCACCTAGTCTGCAGAGTACACAGATCTTGTTTCTCAAAGACTGGAAAGCCTGTAATAGAGGCAAGGAAGTAGAACAGGGTCAGCCCGCCTTCTAACCCAGAGATGGCAGCATCTCAAGACCAATGCAATAGCTTTTCTAACAACTGCGTTTGGTCTGTTTTCGTTCCTTATTGTCAAAAACTCAGCTATGGGTCCGATGTGTATTTTTCCTTCTTTTTCCCTTGTGCTATCTGCTAAAACGAGCAAATGCTACAATAGTACTTTTCCAATGAAGCAGAACTATTAACTATGTATAGCCTGTCATGTAGGTCGTGTTTCCAACTAAGGCTGGAACTTTCAGCTGTGGGGAAAATGTTGTAAAATACCTAAAAGTTGTACAGTATTGCAATGTTTTTGTTATTGTTGTTAGTGCATTATTGCATTTGAGTATAGTAAATATCTGTGATAGACTGAATATCAGTTCTAATCTTTCTTTTGACTGGGAGCCCAAAATAAAGGAAGTGATCTTTCCATGTTATATCTTTTTTTCAGTCAAGCATTGGTACTTGAGAGGTATGTTGTCTTCTATTTAATATTTTTATCACCTTGAATTTGTGTCTCCTCCAAGCATTAGACTTGGTTCTTAACACTGTAGATAAGAAATTTCTTTTTTAAAACATAAGGGTGTGCATGCTTTGTTTAGCCTATGTTTTCATTTGTGTAGCTAACCAAATTTTATGGTTCCTTAAAGAGTGCCTTCACCCAAAAACACTTCACCATGTTTCCAAAAAAGTGTGATTTAAATACATCTGCTTTAGAGATCAGGTGAACTGTGTGAAAAAAATATTTTTAAAAAGCCTCCTGTAACAGGGAAAGATTTCTCAGTGCAAGCTTAAACAAATGTTTTATTTAAACTCTTGACCTTTTGGAAAATACTGAACAAAGAAGAAGGATAACATTACTTGTAATTTTATATAGGCAAAGATACCTTTTTTTTTTTTTGACTAACAAATTTTTCCTAAAAGCTAAATATAATTCTTATGCTATAAAAGCCAATCAATTAAGACTTAAAAAAGACAAACCAGTTTAAAAAAGCGAATGACCTTTTAGAATATATTTTATGAATAAGAAAAAAAATTAAAATATATTTTGTAATTTTAAGGGAAAATATTTTTTTCCTATAATATTAAGTCAAATATCATGACTCTAAATGTGACTATATTAATTTAAATAACACAAACGCAAGACACAGTACAGCAAAGCACTTGAAAAGAAAATGTTTTTATTGATTTGAGAGAGAGAGGAAGGGAATGAGATAGAAACACTGGCTGCCTCCTACACGGAGCCTGCAACCAGGACATGTGCCCTGGCAGGGAACTGAACACCGACCTCTTGGTGCTTGGGTCAGCGCTCACCCACTGAGCCACTCCTGCCAGGCGCAAAGCATTTTTTAAAATACAAAACACAGTGGGGAAACGGACTCAGTCTTCTCAGTAAACAAATAGGAATTCTAGTGCAATTTCTCAACTGCCCGACTCCAGGAGGTAAGTAGCTTATGGTGATTTTTAGTCTGGCACAGTGACAACTTGCTTTTTATTCTGTTTGGATCTTATTTTACATAATCCCAACTGGTTTTTCCCCTAAGCAGATGTGTGCTGCTTCCTTTTGTTTGTTTACTAGCATTTTCCTTATTCCATAAAAGATATTTTAGGTAAGTCTGGGTCTCTGCCTCTCAGCTCTCCCGTGTCTGCAGGCACAACTACAATAGTGCAGAGACCAGGAAACATGTTCTGCGTTCCTCAAACTTCCAAGTCACCTGTCCCTGCAGGCGCGGTCACAGCACTGCCTGCGCTGCGGGCTTAACATTTCCAAGCTGACGGCCCACTGACAAGGGGCAGCGACATGGGGCCGTCAGTACGCTAAGATGTACATAGCTCGGCCACGTCTCGTGCTAGGAAGACTTTGTTAAAAAATTTTAATATTGATTTATTCCTTCAAATACATTATCTGAACATTCAAACTTCTTAAAATTAAACTTTAGGAACAAAATTTTCACATTCAAAGTATAGTTTACAAGGAACACACCCAGGAAGGTAATTTGTTGTCTGACCCAGGATATGGATAAAGATGATGAATAAAATGTATTTTACCAGCAGTTCTGCTCTGGCCAACATCTTGGTTAATGACCATGGTTTCATAAGTGAGAAGAAGCTGCTAAATAAATCTTAGGCTAAACAGACTTAGCCTGTAATTCAGAGGGGATATTCGAAGCATGTGAGTGAACAAATAAACTGTTTTTGGGAGACAAAGCTTGTCCATTATAATAATCTTAGCTTCTGGAAGGTAAAGTTTGAATTTTCAGTGTTTTACTCACTTTAAAAAACAAAACAAACTCCAAGTTAGGTTTTCTTGGAGTCTTTGGTGTTTGCATCTTGCAAATTCAAACCATGAATGTGCTTCTGTCTTCCATGTACACTGCTTCTAGGAAGCACATCACCAAGTCACTGACTTCCTCACCTCATAAACGACACATTTTAGCTTCAAGATTTTAGATTTGCGAGAAATAGCCTATACTTGAGTATGTATATCAATCATGCTACACAAAGAACATTTCTAAAGTGTTCAGAAACTGTTCACAAATGCTTTTTTTCATCAGGTAGCTTTGCAGTAGGTTGACTAATGCAAGTCTCTATGAAAATCTAAAGATTGTCTCATGCAAGTGTTTTGAATTAGATTACCCCGTGGAAGAGTAGTCGGAATTATTTTGTCTTGTGGGCTCTGAGGCTGCGCGACATGGAAGTGGACGCTGGCTGTGCAGGTCACTGACATATGCCACCATCGGCTTATGCCTCTCTGACACACAGTCCAATACTAGATACCATTTTTCATTCTGCATTAATTTTTCTGTATCTTTCAGGTGCTGGTCAGATTCTTGGATTAACTTTTTAGATCTGTTCTGTAGATGAACAGAAGACTTCAATCTGCACGACTACCAACCCCAGCCTCTTACCACAAAGTTTCACTTTGACTAAATTAACCGTTACACATTTGGTTTCTTTCAAAAGTGTCCTGAAGTCCACTTCTTTCCCTAATGTATTCTTCAAACTGTTTTCCTGCCACTGGAGAACCTACTGTACTGAAGATCTTCCCTAATGATTCATTGAACTTCTACATGGACGTTAAGGTAATCACATCAGTGTCATCCAGAAGTTGCCTCTTCTTTTGGTGTTTAAGGTGTTCATTAAGCTTCTCTTTCTCCTCTCTCTCCAACAAAGATCTAGATTCCCAGTGGTGATCTTTTCGAGTATCAGATCATGACACATCTGAAGAACCTTCCCTAACAACCCTGAGGGGTAATGCAGAAGGATTTTTCAAGAAGGTTCCAGTTATCTCCTGAGGTCAGTACACCCCCAATCCTACATCTCATACTGTTTTCCAAAGCAGCTTTAGTGACTTATACAATGTTGTATGTCAATTATATCTGTTTTTAAAAAAAAACAGAAAAACACAGCTTTATTGAGGTATAATTCACATAAAATACATGTAAAATGTACATTTCAGTGGATTTTTGTATATTCACAGAGTTGTGCAACCAACACCAAAATCTAACTTTAGAATGTTTTCATTACCCCACAAGGAAACCCCAGATCAAGTTATTTTCCATTCCATCCAGAGCCCCAGCAAGCACTAATCTTCCTGCCTATTCCACACATTTCATATAAATGGAATCATATAGTATACAATCTTTTGTGATTGGCCTCTTTCACTTAATGCTTTCAAGGTTCATCTGTGTGTAGCACATATCAGTACTTCACTCCTTTTTATTGCTGAATAATGTTTTATTGTATAGATATACCACATTTTATTTATCCATTTATCAGTTGGTGGGCATTTAGATTTTACGTTTTGGCCATTATGAAATAATGCTGCTATGAACATTTGTGTACAAGTGTTTTGTAGACATGTGTTTTCAACTCTCTTGGTTGTAAACCTAGGAGTGAAATTGCTGAGTCAGGTAACTATGTTTAACCTTTTGAGTAACTGACAGTCTGTCTGTTTTCCAAAGTGGCTGCACTCTTTTATGTTCCCACCAGCAATGTATGAGGGTTCTAATTTCTCCACAGCTTCACATGTTTTCATCTCCCTTTTTTATTACAGCCATCCTAGTGCATGTGGTGGATGTGTAGTATCTCATCGTGGTTTTGATTTGCATTTCCCTGATGAATAACGGTGTTGAGTCTCTTTCTATGTGCTAATCAACCATTTGTTGTACTGGTTTCTTACAAAAACTGCTAACAAATCCAGAAGCATTTTCAAAATACAGGGTATGTTTTTCAGTGCTAAGAGAATTGTTCTGATGCAGCTTTTCTTTGCTCTGTGACATGCCACGCTCCATGTTCTGATATTTTGCTGGAGTGTTATACATACAAACAGTATGACTTGGCTTTGAGCTGCCCATCATTGAGCCTAAGTTCAACAAAACACATGGAGACTGAAAATATTTCAGAATAATGCTGTTGTTAAGATTTTGCTAAAGCAAGTGTTTTTTCTAACTCCTTGAGCTGCATATTGCCTTGTGTAATCATCATCCGGATTGCATCCTGTAGGAGAAAGTGAAACCTGGTTACTGTTTTACCTGGTTAATCAAGGCACAGCTGTATTATTGTATTTGTTAAAGTCAAGAACTGATACTGAGAATTCAACCTGCTGCATATTAGGGAAGCCAAAATCTAACAATCAGGGCTGCACAATGTCTCACAGTCACACTTTCCAGACCATCGTGCTGTAATATTTAAAATCTTTTTGTCTTTTTGCGTATGTGGGTGGTTGGGTAGGTGGGGGGGGCTGTTAAAAGTCAGGTGATGCTAGAGTAGAATGTAGATATAGCAAAGATCATAAAATTTTAAATATTTAAGAAAGTGGAATATCAATAACATTAGAGCAATTATCAAGATATATCATCTCTGTGACATTTATATTCCAAGATGTCTAATAAATGTTCTTTAAAATTCACTGAACAATACAAAACAGGGTCAGGGCCTGTGGTTACCATGATCTTGCTCTTACCTCTTCAGTGGCACTTTTGTTTCTTTTGAATTCCTCCCTTGCCCAGTCCTTCAGGTATTTGCGATCAGAATCATTTGGAACTTGCCGAATTGCTTGCAAAATCCTTCTGTAGAGGAGAAGAACTTGTTGCCTTCTCAAGAACTGTACAGGGGAGGAGAAATAGCAATTACAGCCACACGATCGACAGCCCAGTTTACTTTAACAAACAAACTGTAACCAGATAACTTCTTTGGTCCTTAATTTTGAAAGAGGCAAAGAAAAATACCTTTTTTTTCCTTTTAAGAAAACAAGTTTATTTGGGTTGTTTGCTTATCCCTCTCTCAAACATAAGAACCCTTAAAATCAAGAGCTGACACTGGGCAGAAAATGGGCTACCAGACTCCTAGAAACTCCACAATAACAGCACTTTCTCTAAATTAACGCAGTTGTTAAAAACCGCCGGTAACTTTTGCCCTTTAACGTAGCTCAGTGTGACTGGCAGAGTAGTTTTCACCCTGACCGCTGGGCAGCTGATGCATCAGGGCTCCAAGAGCTCTAGAGCCTGCCCCCCCTTTCCAGGCAGGACGGGAAGGCGGGTTTCAGCCTGGCCCCGCCCCTGGCCCGGCCCCGCCCCCCGCCCCCCAGGGGCCCCTGGGCGGAAGCCACGCTCCCTCCCGCCCAGGCCAATCAGTGCGCGCGCAGGGTCACCAGCCCCAGTAGCTCCCTAGACGCATTCCGTCGATTGTGTGTAGGGAGAGATGGAGAATTGAGCTTAGACCCGGGGAAGCTGTCCTAGAACGCCCAGAGGACAGTCGGTACCTGCTTTAGCGTTAGCGTCGCTGAGGGTAAGCGGGAGGCAGCCATGTCCTCCAGACAGCCGGTCGCTAGAGCCACAGCGCGCAGGAGCGGAAGTGAAGGACAGGGGCGGGGCTCGGTTTCCTGGGAGATGGCGTCAGGCGGTGCGTCAGCCGGGAGAGCCGGCTGGGCTGTGCGTTGTGTTAGCCTGTTTCTCCGCGGGCAAGTGGGATGGCGTCTCTGCGCCACAGGCTGTTGAGAAGAAGAGTGGAAAGGCGTTTAGTACACTTCCTGACACATGGTTATGAGTTTCACTAAGTGGAAGTTAAGTACTTTGGAGGTGAGGGGAAAATTATTCTGGTGTGCTCCTTTTGAGCTTTTTGAATGTGAATAGTTGGAAATACTAGAAGTTATGTTATTTTCTTTTAAAATTTGCGTCCTGCTCCTTTGTTTCTCATTCTCATCCTGCTCTTTTTCTGTTGCGTTCTCCCGGCAGCGTGGTAATCTTCATGCTTTAAATGGCTGCCCCACTGCAGCTTTAAGAATTGTGTCATTCGTAAGGAAATGCACACCCTGAGCCTTTATTTCTTCGTAATCGTTTTGTCTTCCCCACAACACACACAAGTCCTTAGGTTATATTACTATCAGGGGGGTTGGTGAATATTGTATTACTTTTCCAAATAGGATTGTTCCAAATTAAAATACATCGAAACATGTTATGTTTACTTATGAACATTTACAAAAATGTTCAATTCCCCGTTGCCTCACTTTTTTGAATCTTTGGTGCTTCCTTTTCTTAGTCATGTTCTGGCTGCGTAACCTCTGTGAAGTGAGATGATAGCATCGGAGTTGTATGTGTAATGACAGGATGTGGGCACAGAAGCACTGTAATGATGAGCTTTTTTGGACATTACCAGGTTACCCCCCATGACCACATATGCAGAATTTGCCTACTCATTATCGATAGCAATTCGTTGATTTTTTTCTTTTAAATATTAGTGAAGTTAAATAGCTCTGACTAGTTTCAGTTACACTTATTTTGTGAATTGTCATGACTTTGGTCAATTAATGCTGATTAAGACTTTAATTTTATATGGGCTGTTTGCCTATAATTTTTTATTTTGGTCCTTTATGTAGCTTTAAGTCTCTATACAATAATGTGTATTTTTGAGACTTTTCAATTTTTTGACTTTTTCATTGTTTAAAATATTTACTCCATCAATAATTTGATTCATGGCATGATGTGGATGTTCTTTTTCAGCTGCTAAGTTGTAATTTCAATAACATTTATTAAAGTTTATTCCTCTTCCTGGACTTTATGATGCCCATATGGTAAATTCTCTTAGGATGTGAATAATATGTTCAGGATTGTTTTATCTGGGATTAGTACATTGTTTTAAATTTTTGTTGGGTTGTTTATTATCTGGCAAGAAGACTCCCCTGTAGTTTCTTGTATGAATCTTTTTAATCTTCTGTATAACCTTTAGAAATGTTTGTATCATTTCTCTCCAAATCATCTTAGGATCTGTATTAAAATTTTGACAGTGTTCAATCTATAAATTATTCAAATGTGTGAGAACAGGTATTTTTACCCCATTTCTTCTTCCCATCCAAAACATTCGTTTATGCTAGACACTGGTAATACCGTTATGTATCATATATGCTCCCTGGGCCTCACTCTTTGGGCAGGAAGACACGTAAGTCCAATGTAGTGTTACAGATGTCCCAGTTCATAATATGGGAGCTCATTCGTTCTGGAGGGCTTATCTGAGTTACATGTTTGCCAGAAAAGCAAGTAGGTAAGAGAATTCCAGAAAAAGAACTTGTGGAACACTGGCAGATTCTAGGATCCCTGTGGTTTGCTGTGATCACATCAGATACTGTGGTGGGGATGCAGGGAGAGAAAGGACAGCAAAGTCAGGTCACGCTAATAGCCTCTTCACAACAGGGACCTCTGGAGGAACTTTTGAAAGATCACTTAATACTCCAGGCTACCGATGTAAAATTGCGTGTTTTCTTTTTCTTTTTAACAACATTGGTGTCCTGCTGTATGTGTGGTTTTACTATCCAGTTCCTTTCACTTGACATCATTTTCTGTATCACTAAATATTTTTGAGACCATGACAATTTTTTTTTTCTGGAGGAACTTTTGAAAGATCACTTAATACTCAAGGCTACAGATTTAAAAGAATTACAGCTGCAGTGCAGTCAGAGGAGAGCAGAAGAGGAGAGAAGATAAATGTCCAGAAGGTAGAGCAGACAAGATTGGGGCTTGAATGAAGAAAGTAAAACAGATGCAAATACCAAATAGCATGTGAGCAGAAGCATGTCCTTAGTACCTTCCGTGACTCATGCTCCTTACCCGGGTCCAGAGTCTGCCTCACCCCCGCCCCATCAGTCCCTGATAGGTCTCCTGTGACTGCTCCCATGCTTCCTAAGCCTTTCCCAGTCACAGGACAAGCTGAAAATGGCACTCTTACATAGCTGCTTACTGGAATTCCTACTGTCCCAGACCCTATGAGCCACTCCAGGCAAAGGGAATCGGCTCTTAGCACACAAATTGGGAAGCTCTGGCTTGGATGGGCCTATCAATTAAAGGTAGAGACGACAGACCACTTCACTGTCAAAATGTTGGTCTTTCCCTACCAGATCCAACCCTGCTGGAAGAGTAAACTCACTGCCCCATAAAGAGCTTTGAACAATGAAATCTGAGGGGAATAGATGTGTCATTTTGGAGCAGAATCTTTACAAGCCATTGTGTGTTCTCACCAATTTGTCACTTCTCCACAAGGCCTGCACGCCGCTACTCACCCTCCATGGACATGAAAACAAAACCTTACTGTATGTAACGCCACCGATGGTGTGGGGGCATTTAGTCTAAGGCAGTGAGTCCCCCTTTGTACTCCTCTGTTGTATTCCATTAAGAATGGTCACAAATTATATCACCAGTGGTATATTTTTTAATAGTTTTCAGAATATAAGCTGTGTAGCTTTTTAGAATAAAAAATAATGATATAACATCAGGTACATGCTTTAGGACACTTGGTTAAACACACAAGCAATCTGTGTCTTTGATGACCACCTCAAAGGAGTTGTAAACTTCACAGTGTAACTTGGGGACAGATGCTTACATCATGGCATGTTGTCTACACAACATTCTGACGGTCAGAACTTAGAGAGAACACAGCACACAGTTTCAAGTATTCAAGCACTGCTTTCTGGCCAAGTAAAAACTACCTAAAAACTGTTGATGTATTTTGACTGGGGAAAAAATAGAAGATGTAGCTGCTTAGTCCTTCTGGATGCAGCATATTTTTTCCAGAATGAGACTGGCTCAGTCCAGCTTGAAAGCAGTGTGAGGAATGATTCTTCCCCTTAACTGTTAAGAAAAAAAGGAACTAAAGAAATAAATTACTACAACAGCAGGGGCCATGGCACTGAGAGAATGAAATAAACAACCGGACAATCATCTTCCATCATTGCATAGTCTCCGAAGCAGCAAATGTGAAGGACACTGAAAGCCACTTCATTTTACACAGCACAAGGATCATCTCTCTGATGACTTGAGCTCCCACGATGGCTGGTTGCTTTATGAGCACACGCATGTAACAAGAATCCTACCCCCAAAGAGAAGGCGGTTCCTTTCACATGAAGCACAGTAAGAAAACACTCAGACTCTGAAGACTGCAGCTGTCTCAGCCACTTGACAGCTTCCTTCAGGGCCTTTAGCCAAAGGACTGGCACAGCCCCATGCTCCTGGCAGCATCTCCTCAAGGCAGGTGTCCAGAGTCCCTTCGAGGGAAAGCAGACAGCTGGGCCCTAAGAGTGGAGTTGGCCTCCTCTCAGGCTCGGGCTTCCAAGACAGGCCAGCTCTCTTCTCAGGTACAAGACAAGACGTTCCTTCACTGTCCCAGGTCTGTTATAAGAACAATAGCCTAGGCAAAGCAAGGAAACTGAAAGTTTTTTCTGTGCTCTGAAGTCATATAAAAATGTACATTGCAATAAAATTTTCTGTAACTGTTGAATTTTTATAAATCAGATCTAAGATAAATTTTAGAGCTGTGACTTCAGAAACAGTTGTCCAAAAGGGAGCACTTGGGCAAGAAGTGTGACATCTTGACCATGGCTTAAAGCCTCAACTTTGGACTAAGTTCTTGCTGCTTTATAGGTGGTCAGAGGCTGTCACCAACTCAAACCACTGCCTGAGAGCATCGCTGAGTGTCTCGGGGAGTGCGTTCACATCACGAAGAATTATGTAGAAGGGGAATGGGAACTCTTCCATGTAGGATCGGATTTCAGGCAGCTCTCCAGGTCCTTTAAATATTGGTACTTTAATGTCCAAGATAGAATCCTGTCAACAGAAGACATTTTGAAATAAAATCAGTGTCCTTGGCTAGCTCTTCCATGATCTCTTATGCTGACATTTTTTAGGCCTCCTGTGTGTAATTTCTGCGTATGAAAGTAGTTTTCATTACTAAGTAAAACAAAACTTTCAGAACTCATTGAGGAGGAAGCACCCCTGCTGGGAGAACAGGCACTGAAAGGGAGGGAAAGGGATATAAGAAAACCCGATTTCCCTGTGTGTCCCATTCTCCACTTGGAATAATTCACATTAAATCTTCAACTTGCTATCTAGGCCTTCACCTGACCTGCAGAGACAGTGCTTTCCTTGGAACAGAACTGCCCTGTGTCTTCCATTTGGCGACTGATCCCTGCTCAGAGGAGGGCACGGCTCAGGTACAAGTAACTGGAAAGGCCTTGTCTACATTCCCATAAGGAAAGGGCCCATTACCAGGCGCTGGCATAGGAAGTAGTTAAGGAATGCTCTCTGGAGTCAGTCTGAATCCTGGTTTTCCTACTCATCACCTGTAATGTGTTTCTGTCCTTCACTAAAGTGAGAATAATCCCCACCTCACTGGGTTATTGTGAAGTTAAATGAGAAAATAGTTACAGAGTACCTAACGGAACATGGTGAGTGTTAGGAATTTTGAGTGTGATGGTGCAACCCAGACCATATTTCAGATAGAACAAACTGAAGAACATCCCCAGAAAATCGGCTTTGAGTTGTCACTCACCCGTGAACTGGGATTATCCAACACAACAAAAATGACAAAGATGTTTGCATTCCGGGCAGCCTGGACTGCTGCCAGGACTCTGTCTTTGCCCTCAAGGAAGAGGCCGCGTCCATCAGAGACCACCAGGAGGAGTTGTGCAGTGTCTGTAGTGGCACATACAGCAGGAGAGGAAGGAAGGAAACAGAAGTCCATTTTTAACAATAATGCAAAACTACCAAAAGTAAGACAAATTAGTATAGGTTTTCTCTTTACTACTGACATCAAACAGATCTCTGGAACTAATGAATTCTGGGCACAAGTAAAAGTGGCTTCTAATTAGATATTTCAGATGTCCAAGGAGTGCGCTCGCGCACACACACACCCACACACACAGCTTCTGTCAATAAAACAATTTCCTAATAGTGTTTCAGAGAATGAATGTCAGATTTAGATCAACTTCATTGGAGAGCAACTTATATGAGAACAAAAATGCAGTACTGAGGAAGCACAGAAGTAAGTACCCATCAGAAACCTGGAACTGTCTCTTTCGAATTTTTGCTAATTTCTGTATGCTTTTTTCCTTGAAATTGATTTTTTTTTTCACTTTATCTTTATTGTTGAGACCATTACAGATGTCCCCCATTTAACCCTACTGATCCACCCCACAACCACCCCACCCTCAGGCCCTCCCCACACCAATGTCCAAATCCATGGGCCATGCCCATAAACATGCAAGTTCCCTGATTAATCTCTCCCCACCCACACCCCTCTCCCCACCTTCCCTCTGAGATCCCTCAGTTTGTTTCAAGCTTCTATGTTACTGGGTCCACTTTGTTCATCAGTTTATTTTGTTTATTACATTCCACATATAAGTGAGATCATTTGGTACTTGCCCTTCTCTGACTGGCTCATTTCACTTAGCATAATGCTCTCTAGTTCCCTCCATGCTGTGCCAAAGGCCAAAAGGTCCTTCCTCTTCACAGCCGCATAGTATTCCATGGTGTAAATGTGCCACAGCTTTATCCACTCAAAACTTAAATAAAAATATTTAGCTATATATAGTGTTATCAGCAAAAGATTGTAGTGGCTGAAGGTGGGCTATCTTTCTGTGTCAAAGACTCGCTTCAAAAAGGAGGTTTCTCCATGGCACAGTCATGACAGATTTCTGGAAAGAGCTAGATAAACACTGGGGCATTTCACGCTCCAATCAATCATGGCTGGCTGGATTAGTTGGTTTCCTCTGATGAAATATTATACAACATTCATACTTAATTCCACATGCCTTGCTCTTTTCATAACTCTCAACTCATAAGTATATATTAGTTAATTATAAACTAGTTAATTGGTCTCTAATTCCTTCACTGATTATAACCCTCATGGGTATGAGTTCAATAAAAATTTTTGAAGAAAGGAGTAAAGGATTCCACGAATGCCTAATACCGCTCTATTTCCTGCTTCTCTCTTTCCCTGTAGAGCATCCACGTTAAAAGATGGTGATGGGTGCAGTGAGACGAAGCACACAACAGAAAATCATTTGGTCAACAAAGGTAAAAGAATGCAGCTCACCTGGACTGACGTTCTGTGAGAGCTGCTGAGCAGCAGCAAACATGTTGGCTGCCGACTCTAGAAACTAAACCAGAAACAATTAGAAAACTATTTAAACTCTATTCCCATTCTTAGGGAGCCTGAAGTTATTTCTGACACATAAATGATTATCAGATAACCATGTCAGATCTACAGGGAATCCAACTGTCCCTTCAGCCACCTATAGTCAAAGATCACTGCTTGGCATTTACCCTTGGGTACTGGCATTATCAAACAGATGCATGCATGTCTGACCCCCCCCCCCACTAGTGTTCTACAAGACACCCCAAAGGAAAAAATACTTTTGGTGGCAAGAAACCACAAAATGTCCAGTGCAACATAAAGAGACTAAAGGAGGGCAGGAATTAGGTCAGAATTATTATCCCAGGTTATCTTTTGAACTTGTGTCAACACAAAGCAAGTCACTGGCTTTATTTTACATCATTTTTTCTCTAGGCTAAATGGGGAGAAATTGGCCTTAACCCACCTGATAAGAGTCCTGGGAGATGGTTTATTTTTCAAAATGTTCTAAACTTCTCAGAAAATCAAAGATACAGAGTCAAAAATGATCTTTGAGAGACTGAGAAAAAGAGGTTACACCATGTTTAATAATGGGTGCTAAGGAAGTTTCTATACCAGAAGTACACAGGCTGGGGTTTACGACTGTTCTATATTGTAAATTTTACCTGTTCTAACACCATATTGAGAGGAAGCTGTTCTAAAAATCATGCCTCCTCTAAACGAGAAGAATAACTGTACAAAAGACATTTGATGTTATCAGCATACCTGAGCAATCCTGGTTTTCCTTTGCTGGAATTTACAGAGCCGTAGAATCTGGGAACCCGAGTAATCACTGAACTGTTCATGGAATGGGTGTAATAGCTTTACGGACTCTCCAAAACTTGGGGGGAAAAGCCAAATACAATGGGGGTTATTTTTTTGTCACGTGAACAAAATAACCATAGAAGGCTAGCTTTCCCAGTGTGATTAAAAGGCACTCTTACCTGCACACTGCAATCTGACCGACTTCCAGAAGGGTTAGAGCATTTCCAATCACAGCCAAAGATTCAAATGCAAGCTGTGAAGTAGAAAGTTAAGGGTTCAAGGAATCAGAATATCCTCTAGACCAGTGCCTTTCAACCTTTTTTATACCAAGATTCCCACAGAAAACTTTTTTTGGTATGGCCCATAGGGGAACACCATCAATATGGTTATTCACAACCAACCCAGAGGCTTTGGTGTCCTTAGGCCCTGGCTAATACCACAAATGCTGAAACCCAGAATCCATTGCACTGGACAGCATCCAATAAGAGTGGTCTTTTAAGACATTTGGTACATAAATTTAAAAAACTTTTTGACTACATAATTTTTAAAAAACAATTTATTCTAATTATAAATAAATGACAACAAAGTTTTAAATTCATATAAAAGATGTTGGCTTAATGTTTAGCACTTGATATGGTAATGTTAGCTGCTATAAGTATCATCACAATCAAGTGTTCTACATCCATTATTTCAGTTAGTTTTCCTAACAACTCTGTGAGTTTGAGGTATTGTTATAATCCTTATTTCTCAGACTGACACTTAAGAAATAACTGCCCAAAGTGGCTGGGATCTGAACCCAGGTTCAGAGCTTAAACTTTTTCCAGCAGAGCCTACATATAGATTTTAGGTTGCTCATTGGCTCATGCTGCATAACAGCATCACTGCAAAACACACTCTTCAGTGTCCATGATATTAATGAGTAATTCTACTCAGGCTCCTACACCTTGTTAATACTGACAGAACACTAAGTCTAGATAATTTCAGACTTTAAAAATATATATATTCCGGTATTATGTTGTGCATGGTCTGAAGAAGAGTAGTACACTGTACTTTGTGAAAATACACATTGTCAGATTTGCTTACTCTACAGCTAGATAATAGCACAGCAAGGCTAAGAAAACAATTATAAAAACCTATAACAGTAAGGGACCAAAATATTTGAGACATCTTAAAATTTCCTTTTGAACTCTTTAAATTTTAGGTCCTCTCAAACATGGTACATTCTCAGAAAAGACTAATTGGTATTTCAAAGTGTTTTTTCCAGGTCATATTTAAAACAGTTGATGGCCCATGGAACAAGGTTTGATGTTAAGTAGCTTCTCTTTCTTACCTGTTTGGTGTGGTTGTCTACCATGCTAGAAGAGTCATCGATAGCCAAACAAATCTGGTACTGGCGTTTACTGGGCTTGGTCCTTCGGAGCCAAATCTTGTCTTTTCGAAACTGACTAGCAATGTATGGGATGACCTTCCGCATGTTTAGTCGCTTCCCAGTTCGATAGTCTCCCCTGTTAAATTTACCCAAATGGGACAAAGATTAGTTAAAAACTGCTCATCCCTTGAAAACTTTTTAAAGGATGAAATCATATTAATAATACCTTATCACCAATTATACCAAATAACCAGTAACCTGGCACAATGAGGTATTACTGCATTTGAGGTTTAAGGGCCAGGATCTTGATCAGCAGACAGAAAAACTGGCTATGTATGTGGCAATCATGATTAGGTCCAAAAAAGTAAGAGATATTTTTAACATTAGAAAAAAATGTTTGCACTGAATATTAAGTCTTGGATTCTCTTTTCTGTTCTACAGCTATGATTTTGGACCCATCTTTGAAAAGATCGAGGTGAGTAACATGCAGCAAAATAAGCAGCTCACACAAAGGCTCAGCCAATTTTCCCATCAGTTATTAATGAATCAGAGGAACTGCATTCATACCAAACTTCAGAAACTCGTTGTAGATAACAACATGACAGCAGGCTAAGGAACACCACACTGGTGCCTGCGCAGCAGAAATGGCAACCCAGAAGCCGGCGCAATAAGCGGGTAAGTGTTGAGCTCAACGGAAAAGGCAATACAGTAAGTACTGCCACCTTTTCAGGACACTGCAAGTGTGTCCGATGGAGAAGACTTACTTCAGCTTGGCTGCCTGGGTGGGCTCTAATATGAGACGAAGCTGTTCACACAACTGTTGTGAAAGAGGTGCAGTTAAGATCAGGTAACTCTGCCACATCTCAGTTGCAGCCTTTTCCTGTGACAACAGCAACAACATGTAGGTTACCCCGAGAATGTCAGAGCTAACCAAAGTCATTACAGCAAGACAGTTTGATGCTAAGTAGTAGAAAACAACTTGTATGAACTTTCTCAAAGCATTTAAAGCTTTTCTTAGCTCTAATTCACTTGATTAAAAATGCCTCTCCTTCCACCAAGACCACAATCCACAGTTCCAACTGAGAAAGAATGAAACAGGACAGTAAAACACTGGAATTCGTGACCAAAACAATGCCTCATTCACATCCCCTACAGAGAGTATAACCTGTACCCTTCATGTGGAGAGGGAGCTGTGAATGGTAATTTTGGGGTCAACAGATCCAGTCCCTTAATCATGGGCTCTCAGGGTCATGTTTCAAAACCAAAAGTGACAAGTGCAAATCTCAGTAACACATTCAACAGTGTCCTTATTTCCTGGACATAAAGCTCCGTGATTTTTTTTGCCAGCTACGACAGAGCAGTCAATACACACGTGTGGTGGTGGTGATAATAGACATAATGCAAAGTCATTAAAAATGAAACTTCTGGTTGATCTATACTTCCATATTACACCAGCTGGCAATGCTCTAGGTGGCCTATTCTGAGGATGACATGGTACCTTTTTGCCCTGTTTTTCAATCATTGTAACTTCTATTACATCCATTACAGAGAGCAACAGAAGTAAAAAAAATTTATTCACATCAGTTTCTCTCTTAAGCTACAGGTTTAGTGGCAAAGCAGGCAATGGATAGACTTGGACTTTAGGATTGTAATTACATTTTCTATATACTCAGTCCTTTTTACAAAGGTACTGGAGCTAAGAACCTATTAAGTTTGCTGTCAAGATATTGTATGAAAATAGCAGTCACTTACTTCTTCTGGGTTTCCAGGTTCATGTGGCTGCCACCTTTCCAGCTGTCTCTCCAGTTCCTGTCTTAGCTCATCGACATCTTTTAAAAAGGGCTAAGAAGAAAAAACTACAGATGAGAGGCAGCCCAGGTTAGAATTGCCAACTCACTGTCTGTCTGCCTTCTTCCCTGCAGTATGAAGTCCAAGTACATATCCCCCAAGACATAAAACTTAGGCAAATTTAAGGCCACAGTAAGAAGGTGCCAGACAACAATTCTTCTGTTTTCCATTTGTTGAGACACAATGGATAAAGGAAATTTTAACATTTATAAACCAAACCCAGCAAAACAAAACCAAATCCCCAAGAAGACGACTGCCATCAAGTCAAACAATTGGGGAAAACAAGTCAGTTACTCGCTTCTCCCTAAATGTAGGCATTAAGTCAAAGATTCCTGCAGCTTAACCGACATAAACTGTTAACTGTCCTGCAGACTCCTTATACAAGGACAGTGGACTTGAGAAGAGAGATGTGAGAGCTGGCGGCCCGAGGACCAGACCTACCATCACCCAGGGCAGGGCACAGATTACCCACTGTGACCCTGGGATTAACCGTTAGAACAGTGTTTTATCTGCTTAGAGAACACCTGTCATACCAACAGTGATCCTAAAAATTTTGATAAGGATGATACCCCAAAACAGCTATTCCATCAAGTTTTAAAGACAAAGATTTGAAAGGAATCTATAATTACATTTTGTCAACTTACTAAAGCAGTAACTTGTGAAAGGTTCCCCCCTCCCCCCCTTAATCAACCCACCTCTACTTTTGAAAGTTTTAGTACCTGGAAAATCGTGTCCACAAGGAAGTGATGGGCTGTATGAATGGTCGAATCTCGGCTTCTCTCTGGTTTCTCATTCTCTGTCTCCTTGTGGAGTTTGTCTGTCCTGGGGTCTTGGTCTTCCTCTGTTTTAACACTTTTGGTCTCCATTTCCATCTCATCAAAGCCTATTTTCATACAAAGATAGAGTTTTACTTACCTTAATATTAGCATAAAGACTGAGCCTTCATGGTTGCCTGTCAATTCTAACAATTACTCAAACTTCACTCATTCCCTTCAGCACATCTCCACATATTGGTTCCACATGTTCTTTCTCTGAAACAGTCATTACCAATTCTTACTCCCCTAACTCCTCTGCACCCTGATGTTGAGGTGGCTGTTCTGCAGAAGTGGGAATAGGGGAGACTGTAATTTATGTTGACAAGCCCCAAAGAACTGTGTGATTCTTTAAACTATGTGCATGTAGAACTTTGAAAACTAAAAACTAAAATAAATCATAGTTCCATTTTATAGACGAAGAAACTGAGGCAAAGAAAAGATGAATAATTTGCCTTAATCTGTGAAGTCAGTAAGAGGCAAAGTCTGGGTTTGAAACTATGCAAGTCTGATCACAGAGCTGTGCCTTTCCCACTGTCATATCATGGCCAATCAGCAGTACTAACACCCCTGAGAGGGCAGGAAGGAAGAAGAAAAAGCTTTTGAATTTGGCACGTTCTTTTGAATTTGCATTTATTCCATTACTGACAGTAAATTTTTACACTGCCAATATTTTTAATGTGTTGAATATATTTTAAAAATAAACTTGTAATAGTCATTGGTCAACTATGAAATTGAACTGTTGTATGTAAGGAGTTTTGTTACTTTCTCACATGCATTGTCCCCATTCTACTTTTAAAACATTTTATAGCATTTTAATGTATATTTTCATGTAATTGAAAACATTATTTCTCTAATATTCAAGACTATACCTTCTTGTCACAATTGGAGTAAGTGCTCTATTCTGTTCTGCATGTTTTAAAAAGGCTGATGGGATTTTGTCTGAAACGCAAGTTTCAGTGGTATCCTTGAAAGTGTCCTGCAACACCACTCTTCCACCTTTCCACTCCGAAACGAAACACAGTGACATTATTATAGGCAAATGAATGTCTAAGCCATGGGTTTAGCACATGGAAATAACAGACCAGACTAGAATACAGTACAAGAGAAGTAATTTCTCTAAGAGAGCTTAGGTGGGGTCTGTTTCCTATAAAACTCACCAGAGCTTGCCGTGGTCCCTGACTTGACCTCCTCTGGCTTCAGCTGCTCTGTGTCTACCGGTTTGAGCTCCTCCTGCTCCTCCATGTCCATGAAGATATCCTCTCTTTCCTCCTCCTGATCCTTGCTGGAGTCTTTTGCAGATTGTTGCTGCTCCATGCTGGCTACATCTGTTAACGAAGTGCACACACACATAGAAAGCCTAGGTCTTTGCAGAACAAAGTAATCATGAGTGGGCGTTATTAATGCTAGTTCTGCCACTAATGGGCTATGCGGCTTAGACACAGTGCTGGGCTTGTCTGTGCCCAAGATGTCCTACTGACCTATTGATGTAACTGCCTATTCTCTACCCCCCACCCCCAACCACTGAAGCTACAAGAATATAGTGTAACTACACATGTGACCATAGAAGTAGGATGTTTAGCTGGGTTTCTACTGCTATGAACCAGAATAAACAGGCTGGGCACATGGCACATGATTCAGAGCAGCTAATGGAATCATCCCCCATTACTGAGTTATGGGTGGAGAAATGGTAGTGATTAAGAGTATAGCACTTGGTATGGAAAGACCAATGTGGGAATCCCAGCATCCTGATCTTGGACAAGTTCTTAAACGTCTTTGGCTTTAGTGTGCTTGTCTATAAAATGGAGATATCCTTGCTCATGAGATGACTAGAGGAATCCCATGACCATGCAGCAACGGCTCAGAACAGTGTCTGGCACAAAGTAAAAGCTCAATCCATGGTAGCTGTTATGATTACTGTTTTATTATCCTAACAAGTAGGGGAAGAAGAGAAAAAAAGTAATCTGCAGAGGAATTGTTTTTGTACCATCCCCATAGGCAGGTATTATCAACAGTGTTTCACATATTAGGAATAAAATGGTGAAAAGGCACCAGACTAGACTGATGGATGACTACTCCCCTCCTATGTGATTTTTTCTCTCCCTTTTCACTTACAGAGAAAACACGTATTTCAAGTTCACTGCTTTTGCCATTGCAGGGAGCAACCTTAAGGTGATTGTGAAGAAATGTCCAGTACTCAGAAACCCTGAAATCAGTGCTGGGTTTGAATGCAGCCAGTGGTTATCAAGGATATCTTAAAAACTTACACTAAATCCAGAAACACTGAGCATCTGCACTTGGCTACAGACATCTTTAAACAAAAAACAATTAGTATTTCTGCACAGTTATTAGATGAAATAGTTTTTAAAAGCCATTCCCCTCCCTCCTAAGATGAATTTGTAGGAACACCTGGTGGGCACATAGTCATACAGCATACGCTCTCACAGAGAGCTGAGTGAGCAAAGAAGCCTTCCCTGCACCTACCGTAGGTCTGCGCATCATAAGGGTCGCTCCCTTGTTTAATGTGCTCAAATGCAGCCGCATCCTCCGCCTGGGGCTGGGTGGGCTCCTGCTCTACATGGCTGTCCATATCCACAGTCCTCAGCCTCTTGTGCACATGCTCATTGTGATCACCCAGGGAGCGTTCATTGTCGGCCTGTCCAGGCTTCCTCTTAAAACTCTGTGGGAAATAGGAAATTCATCAGAGCCTTGTCTGTAATAGTAAAAAGACAAAATAAGCACAATGTCCATCCATAGGGGGCTGGTTAAGTAAATTAGGTACAGCCACACAAAAGTGGAATTCAATGCAGCTATTATAAAGAATGGGTAGGTCTTTACATACACAGGACAATTTCTGATATAGTTTTATATCTGAATAAAGGCAAGGAAGCAAAGAAAGACACACATATGCACATCCACACATGTTGCACATGCAGAAAAGATCTGAAAGAAGATAACTGGTAGCACCAATTTTCTTGGGTGGCTTAAGGACAGGGATAGGATGGAAACATTTTAGAGAATTGGTTTTTTATATACTAATTTTGTATCATGCATAAATTATACCTCATTAAAAAACTTATTTTTTAAACTCAAAAGACTATGGACATTGAAGAGTAATACTGGTTGGTGCTGGGCAGCAGCACATAGTACCAGACTCAGGCTCCATAACAGGAATGGGGGAGGGGATGGGTGGTATATGTGTCTGTGTCTGTGTGTGTTTCTGCACAGGGAAGAAGGCCCAGTGATAGTTCCACTGGGAAAGCCCCAAAACCAGGGATGCCATCATGTCTGGTAGAACAGGGACAGCAAATGCAAAGAATGTGGCCTTTTTTTTTTTTAATCACTATGTTTAGAGCATCTTTTTCTACATGCAGCCTTCACTTTAGTTTAGCTGAAGAGTGACGGACCTGTGTGCTTTTCCTGGTCTGTTTCTGGGAGGCCAGCCGGGCAACAAGGTTGGATTCATGGCCTTCTGCCTGGTTTGCGTCCGCAGCTCCACTCCCATGTTCCTGTGAAATCCAAGCCATAGAAAATGAGGGTGGAGGAAGCTATCAAGCATCTGGTTACTGTGCTGCACTGTGCACAACTTCTCTCACCATGAGTCTCATCTCAGAGTCAAATTATCACACCTGCCCGCCTGCTCTGGAACTCACCCATGGGCAAAAACAGAAGCATCTAGTTCTTGACCTGCTACCACCACTCTTGGGTGGCTTTACTTTGCTAGGCTGATTAGTTCTTGGTTTATAGGAGTGTAGTGGCTCACTCTGGGCAGGACAGACCTGATTAGAAACCAGGCTTCATCAGCAACCAGCTGTGTACCCTGGAGATTGTCATTTAACTTCACTGAGGGTTATTTAACTCAAATGTAAACTGGAGAAAATAACAATAGTATTGGCTATCTTTTAGGGCTATTGTAAAAACTCACTGAAATAATGAAAATGCTTAGCATCTAATGGGTGCTCAATAAATGGGGTGGAGGAGGTGTAAGTATATAAAGTGGCTATTACTGGTGAGAAAACTGGGGCTTAGAGAGGCTAAAGGAGTTGTCAAAGTCACCACTGTAGCAGCAGGTCCTTTGACTCAGGGCTGTGTCACAGCATGCCAGTGGCCCAAACTATGGCCACATACAGAACCATCACCCAGGTCAAAAAAGAACTGCTTTGCTTGCCTATTGTTGCTTGAAGTCGGAATTCTATCTTTCTTTCCTTGAGACTGTTCTAAAAAAAATAACACGAATGCCCTGGCCTGGTAGCTCAGTTGGTTAAAGTGTCATCCCCATATACCAAGGTTGCTGTTCAATCCCTGATCAGGGCACATACAAGAATCAAACAATGAATGTATAAATAAGTGGAACAACAAATCAATGTTTCTCTTTTTTCCTCTCTCTAAAATCAATAAATAAAAGTTAAAAAAAAAATAACGTGAACCTGATTCTCCCCCAGAGAACTACCATCTAATAACTTTCTCATTAAGCCCATCAGTTAAATACTCTATGTAGCAAATATTCTGGGGTTAGTTCTGGGAAGCATATAAAAACAGGTCTTCAATCATTTTCTCAATAACGAAAGATGATTTAGATGACAACAAATAAACATCACATGTAAACCAACTACTGCGATTTCAGACAGGGAGGAGAGACTCTTGTAAGAGGCAGCCGGCCAAGGGCCCTCACCTCCTTCCCTGGCTCCTTCTCAGGCGCGGCCCCGGCCAGCTCCGCAGCCTGCTCGCTCTGCACGCTCTCCACCCCCGTCTGCCCGCAGGAGTGGTGCTCTTTCCTCTCCATCGCCTCCGGCACCTGCTCCTCTGTGCCAGAGTCCTCCCTTTCTATTTCCTCCTCCTGCAGGGAAATCAAACACAACATTAAATGCTCTGGGGAAGAAACATGAGGTGGGGAACCCCTGCAGTAAGCAGGCACCCACTCCTCACTGAGGGGAGTCTGCAAGGAGGGGACCAGCCAGGGAGGGTCTTAAACAGAAACTGAAAGCAGCACCACTAGTCATGGAGAAGTATCCTAAAGGACATTCTAGTGGGAAGAAGATAATTCTTCCTCATTTTTTCTAACACAAGGGAAACCAGACCTCCATAGTACCTGAGGCTGGAGGCCTTGATCAACAGAGACGCCACTCTCTGCACCTTCCTCACTGGCTTCTGCATCATTGTCCCTGTCCTCCAGAGACTGCTGCTCCTCCTCTTCTGAGCTTTCTTCTGAATGTTCGTCTGTATCTTTGTTTTGGTCACTAGCTCCTGTGTCCATCTCTTCCTCCCCCTCCCCCTTGTCATCTTCACTGGAGCCTTCCTCAGGCTCCTGTTGACCCTGATCTTCATTATGGTCAGCCTCAGTCTCTTCATTTATTTCCTCAGCCTCATGACCTGCTTCTTCAGTGTCCATTGGTTTTTCTTTAATTTCCAAAGGATTCTCTTCTGCATAGATTAAAAAAACAGAATTTTAAAAACAATATTACTTATGATAGGATGTAGTTACTCAAGTGTTTTGTTTTGTTACTTGAACCAGGAGTTGGCAAACTATGGCCTGTGGGCCTACTGTGGCCATCTACATGTTTCTGTAAATCAAGTTCTATTGGAATACAGCCATATCCATGCGCTTAGTTATGTGTTTACCCCATCCACTCCATTGCTCATGGCTCCTCTCTCACACTACAATAGCAGAACTGAGTACCTGTTACTTGCAGATATATTTATTACCTGACCCTTCACTGAAAAATGTTGCCTACCCCTAATATAAACCATATTTATATGTTACATACAGTTGGTTGGATAGTGTGTTTCTTTAATAAGTAATTCACTAAAAAATCCTAAAAGTCACCACAACAGGAACATTTTAGACCACAGATAGGAAATGAGAGTCTAATTTTCAATTATCACTGGGAATAATTGGTGGACATCATTTTATATCATATACAGAAAATACAACACATATTCAAATGGAAACAATGTTATATGAAAAAGTTATGTTTATTTAAAGTTATGTTTATTTATGTTTTTCTATATTTTGGAAACTTCAGAAATCAGTTACTTTGTTGGCAAATAATTCTTTAAAATAACAGCTCTTTAGTTTATATATGCAATAGCTTAAAATGAGCCTGGATGTTTTTTGGGGGAATAAGACTTATTACACTCTCAGTGGATTTTAATTTTCTTAATTCTGTACTTGCTTGCTTGTTGAATTAAAATCTGAAGTCAGATTCCAAAATTATAAGCTAATGAAATAGCCTCAGAAACAATAATTTATATATACTATGTTTAAAAACCAGAGATTCAGAGTCAAGAATGTTTGGGCATGAGGAAAACCTGTTTCAGTTCTTTAACCAAATGGTTCCAGTTAAGTAGCAAGTTCGCCAAGTTTATTTTTTAGTTATTATTATTTTTAAAAATATGTCTTTATTGATTTCCGAGAGAGATAGAAACATCAATGAGAGTCACTGATCGGCTGCCTCCTGCACGCCCCCTACTGGGGATCGAATGGCGATCTCCTGGATCATAGGTTTATTCTCAACCACAGAGCCATGCTGGCTGGGTGCAAGTTTATTTTAAAACATGGAAAATACATTTTACGAAAACCATATGCTCACCTCCTAGGTTTAACAGATATTAACATCTTGCCATATATGTGTCAAACTTCTGTCTCTTTAAGAAATGGTTCTGGATACAACTACCTCAGTTCTGGAGGCATTCGTCCTTTTTACTTCCTTAGATGGTATTATAACCTGAAGTTGTAGTGTGTTATTCCTTCCCATGCTTTTGTACATTTGATGTATCCATAAATAATGCATGAAACTGTTTCTTGTATTAAATTTTTAGATAAATGGTACCTTAGTCTTTTGTAACTTGCTATTTTTGTCCCAGTATAGTGGGGCTTTTTAAAAAATTTGATAACTTTACCAGATATGTAACTGATTCATTACGAAGAAGAGGGAGGCTAGCTCAGTTTCCATCTGGTTCCCCACCAGGATGGAGGCCACTATTATAGCAGCACCTCCTCCACAGTGCTTCCCTAGAGGAGTCACCTGGGTTGAACAATGGGTGCCAAAGGCACCAGATTATGGTTACATGCCGATTAATTTCTCTTGGCATTATTCAATTTCTTTCCCCATTATAATGACTTCATATTTCAGGCTTAACACAAAATATAAGCACAGCAGTCAATAACTGAAACATTTCCTTAAAAAGCTGAAACTAAGCTCCAAGAGAAGCCTGGGTGTACCCAGTGTTTCCATCAATCCATGGGATGGGCACAGTGATGGCTGTGGGGAGACAGGGCACCACCTAGGCACAGCAGCATTGAAACATAGGATGGAAATGACAGGAGAGAAGGAGAGAACTGCTGGTTTACAAGCTTCAAGTCTACTCAGAAGAGAAACACCACAAAGAACAAGCAATTTTTGCAAACTGGAACTGAGCTGACTAAACATTACTTATGACTTAGCCATGACATTGGCCTGAAGAGAAATCCGTTACTCTCGATTTTCAATGAGTACCTATTGGTCTCTTTAGGTTTTGAAAGACACACCTTCTCCTTCTTCATGGTCTGTATCCTCACCACTGTTCTTGTCTTCACTATCGAGGTTCAGATCGTCTGGGAGGTCCAAGGCCTCAGGCTCCGGCAGCGCTTCCTGACTGCCATGGTAAGGGTCCACCTCGTGCTCATCATATTCCCTCTTTGGACAGCAGGGAGAACAGGCAAAATAATAAAAATTAAAGAACTGTTGTTTCAAGTAGTATTCACATATAATTAACTGTAAGTAGTTATGCTGAGAGAATACAGTATTTCTGCCCTAACACTATCAGCACACATTATAGTTTTCCTCTATTTCTAGAATTTCCATTTTGGAACTCCAAACTTCTGTGCAGCTTCTCCACTGATAAGAGACACTGTGTTACTTGATCTCAAAGAAGAAACTGAAGTTTATGAGAATAAATAAAAGGACTGTAGGTTTTAGCTTCCAAACTACAATATGAGTCCAAACAGCATGAAAACCACCTCATTGGTAACCAAGTCAGATGTTTTATGTCCTGCTAAAAGGTTCTGTTACACATTTTTTTATGAGACAATAAGAAAACAACTGATGAAGAGGAAAAAAACGCCTTGAGATACCCTAAGGGCTGTGTGTTCATGCAGTGGCCATGGCCTAGAGTCCAGAGAGAGAATCTGTTCTCCCATTACCTCATCTATTTGTTCATTAATCTTGTCTTGGCCTTGTCCATCATCATCAGATTCGGCTTCTTCCTTCTTATCATGCTGTTTTTTATCTCTGTTTGACTTCCCAGAATCCAGGTTGTCATCTTTAGCAACAAGTCCACAATCTTCCTAAATGTCACAGGCAGAAAAAATAATCATCACTCTTGATCTAAGAAACTGCTGACACAGATCGACTCTACCTAATGTAGCTCTTATAGATGTATATAATTTCTGCCTGCTGGGCTACCCCCTGGAAGCATCCAGATGACAGGGCATTGTCAATGACCAGGAGAACAGTCTGGGTCTGCCCAGCCAGTAGCAGCAATAGCAGGTCTGTGAACAGCGGGCTGGGACAGGCTGAGCTGCTGCAGTGTCACACCCAGCCTGGGAGGTTCTGTTTGTTTGTTTTGTTAGTCTTCACCCAAGGACATTTCTTCTACTGACTCTTTAGAGAGATTGCAAAGGAGAGGGAGTAAGGCTGGAGGAGAGGGGGAGAGAGAAAGGCGGGGAGAGAGAAAGGCAGAGAGAGAAAGGGGGGGATCGATGTGAGAGAGGGACATCGATTGGTTGCCTCCTACATGTGCCATGACCAGGAACAGGGACTGAACCTGCAACCCAGGCCCATGTCCTTGGCCAGGAATCAAACCCCCGACCTGCTGAGTGGGGCCGCTGCTCTGAGCGAGTCACACCAGCCACAGCAAGCCTGGGACTTCTGAGGAGGAGCTGGAGAAGTTCCGTGGCCAACAGCAGAGTAAGAGTATGTGCGCTGTTTCCTTAACTTTCCTCCTTCATAACACACGGGATGCTCAGGTCAAGCTACTCTTAGCTCTGAATCAATGAGTAAGACACACAGGAGAGAAAGAAGAGAGAGAAGCAAGTGGAAAGGAAAGGAAGAGCAGTAAATGACAGGGAGCGGCGGTTGGGAAAATTGTCTCCCTCAACCTGGGAACTATGTGATGGGGGAACCTCTGAATTACCTCATCCATTCCTGGTCCCGTTTCTTCCGTTTTACTGTCGTCTTCCTCCTCATCTTCCTCGTCGTCATCATCACCCCAAAGCCTCTCATCCAGCTTGTCAGCTTCCTCACCGTTCAGCTCGCCCATCTGCTTATCCAGGTCTCCACCCTCGCTGTCTGATCTCTCATCCTCCTCTGAAAGGGAAGGCACTGGGCTTAGTTCAGCAGACGCCAAGCTGACCTAGTCCTTTGTGTGCGGGGGAGACAGGGACCCATACCTGGCAAGAGCCCAGCCTGGGACTTACTGCCTGCTTCTCTGGGGCACTCTACTGGCAGATGTCTTTAGATCTGCCACAGCTGCCCTACTGTTTTGCAAACTGTTTGAAGAAACAAGGAAGTCTGTAATGTGCTATGTTAACAGACCATTAGAAGGCTGGTAGAATAGGCGTCAGGATGTCTAGTTCTAGGGAAATATTCATTAGGGGACTCAGCAACCGCACTGGTTTTTGGTTTCTTATCTGTAAAATGACAGAACTGGACTATATGATTTCCAAAGTTCCTTCCCCATCCCCAATACTTCTATGATTTTATCCAACATCTAAAACTATTTGCATAGCTCAATTAATCAGAATTTTCTTGCCACTATCTTTGCTCAAGATCTGTGTCAAAAATTTGTCCTTATGCTGCTTAGGCAGGTGTATACACTTCTACTCTAAGGTCAGTTTGCATTTCTGCAAGCTCTTTACTTAGAATAAGACACTGTATCTCAAATTAAGCTTTGGACAGAAACTTAGGGCAAGAGCTGAATTATGGTACAAACACATGACAGATGTGCTATAAGAAATCATTCTAAAGTAATTTTTAATGATAAGGAAAATGTTCATAATAGGTTAAATTGTGCATGTCCTGTGAACATATGTATGCAATAAATGGAAAGAAACCAAAATTTATCAAGTGGTTTGGGTGGTAGGTCTAAAGGGTATCTTTTATTCCTGCATTTTTACTTCAAATTGTCTACTATTTTTGAGTTAAAAGCCCCGCTCTGTTAGCGATCATCTCCTTTCTCTTTCGAACTTCCCTGAAGCGCAGTACCCACTCACTGCACCTGGCACATGAGGCAGCAGGAAGAGCAGTCAATGTCTCTGTTTCCTCAGAGAAGAGTCTCCAGAGCTGACTACAGACCTCTGCCTTGAGGAGATGGTGATGGCACAGGCATAAGTGGGGATGTTTTCATTAGCAGTTATACAGAATAACCATTTGATCCAAAAGATTCTAATACGACAACAGGCTACTTACTGGGAACATGTAACTACCTGGCTAAAATAATTCTTTTTCAAAAGCAAGAATGCAGTGACAGACAGTCTCACACCTTGTTCTTCAAGCTCCCCATCGTGCATTTTCCCATCAAAATCTTCTGACATCTCAATGGCATTGTCCTCGCCCTTAATATCTGGTTTGGGGTCAGGATGCTCCTCATCCTTTTCTCGGCCCTTCTGAAACGTATCTTCTGCCTACGCCGAAAATCAGAGAAAACAAACAAACATTACTAATGTCTACTCAGTTCTAAATAGAGTACAAATACATATATAAGTGCCAAGGTTAATGGCATAAAGTTATCTCCGGGTAGAGAAAAGGGAGAACCAACACAGATAACCACACACAAGAATTTCTTATTCGCTGTAACATTTCTGTAGTTAATTTCCAGTTTTATTGAACTTGTGATTAGAGAATACAAATTCTGTTGAGGTTTCCTTCACATGAATTATTTTTAAAAAAAATCCAGACATATTTAAAAAGATGTATTCTTTGTAGGATAAAAAAAATTCATCACTCTTACTATACTGCCCGTATCTTTAATATGGTGTCACTTTGATCTCTCACAGACAGTAACACTGTGAATGCAACTCTGTTCACTGTTCCTTAAACTATACATTCCTATATACGCTACATGATATTTGGGGTGAAAGATTCATGTTTGTTATCTCTTTCATTACGGGTGAATTTTAAAAGTTCTTTTTAAAATATAAAAGTAATAAAATCTTATTAAAAGAATTCTAAGCACAACAGAAACAGTAAGTTTCCCACAGCATCACCATCTTCCAAAACTTCCAAAAAAATTACCACCACCAACATTCTGATGCATCTTTTATCCATGAATACATCACAAAGAGTAATATAAGTGTTACGTATCAATACCTGCCTCTCAACATCTTTTTAAATAAAAAAGGAATCATGCTTTACAAATTGTTTTGCAATCTGTTTTTTTAACTTAAAAAAATCTTTTAGATCTATTTCCATGTTGATACATATACATCTATCCCATTTTGTTTACTGATGTACCGTGTTGCTCTGCATATTTTCTTTGACCCTTATTAGCATTTCTATAAAAAAATGGAATTCCTAGGTCAAAGAAGATAAATAATTTAAAATTTATTAGATAGCGCCAAATTGTTTTTTTTATTCCTTGTAATTTTTTTTTGCATTGGGTTGTACTTTTCCTATTAGGCTTACTTTTTTACTCTAGTTTTTTTTCCATTAGAAAAGTACTGTGTGTTGAGTTAAATTTGAGAAATATAGAAAACCCAAAATAAGAACACACACACACATATATTAGACAAAGCTCCGCCATATAAACACTAGCACTATTCTTTGGGTTTTTTATTTCTTTCCAGTTTTTCCTTCAAAGAGTGAGAGAGAGGAGGTTTGAATTGGTTTGCTCCTTTATTTTTAATAGCTATAATCATACCCTAAATAGAAATTTATGGTCTGCTTTAGACTTAAAATATGTAAGTGATAAAAGAAATTCCATTACCTCTTCTTTCTTCAAGTCACAGTTGCTTAACATAAATGACTAACAGTAGTATGCATACAAACTACTCCCAAACGAGAGGCATTATAAAAAGCAACCTGACAGTCTAGTCCAAAGCATCTGAGTATTTCAAAAGCATTCTTGGTTCCAATAAAAACAGAATATAGATTACATTTTTTCAACATGTCTTAAGAACATGCATAAAGCTTACTAATAGCAAACACTGGCATTATTATTTAATGCAATTATCACTTAAAATAGCCAACCTTTTTATCCTTAAATGAACTACTACCAAATATACCCTCCAGAAAATCAGCAACTATCTTCCCATTAAAATTTTTAAATAATTTCCTCTCAAATTATAGCCATAAGCAGTGACTGAGTTGCAAAGTTCTTTTCTGTGATCTTTAAACTTTTCATTTACACCCACTTCCCAAGCCCCCCAGTATTCTTATTGGTTTTCAAACTGATCTGTGGACCTATGTCATTTATGCCTGTAATTTATTGAAAAGAAAGGGGAAAGGGAGCGGTCTTCTGTAAACTCTATACACATTTCAGGAATGTGAAAACGTACCTCTTCTTCATTTTCTATCTTGTCGCTCACATCCTTCACACCCTCACCTTCTCCAATTCCACCTCCCTCATAGTCATGAAACTCAGTTGCTCCCTCGCCTGGTGAATCTTCCATAAATTCTTTGGGCAGGCAAAATCCCTTGAACATAAAAGAATGAACAGTTAGGCACAAAAGCAATTTTTTAAAAAGGGATTTTCGGTCCTACCACACACAAAAATTTAAACAAATGCTTAATGCTTTTTCTAGCTAAGTATTTTAAATCTGATGGAAATACAGAAGGCCTTTGACCTTCTTTTCTTCCTTGGTGATAACAGTTACCATGCAGTTTCAAAGCTCAACATCAGATTTAATATATGAGGTTCTCACTTTGTAGGGGCCTCTGGTGTGTGGTAATTTGTCATTTTGCCAAGACAGAAATTTGAATGATGTATACTAGGGAGAGTATTTAAGAGCAAGTCATTGAAGGAGGGTAGACCTCTCAGTGTCTAAATCCCAAAGGAGTTTTTCTTTCTTATTTTCTTCTCAAATTAGTAAGCCTGAAGGGAGAGAGAGAAGACATGTAACCCTAAAGGCATAGCAACTTGAAGCAGATGCTCCTAAAATAAAATGTTAATTTTAATGTATTAAAAAATATGCCTTCCCCCAACTCTTAAAGTAAACCTGTCACTCTTGGGGAACATGCCACACCTGGCTGCAGCACCTGGCACAGCATGGGGACTAGAGTGAAGAGCAAGGCTAGACACAGTAATGTTCGGGAAGTGTTAACAAAACTGTGTTTCATGTTGGAAAATAGCTGAAAAGCAAAATCAACTACTTCAGTGTGTGGGACAAAAGTGAACAGGAAAAGAAGTAAAAGAAAATAGTGGGTCTCAATGAGAAATTTTAATTTTATCAGAAAATACGAGCTATCAATTTAACTGTCAAACTGAGAATAAAAATGTACTAAAAATAAGTTAAAAATAAGCTTCCAACTAAGGAATTAAGATCCAAGACCAGCAAACACTGACTGTGACTTAGTTACAAAGAAACAGCTTTCTGTGGATTAAGTGCTATAATTGCAACCTAGATCTATTATCTTAGCACCATGTCCAACATACTTTCAAGGTCCCTCAGCACTACTGAGAAAGGATATAAATATAACTTGGACATAAAAAAATTAAAGGAAAGGCAAACTCACTTTCAGGACATGTATTCTTAGAAAGTCGACTGAAAACACATTTTGGTTAACTTACCTAATTTTCCCATTGAGCTACATTAATTTAAAATAAATATATTTAGATGTAGACAGAATAAGCACACAGGAAAGATTCAGATGTCCTTGTGCAGGACACACCATTACAGTAGCTATAGCTGGGACAGCCACTAAGCTCCCATCACTTTGTTATATCAGCTTATATCAGAACCACTTCCACCCCCACCCAATGCACACACAAGTCAGACAGGCCAAAATCATTCTAGAACCTGTCAGACCAGAACACTGGTAACAAGTAGACACACACAGCTAACCCAAATCTCAGGGCACCCTCACCACACACTGTCCTACTGCCGTTTGCATGCAGTATGACCACCAAGAAGTGATGGAATGTGAGACTGGCTCAGTGCTCATCAGATAGAGGGGGCAGATCTGAGATGCATTCATTTATTACTCAACAAATACACATTTATCCTCTAGAAACAAGGAATGGGCTTGCCTTCCATTCTCTGACCCTTTCCAGTACTCCAGATACTCAGAACTAAGAACTCTAGACTGTTTACAAGAAGCCTAGACCCCACCTTCAGTTTGTAAATTTCTATTTCCCTCAAGTGAATCTTATCTGCACTGTACTTAGATTTGGAGAAAATCTTGGAATACTAAAGGAATAAAAACAAAACCAAACATATATAATTCAATTCAATTTGGTTATCACAAAAATGCTCAGGAGTATAGGCAGACCTCATTTTACACATGAGGAAACCAAGGCTCAGAGAGGTTAAGTGACTAACTGAAGAACTGGATACCCTGTGATTACAGTGCCTACCATGCAGCGTCAAATTTGGCTGTCTCCTACTGGTATAGGGGCTGGATAAATGAATGGATGAATGGATGAATGAATGAATGAATGAACGAACAAATGAATGACTTCCCTATTAAAGAAAAATGCTCTACCTAACATTAAGACCCCATTATCATTTCATAATTACATATGAATGATTAAGTGAAAACTTAGTAGCCTTAAGGATTCACCTCTCCTGGAAGTCTAGCTTGAAGTTACCTGAAGATGACTTCAAACTGGGGACAGGGAGAGAAGGGTATGAAAAGCAGCAGCCTTAGACAGCCTCTAGAGTCAAGGGAGCTCATCAGTGGGGGCTCTGTAGATTGCAAGACTATAGTGGAAACAGGGTTATTAAAAGGGTGCCAGACAACTCCTTAATCCATGGGGAGAGCAAATCACCTCCTATTTGTGAAGGTCCAAAATAAAAGCCCGTCAAACCAAACACTGATGGATATGGAATGTATCAGCTGCCCACACTGCTCCACGTAAGTAGTCCTTACCTTCTGGGCAAGCTCTGTGAAGACCTGGGTAAGCACGGAGAGCAGCTTTGCAGTGCTCCGATGAGTTGCCAAAGACATGGTCAGGAAGAAGAGGACAAGGTCCGAGTACCTGGAGAGCATGGGCATCAGGCGCACCAACAAGCAGCAGGACTGGCTGAAAAACTGTGGGGAAAGCAGATCAGAAGGCTTGCTGACACTGCTAAAGGGGTACCGGGTTTCCCTTGGAGTGATAAAAACGGTAATGAAAATGTTCTGGGAGTAGATAGCAACGATGGTTGTATAACACTGTGAATTCAATGTACTAAATGTCACTACTGGTAAGGTTTATTATGTATTTTTAACACACACACCTGTTCACTGAGATTTCTTCCTCACAAAAGTACACTTTAAATTCTCAGTCACTTAAGTCTCATTTAACAAAGTTGTTGTTTTTTAAATAATGTTTATAAACAAATTCCACTGGGAATCACAGTAGGCACTGGAGGCAATAATACAAAATAACATAGTGTCCTACCAAAAAAAGTTGCCTGTTAGGACTTACGGATTCGACAACTTCCTCTGCTGCCTTACTGTGAAAGGACTGTTATTTGCAGAGCATGGTGATTAAGCCTTAGTTGATGGCATCAACATCACCATTAACAAATACTCAGGGGAATGTGGTGAGGATATATAAGAATACCGAGACAATGGACATACTGGACTGCTAGCACTTTTGTACCTATGATCTTACAACTGTAACCCTCAGCTAGCAAGCCCTAGGCTTTTCAAAGTTTGTCAATGGTGTTTACATCTATAAAGAAATACAATTCCTAGTGATTTTGCTGCAGGAGCCTGCTTTAGGACTGCCCACATAAAGCGAGGCAAAACCCACTGCCTTTGATCAGCCCACTTCCGACAGCAAGAAGTGTGTAAAGAACAGTTGGTTACCGTGTGCTTTGCTGCTGTGCCATCCTCACCGCACGATTTCAGTCTCTCCAACAGCTCAGAGACAGCAGAGATTATTTTCTGCACATGCAAAGTGCTCACATCGGCCCACAGTTCTTCCTCTAAGAGTTTTGTTAGATGTCCCGACTGCAGTCTCTCAGAGCCTGCTGCCTCTTTCATTCCCAGAAAAGAATGACATGAGTAATAGAACATAAACCGTTTTCATCTCCATTCATCCAGTAATCATTTCAAACACCTGTCCTTAAATATTTAGTCACAAAAATAAATCATCAAATTAAAAAATGAAATCAAGTATGAAACTAATTTTTGCCTCATTTCAGACATACCATCCTCTTCTTGTGGCCTTGGCTGGTCAGTGTTCTCATCTGTCTTTTTACTGCTCCTTTCTGCTAAGTTCTGGATGGCATACAAGATGGATCGAATGGCAGTTTCCATTTTCTCTGCAAAGTCTTCCACAAACCCTTCATCCAACATTTGGTTTCCTATTAAGTAACATGATACAAACAAGCAAACAAAAAACCCGTTTGCTTCAGGAAACCACTGGCAACCCTCACTTGTTATTTTATTTTATTTTAACTAATTAATTAATTAATTAATTAATTTATTTATATATATATATATTTTAAAATATATCTTTATTGATTTCAGAGAGAGGAAGGGAGAGATAGAAACATCAATGATGAGAGTCATTGATCGGCTGCCTCCTGCACGCCTCTGACTGAGGATCGAGCCACAGCCTAGGCATGTGCCCTGACTGGGAATAGAATCATCATCTCCTGGATCCTAGGCCGACGCTCCACCGCTCAGCCACGCCCAGCTGGGCCTCACTTGTTACTTTAACAAGTGGCCACTTGTAAGCACCTACTATGGGTTAGTCACTGTGCCAAGCTGTGTTGGATACAAAGATGAATGAGACACAGTCCTTGCCTAAACAAACCTGCAAGTTTATCGTCTTGTGTTAAAACAATTTTGCAGTAAGAATGTCAAAAACATGAAAATAACAGTTTAGATGGTGTGTATAAACACTACCTTAGTTCAAAGACCACCTTAGCTTTCCAGTCTAAGGGAGAACTATCTGTAACAGCTGAGGGAGCCTGTGGCGTCTCTATACGTGTACTACAAAGAAAGTGATACGATGGCAATCCAAAGGCAAGGAACTGGAACAAACGTAGCAAAAGTTAAGAACTGTGGGTTACAACCACACCATTCTGCCTTAGAGCCCTGGACAGGTATGTCTAGAATGAACAATATGTGTCTTTAAGATAATCTAGACTTCATCTATAAGACATCATTCCTGTGCTGGGCTTTTACTCCCTTATTTAACAGTCCTTACCTCCTTGGCTGCCTGACGTGAGTAGATGTGTCTTCCAGGGCGTAAAGTCATCTGTGGCTTTACTGATTTCTCCTCTGATATATTTCAGGCTCTCAACTAATGCCATTTGTTGGTCTGTTTGCTCAACCTCCATCCCTGGAAGAATGAACAAGGACTCTAGGCCTTGCAGGTGAGCTGACACCTGGGACAGGCAAGTCAGCCCAGAAGAGCAAACTTCAAAATCTTTCCTGCAACAACAGAAATGCCACAATGTTGAAAGGAAAGGGCTACCCAGCCACCCCCAGTGCTCCCTCCAATCACTAAAATGGAAGTAGGGCAAAACTCGCTGTATCTGAAGATTTAGTTACACATATATCACACAGCACTATGCCTGTCCACTGAAAAATGGAGGACTGAAGCCTAAGCCCTTTCATAATTTTAGCCCATCACTCAACTCTGAGCAAGTACCCAAGCACACAGAGAAAGAGCAGAGGCATAGGCACACTCACCAAGAATAAAAGAGAGTCTCACAAGACTGCTGCCTAATTCTGTCAACATCAGCTTTCACTGTTTTAATGGTCTTCAGCATCTCTGTTAATCTTGAAGTTGACTGTTGCCAAAGCTGGTCCTGTTTCCGCATCCGGCAACCAGAGGGAAGCTGATTTCCGGGTACTGGGGATGGGTAGCTCAGCTCTGATGGGATGAGGTCTGGCACTGCTCTAGAAAACTGTCCCATGGTGAGCTCTGGTCCTTCAAGGTAGAGGGCAGAAGGCTGACCCTGTGTCTGGGCATCACCTTGGCCTGGAGCTGACCCTGCACTGGGGCAGCACTGCAGGAGGCAGGAGACCTGCTCAAGCAGGATCTGGCTCTGCATGGCCAGGTGCTGCAGCCTCTCCGTCCACTGCTGCACACCATCCTGAGGGGGGAAGGCCACAGGGTAGAGCAGTGGCCCCATCAGCCTGCTGTGAATCTCCTGCACACAGCTGAGGAGGTTCCTGTGCAGAAAAAGTCATGGGAAAAACATGTGGTACCTTAAACTGTGTCACTGTGTTGTTTTTAACAGTAAGTTCATTCATTTCTGAAGCAAGCATGGGCTTTTTCATATATTCAAAAAAGACGATCCCTCCAATAGGTAAGAAGTCTATTAAAATGCCTTGCAAAGCACTCAGACACATCCTCAGTCTTTCAGAAGTATCAAAACTCACTGCTTATCACCTGCTCCCTTACAGCCCTCTCACATGCAACAGCCACACAAATACAGTGACTTCAACCATTTGTGTGGAGCAGAAAATAGCTGAAATTGAAGTGATTAGTCTGGAAATACTACTTCTCAACACTCAACAGATGATGATACACTTTCCAACTGTCCTCATCTTTTGAATATCTATTTCCACTGAGGAGCATCCACATATGGCTGAGCAAACTGAAACTTTGTGATCCAAAAAGCCTAACACACTGAAGCAAATCAAATCTGATCTGGGCTGAGACTGGGATGCCCCAATACCATAAACACAGCCCTGTCTCTTAGCCCGCAGGGACTGTCAACCACATCTGCCCTCATTCCAGGCTCAGGTGTAGTACAGCCATGGCAATACTGACTGACTGGCTCAGCTCTGAACTCATCTTCCAGGCCCCTTTCTCCTAAGAGGTGTTGTCAGAATCAGGAGGCAGAAGCATATCACCAAAAGCCAGGAGAAACCCCACCTGTCTTTTAGGGCCTCAAATTCCATTTCATAACTGAGAGCAGCATATGCAGCAACTCTGAGCTGACCCATGTAATTCTTCCTACCCTGGCCACAAACCCAGCTAGCCCGCTGGTACCTGAGGAGGATCCACTGCTCAGTCAGCGTGGTCAGGGAGCGCCGCTGTCGGATAAGCATCTTCATCAAATGTGCTGAGAAACCTTTACACCGCTCGATGTTGCCCACACCCATTTCCTGGCAGGGGGAGAAGGAAAGCGTGCTGAAAGTGCTGCTGGTAAACTCCAGGGAAGAATATTAGATCAGCTTTGGATGTGCTGCACTCTAGAGGCAGGCGCCACATTGACCTTTTTGAGCACTGCTTCTCAAATTATGCCCCCACAGATAATTTGATATTCCATGAACAGAAACTAGGTTTAACACCAAAACTGAATATTAGTGGTCTTTTCTCAATTGGTAAGGGGGAAAAAGCTGAAGGCGGCATTCTGAATTTGAAGCTTATGTTTCATAATTTTTCTTATGCCTTTGGCCCTGCTGGCAAATGTAACAGAATTTATAAGATGCTCTCTGCTTAAGCACAAAATTACATTGATTTGCACTGTAAATTTAATGATGTTCTGCAAAAAGCTCAGCCACTGCCAGCAATGGGCTGTTATTACTTGACAAGTTCTGAAAACACTGCCCTGGGATGAACAGAGCTGGAGCTCTCCCTGGGCCCCTGCAATTCTGACGGTCTATCATTCTAACCTTAGCAGGGGCTGCTAGGGCTGCACTTAGTCTGGCGTGCCGCGCAAGAGACCGATAAAAATACTTCTGGCATCCATCCCACGAGGACGAGATTTCTGTAATCAGCCTGAAAAAAAAATAAAACATGATTTACTTAATTAAATCACTGCTCCCACCCTCAGATCCCAAAGATTCAGAGATTGAAGAATCTGAATATTTATTTCTGTGAGGCACTCATCAGATCCTTTATGCAAAAGATGTATTATATACTTTGCAGAGAAAGCACAGTGGGGAAATAAATTATGACCATATGGTTTCCTTAATTAACAAAAACTTTATAACCGTTTTGGCAGTGGAGGCTAGAGATCATAAATCCTGATGCCTACAAGAGCCAAGCAAATAACACATGATTCAGGAGAGCCAAGCACAAAGTGATACATGGCAATGACAGCTGACCTCCACATGGGAGAACAGGGATTGTTATGGACCATAGTGAACTGGAAAGCATGTATCCTGTCAAAAGGAGGGAGCTGTAGTCAACTTTTGACCACATGGGAAAGCTAGCCCGACTGTTCAAATTTTCTGAAAAAACTGATAATCCAGAACGCTTATGCAAAATTTGTATTTTTTACAATGTTGTGTTGAATCTGAATTTAAAGCACCAGGAAGGCTACTGAGCAAACTAAACACAAAGGTATGCCATACCTAGTTCATGCAAATCATTTACAACAACCTTGCGATAGTTAACAGAGGCAGCTCTGTCTCAAAGTTTATAGGCTCTCAAATTCAAGAATATATTACAATTTATAAGAAGTTTATATATGTGAAACAGCCAAAACTGTGGCTATCCTCTCACATTTTCACTTGTATATTCAAATGAAGTAAGGAGACCTCAGGAAAATCCAAGGGCCAAAACAATGAGAGACACAAATACAAGGAGGAAAGAGAAGGAAAAGGGAGAAAAAATTAACACTTACTGAATGCTCACCAGATCCTGAGCCAGACACTTTTCTAAATGCTATCTTTAGAGCAATGCTAGGAGAGAGGTATTCCTCCACACTTTGGCAAATGAGGACATGGAGGCTTAAATGACTGGCTCCACTTATAATTTAAAAAACAAACCTAGAGTCAGCCTCCTGAGTGCTGCTGACTATAGACAATGCACTCCGGAGATCCAACGGGTGAAGATGAAGCATCTCTTGAGGGTTTTTTGAACGGGCCCAGGCAAGACCTTTGCGATATGACAAACCTAAGAAATAAAATAGCATGTGTTTAAGTACAGAAGCTTGGGAGACAATGGATGTGCCATACCCTCCTCCTGCCCCCCAATGTCATTTCTACTCAAAGTCAAGTCCTCAGAAAAACATCACCCAAGGAGCCTGTTAGAAAGCAGATGCTCAGGCCCTGACCCACACCCACCAAAACAGAATCTACTTCTGCATTTTAACAAGATTCCCTGAGTGACTGGTACATGCACCAAAGTTTGAGAAGTACTGCTCTCTAAGCTATGCTGGAAGAGTGGGTGCAGTACAACATATGGTGATGAAAATAAACATGATTTCTGAGAAACCTCATTACAAAACTGTGAAAGTATTTGGGAATCACAAACGGTTCATCACGGTATTTCGTATGTATGTGACGGAAACTCTTGAGTGGCATTTCAAAACCTTGCCTGCCACTTTCTATTTCCCACTGTCTCCACTGTTTCTAGGAAGGTCCTCCAAATACCCATGTTGTTTTTCTCCCTAAAAGCTGGTGATTATACTTCACTGAGATTATATTTACCAGTTTTTGCAAGGTGCTTAAAGAGGTCTGCCAATGCTCGCTGCTTCTGCATGAGAATGTGCTTGGCTTCTGACCGCTGCTTCTCCTTCTCTGCAGAGGGCTCCACCTTTAAGCTCTGCAGCTCACTCACAGAGGAAATTACTTCACCTGAGGAGAAAACGGGGAAATATGGAAATCCCAAGGACTTATTAATGTGTTAAAATTATCCAAGACCAAGGACATTTTGGGAAATGAGGTCAGGAGTCATTTATTTTTATATCCTGGATAACAACAGAAAAATAAAAATACATGGAATTTTATATTCCTCAACAAACAACTCAAAAGTATTTATTCTTTTTTTTAGTGGTTTTGTAATCAATTTTACAAACACCGCTGTTGAACACCGTGTGCAGTGATTTATACTAGGAATATAAATCATCTAAGGTACATTTCCTGTAAATATGATATATACTGGACTACTACTGGGTACTTGGTAGATATTCCTTCAATCTGCACAACTCCAGAAGCTCTTATTTGTAGCTGTTCAGAGAGGTCTGTCACTTTCTGAGGGTCATTCAGCTAAAGAGTGGACTTGATGACAGGACTTGAACCCTGCCTTAACCAACTCCAAAGCCCAAATTCTTTCTCCAGCACCATGTTGCCTTCCTGAATATCCTGAGGTACCTATTACAGGTACCTGCCATGGGCAATGTTTGGGCTGACTATCCCCCTGAAACTCATGCTGAAGTCCTAACCCCCAGCACTTCAGAATGTGACTATCTTTGGAGATGGGGCCTTTAAAAAGGTAATTAAGGTAAAATAAGGTCATATGGGTGGGCCCTTATCTAATCTGAGTGGTGTCCTTAGAAAAGATTAGGACACAGATATACACTGGGAAGACTATGTGAAGACACAGTGAGAAAACAGCCATCTATAATGCCAAGGAGAGAGGACTCAGAAGCCAAACATTTTGTTCTTGTTGTTTAAGCCATTCAATAGGTGGCACTTTGTTAATGCAGCCCTAACAGATAAATACAAGCAGTCTGGTCTTTCAGATGACAGCCAGTGCATCACATGCATTACACTGGCTTCGTAGGGGAATTAGGAGAGAATGCTTTGCATCATACAGAGTGGGTGCCCCTTCCAGAAGATGCACATGGGGCCTGTATTCATTTACCCTTATCACCAGGCTCAGAGAGAAAGGTTATCTTGAGCAATAATATTAGGCTATTACTCTAACAAGTTATCAAAATAAGGAGCCCCTGGAGATTGAACCATAACCTAATTAAAAAAGGACCAGCCCCACTCTGACACTGCATGCACTGGGGGAAGGAGGGAAGGGCTGCCAAGAGCCCAAACCGCCTATTAAGTGCTGGATATGTCCCTATAGCCGTTGGTGTTATACTACTGAGCAAATTGGGCTCTCAACTCCCCTGAGCAAAAGTGGTCAGGAAGATGGTACTACTACACTGCTTTGAAGTGAAGAAAGCAAGAGGACTGTGGATGAATCTTCTTTTTCCTTTAACCCAGGAGACAGTATTTTGAGAGGCGGGGACGGCTTCAAGACTCTGGGAACTCCATCTCCATGCCCCTCTACTTATGGCCCCAACCAACAGGAGGTGAAACAGACAATGGTGTAACAGCACTAGTTTAGATGAGAGGATAAGATGAAATTTATGATGAAGGTTTGTGTAATTTCAGTTGGCTCCTATGTCTGGGCTCTGCTGGTTTTTAGCTCACCTGTCTATTCAATTACCTGCTCAACACTATTCACGATGTCAAAAAAGGACATAGGTGAAAAATTCTCAGCCCTCCTGGGCCACTGGGGAAAAGAGAGAGAGCAAACCCCATCCTTGCCCTTGGCTGCTGACACCCACCGGTGAACTGATCAAGGCTGTCCACCAGGTGAGGGAGGCGGCTTTCCTTCATGAGCGTCAGGCACATCTTCCTCATTCGTTTTGTGAGTTTCGGTAAGCGATACAGAAGCTCCCCCTCCAAGGGGAAAGGAGCACCCTGACATTGTTCTGGAATTGTGGCCTATGGGGAAGAACACAGAACACGGGTTAGTCTTCCTGCAAGAACAACAGTAACAGCACTTACCTGCGTGGGCACTAAATTTAAATGCTGCACCCCTACATACACACCTAGCTCAGCAATTATTAAATTCTCTTCTCATCATCTCTGAAGTCTCACAGGAACAAATGTAGCATCACTACAATTAAAATAGGTATGTACTGTGGATTATTTAGAAAACTCTATTGCTGTTCCGTGAGATAAGGGTAGTAAGGACTCCCCACCCCCACCCCCGGCAACGCTTCTGTGCCAGCCCCAAGGAGATTCCAGTTCTGATCTTGGAACGCAGAATAATGAGTAATACATGCTGCCTTTGAGGTGCTGTGTTGCACAGCAAGGCTAAACTGATCTGCCAAATCCTACCTCCTCTACCATCTCTCCCCACCCTCCGCTTCCTGTTCAAATATCAAGAACCCAGGTATTAGATGAAGGGGAAAGCTTTCATCCATAAGAGCATATTTTTCCCCCTGAAGAATCCCTGAAATTCCTGCACTGTCATCAACAGCATGTCAAAGTTTTTGATCAGCATGACAGAAGCAGTGAGCTGACAAATACAATTAAAAGAAAATAAATTTGGCACCCATCTTATCTGTAGAGCCATATCATGGCTATACGCTCAATGTCTATTATGCTTTCTGTAATATTAAAATATTAAAAACAGCTTGAGGAACTCCATTGTTAACTCTATGGACCCAGAGTGGGAAGTATAGTAAGAAGGCAAAAGTGATTACTCTCTTGAGGCGTGCTCCCTCCCCAAATCCTAGATCACCCTACCCCAAGGATATAAAGCAGGAACACCCATCCTGTAACAGACCTATTCAGTCAAAGTCTATGACTATTAAGTCTTTAGGAATTTTGAAAGCCAGTGCTTAACTGCTGGTGCTTAAAATTGGTCATGATAAAAGTATTTACACCATGGTCATTAGCAACCACTATAAACTAGCACAGTACTGCATACATTCATTCCCTGTGCAGCAGCTTCAATGTAAGCACCCAAAGGCAGCTTCAATGGCCAATTCCTACACTGATGTTTCAAACCATTTGACACAGGTAAAAGAAATGTTCACAGGTAAGCACAACTTATTTCCCACAGGCTAGCATTAAACTTTCAGCACCAGGATCCAGGTTTTTTGTCCTATTCTGCAGCAAGGTCAGGCAGACATACAAATGCTATATACATCCAAAGAGCAAGATTTTAAAGGCATTTCCTTGCCTAGTTCTAAGAACACTCTTTACACAGGAAGCGTAAATCCCACCTGACTGGCCTAGGAATAAGCAAACACTATTCCTCAACCTCGTACCTGTGCAGCTGCTGGCTGGGACAACAGGGTCTCCCTCAGAGCCTTGTTCAGATTCTGAATGGGGGACATCTCACTTGTGGCTGCTTCTGTTGGCTGTGGCACAAAGTCGAGCTGTTCCTCCTTGTCACTCTCCACCAGGGATGACCGGCAGGGTTCACTCAGGACAGTTTCAAATTTCTTCATGAATTTAAAGAGAGTTCTACCCCCAGGAAGTAACAGAGATGAGGAGAAAAAATAAATGGATGGAAGTGAGGAAATGTAAAAATAACATCATAATGTGTACACACATAACTTTTGTATACAATGAGCTCCTTAGATACTCATAATCATATTTTAAAAGAAAAAGTATGACAGGTATTGTCACCTCCATTTTCTAGGAGAAAAAACTAAAGCCAGGAAGGTGGGATCACTTTACTCAAGGTAAAAGAGCTAGTGAGTGGCAAAAGATTCAACCCTTTCACAGCACACAGTCTGCTTTGCCTCAAGGTATATACCACTCCAGCCTGCAGGTAGACTTTGCTTTGGGTGGCAGGGGATGGTGCTGAAAAGCTACACAAAACAATTTCATGTTTTATAATACTTTGAAAGCAGCACTAAGTCAGGCCACTATAACAACGTAGTCTTTGTTGCCTACCATTCAAAAATTCTAAGCTTTAGTCACCCCCAGGTTTAAAAGATGAATTACCTGTGTGTCTTTTCCACAGATTGTTTAATGGACCAGAAGCTAACATCATTCCACTTGGATATCTTAACAAATTCCTGTAAGATAAATGAAGCTCAAGGAATGGCTTTATAAACCTGGTGTCATCCTGTTTCTTTCTAGATCATCTCTTTGCAATAGACCAGAGCCCACTCCATCCCAAACACAGGACTGTGAACAAGTAAAACAAGTCTAAAAAAGGAACCAGTGCCTGTCCCAAAGGAATGAAAAAGGACTGCTGCTATAATCAAGAGGTCACCTGATATGAACTCTGGCTCATACGAGGGTTGGTTTCACCACCACTGAAAGTATCAATAGGAGAGGGTCCTCCTTACCCAGTGGCACTTCATAGTACATGGATGGCACTCCTGAGGGGGAAGATCAGCCTGGACAAGACCAGGGAAGCAAGACCTAACAGATGTCTAGGGCAATCCTCTTGAGGAGCCTTTGATGGGCCACTCCACTAACCCCTCACAAACTACACCAGGCCACCAATGCAGCCCATGCCACAGAATGTAAATCTCGCCATCCTACTTGGCAGTTGCAATGCTCTCCTCCATTCCCCAGAGCCCTCTGCCTCATTGTTAAATGGACAAAAAACCAGAACTAAATAAAAAGAATTTGCTGATTTTATTCTCCCAAGGGTGATCATGATAGCTGTTCATCTTACTTTAAGTTCTTTTTCTAGGGGGGAACGAAGTTCCACAATTTTGGCCTGGACCCGGTCAAAGAATTGCTTGTAATAATGGTACAAATTCCACAGAACACTGCAAAGTGAATCTGGAAGAAATGAAAAGGAAACAAAAACACCACACTTGCTATGTGTACTACTGGCTCCACCTGTGGGCTTCACATTTCAGAGATGTTCCTTCCTCATTACTCTTTAGGACATGAGATTACAGTATGTTTCACAGGCTTGTTAGGGAGCCTGTCTGAATTTAGCAGTTCCCGGAGATGCAGGCTGTCAACGCTACCCTATTTTTTCATTTCAGCTTGTAGTGAACTTTTTTGTTGCACTTTTGTTCTTAAAGATGGCGTACTCATTCTGCTAAACTCAATTTCAAACCTTTCTCCAAATCTTATTGTAAAGTCAGCAGAAAATGAGCCTGTTTTAAAAAGTAGCATATTAAGAGGTTCACCTTGACTGCTCACTCACATACACTCTATACTCATTTTACAGTGACAGTGTTATCCAAGTTGCTGCAATCAGGGATAGTAACTGACAATATGAGTTTTGTGTTCAGGTGCTTGATAAGTGGCAGTGTTCTCACTACATCAAAGAACCTAATCATGGCCTAGATCAAGCAGAAACTTAGCAGGACATAACCACTGTCGAGACAGAAAGATGTGCTGCCTCAACATGCCAGTTTGAGCCCGAGATCTGTACCTGGCAGTTTACCCTCTGCCAGAGTTCAGTAGTCAGTGCTTCCCTGATAACCAGTTGGTACTTTATTTTGAACGTTTATCTCTACATCTAATGTGAATCACATTAAAGTAAAAGAAGACTAAAAGTGTCTTATTTAAAACCTGGTAAACAACAAGATACCTGTCTCTTGTGGAGAATTCAAAATCTAACTCATTTTAACAGTGCAATATAAAAGTAAAGAAAAACATATATAAAGGAAAAAAAAATGTATCCCCTTACCTTTTCCTTCAACTTGTGGCATCAGCAAGACATGACAATGGAAAACGAGTAACATCTGAAGTCGTACATGGAATTCTCCCAGGGAGGATCCTTCAATAAATGCTTGTAACGTGCTGACCAGCAACATCAGGGTCATCTGTTTGTCATCTTTAGAGATTCAAAGAGGAAAACATCCATGTGCCTGCAACCATCACTCCCTGTTCATAACATGCACACAATCTACGATGGGATACACTGAGGGAGGGCAGTTAAGTGGAGATCATAATTCAAGCAAAGTTTTGAAGCAACGATCACAGCTAAATTCCCAGCTGATTAAGAAACAACAGCTGCACTCAGGGTGTGTGTCAAATGCACTCACAGCAAATTATGAAACTGAATGATGAGGTGCTTATTAGTAAATATGAAATGAAACACTTTTAACTCAAGCACATTAACTGCTACATACCAAGGAGGCAACATTCACTTTGACTTGTCTCATGGATGTGGAGAATAAGAAAACCTTGTAACTCTCTAGACATAGGACAGTTGCTTACACACCAGACTTCTGTTTTTGAGAACTACATGGCCCTTCTTGGCTGACCCCTGAGGAATACCATGAGGTCAAATGACGCCTCCTAAGTGAAAGCAGTGGCGGGGGGTACGTGGGTGCAGGTGAATCCCACACTTGCATCACTCCAAGTTTAGCTTGGACCCTCTAAGCAAGCAGGGAATATAATGACATGTATTACCTTCCTGTTCTTCTGTCTGTTCCTGCATGTGCTTTTCAAGCATCTGATAGATGGAGAACCAGTGCTTGGTGGATTTCTCAGTGTGGCGCTTCATGGTATTATCCAAACTCACAGACCAGCAGCTGAAACATGAGAGGAGAGGCCAAGGATGCATTTAAGGAAATCCATTTGAAATATCTGAAACCACAGAACCAGAAGCTAAATGGAGATAGAGAAGCCTCCCAGTTTCCTATCTCAGGATGGTATGCTATTATCTGGTCTCTACTAAGGTCATTTTGATGCCCAGCTTTTAACTCTGTGATTAATGACTGAAAAGCACATTCTCTAACTGTTCTCTAGCTGTACTACATAAACAATGAAGAAACAAAGATGAATGTCCCTGCAACACAAGATGAGGAGGGGAAGGGGAGTGATGAATGTATCACTTACTTCAGTTCCAGTTTACGCCAACGAATGATCATCTGACTGACCAAATCCAGGTGTTGCCGCAGAGACAAAGCTCGACTTGCATTCTCCTCCCAATCCTAAAGAAACAAAGGTAAAATTTACTATGGCCATTATTCAATCCTTTATAATCACCTCCTCTCTCAAAAATATCTTGGACTTTTCTTGTGTGAGGACCACTGGGTCCTTCAACAACTTGTATGCTAATTTACCAATAGCAGTAATGAGTTTACATCTTGTGTATCCAGATTCCAGTTCTTTCTGGTCCCCTGAAAGAACCCCAGCAGAGCCAAGTTTAGAGGCAGGCAAAAAGCACAGGATTTGGAGACCTGGGCTTGAATTCCTGTTGTTAGTCAGGTAACCCCTCCAAAGTTCAGGGCCCTAATCTGATAATCAGGGAAGCACCAGCTACTTCAGAGGCTGTGAGAAGTCTGAGGAGGACAGTGTGTGCAGGGATTCAGCCAGTCGGAAGGCCCACCTAAAAGTCCTGGTTGGGTTCCCTCAGTGCTTGTGGATGCTGCATCCCACCTGAGAACAGGTGAAGCAGGTAGGTCCCTTTCATGCCTCAGTGATAAAGGCTTCCCTTACAATCATCTGACCCAAAACCAGGAAAAACAAAGTTTATCCTCTAGCACAGCCTGTAACTGTCTGACCCTCTAAAATAAAGGCACCACAAGATAATCTTTCGATTGGTTACAAACCAAAATGAGGAGGACAGTGGGAATCACTATACCTGTGCTTTTGCCAGAAGGATCTCTAAACCATTTAGGAACTTTGAGATGGGGCTGGAAAGTGGGAAACTACGAATTCTGTCCATTACAACCAGCAGCTGCAGGGAGAAAAAAAAAATTGGGGTTGGAGGTGTATCTCCGTGTTAATATCAATCATCCAAAGTCACAGGGTACTGAAGAGAGGCCTCCCTGGAGGACTGCCCCTGGGATGGTGAAAGGCCCCATCCTCAGTACCCCTCCTCACCACTCACCCTACCTGCACAAGTGCCGGATGTTCTGGCCAATCCTGCAGCAGCCGAATGACAGCCTCTGAGAAACCCTGAAGCACAGGTTGACAAAGCCGTGCTTCTGGGACGTTGGGGTGCTGGTAGAAGTCATAGGGCCCATCAGGCTTCACTATCAGGTCTGAGGTCGCCTCCCCAAAGAGTGTGTTATGGGAGAGGGTGCAGGCCAAAAGCTGGCTGCCTAAGAGTTGGTCATTCAGCTCAACTCCTGTGAAGTTAACATCATAGTAAAGTCAGTGGGTAATTTGCTCTATCAGTAAGTTAAAAAGATCGATTAGAAACATGCTCAAAATTAATGAACTACTAGAACTAATTAAGCTGATATTTCAATGCCATCCACTCCCAAAGCAACATAGGCCTACAGGATTGTGACCCTACTACTGCAGCAGTCACAAAAATCTGCCGAGTTTCTAGGATATAAAAAGGAACTCGGATATGGCCCAGGTGCGATCAAGAGGGTACAAAGTTTGGTTTGATGGATTCAAGTTCCCATTTTTTTATAGCTGTTCTTGGTAGGTAGAAATCAAAGTTAAAGCCTCCGTCCTAGTTTTTTTTTTCTTTTCTTCTTTTTTTTTTTCACAAGCCTCCTTCCTACTTGCATGGAGTAACTCATGAAGTCATGGAGAAAACTACATGATTACAGGAATACATGATTTCACTTGAAAAGCACTCAAGCTATTAGAGGCAAACTGGAAATAATGCTGAAGAACAAGACCATTTAAACTAAATCTATACCCTTATTTTGTTAATCCCTTTACCTCAAAGTATTCAAACAATGAAAATTCATCTTTATTGCAGAGTTTTAAATCAATTTTTTGAATCAGCTTAAGTCCTTTAAACTAAGGAAATCTCATAAAAAAATAAAAATCTAGTAAAAACAGGCAGGTCATTGTTTTCACTGTTTCAAAGTAGCAATTTCATTTTGATTTCCCAACAATAAAATGAAAGTAAACTGCCATACCCATCAGGGGGTAGAAGTGTGTCACCAGGGATGCCCCAGTCTGATAGCAGGACAGAAATAGGCTGAGGTAGTGCTTTGCCTCATGTGCTGGTAAAGTCTGTTGGTACCAGAGGGACCGAGCAAAGCTGAGGCACAGCTGCTGGTGAATTAGCATCACAGTCTGCATGGAGCTTGGGGAGAGGAGGGCGGGGTCTGCAGCTTCAGCCTCTTCTTGCTCATCTGAAGCTCCCTTCTCCTCTAGTGTTGGTTCTACCAAAATATCTGCAAAGTCCTGTAAATAATGTTAATCGAATTCTTAAAAATCAAAATCCAGTTCTAATAGGACAAAAAGGGGAAAAGATGGATTGTGAATAATCAAGAAAATCAGGTAGCAATTTATTTGTATTAAGATATAATAAAAGGACTGCAACGATTGGAAGGGAGTGTGTGTGTGTGGGGGGGGGGGTATATCAAGGGAATTCGTTCCAAAACAAATCCTGACCTTTTCATGCAGTGGGAACTGCTTTCTGAACTCCCGCTCCTCCTCCTCCTCCTCGCTCAGGGCTGTCCTGGAGTTCCTGCTCCTGTACCTGTACAGGCTGCTCTCCTGCTCGGCCTTCTCTTGGGCTATGCGTTCCTGTTCATCCCACTCATTGATGATTTCCTGAAAAGTCACACATTCAGAAGGAAGCTTATTTGCCTTGCTGAGTCACAATGAAAAAGCATAAGACTTACTATCTGTTAATTTCTCATGAAAAAATGTCACGGTTAAAAAACAAATGCCAACATCCAAAAAACTAACTTTCAGGTTAGCAAATGAGCTTTGTTTCCACACTGTATCTGCGGCAACCCAAGTTTCCTAAATTCCCCCTTCCTGTAGCATTAACAGTTTCATAGGTGTAAAAATTTGCTACAGTAAAACTACGGGAACATCCTGTCAGGAATTAATTGTGCTTTGCACTAAGGACAGGCTCGGGATGGACAGTGTGGGGATGTGATTCAGACTGCACTTGGCTGGCACCTTAAGGAGCTGGCCCACAGGTTCAGGGTGGTTGAGAGGCACCAATCAGGCAAGACTGCACTATGCCTTATGAGACACTTCTTAAATCCCCCACTACCTCAAGATTTTAAGTGCTTAAATTGGTAAAAACTATAAATTAAAGAAACCAGAGAGTACTGATGAAGACTGAGGAAATAAGCATCCACCATTCAGTAAGATAATGTGTATTGAAAGCCTAAGCAGTTAATCTTTGTCCCAGTAATTCTGCTTTCTAGAATTTATACCCAAAGACCTGGTTATAAGACATTTGTGGTAGTGGTGTTGGATTTTTTTTCTGAAAAACAGCAGAAAGAGTGCACATAATCTTCAATTATAGGAAATTATTTAAATGACTTACATCATAGCCATACAACAGAAAACTAGAAAACTAGGCAGCTGCTAAATATGACACAGATAAAGAATACCATAATTGTGGAAAAAATAATCACCAAATGCTGTTAGGTTTTTTAAAGCAAGCTATTAAACAGAATGGATTTTATTAATGGTTTGTAGAACTCTCGTGATTTAAGGGCCAATCTCAGGCACCATGGAGGGGATAGAACTGTTCTCAACCAGAGCAGCTCCTTCGTCAGTTAAATGTTGGGTCACCATGTTAAGGTTATTTTTAAAAGGGTTCTACTACTAAACAGAGAATTGTGAACCAATGGGACAAATGACTTAAAGTAAATTTAGAGTATCATAGATACACATTTACAGATACGTATATACAAATAATCAAGCCTAAAATGGGATACACCAACATGTTAACAGAATTTGGTAAATTCTAATAATTTCTGCTAATATTTATTCTTTTAATAGTCTAAAATGAGAACAAGTTGCTTCTGTTAAGAGAAAAAAAAGTTTATTTTCTTCATATTAATAAAAAACTATATGGCAAAAACCACCATAAAGTCAAAAGACAACCAACAAACTATTTGCACTATGTAACACAGATAAAGGGCTAATATCACTAATTTTTTAAAATCTCTTAATAACTTAGGAACAAAGGTCTCCAAACCCCACAGTTAAATACGAAAAAAAGAAACAGATAGTGGATCCCCCTCAGTAACTACACTGTCTCTATGTACGCTGGGTACCACTAATGTCCTGCAGGCACCCTAGTTGTGCTCCCAGCTCCCTTCAGGAGGGGTTGGGGCAGGCCCCCCAGGGACAGGCTTACCTGGCACACGTGTCTGAAGAGCTGCAAGGCCTTCTGGTCCAGCTCTCCCTTGCACAGCACATGGGAGCGCAGGTAAAGAAGGGCATTCATCAGCAGCTGTTCTCGGGTGGGGCAGGGTCTCTGGCACTTGCCTTCCAGCTCCTTTCCTCCTGAGCGTTTGAGGATCAACTTCCCAAGGCCTCGCAGAACCTCCTCTGACTTTACTGAACATAAGGCATCGGCATGAGCATAGTAAGTGGGGAAGGTGGGGTTCACTGATGGGAAAGCCAACAGGGATGTGGCCAGGGCATCCAGTCTGTCTGCACAGACCACGCCGCTGTGGAGTGAGGCGTGGACCTCGGAAGCCACCAGCCTCATGCCATGCTGCATCTGCAAGATGGACGCCTGTAGTGGGGTGACGGAGTCTGGATACAGGGCATACTCCTCAGACAGCCGCTTCCTGAACTGGTGGTGCGATTGCTGCCAGGAGGCCTCCTCCTTTAGAAGGTTCTGGGCCACCTGAGCAGACCGAGGCCCATCCATGCGGAGGGCCTGCAGGAGCCGTGTGAGCAGATCCTGAACAGCAGGAGCCTTGGCGACGCTGGTGACATAGTGGTGGATCTCCTGCACCAGGGTTTCGTACGCAGGCAGCTGGGGTCTGAAGGCCTGCTTTTTCAACAGGCTGCATATTAAATTCTCCAGCTGATCAATTCTTTGGTGAAGTAACCTAAAGGCAAATCAACGCAAAAAGAACAAGAAATCTAGATTGAGCCCTCAGGAAAACAGAATGGAGACATTTCAGCTACTAAGGAATAATAAGATGATGATAGTAACAATTATAACGAAAATGGATAATATACAGAGAGCAGTTACCACGTGCCACACATGATATTAAGCAATTTAGATGCATATCGCAAAGTCTCATCACAACTCACTGAAGCAGGTACTATTATCCTTCTTTTACAGATATGGACACTGAGGCTTAAAGGCATTAAGTGGTATACTCAAAGTCTAAAGTCAAAGGGCAGAGGTAGAACTGGAACTCAGAACCCACTGCACTATACAGTATTTCCTAAGACACAGACCCATACAGCATACATCATCACACTCAACTTCTTCCATGTTGAGAATTCTGGTTTCAACCCTCTTGGCCCCATGTGAATCTCCCCCTCCCCCCTTCACAGGGCATATATTTTCCTGACTATAACCATGGCTTTGGGATCTAATTGCTAATGTAGTTCAGAGATGTGTACATTACCTCTGCAAACACTGTAATTATGTTACAAAAGTCAACCTTAAAATGTCTTTTTTAAAAAGGAGAGACTATAATCTCCAACACAAATAATCACTCTGCTGTGTTACCTGATGTGAGGATGAGAGTAACTGATAATGATTTCATCTTCCAGGTCTCTTCCAGTCTGTAGCTGGGACAAGAGGTTTTGGGTCTTCCACTCACACTGCAGCTGGTATAACTAACAGAAAGAGAGAAGCTGGTCTGCCGTGCCCAGCTAGGAACATGCCCAAGAGGACAATGCCCTAGGAGAGGGTAGAGCAACTGCATAGAAAGAACCTGGGTTCCTGAATGACCTGAGGGCAGGGAGCTCTGCTCCGTTAACCTGGAACACCCACCTCAGAGTGGTCAGGTGAAAGAAACTATCTTATTTACAACACTGAACTCAGACTCTACCATAGCAGTTTAGCCTTCACCCCAATTAATATATTTTTCCTTCTTCAAAGTACAGAATTAGTATTTCACTATCTTTATGTAGTAGGCAGTTCCTGGGTTTGGTTCAAATAGCAAGGGTACCCACATGATCTGATTCTACTTGATCCCTGACTTTTAGACACTGAACACCGAAAGTTCAAAACCCGAGGAATATTATACTCTGAAGAACTTATCCAATTCCAAACATCCAAGACTTAGTTCAGGAACAGGGAGTCTGGATAGTGAGGGCTACCAGTGCTTCTCTGGAAGGTGTTCTACTGTCGTGCCCTCTGCCCACTGCAGCCTCTTGGCAGATACATCAGAACATTAGGAAGGGCCCCCTCCCAGTGCCTGAGCCCACTCAGAGGAACTCCCATAGAGGAAAACGCAATCTTTAGAACACATTCCTAGGAAGTCACAGGGCAATTCATGAAAAACCACCCCTTTGGTGCTCTGCACCCAAAAGGGATTAAAAGGGTTAATATACTAAGCATACCCAGCCGGTCAGGGATGGAGCCCATGCTCCCAACTCTCGCCTCCATACCTCTTCCTTGGCATATCTGAGCTTGTATTCCCTCTTCACTGCGGGGTCGAAGCGTGCCTGGGGAAGCCACATCTGAATCTGGAGCAGGCCAAGGCTCACCCAGAGGCTCCCGCGTCGGGCTGGCTCGGGTAGGTCCCGCTTACCCTCCCCTTCACCGAACAAGTGGCGCAGGGAGGTGAGCAAGAGGCATAGCATCTCTTCAGGCAGCACCTCCTGCCCAGCCATGTCCCCAAGAGTCTGGCGCACATGCTGGAAGGCCTGGCTGTCCCCACGCAGCAGCTGCTCGCAGTTCTGCATGTACTCCTGACGTCGGATCTCAGGGAGCAGCTCGGCCAGGCCTGCCAGGTGCCGGCACAGCACCAGCCCCTGGAGCTGGGAATCCGTGCGTCTGAAGGGACATGGAAGCACTTTAGGGCTTGCATCAAACGGCATTCCTTTCTCACACTATGACATGGCAGACTGCACTAATAGTATGTGAATTTCTATTCTCACGTAATCTTACATGGTTTTCTAAGCATCACTCTCTTGATCATGACATGCTTGAAGTTAAAAGAGGAGCTGGCCAGCTCATGGCAGCCTCTGTCATGGGTTGAAAACCTGTTGGTCCAGCCAGGAAACATCCTTGCCTTCACCTACCAGAACTGGCCACTACAGAAGCAAGTTCTGACTAATGTTCCTGCTGCACACTCTAGAGAAACAAAAGAAAATTTACAGTCTGCCCAGGGGGAAGGAATACCTGAACTCTGCTACTGAAGGGACAGCCATGTTGGTCCAAAGCACTGAGCTGATATCCCGGAGCTGCTGGGCTCTTTCAACCCACTCTCCCAGGGTGACATGCGAGGAGGATAGGATGGGGAGGCCGCTCACATCCCAGGAACTTGCTCTGCAGCTGCTGGTCAAGACTTCAAAGCAGCATTTGGAGAACATGGCTCTACTGAGACTGCCGGGGCCCTGATGGATGAAGAGTCAAGTAACTTTAGAAATTAATTAAAAGGATTTCAACAAGCAGCACTGGCACTTTAGGGGGAAGAAAGAGAGTAAGAAAAAGAAGTTTAGCCCTAGCTGGCTTGGCTCAATGGTTAGAGTATTGGCCCTCAGACTGAAGGGTCCTGGGTTCAATTCAGGCCAAGGGCACGTACCTTGGGTTGCAGCCTTGATCCCTAGCCCTGGCTGGGGTGCATGTGGGAGGCAACCAATCGATGTGTCTCTCTCACATCGATGGTTCTCTCTCTCTCTTTCCCTCCCACCTCTCTGAAAGCAATGGAAAAAATACCCTAGAGTAAGGATTAAAAAAAAAGAAGAAAAAGAGGTTCAGGTTTCTAGGACCAGGTAAACAACTAGAGACAGGACCAGGAGGGCTGAAGGGGGTCAGGTATTAGCAGGCCTTTCCAGAATGTAGACTCTATTCTCCAAGAATGAGGAGCAATGGGTGCTTCAGTAATGCAGAAAACCCCTCAAACCCGGACATTAGGAAGACCATATTTGCAGCAGAGCTAGGAACACACTGCAGGAAGGTGAGATTCAGAGTCGGGGGAAAAAAAATAGAAGACAAGTGTAAGAGCCAAGGACAAAGTTTACCAAGCCTGTGCTCCTTGGACTGTTCATCTGGGACACAGTAATCGCTGTCCACAGCAAAGGGTTAAGGGGTCAAATACGCATGAAACACTAGGCACTCTATGCATCTCTTGGGAATCCATAATGTTTATCACCAAGAGCTTTGAGAGATATTTTTTAATTAAAAAATCAGTTTTGATAGCAACAAAACATAAAAGACTCCAAATATAAATTCATGAACATTTATGAGAAAATAAAATATATAACTGAGGTGGCATTTCAAATGAGTGAAAAGGATGACAGTAAAAAATGGTGCTGTTATACTGCTTTCAGATACACTGTTTGCATAAAATAAAAAAATCTGTAAGTCTACCTCACAGAACAAGATATCCAAATAAACTTGATTTAAATACACACACAAAAAAAATACAGAATACATGGGCAAATAGTTCGTAATTCTAGGTATAGTGGAAAAGCTTTTTTAAAAAGCATGACACCTGCAATATACAGATGTATCACAGAATTGTACACTTGAAATCTATACAATTTTATTAAGCAATGTCACCCCAATAAGTTTCATTTAAAAATAACGATAAAGTAAAATAAATAAATAAAAAACATGACACCAAAGCCAGAAAGTAGAAAGGGATGAGTATATTTAAAAAGAGAACATTAAAAAACCTGAGAGACAACAAAACACTAGAAATGTATTTCCAACCATACGTTGGGTAAAAGTTTAATAACCATAATATGTAAAGAGATATCCAGTAATAAAATGACGAACAACCCAATTTTTTAAACAAAATGAACAATGAACAAGACTGAAAAATTCAGAGAAGAAATAAAACTGATCAATATACATATGTAATCATATTCGAACAGAAAAACAATCAAAGGAGCATGGATTAAAATACGATTTTAAAAAAACTGTATAATTTAAATGTTGACACCACCAGTGTGACAATGCTAGGGAGAAACAGGTCCTCATATAAATAATAAAGAAAACTGTGCTCTAGTCCCAAGTCTTCCTGTGGTCGTCCAGACTTTTGTGACCTGGCATATTTAAAAAAGAAAAGCCACCTGCCTGACATTCTGGTAATATCTATAAATTTCTTTAACTGTGCATACTTTGATCAAGGGTCAAATTTCAGTTCTGGTAACATATCCACAGAAATACTCAAATGGACAAAGACTTAAACAAGGATAGTTGATACAGGTATGCTTATTATAGGAAAGGGAGGAAATAAAGGCAAGAAACTTCAAAACTTGTGAATAAAAAAGTGATTAAATAAATTCCAGCACATCTGAAGAATGGAATACCTTAAAAAGAATAAGCTGGAATGACAGGTACAGGTTTTCATAATGTATTATGTGGACAAAAACATGACCTTATTTTTGTTTACTTATATATTAATATAAAATATATGTAAGCAAGATACAGAGCAAAGAGTGATTATTTCTATTACGTTCTACTATATGAACACACGTATGTACTATTTTAAATGTTTTGTAATTAGTGAAAAGAGTATTTTAATTAGAAAAAAGATAAAATACTTTTTAAGGAACCTGTTTTTACTTTAATTCAGAATTTCCCAAATCATTTAAAACAGAATATTTTCTTTGAAGGTACACTTATTAATATCCTGCAGAAAATAAAGTATTAAAATTACTTAGTCACTGCTTTACACTAGGAATAACTGTTTATTGCTAGAGTTATTGTAAAATGTTCTTTACTATCATCAAACATTTTTATGATTTTATGCCCACAAACCTTCAGTGTGGAGTCCAAAAGGGACTTGGGCTTCTCCTGCTGCACAACAGACAGAGGGCTCCACATGAGCCAGTACTCTGGATTTGTGGTCACAGTACTGCTCCAGAAAGACATAAATGTGGAATTAAATAAGTAGGACCACAAAGAGATAATTTCTTCTGTAGATACCTAGAGATAAAGAAATAATTAGATAAGAGAATATCTGACAAAGATTTCATAAATCAAGTTATATGGCCTCTATCTTGTAAGACCCATCTAAAATTAATATGGGTTTAAAGATATTAAAAGATACTAATGCTCCTAATTTTCTGCCATCCTGGTCATCCTGGTGAAGTCACTTATCCTGATTATAATTTCATTAAACTAAGAAGAGCCCTGGCCAGTGCAGCTTAGTGATTAGAACGCTGTCCCATGAGCCAAAGGGTCACGGGTTTAACTGCTGGTCATCAGGGCACATACCCAGGTTGCGGGTTTAACCCCTGGGGTGTGTGTGTGGTGGGGGGGACAACTGATTGATGTTTCTCCCTCACATTGATGTTTCTCTTGCCCCCCGCGCCCCTCTAGAATCAATGAAAAAACATATCCTTGGGTGAGTATTAAAAACAACCAACCAACCCCCCCAAAAAACAAAACAAAGAAGAGATCTGCTTTTATAAGGTTGCGTGAGAACATATAAGTGAAATAAACCATATTATAATGTCAGCAAAATAAATAAATAGAACATTTAAAACAAATGAAGATTGTACTAATGAAGTTGTATCAACTACTGTTTATCAGTATTCACATTCAATAGTTATTCTGGGGGAAGAGTAAAAACTACTCGCACCGTATTTTTGAGGAAACAAAACAAAACAGGCAAATGTTATGTCCTCTCTTAACTGGAAAATGAACAGGATGATTCTGTGATAAAAGCTGAGAAATACCCAGGTAATTACTGCAAAAGAAGAGTTAAAATTCTCCCTTTTGAAATTAGTTCAGGTAAGAATGGAGTTTGCAACATGTAATTTTGAGACTGAATAGATAAAATGTTCTGCAACTAGTCTGCCAAAGGAAATCTAATCAGCTTATCGTGTCAAGGTTTATTTCCTTTTAATTTTGGTTTTTACCTTCTGATGGTGCAGTAAGGACCAAAGGTCTCGAAGCTCTTGAGGAGCAATTGGTGTGTGCTTAAGACAAAATATGATGTGATGACTTATTTCCTCATCTATCTGGGGTTGCTGATTTTTACTGGACCTGTTCCAAAAATAAAGCAGGAGAGGGTGGGCCGTGGACTATCGATGAATGGCTAGAAGAAAACTACTATGTACAGAAATATGAAACACACTGAACTTAGAATACTTTTCAACTATTCCCCCCAAGACAAGTCTGTGCTTTGTCTCACATGTAGGATGCACAGAATAATCTAACAAGAAAATATGTTCCCCGGAGGAAAACAGCTTACCTTCTCAGACAAGCCTGTGTCATAAAATCAGCTGTCAGTTTGTACTGCCAAAGCACAGCCAGGTACTCCATAGCAGGCCATAACTGAACACTCCTGGTGAGTTGGACTAAGGAGGTAAAGTCTGGCTGGGATGGGGTAGAAGCTTCATTGGGCTTTTGCTCCCGAAAACCAAGTGAAATTCCTTTGGCTTTTACTTCTAAACACTGAGCATTCACAAGATTCTTCAATTCATCTGGACAATAAGACAAGTGTGATATTATTGCACAGTAGTCAACAGTACAGGCTCAGGTTCCTATCAACCAGTAATGTGACTGTGAGCTTTAACCAAAGTACAGCTTAATCTGTACCTGTGAAATGGTGTTATTAATACCTGCACAAGTCTAATGACAAAATTAAACAATATATATGAAGTTTAGCTCTATGCCTGACACTTATTTACAGTGTCAGGTGGTTACAGTATACCAAAAAAACCTAAGGGAAAAACTTAAAACTTACTGGCTGCAGGGCAGCGGACACAATCTTAAGAGTATCTGTCAGCATGCCAGACTACAGAGTATGTTACCTGGGTTGACGTCTTCCAGAATATTAGCTCTGAGGACCAATCCCCAAGCCTGTAGGAGACTTTTCTTTAATGTCCATTCAGAAGCAACCACGTGAAGCCGACTAATGTCTTCCAGCCATCCACTCTCCCCAACGGCAGCCATCCGCTCCCGGATGGCAAGGGCTTTGTTAAGAATTTTCAGTTGTGAAAAACACTCCACCACCAGCTTGTCCTGAAACAATAAAACCCAGGGGAGTCTACTATAGAGAAGAAACATGGTCCTTTTCAGCAACCTGTTCCTGTTTGAGAAAAAATTCAAACTATTTCTACAATGCTTCTAGAAAACATAGGGTTTGTTCATTCCTGTTGCTCTCAGAAGATTTTACGGTAATTAAGTTCAAACGCTACCTAGCCTTAATAGTCTCAAGAATAAGTAAAATGATAACATTTAACAAATCAGTTAACAGTATTCATTGACCATTTAAAAGGTAAGCTTTGCAGGCAAGGATAAGTACAATTGAATGACAGTCCCACGTCCCAGAAGAACTTCAGAAGAGGTCAAATCTTTGTTTACTACGATTCCAAGGTGTACCTTAAAAGGAAATGGTCGTCCCAGGAACTTCTGCAACTTCTTTATACCAGTGAAGCCACCAGTTGGGCTCCCCAAGCAATTCTGAATATGTTCTGAGACGGTCTGAACCTCTTTGTAATATCTTTAGAGAAGGAGAAAAAGGGCAGAGGGGGAAGTAAGGAAGGGGCAGAATGCTGGAGAGTAAGAGACATCATTTACATTTTATATCTGATTTATATTCACTAGTAGGTCAAGGGAATAAACCAAAGTAAAGGAAGAAAAAAAGTTTCAATTCCAGACTGTCTTAATCATCAGTACTACAGATACTGACATTATTACTCTAAATATGAGTCTTACTTGTCTTCGTGGTTCATCAGGAGTTGGGGAATCTGATGAACCAAATGTTTTAAAACCCAGTGCCAGTGAAGGGCAAGCAGGGCCAGGCCTGGAGCATCCACTTTTACTGTGTCAGCCACAGTCCAAAACCGGTCACGCCAACGCAGAGAATCCAAGATCTAAAAACAAAGGAAACCAAAACTGCTCACAAACATCTCCCAGAAAGGGCACAGACTTCAATTATTAATCAATACTCAACATACACACATGAAAGGTCTAGCATTCCACCCGAATATTTTTAGGGACATTATAGCAGTCAGAGAAGGCAAAGATCTTTCCTCCTAGTACTTGGAAGTTCAGAGCTATTACATTAAAGAAAATGGTATTATTGGGTCCTATGGTTAAGTATATAGCTAATTTTTTATTGTTAATTCTTACCCAAGGATATTTTTTCCATTGATTTTTAGAGAGTGTGGAAGGGAGGCGGGAGACAGAGCAAATGAGCAAGAGAAACACTGATGTGAGAGACACATCAGTTGGTTGCCTCCTGCATGCGTCCAGACTGAGCTGGGGATCGAACCCACGACCTGGTGCACAGATCGACATGCTAACTACAGAGCAACACCAGCCAGGGTTTGTACAGGTAATTTTTTATTTATTTAATTTTTTAAATTTATTTCAGAGAAAGGAAGGGAGAGGGAGAGGGAGGGATAGAAACATCAATGATGAGTCATTGATTGGCTGCCTCCTGCACAACCTACTGGGGATTGAGCCTGGAACCCGAGCATGTGCCCTGATTAGGAATCGAACTGTGACCTCCTGGTTCATGTGTCAACGCTCAACCCCTGAGCCATGCCAGCAGAGCTGTACAGGTAATTTTATAAGAAACCACCAACTTGTCTTAAAAAGCCGCTGCACTAATTATGTCTTCCAACAAGCAGTGTAGGCAAGTTCAAGTTGTTCCATTTCCTTGCTAATACTTGCTACTGTTAGTGATTTTAATTTTAGCCATTTTGGTGGGTGATAACTCAATATAGTTTCAATTTCCATTTCCTTGATAACTAATGACCTTGCAATTTTTCAACTGTTACTGGGCATTCATATATCTTCTGAGAAGCATCTATTCAAAAAATCTTGTTCATTTTATAAACTGGGCTGTGTTATTAGTTTGTTTATATAATTTATATATGACTTCTAAACAGTTGCTCCTAGTGTTTTCATTTTCTTAAAGCTGTCTATTAAGAACAAAAGTGTTTGATTTTGATGAAATTTTTATATACAATCCTCCAGAATCTTTTCCTATATTCAGGTTATGAAGATTTCCTCCTATGTCTTTTTTTACACAGTTCATAGTTTCAGCTTTTACATTAGGCTATGATCCATTTTGAGGTAACTTTTTTTTAAAAAATATATCTTTATTGATTTCAGAGAGAGGAAAGGAGAGGGAGAGAGACAGAAACATCAATGATGAGAGAGTCATTGATCGAGCCCACAACCTGGGCATGTGCCCTGACAGGGCATCGAAACCTGATCATCTGGATCCTAGGTCGACGTTCAACTGCTGAGCCACGCCCGGCCGGGCGAGGTAACTTTTCTATATAATGTATGGTAGGGATAAATGCTCATTTTAACTTTATTGTATAAGCATCTATTTGGTCCATTTGTTGAACACTCTTTTTCCCCAGGGAACAACCTTTGTACATCTGACAAAAACATTAACAATAAAATCAATTGACCATGTATGTAAGGGTCCATTTCTGAATTCTCTTTTATGTTTCACTGGACTACGTGTCTATCCTTATGACAATACCTACTGTTTTCATTTATGTAGCTTTGAATGCAAATTAGGTAAATGTGAGCCCCCAACATTGCTCTTGTAAAAATGTATTTTTACAGAAAAATAGTCTCAAGATTAATGATTCCTTTCAGAGTTTCCATGAATTAAAAGCTATTTTCACAATAATATCACATTATTTGCCTTTTTCCTACATTGACATTTGTGGTACCAAAAAAAAAAAAAGACAGACAAACTGTAACTGGATATCTGGCAAACACTGTATTGAAAATGTATAAAGTGAATCTGTCAGGTCATTAAAAACAATTCAGAGTATTTGCTGCCAGTATTAAAATTCAAGCTTTTAAGCAAAACCTAGGACTTTGAAAAACTAAGACCTTGACAACTTCCTAATAATGAAAGATTTTTCTGATGAGATTTGTGGTAATTTTTTTTATGACTGTGACTTTATTTATATTGATGAATGAAATAAGTCAGCATTTGGAAGATCTGATAACTCAGTGAACAATATTTTCCAAATTACCAATGCATCAGCTATAAATGCACCCAAGGGTAAAAGTCCATCCAAAGTGCAAGCTAGGCCAATGAATTTTAATGACTGACAGGTTCAGTGACATTTTTTTAGATTCTACATTACAAGGAACCTTTATAAAACCACCACTTGTCAAGTTGTGGTACAGTACCGAAGAAAAATATTCACAATTATATGAAATGGCTATTAAGATACTCCTCCCTTTTCCAACCTCATAACTATGAATAGAGGCCAGTTTTTCTTCACAAACTTCAACCCAAAAACTATACTATAAGAGACTGAATGCAGAAGCAGATGTTAGACTATAGCTTTCTTCAGTAATGTCAGAAATTTAAAAGACTTACAGAAATATAAAACGGGTACCACTCTTCTTATCAATTTTTTGTTTTGGATAAGAGCTGATTTTTCATTAAAAATGTTATTCTTATCGACATGAAGTAGATTTGTTACTGTGTTATTAAACAGATTAACAACTGTTTTTTATAACTTCTCAGATTTTTATCTTAATAAATATTGATAGATGTAACCACATAAACAAAGTTCTTTGGGGTCTTAAGTAGTTTTTAAGACCATAGGGATCTTGAGACCAAGGAGCTTAAGACCTGCTACTCTAGTTTACTAGAATTACTAGAATAATCCAGATTCAAAATCAATTAAATCCGCATGTGACAGTGATGTCTAAGAAGGCTTAAGTAAATTAAAATGAAACTGTTAATATCCCCAAATCCAGCAACACATCCATAGATAAGTTGTAGTACATACATTTAATGGAACATTACTCAGTAATCCTAATGAACTTTTGATACATGAAACAATACGAATGCATCTCAAAATGACTATTTTCAGTGAAAGCAGCCAGATCAAAAAGAATATATATTGCATCATTTCATTTATAACATTTCCTAATGTTATAGTAACAGAAAGCAGATCAATAGATACCTGGTTGGGAGTGGGGGCAGGGGAGAGGAAGGGAATACAAAAGAACATGAGGAAAGTTTTGAGGGTAAAAGATGTATGTTCACTATGTTGATTGTGACAAGTATATACATACAAAATTAAACACTTTAAAATACATGTCATTCGTTATATGTCAGTTATATCCCCATAAAGCTTTAAAATGTGTATACATTTTAAACTGTTAAGAACAATTCAATTTCTCAAATAATATTTGACATGCAATAACACTGAAGTTAGTCTTGTCCCTCAAGATCTTTGTGTCACAACAAATGCTGCTGTTTAAAATAAAAATAGGTACATTTTTCCTTACCTCATTGACACTGGCATCAGACACCATTCCCTGGGAGGACTGTACCCAGAGCAGGATTAGTGCATCACAAAGTTCAAAAAAAGCAGCAAGATTGACCACAATTTCATGGGGCAGGCTCTGATAGCTCTCTGGATCTTAGAGTTGACATAAATAAAATAACAACCCATCAGATTTAAGTTAATCTCTGGACATTTTCAAAATCAACTGTAATATGAAACTTAATATTATCCCTAGTACAAAGGTCAATTTTGAAAGGTCACATTGAAAGTAGATTCTTTGCCTACTATTATTAAACTCTGCAGATTAGGCATGTATATGTATAGATGTTTATACTGTCTTAATGAAAAAAGAAAATTATAGAGAGTGCATATTTTAAACAAGTATTTGTTTAAATACAGAAAGTGTATATATATTTGAAAGGATAGAGCACAGACAGTTATGAGAAGATACAAATGAATGTACTATTAACAGTAGCAGCTTTAAAAGCTGACTTCTGTAATTTTTGTTTCTCTATAGTCTGAATTTTTTCCAACAAGCACAGATATCTTTTCAGTTAAAAATAATAATAAAGCAGGGAGGAAGAAAGAACCTAAAACCAAATATTTATGAGTACTTTTTGAGCCAACAGACCTAGCTTTCAAGTTAGAGATGTGACCTTGAGCATCTCTGTGCTTCCCTTTCCTCTCTCATAACATGGGACCTACTAGGCATACCACTGTTATAAAAAGTACAGAAAACCAAGGGAATGGTTAAAACAGTTCATCATTAGCACTGAATAAGGGAATGTGTTTAAAATCAGGCCAGCAAATCAAAAGGAATCAATAAAATGGCAGCAGCTACTGAAAATATGCCTCTTAACTTCAGCAACATTTTGCAATCAGATGTATAACTGAAGAACATGAAAGGCAGTGCTCTTACCTTTATGGAATTCAAAGGACATTCTCAAGACACTATTTCTTAACTTTTTGCCACCAACAGAAACCAAATTTGCTTCAGTAAAAATCCGTTTTTCCCGGTCAAGATATATGATTGTCCTGAAATGGGATTCAATAACATAATGAACCATTATTGGTGAATAATACTTTTCAATCACATCCTCTATCTACTGAGTCCTGAGAATCCTTGAAGCATCCATGTCCTTCAACCTGACATTCCTTTCCCAACTCTACAAATTCTGGACTAGAGATAGAGGTGAGAGTCAGACAACTTGGTTGAAGGGAAGAGGACAGATGGCTGGGAAAAGCTGTGTCTAGGTAGATGGCCAGGCCTCATTCTGCTGCTCTGCTAGGATCCAAACCACTGCACTGGGAAACCTTAAAATTAGGCATCACGAAGTTAATCTGTGGTGTTAAAAGTCACCTAGGGAGGTTGAGGGGGTTATTGGAAGAGGAAACAAGGGGGTATATATCATCCCCTTGCTAGTATGTATCACATGCATGAGTTCACTTTGGGAAAACTCATCAAAACAACATATACTCATTAAGTGCACTTTTCTGTAATGTGCATTACATCTCAATTACAAAATTATTTTAAAGAACTTATTACACTGATGGCCAATAAAAAAAACCTGGTGGGCCCAGCCAGTGTGGCTCAGTGGCTATCAACCCATGAACCAGGTCAAGGAAACACATGCCTGGGCTGGGGGGGAGGGGGGATCGATCCCCAGTAGGGGGCATGCACAGGAGGCAGCCGATTGATTACTCTCTCATCACTGTTTCTATCTCTCTCTTCCTCTCCTTCCCCTCTCTAAAATCAATAAAAAATATATATATTTAAAAAAAAAACCAAAAAACTGGTGGTCATTACATTAAAAAGTGAGGAAAGACCAGCTTATATACCAATTAGGTAAATTTTGTGTGAGTATGAATGTAAGCATGCAGGTACTATCTATGTCTCTAGCATTTGAGGATGTGAAATGATGTAACAGCCAGATGGCTGAGGAAAAGATATGTGAGAGAACGGGTAGGTGAAAATGGGAGGAGCTGTAGGGAATCACAACCAGAAAACAGTAGAAACACAACTATCCGCTGATAAAGAATTAACCATGAAATAAATTCCACCATTAATGCTAAGCTAGTGTATCTCTTAAAGCACCCTATTCAATTATTAAGAACCTACAAAAATTATAGGAATTTTGACTTCACAGTCAGAATTACTTCTCTGAGCACAGAGCACAAAGAAGTGGTAATAGAGGCAATCATGTCTTCTACCACCCCAGCGCTTCTTAGGTTCAGAAGATTAAACAAACATAAGCGGTATTTGACAGACTGAGGAAAGGTATAATCTGTGAAGCCAGAGTGGAGAGTGAGGCAAACAATGCCCAGAACAGCAGGCTTCACCTACTTGTTTGCAATAGATTCTAAAAGGGCAAAGAGCTGCTCAGACTGGTCTGTCTGTGGGTCAAAGTCCATCGAACTTCTAATGATGTCCAAAGCCTGCATATTCCAGCGAGGGTCCAAAGGGATCACAAATTCATCTGGTTAACAAAACAAACAAACAAAAAAGAATTTTGGAGTTAAACTCCTTGCCTGCCAAATTTCAGTTGAGGATGTTCATTATTTTAATCAGAGAAATGCTGGTTTCAGCCCATGATACTAGAAAAGTAGAGTTCAACAGCTTTTATGGCTATTTCCTTTCTAAATGCAAAATTTCTACCAGTCCTACAAATTCATTCCACTGTAGGATATAAAGGTAATCGTTACTGAAACAAACATTTCAACCAATGCATTCACTTGCTCAGATCCCACTATTGGTCAGGAAAAAAATCAATGGGCTTAACTACCCAGTCTTTTGTCATTAACCACAAGAAAACTAACTTACATGGCAGAAAATAAGTGAGTACATTTTATAATTTGTTTTCAATAAAAAAACAAGATTATTTCACTTAAAAGCCATTTCTTATTGCTGCTGACACCTCACTGAGCTCCTCTGGCTCAAACTTGGAACTTCTGTAAAGCAACAGTGATCAGCATCTAATCTTCTCAGAGGTTGTGAGAACCAGAGGGAGGGTGGTAAAACAAAACAATGGTAACATTAACTTGAAGGTGGCTGGGTAAGATGGGTCAATGGAGCACTTCAAATTTTAAAGACATCCACCATATAGGAGACTAACAAATGCCTACTGTGAACAGTAAGGTGCATCAAGGTGGAAACCCATAGTCCAAAATCCAGTAAGACTACCCAATCCAGAGCTATACAGCTGAAAAGAAAGGTGAAGGCAGACTTACTATGTTCCAACAGTGGGCAAGTGGTGTCTGCTAAAAACAGAACCCACTACTCTACTCTAGAACTGTATTCTCAAAGACCAAAATTCTTCCATAATCAGAAAGCCACAATTTAGTTCAGCCACAACCTGACTATTCAGTGGTTTTCTCTGTTTGATTTCTTCCCATTCACCTCATTACCTTTAGTGTAAAGTAACTGGCTTAGCACAAAAGCATCATACTACTTTTTTCTAAAGCAAATGGCTAATGGTATATATTCTGATCAACATCAAATGAAAATGGGGGAGGGAAATTAAAAACCTGTTTCTATGAAAAATGGCCCTATTTTCCTTGTTAATACTTATGTTCAATCAACTTTATATTATTCTGTTCCAGTAAACAACTCTGCTATCTCACTCCTTAATTAAAAAGAAATTTTGAGCCCAGTTGGCATGGCTCAGCGGTTGAGCATTGACCTATGATCCAGGAGATGGTGGTTTGATTCCTGATCAGGGCACATGCCCAGGTTTCGGGCTCAATCTCCAGTGGGGGATGTGCAGGAGGCAGCCAATCAATGACTCCCTCATCATTGATGTTTTTCTCTCTCCCTCTCCCTTCCTCTCTCTAAAATCAACAGAGACATAAAAAAAATTGTTTTTGAATATTTCATTTGATTTGATACCTTGGATGGCTATTTCTTTCATCACTATGGTTTTATAACTTTTCATTTAAGGCTTTATAACTTTTATCAAGGGTTTATATTTCCTAAAGCAACTGATCCTTACTGTTTCCCCTTCAAGTCAAATAGCTTCAGTTTAAAACCCTTTCTGTTAACAGTACTAATAAATAACTGAATGTTCTAAAGGGGCCCATATAAATGAATTTCATTTCCATATTTTCAAACACAGGTAGTGAGTATGAATGATGGGCCCCAAGTCAAAAAAGCCAGTTTGAGCCTAGTTGGAACCAAAGTCCAGTCTTCCAACTCCCATGTTCTTCCCACTTCATTGTGTATAATCCTTTTTCAGAAACTGAAGGATAAATGGATAGTTTCAAAGGAGTGGAATTTGCATCTGGATGCTCTGAGTCTTCTGAAAAACACCATGGTGCAGTGGTAGCTGACAGGTCTTTTCCCCATGAACTCAATAGACAACTTCCCTAAATGGTGTTGAGCACTAGAAATCAAATCAGGTACAATACCTGTTATATTTGGTTGTAATATTTTGATGACATTACTGATCCCAGCTGAGAGAGAATTTGAGTAAAATTTCCTAAGAGATGCAGCATTGGCTTCCAAATAAATCTGTACTGACTCTGGAGGAAGGAGAAGCAGACATTAGTATCTAAAGCAGGTTGTCCAATGGAACTTTCCGTAACGATGAAAATGTTCAACAGCTGTGCTGTCAGAGCAGTCACTAGTCACCTGTTAGCACTTGAAATTTGGCAAATACAACTAAGGGACTGGGATTTAGATTTTATTTCATTTAATTAGTTCACAGTTACCTTTCATAGTGACCTGTGGCTAGTAGCTATCATATAGAACAATACAGGTAATAATAATTAACACAAATTCTCTCTACACATTTTTAGACAGATCACATGTACCACAACAATATACATATTCATTGGCTTATCTACAAGTTCTCGTGGAGCAGAAAGGCTCATGTAAACTCAATTACTTTAAGCAACAAATTCTACCAACAAAGTCCATGTCCTGTAGTTTTCATGCGATGTTGTTACCGTCGCTTTTTCTTCTTTTAGAATGAAAAAAGTACAAAGAAATTAAGCATGACAACTTAGAGCACCTGGAATTAGTAAATCTCTTAGGCACTTTTAAGGGAAATGAATTTACCAAAAGCAACACCTTTCCCAGATAGAAGGGTTGCGCAGCAGTAGCACAAAAAGCAGGATGTTCAAAAAAATAAAAATACGTAATACGGTGCATTTCCTTTTGGATTTGATAGACCTGAAATGCTAAGCATTACATGGGAAAAAAGTTTTTCTTGGGACGTATCTAAGGGCAGATGTGTTCCTTAATTTTTTAATACCTACACAAACAGTAATGCTAGGTCACAAATTTCTTGCTATGAGATCTCCCATATTTGATAGTAGCAGTGTAGTCAGAATAACACAGCTGCTGAGGTACTACAACAGGAGAAATATACATAAATTAACTCATTATACAAATTAAGCTTTTCTACTCACCAAGCCCCTGTGGTATATTCTTGGCTAAATGATAAAGCCACTTAACTCTGAGCATCCAATCTTGATTGGTTGCTCTTTCTATGAGCAATTTAACAGCCATGGCCAGAATATCTGGTTCATCAATCCAAAAAGTATCCACTTCGACTGAACTGAATTTCAAACTCTCGGGGTTGGAAGACTGCATAATTTTCTCTAAGTCTGGCAAGGTAAGAGGCTGAATTCTGAAATTCATTAGAATAGGCAAAGTTAGTAGTAGAATGAATTTTCATTTTACATTTCGAAGAACCAGGACAATAACTTTACAAATAATGGATCAAAGAGGTAATGGGGAAAAGGTGAGTCCCCTCCCAAGACAATTAAAACATATACCGAATGAATAACAAATAGGGAGCAATATCACAATAAACCTGCGACAGCTGGGTAATAAATGGGCACATAACATTCTGGTCTAATATGTTGGGTGACAACCATTACCATCAAAAACAAACAACATTCCAAGCCGGGCATGGCTCAGCAGCTGAGCATCAACCTAGGATTTAGGAGATCAAGGTTCGATTCCCAGTCAGGGCACATGCCCGGATAGAGGGCTCGATCCCCAGTCAGGGGCGTGCAGGAGGCAGCCTATCAATGACTCTCTCATCATTGATGTTTCTCTCTATCTCTCTCTCCCCTCCTTCCTCTCTCTGAAAAACAAAAACACAAACAAACAACACAGTGAAGATGCTGAAGACACACACAGGCTCACGGCTCTGCTAACCTTGCCCAGGTGCTCGTTTTCAGGCTCATCCTGTTGAGGCAATATGCTAGGATCTGTCCATCACTTCGTACGATAGAGAGGTGAGAATCTTCTGTAGCAAAGAGAGCTGAGGGCAGAGAATCTGGCCACAGTCCCATGGCAAGAATGGAGTGACCCCAGGTTTCATGTGCTCGCAGAGAAGAAATATGTTTCTCCAGTACAGCCTGCACGACCTGATAGGAGATAAAAACACACGGTGTACAGGCACCAACACATACGTGCTATTACCAAAAATGTATATTACAAGCTAACTTCTACTTTTTCTGATGATAAATTTCAAGCATGTAATATTTACATTTAATCTTTGTTTTTTGTTAATCCTCACCCAAGGATATTTTTTCCATTAATTTTTAGAGAGTGAGAGGGCGGGAGGGGGAGAGAGAGAGAAACATCATGTAAGAGACACACTGATTGTCTGCCTCCCCCACACCCCGACCAGGGCTGGGGATCAAACCTGCAATCCAGGTATGTGCCAGTGACTCGGAATTGAACCCGCAACCTATGGTACGTGGGCTGAAGCTCTAACCGCTGAGTCACACCGGCCAGGGCTACATTTAACATATTTTCCACAGAAGTACCTGGACAGCAGATCTCTATTAGAGAATAACTGCCGTGGTCCACTCTTAGATCATTAAAGTTATCAACAAAAAGAATTTCCTTGTACTAAATAATGTAGAGTGTTATGACTTAGAAAAGCCATTTGAAACACTTCACAGTACCTTCTGGTTTGCTGGTGAATGCTGGGAGCGGACATATGCTTCCCGGCATGCTTCAGAAAAGGCTCTGTCTACACTCAGCCCTCGCTGCAGGTACTGGACAATGAGTAAGGCTGTCTGAATTAGAGTTGAAATAGATGATGTTGGAGAACCTACAAAGAAAACACATTGCCATCTATGACCAATTGATTCCGCAAAATCTCCAATGAAAATGGAGAAATTCCACCTTCACATCAAACTTCGCTCCACTCAAATCCACCCAGATACTTATTTTAGAAAGCCTTCTAAGTGGAATCTAGGGCCTCACTAGACTAAACGGACTTGTGGCAACATTCTACAAGTGTGATAAAGCTAGTCATACATAACCTTAATCTTAAACTGACACACCAAAGGTGGGCAAAATGACCATTGCCTCACAAAGGACCACGGGCTTTGAAATCAAACAGGCCTATTTTCAAGTTCCAGCTGTCATTATTAATTATTTGGCTTAGATGAGTTACTCAACTTCTCTTAGGCTTATCTGTAAAATGGAAAAATATGCCTTGGAGAACTAATGTGAGTGCTAAATAAGCAACTAACATTGCACTTAACACATAGTAGTTATTCAATAAATAGGATTCCATTTATTATTATTATTGCTACTGTTACTAACTGCTTTTTCTTGTACATTTGGACATTTAGAAGAAGTAACACCTGTCTCTTTTATTTTTCTTATTTTTGAAAATATATCTTTATTGATTTCAGAGAGAAGGAGGGAGAGGGAGAGAGAGAGAAACATCAATGCTAAGAGAGAATCATTGCTCAGCTGCCTCCTGCATGCACCCGCTTGTTATCAAGGAGCCCGCAACCCGGGCATATGCTCTGACTGGGAATTGAACCCCGATCTCCAGGGGTTCGATGCTCAACTGCTGAGCCACACCCAGCCGGGCAACACCTGTCTCTTTTAAACAAGTCAAATGATGATCCTGAAGATATGAAGGACAAACTTCATAAATCTCAGTGACTAAGACAGTATTCCTCAAACAAAGTGTGGGCCTCTGACTGCATGGATCAGGAAGCTGCTTAAACTAATTCCTGTGCCTCACCTAGAGCTGCTGTTAAGGGGAAGAAGAGTACTGGAGCATCTACATTTTTGTGGTAATTTCTATTTCTAGGTACACTAAATGTGAGAACTCCTGGATTAGCAGTCAAATGGAGTAACACACAAAGTTCCACAAGAATAAAATCCTGCAGAGGCCTAGAAGTCAAGCACCTTACCTACAATAGCGTGTTGGGTCTCTCTGTGTAGAGCCAAGAGGGTGTCACACACACTGTCCCCCACCAACCCAAGGTTGTGCAGCAGAACTTTCAGGTCCAGGTCATCTGGGATGCTTCCATCTCCTTCTCCTGAAATGTAGATTTCAAGTCCACGATTCCTCATAGCTCGGGATATTTCTCCATGAACAGGATCCATTGAGAGAAAAAGTCTAGTAATACAGAATTCAAAGGGAAAAAAAATTAAGTCCCAGTGCAACCAATGGTGCAGCTCAGCAACAACTGACTCATCTTCAGGGAGCTTATCAAGGGAGACACCACTAATTGAAAGTCTGCTACGGTCATATGTATTCTATCTTCTAGTTCTAAAATGCATCAATACAGCATATTAGTCCTCTAAACCTACTTTCCTTAGAAACTAAATACTGTGTCCAGTACACTTTTAGAGCTGAGAACTTTAAGATTCTTAACTTTCAGATATTCCCCAAATCAAGGAGTGAAAATTCATCATTTTAACTTACCTACAGAGAGCAGAAAAGAAAGCACCATGCTCTCCTTAAACAATTAGCTTCATACATTCAATGTCCAATAACACCTCCATCTAGCTGACATCTCCAAAACTAAACAGTGATTCCCTGCTGACCCTCCCCACACCAAACCTGCTACTTTGCCAGTCTTCCCTTTCTCAGTGAACAGCACCCCCATTTACTTCATTACTCAAACCAAAAATTTAGGTGTCATCCTTGCTTCCTCTTTTTCTCAACCCACAAGTAGACTGGCAAGTCCCACTTATCTGACCACCCTAGTATACGCTGTCATGTCTTCCCTGAACTACTGCACAAGGCTTGTAACTGGTCTCCTTGCTTCTAACCTTCACCACCAACCCATGGCAGGAACCTTGCTTCTCTTGTTTACCATTGTGTCCCCAGAGTGTGGCAAACAGCAAAGCGTCAACAAATAATTTACTAACTGAATCAAGAAATGGGTGAACATAGTTATGACTGAGTGTGTCAACATAATACCTAAGAAGGTCCTACTGAATGCCAGCCTCTGCTATTGAGGCTGTCAGATTCTTAGGCAGAAACTTAAGAAGCATAAATACCTGAAATTGGGATGTGGTGTTATGGTGGGAGTGGATCCATCTACCAGTCCTCTCTCACTAACAGTGAGGACACCTCCAGGTTCAAGCAAAGCATTCAAACGATCCAGTACTGATGGGCTGCAATGAGAGTTCAAGTAGGGGACAGGCTGACATGCTGCCTTCACTCTATTTTCCTCACACAGGCCTCTCACTGCTCCTGACCCATGTCTTCTTTCAGCACAAGTCACTCCCCTATATAGAACTGTGATCTCTTGGCCCATCAATTCCCCTTTTCACTCCCAAGGCACAGAGAGATCCTACCCAGTAAAATCGAAAAAACAGTTGCTGAATAAATAAAATAAGGAAAATGACAGCAAGTTCCCCGAACTCTTTCCCCTCCCCTCTCCCCTACTTCCCAACATTATCATTTAAAGGTAATTGAATTTTGATTTGAAACATTCTGAAAGATGCTCCAGGTAGAGAAACACATCATATGACTTGCAGTAGCTTCTATCAGGCTGTGTAACCACAACAGATTTACCCTTGCCCTTCTCCTTACTTCACAATCACAAATAATATACACTGATGCACATTTACTAAACATCAGTCCTATGTCAGATCTTCCATTTCAAAAATCTGCACTCATTCTCGGCCGGGCGTGGCTCAGCGGTTGAGCATCGACCTAGGATCCAGGAGATCGCAGTTCAATTCCTGGTCGGGGCACATGCCTGGGTTGCAAGCTCGATCCCCAGTCAGTGGGTGTGTGGGAGGCAGTGGATCAGTGATGACTCTCTCTCATCATTGATGTTTTTCTCTCTCCCTCTCCCTTCCTCTCTCTGAAATCAATAAAGATATATTTTTAAAAAAAAATCTGCACTCAAGAATGACCACTGTCTGGTCATTCTGATGTTAAATAAAAAGGTCTCAATGACTGGAAATGTAATCATTTTGTTAGCCTTCACTTCAGTTCACTAAAATATTGCAGCTGTCTAATGACCAACTACCACTGTTCACCACAGGGAGACATGAACATGGTTGAGGATGTGTTTCTACTTAAGATAACAGTGGATTAAAAATACCAAAGCTTCTACCTGAGTTTCTACTCTGACAAGCATATCTCAAACTTCAGTCAGGTTCACTCGTGATTGGGCAGAAGGTCCTTACTTGCAAAAGTTAACGTTATCCATCAAAAGCCAATCTCCAGACTTCAGGGCCCGAACCAACATGCTGTCGACCCACTCAAAGGTGCCATGGCTGCAGCCATTGGATGACTGCACAAGCTTCACCCCAAAGCTTCGGAACTCTTCCACAAGTTTGGCAAACTCTGAAATGTCATAGCCACAGCACTTAAGTTCAAACCAGGACAATAAAAACAAAAACTAATTTTATTAAAAGAAAGCCAGAAACTTCAGGCCCAATTTTTTAAAGTTTCATAATAGAGTCAGTAGGAAAAAAGTTTTGGTTTTTCTAAACAAAACAGATGAAAAATTAGGTTTGGGGGCAGAAAATACTTAATGGCTTTCTGAATTAATGGCTAGATAGAGGTGACTTGAGCGTGACAGAGAAGATGAATAATCTTTAGGTGCTGTAATTTCTCAAATGGCAGGAAAATAATATTTCCCATGTATTACTGCATTTATATCAAATGAAAGTGCTGCTAGTTGGCAGGATGCAATCAATGTCATCAAACCAGGCTTCCTTTATAATTAGGATATGGTTATAGTAACAATTGTTATTTACTTTCCTGGTGCTTTATAGTTTATACAGTCCATCCCTAGAAATCTTTCGATTGTTCTTTTTGGTTAGAAATTGCTTTATGACGCTTTTTCATATCACAAGGTGATATACATTAAATTCCTGCTTCTAGTCATGAGGAAATAATAAAATTTATTATTGTTGACTTACCCTCCCACTGTCAACAACTAGAAAACTAGAAAAAGTATATGAAACAACTGCTTTCATACATTGGACAAGGGACAGCACAGGGCTGTGATACCTAAGGAAAGCTGCATGACAAAATGAGGGGAGTTAAGTTTCCATGTTAACTGAGGAACTTCTTACACTTTCTATACAAAATTACTGAACATATCCTGTCAATTTAGAGTTGTATTCTTTAGTTTTAAATGTCCAATTTCCTGAGAAATTAAGTCTTTTCAAAAGGCCAATAAACAGTAAGACCAGCTCTACATGCACGTGATTTATCATTACAGCTGGTTATACAGAAAATAAACCATCAGCTCAAAAACTAATTTCTTCCTTGGTTGCTTTGTTTAGGATCACCAATTGTGGATACTGTACATCAGCTTCAGTTTACTTTCTAAAACAAAGATTTTCAAATTTTGAGTATTAATAATCATTAAATTAATACAAAAAATTATGGGCATTGTATTTACAAATATATTGTCTGTAAATGGACACTATATGGATAATGGTAAATGTCTGATACACACATGCAAACACACACACCTGCCTTGGAGTATGAGTTGATTTTATTGTTGAGTCGTTGCATAAGCAGTAATACTGCTTCCAGCTTGTTTACAACCTCCATTGCGACACCTTTACCATCTTCTCCAAGACACTTGGGTTTATATGTCAGAAGGAAGTGACTCCAGGCCCGCAGGACTACTTCTGCATCATCAGCACTGACAAGGAGGCTGTCTCTTAACAGTGCCCTTACAGTGTTCTCCACCTTCTCTAAGAGCTGCCTCCAAGGCCGTATAAGGTCAACCTGAAATATCCAGAGCACATGCATTCATAACAGCCATTTGTCAGAGTCAAAGAACACTGCTTCTTACAGTCACCACCAAGCCAGAAGACTATCAATCAGACCACTTACCTGCTCAAATCCACCCAGAAGCTCCGTGGTATCCATTGAGCTGTTCATAGCCATGATCTTTAATGTGTGACCAGTAAGTTGTGCCAGAAGCTGGACCAGACTGGTCTTGCCCACAGAGGCTGGACCCACAAGGATGACCATCCAGCTCATCTGCACACACTTCATAACTGACTCCAGAGACTGTAACGACTGGTGCAGGAGCAACAGGGGATGGCGGGATGGGGGAGTAACATAGCTGCCACGGGAAAGGACTGAGTAGCCCAGCTGAAAAAGACATGCCAGTGAGACTTCCCAAGCGTTGTCTGGTAGTGGGAGCAGAAGAAATCAGAAAATTGTAAAAGAATAGAGGATTATCCTGGTTTCCTCACCTGAACATCATAGGGAGTGATGTGAAATAGTCTGGTTCCCACGTATGGGTTTGAATTTGAACTAAACATATCCTTAAATACAGCAATGACCTAAAGGAAGAAGATGGTACAATCAAACCTTCTAGAATACTTACAGAAAACATGCACAGCAATTTGAGTCACAATATTGTGAGAGAACTAGTCACAATATCCTTACCCTTTAGAATTTTCTCTTATAAAAAGGATAGGTTACACTTACTTAATTCTTCAAAATGAAAGCAAACTGGAGCTCAAGAAAAGGGCAGTCATATAATCTTGAACTATTTGAAATTCAGTGTTAATGTACCATAAATTAAAATAAAGCCACGGATACCATGGCAAATCTAGAGATTAAAAAAAAGAAATTTGCTTTCATCATTCAAGATACAACCTAAAAAGGGAGAAGAGGACAGCAATATAAATACTATGAAGGACAATGACTATTTCTTGAGTACCTACTATGTGCCAAACATTATAGTGGGTGCTTTAATAAAGATTATTTCTGGTCCTTAAAGCCTTGCAAAATAGGTATTATTTCTATTTTATAGATATGGATAACAAGATTCACAAGAGTTACATGATTTGCTCATGGTTAATAACTGATTTTAAATTTAAGGCCGTCTGACTCCAAAAGCATTGTATATTCTTCCTACATATTTATGCAAAATGACAACCAAAGTTATTTCTCTCATTATTTGCATTCAGTTGTCCCTTCCTTAGCAGGAATACTTAGAAAACTTTCCATTAGCCTTGTTTCTTCTTTGGATCTCTTTTAAAAATCTAAAAGGAGCTGAGGCAGGGGTGGGGAAATGGGGCAGGGGGGATGGAGTAATAAAAACCACCAATTTAGACCATAGCAGCAGGAAAATTCCAGGCATGAAAAATATTTACATCAAGTTGCTTGTTTCTAAAAAAGTGGCAAATACTTATACAAATCACTGCACACTGGACTGAAGTCAGAAAATCAAAATAACACTATTGTAAGTCATGGGAATATAAGGTACAGTATGGTGACTATAATTAATAATACTGTATTGTATATCTGAAAGTTGCTGAGAGTAGATCTTAAAAGTTCTCATCAAAAGAAAAAAAAAATTTTTGTACTATGTAAGGTGACAGATATTAACTTATTGTGATCATTCTGCAATGTATACAAATATCAAATCATTGTGTTGTATACCTGAAACTAACACAATGTTATACAAGTAAATTATACCTCAACATACATACATACATACATACATACATACATAGAGCCTGGAAAATACTAGGAGAGGAAAAATCATGCCCAGCAGGTGTGGCTCAGTGATTGAGCATCAACCCATATAAGAGGTTGCCTGTTCCTGGTCAGGGCACATGTCCAGCTGCGGGCTCGATCCCCTGTAGGGGCCATGCAGAAGGAGGCAGCGGATCGATGTTTCTCTCTCCTTCTCCCTTCCTAAGTCAGTAAAAACATTTTTTAAAAAAGGTAAAATCATAATCAATGTCAAACACTGACTACAGAACAAAATGCAGCACAGGAGAAAGTGCTCTTGTCACCTACTTCTGAGTTCAGGCAATTTCTGGCTTTATAATCCACTCTAAAGCATATATTCTCCTCTTCCTGATAATCTACCAGAGTTAAAATTATAAATACTTTCATAATTTAGCTGGTTTATTTAATTTTATAAAGTCAGATTCAATTTATCTGACTTCCAGTTTTTATAGCCTTTCTCTTTCTATTATTATGTCTCCTAACACTTTCTTTTTCAGAAAAACCTATTTGGTGTTATGATAAGTCAATTAGAGGAGTGATGGAAACCTTCCACAGCCCACTGTGATGCACCATGTGATCAACATCAATTACCCAACAACTGGCCAGTGCCTGGCCACAGTTAACATACTACCAAGTAAGAGAATCAAGAAATTAAAATTCTAGCTGATGGTACATGAACTGTATATCAATAAAACTGTAAAAATTAATGACAGAAAGCCAGTTACACATAACAAATGAGTTGCTAACGTGTGACTAGATTCTGAATATCACATACAAAGGGATCTGGGCACTCAGCAGAATGAAAGGTGTGTGAAAGCCACATGTACTATGGGATAGTCATAGCTTCACATTTCAAGGAGGTGGTTTCCACTTGTAACGCATGGATCTGTGTGTTGATTAGTTTTTAAGCAGTTGCGATGTGGAATAGCAAAGTGGAAAGGTCTGGGCCAAGGGCTGGCTCTGCCACTTGCTACCTGTGAGACTCCATGACTCTGAGTCTTGGATCCTCATCTGGAAGAGGTCATGACAGCACCTCCCACCTGCAGCTGTTCTGAGTATTCAGTGAGAATGGACTTTAAATACCACAAAGCAAAATGCACACATTACCACAGTGTATTAAGCTGGGAATTCAAGTGTTATGTTCTACTTACGAAGGAATGCTTTTACTTCCATTTAGATTACTTTCTTTATATATCCACTTACACTTTTTAGGTAAAATACTTTGTAGTTTGACACTTATTTAAAAACAGAAAACCCTTTTCTCCTACTGGGTATCACCTGTCTCTTCCTTGCTGCTGCTTCTTCCCTTTGTGCCTGGAAAGATGATGGAAACCTAGTTCTTTATTTCTGGAGGCAATACTGTTTTGGAAAGTTTACAATCATGAAGATTCAGATGGAAAAGCAAAGTGTGTACTCCAATGCAAACTACTCTATACGGTGAGACCCTGAGGTAGGTGAATGTATAGTCTCTTCCCTTAACTTCTAAATTTCCAAGCAGCTTTATTGAGTTTTGTATTATTTGTGAGTATGCCCTTTCTATCCCTTATGAAGCAATCACCTTTCAGATGGAAAAATCACAAACAGCAAGTGTGAAACTCACCTTTTCTTTGTCTTCCCTGGTTCTCATTCTTTCACCATAGACCAAAAACACATGCTGACCAGGATCATAACAGCCAGGGGACTGGTCAACCAGCATCAACTGACACCAGCGGAAAAGGTCCCGGAGGTTGAATTCCCATGGTCCTCCTTTTTGGCCCCATTTCTTCTCAACAGTCACTTCATGATCAATCTAAAAAGAAAATACCTTTATCAGAAAACACATCCCATTGTCAGGCACTGCATGAAGTATATTAATGTACTACAAATGCACACATAATCTAAAACAGAAATTAATAGACTTGATTTAGATGTCTTTTTCCAATCCAGACTTCTAAATGCTAGGAATACCCTATAAGCGTTAACACTGATATATACGATAGAAATGAATTACTGTAACCCACAAATGAGTAGCTTCCCTCCCACAGTAAACTAGTAGAATTCTATGTGATTTATCTTACAAAGACTGGTAATTTGGTAGCAACCCATGTTAAAAAAATGATAGTTCAATTACAGCCAGGAAAATAAATAACAATTAATGCAAGTAGGTACTTACCTGATTGTTGAAAGCAACCATTTTCTTAACAATATTTTTGTCAATGGCTGGAAACAAGGTACTGACAATGAACTCCATGTCAATTACTGTAAGGGGATCCACAAAAACCTATAAAATCCAAAAATAACATGGACAGATGTTATAGTTTCTCTTTACTAAACACGAGAAATTACTACCATCTGTGATATAAAATTTTTATGACATCAAAGTAACAATTCCTCAGTTATACACACACACATTTTTTTTCAGTTCTAGAAACTGCATTTTTAGAATATAAAATCATATAAAATATTTGAAATATAAAGCAAATGAGTTTTTTCCTGTCAGCTCCACTCTATTAAATTAAAGAAAAAAATACATGCAACACATTTTAAATATATATATTTTTAAATTTCCTTCCAAAATTCTGGACGGTAGGTAGGCATATGAACATTTAGTACAAATCTGTTCAACTTTTCAATATGTTTGGAGTTTTTCATAATAAACTATTCTTAGAAGATACTTAGCAAATTTTTAATTATCAAGGGAAAGGGACATTAAAGAAAGCTAACATCTAAAGCCATTTCCAAACCTCTAGATTAGCCAAACTTTAAAAAACAGATGTTAAAACAATTTAGCATATGTATGTACACACACACACACACTCTCTTTCTCTCTCTCTCCCCCCCCCCCCCCACTATATCTGCAAATGTGAATTAAGGCAGTAAGAAAATATACCAAATGCGAATTATGGTTGACTTTGGTATGGAGAATACTGGATTTTTAATTCTTCATGGTAGTTTTCTGTTCCTTCACATTTTTAAAAAATTAAAATGCAATGTTTTCATTATAAAATTCTTTTAATGTCTTAATAGATCATGTGGACACTTGAAAAGGTCCTATGTTGGCCTTAATCCTGAGAACAGTAATAGAATCCTGCAGAGGGTGGTGACCTTACTCTTCCAACTGGTAACACACTAGGTCCTCTGGGACATAAAACAAAGGGATTCACACCAGGAGAGAAGTGATGGAAATCAGTTGCATTAATATTTATCATGTAAAGACATGGAATTGAAAAACAGATCATTAAACTGATTCTCTCTCATTCTCCAAGAGAACATCCTAACAGCTACGTGCCAGTAGTTTTATCATCCCCAACACTCCACCTGTGGTCTCTGTGGTAACAGGATATCTCACCTGAGTGAATCTATTAAGGAAAGACCTGGGCAAGCCCTTCCTCCCGCCTCCTTGTCTAAAGGGATTTTGACACCCAAAAATCTTCGTCTTTTCATGCTGTACTTGAAAGCTCATTCCTAACTCAGGAATATAGATTTCTCCTCGGTGGTCAAAACAAGCATTGAGTCCTTCCAATACAGACTGAGAAGCCAGGTTGAGCTATTTGGAAAAGAAAATACATACATGTGTTATATATGCTGTGTAAGTATAACAAAAAGCAAAGGAATAATATGCAAAAAGACAGTGTTATTTTGAGGAGGAGGAAGCTCATATAGTATTCTAACATTTCTATTTCTTAAGTTGAGCTGTGGACTGACGTGTAATAATCCCACTCCTATTTCACATACATATTAGAGGTGATGTCTGTAAACTAGCAATAATTTTTTCAGTAAACTAAATATTAAGACTGAATTTTTAAAAAGCAGTTAAAATCTTCTCCAAAATTAAACTGTATCCATTATGTGCACCTATATCAACCTCCTTTATAAATCACAGCTTACAAGAAAAACTTGCCAATACACAGATATGTCATTTTTGCACTCTGGGATTTTAAAAGATGATAAGATAGCTCTTTAAATACTTAAATAAATAAATATCTTTCCCAGCTCAAGTACTGAATGAATCTCCAAATGTGCCTAAAAGTCACAATATAAATGACATAAAGTGAATCTACATAGCTAACTTTCACAAACAGTTTCATGAACAAGAACAAATACAAGGTTTTTATGCCAAAAATGCCAAGTGTTGAATAAAGGTCTTGAGATGCTGAGTTCAGAGCTCAGTGATGGGAAATATGAGTCGTTTTTAGGTAACATGGAAAAATTCAATTGGGAAAATGTGAATCAATAAAATTCAAATGGGCAAAACCCGAATTATACTAGAATTTCAAATGTAATATTTACACAAGCACTACAAAGCACAGACTCCACTGTTTATTTCCAAACAGATGAAATTCTATTTCTTTTTTTTTTTCTGTTAATCCCCACCGGAGGATATTTTTCCCATTGCTTTTCAGAGAGTGGACGGGAGGGAGGAAGGGGGGAGAGAGAGAAACATCAATATGAGACACAATGATTGGTTGCTTCCAGCAGGCACCCCAAAGGAGAGTGGGGGGGAGGTGGGAAGAGACACTACTGAACCTGCAAAGCAGGTCCATACCCTGGGCCAGGAATTGAACACGAGACCCTTTGGTGCTTGGACCAATGGTCTAACCACTGAACCACATCGGCTAGGGCAAGCAGGTGAAGTTCTAAAAGCTGCGCTGAAATGTGATTGCAAGTCCAGTGCCTTGTGGTCCCCGGATGCATTTTCACTCACTTGAAGTATGGTTAGAAGTCTTAAGCTTTAAACGAGGCCTTCTTTTTTCCTGGATAATGAATATTCTATCACACATCTTTTTCAAAAAATATTTGGGGGTAGGGGGCAACAACTCTCTCCTTAATTATTTCCCCTAGTTAAGTAGGAAGCAGCTGAGCAGAAAAGGAATGCCCCAGCATGCCCTCTGACTTCAGACCAAAGGAAGGTCTGAACCTAGGAAACCAGCTGGGGCCTATGTCAAGTTTCATCTGTAGCACTTTCATCACTCTAATCATTGAAGCTCCACAACTACTTCCTAGCCTTTTCCTGAATTAACACGGCACATCCCAAACTGACCTGACTCCTCTGGCCACAACCTTAAATTTTTAATTTTTGTGGAGTACTTTTCCTTGTTTCAAGCTGCCTCTCAGTCACTGAGATTCAGCACTTATCATAGGTCTCATAATGTGTTCTTCTGGTCATTAATTTATCCAATATACATGTAACACTGATCAGTTATCACCATTTTTGTATGTCTCTTCTTAAGATAACTTTCCCGTCTCTGTTGCTCTGATACAACATGAGTTGGCTGACACTATCTGTAAAATACCCATGAAATAAATACAAACAGCAAGTCTGCCGGAGACTACAAGAAAACACCAATGAAGAGGCAGTTTTTCTCTGCAGGCTACCTTACAAAAGTAGGAAAGTGTGTAGGTTATATATATAAAGGAGCTTCTATATGTGCTTTCTGACAAGTGGCTATTTCTATTCTTAAAAGTGGAGGATTCTTTTCATTAGAGAATTTGTCTTTACTAGGCAAGAGCATGATCATCCACTGAAAAATGCCCTAGAGCTATGAAAAATATGATATGATGGACAATCCCTTTACCTCATCCAACACAACCCAATGGCCAGCCTTCAGAGCTGCCAGCAAGGGGCCATCACGCCATGCGAACTCTCCTCCCTTGCCACCTTCAACAGGTAGATCTGCTCCAAACAGGTCTGTGATGTCCTTTGGGAGGGGGAAAAATTGAGAAAAAGCCAAAATTACATAAAAATTTAACTAGATCCAAAGACCTAAAACCTAAAATGATAAATACTTTGGCCTTAGGCCACATTTCCCTCTTACTTCCAAGATAGAACTAATTGATCCCAGCATTCTTTACCAGGAGCCCAGACATGCCCCCAAGAACCTTCCTATCACAATGCTCCAAGTATTAATCAACTGGAGCTGGAGCTCCAAATCAGTAGTTCCCAACTGTGGCTGTACTTGGAAATTGGTGAGCTTAAAAAATAAAAAAAAATAAAAACCAAAAAACCAATAACAATGTTCAGGCCCTGCTCCCAGACCCCATTCCAAGAGATTCTCATTTAATCTGTCATCTCTGCTCCACATTTTCATAAGGTTGTTTAAAGGTCATTTTATTTTTACTAACTTTTATTTTAAAAGAAAAAAACCAAAAAGAGGTTACAGTAAAATAAATACTGGAGTGGATAATTCTCAAAAGAGAATTAGAATAAAGCATCCAGAGAAAATATTATTATAGTTGTCAGTTATCAATGAACTCAGGAGAATTAATTTGGAAGGTGATGTTGCTGTGGTCTTTCACAGCCAGGAAATATTTGGGATACTGAAGATGTCATCACTATTACTGATTCAGAAACTGGAAACAGATACAAACATTACTCCCTATACCTATCCTCATCAGCTGTAGAATGACTAAGCTTACCGTCTGCTCTGACAAGTTGATTCGAACAAGGGTGTTGCCTGAAGCCTTTGCTAATGCTCCCACCAAACTCGTCTTGCCCACACCAGGGGAGCCCTCCAGGAGAATGGGTTTGTTCAATTTTGTAGCTCTTAAGAGCCTCTGGGCATTCATAGCTGTGGTGCCAGCGCTGAGTGCATAGTCAGCAATGTTATTCCTGTGCAGGACTGGTCCTTAAGTGGAGAAAAAACACACAAACATATAAGCTGGACAACACCAAATCATACATACATGTCAACCGAAGATTATGAGAATGCACCAAGTATAGACCGTCAGTAAGTGAAGTACCATCTGTGGTGAAAATGCTTGGTCTCCACTCTGGGGCCCATGAAACACTTCAGAGGAACAACCAGAAGCACACTTTCCTCAACTGTGTCTACTGCACAAATCTCTCGATCTCTTACACCTATATGTATACCTACTACATAGGGAAGACAGACCTATTACAACCTATACCTGGAAATACTACAGGTACTTGTAAAACTTACCATTGTAAGTAGGTTTTTCCTAAAAGTCAAGTGTAGACTAGGCATATAGGCCACATGGTTCCATATTAAACAATTTCACCCAGGCTTTCAGGCCACCAAGACAATTCAGGATGCATTACATGCATTTCCCATTTAATCAATCATCCATTCACTCAATCAACAGACATTTTCTGAATGCCTCTGACTGCTAGGCTATGTCAGATGCCAGGGACAGGAAGATGAGTGACACAAACCCGTCCTCAAGGATTCACAAAACTACTTTTGTAAACGGCGATGAGGTTCTACAGTTGGTACATATGAGCTGAACTATCACTATAGGAAAGCTCTTGTTTTGAGGATCAGATAATAAATATGTGCATTTTTACAAGATAATTTATTCACAGATTATAGACTACATTTCCCCCTATTTTTACATTCCAGTTATATGTTTTTAACCACCACACAATTACAGTTACACCAAATGAGAATCTAACTCAGATAACTAGTTCAAAAATAATCATGAGTATGACATACTAAAACAAAAAGTCACAGAAGAAGTCAAGTATCTATGATATACAAGAAGAGAATCTTCATTTATTTAAAATCATCCTTACCTCTTGGTATAAAAAATGGATGAATTCCCCAACGGTTATCTATCCCAGTGAATTCCTTGGCCTTGAGTCTGTCATAAATCTTCAATTCATTTTTCTGACATTCTGTAAGTCGGACTATCTTGGAAAGTTTCTTGACTAGGAATTTCAGACATTCTTTGCGAGCCAAGAGGGCCGTACCAAACCCAGAGGAAGTGACCCCTAAAAGAGAGATGATTAGTCCATCAAACAACAGCATAACACCAAGCTTCACAACCATTCAACCAGAGCTCTAGGCCAGTTTCCTGGGGAAATGAAGCCCTAGCTGCATTATAGCCTAAATATGATTGCTATATGTAAGCGGTCTTAGGGAAGAAGTCGGACTTCTGTCTCCCCACAATTTATAGATCATCAATTCTGCAGCAACTTATTCAGTAAAGTGTTCTAGGCACTCCATAATAAATCAGCCTGGAGATAAGAGTAACTAATGTGGTACTACTGATCATTTTGGTTTATATTTCAGATCTTCAGAGCTAAGAAACAGAACTTAAATACTGAATTTTATGAAATTATATATAAACTTAAACTAAAGGACTCAGGCCCATTAACTATAATTGTTCATGTTAAGAATTATCGTCCTTCAGGAACAAGGACATTTCCAACAGTCTTCTTCCTACTCATGATCACCACTTCATGTTTACTAAGCCCTTTGCCTATAAGCAATGAGAAGTTTTTGGTATACCTTTATTATCAATCACATCTCAAAAAGAGTGAAAAAGGAAAGGAAAGCCATTTTGAACTTGGAAATGTTAGAGTAAGTGATTCTATAATGTATCTGGGTAAGAGGTCTGGACTTGCTCCATTTCACTACTCTCCACTTTACCCTAATCCCTGTTCCCACAGGCTAACAGACAACATACCTGAACCTATTCCATCTATGTACACCAGGCATGCAGCATGGACAAAAGATGTCACAGTGGAGATGGTCTCTGTCCTTTTCAAAGCAGCTTCCTCCCCCATTGTGTTCATGAAGTTAACCCAGGACAGGATGTCTCTGATACTGACCACACACCTTCGGCCAAATTCCTGGTGGGTCAGCCAGTCAATGAAATCCAGCATCACCTCAGCTATGTCAGCCCCTATGACACAAGGAAGCAAGTGTTTACCTTTCACAAACACTCCAAATCAGGGAGGTTATTATAGCCTGGGGCCCACAGATGGCCTAAAGTGACTCAATGATCCATGAGACTGCAAATTTCTGTGAATTCACATTAATGTTTTTGCTGAGGGGGTTCCATTGCTCTTAATACATTCTTAAGGGGGGTTCATAAATATCATTCCACATATACAAAAATTAAAAAAAAATTTTTAATGAACACACACGAGAATTATAGCCTAAAAAGTTACACTCTGAAAACTCAAATATTCATTTGTACATGTTCAGACACAATTTGGAAGTTAAGACACAAAGACCTTAAAAAATATACAAACTTTACTATATTGTAAAATGATTCATTGGAATGGGGAATGCCACATTTTTAGAGGGATTTAGTTCAGGCTTTTTGTTTTCTTAAATCAATGCATCAATCAGAATTCAGCAAATTATAGAACTCATAAGTTTTATTTCATGATTTAGGTTAAATGGCCATTCTACTTATAATTTCATGCTCTACAATATTTGGAAATATGCCACATAGAATGCTCCATGTCGCTAGTAATTGAAGAAAATGAAATTTTGGAGCAGCCATTAAATTAACAAGGATAAAATAATGCATTTCATTGTATTTTAAAAAATGAAAACTTTATGTTGGAAGGCCAAGGCCAAGTAGGCACATTTACTAAATAAGTTGCTGACAGCGCTAAGAATGAGAACGTCTTTCTGGAGAGCAAGCTGGCCATAACCAAAGGGAGCTGTTAAGTTCTTTATTTCCATTTTTAGAAACAACAACTCAAGGATACATGTCTATACATCATGGTGACAGATATGAACTATATTTATTGTGGTAATCATTTCACAATATACACAAATATCAAATCATTATGTTGTACACCTGAAACTAATACAATGTTGTATGTCAATCATACCTCAATAAAAAAATTAAAAATATATGTATCAAATCGATCTAGGCTCAATTAAAAAAGAGCCGCATGCTTTTCCTCCCTAGCTGCTTAGAGATCAGCCACTATCATGAACAACACAGTAACTATCTAGACCAGGAAGTTCCTGACCAACAGCCTACTTCAGCAGAAACAAACCCTTCACCCTGGGAAGGCAATAATACTTAAGAGAGAAATTTGGGAAAACGTAGCCAAAATGTGTAAGACCACACTGGACGTCATCTTAGTGTTCAGACTCAGAACCCATTTTGGTGGTGGCAAGACAACTGGCTTTAGCATGATTTTATGAATCCTTGGATTATGCAAAGAAAACTGAACCCAAACATAGACTTTTAAGACATGGCCTGTGTGAGAAGACCTCAAGAAAACAGAGAAAGGAACACAAGAACTGAATGAAGAAAGCCAGGGGGACCACAAGGCCAGTGTTGGTGCTGGCAAAAAGGAGTAAAGGTTCTTCAGTGACATTATCTGGAGTGACTGTGCCGATTTTTCATTAGAGGATTAATAAACTAAGAACTCTAAAAAAAACCCCCAAAAACCTACATAATAAATGTTTTGACTCTTACTGGATATCCTAAGAATTGATAACCAAAGAAATGCAGTTTAAAATTCTATGAACATTTTCTAAAGGTGAAAATTTAACCAGATTTAACCAAATTTTAGTAGGACTAAAATTTAACCCGATTTTCCTTATCCTTAGCTAATAAATATATAATGATAGCCAACGTGAAGCAATAAAAAAGCCAGAATTTAATAACCCTGGTGAAGGAGGCAATGGGAAAAAAGAACACTTTAGTAGATGGTAATAGGCTAGTATCATTTCCTTAGGTCTATTTTGCTCCCATTTCCCTACCTCCCCTTCTCCTTATATACACCATATATACATGCTGCTAGTGTCCTATACCACACCTCTCACCTTCAACACACAGTCCCTCCATCCCATTACCACCACCACCTGAAAACTCACCTTTATGATCTATTCTGCCCAGAGACAATCCTGAACGAAGATTACTGCTGATTAACTGTTTTAAATCTTCACGGTTTGTGCTCTGAGGGCACCATATTTCGGTAAACCGGTTCCTTAAGGCAGGAGACAGCTGTAAGGAACACAAACCGCAATGTGAATGTAAAACCTATGAGGAGAGCTAGAGAACAAATCCTTTAAGAAAACGTTAGCTGTGAGTCTGGCAAGTACCAGATGCTTCTTTTGCTACCTCTACCACTAGATACGATTTACTGAAGACCTACTTTGTCTTGGCTCCTACCATGTGTCACCTCATTAACCTCTACCACATCTTCCAAGTTGGTATTGCCATCACTTCTTGATAGACATGGTACAGAGCTTCAAAGTCATATAAAGTATAAGTGGTACAAAAAGGGTTCCAGACCCACTGGGCAAGTCCCTATCCTGAACACCTTCCCCTAACCAAAGGCCCTTCTTTTACTTTACCTGCAGTTATATAACCAATGCTTTAGAGAAAATAATGCTATCTTCCCATAGGGAGAACTGTCTGAAGTAGGAGAAAACCTCTTTGTGGCTCAAAGAGAGTAAAATTATGAGATATATATTTTACGTCTTATGTAACAAAGAATTGTTGTCCCTCCGGTCTTAGGGCCTCTGCCCTCAGACTGGATTCCTCTTACCTTTCTTACCCTCCCCCTAGATCACTGAAGCTCCATTCACAAATGCTTGTGATGACACATGTATGTTGTTATCTGTTTATCATCGTTTTCCTTTTACTTGACAATCCACTGCCAATCTAGCCTACCACAGCAGGACCAGGAACAAAGCCTGTACTCAGAAGCTGCTCAATTAAGACACAGAGTGGCCCTGGCTGGGTAGCTCAGTTGGTTAGTGCATCGTCCCAATAAGCCAAGGTTGTGGGTTCGCTCTCCAGTCAGGGCACATACAGGAAGCACCCGAGGAATGTAGAAATGAACAACAAATCAATGTCTTCCGCCCCTCCTCTTGCTAAAAAAATCAGTAAGTTAAATTTAAAAAAAGACCTAGGAAACTCGTGAGTGTTCCTCATAGCCAGCCTAGATAAGGAACTCCTCTGGTCTTCAGAATCCTACCTCTGTCTGCTTGATAGGCATGCAAAATAGAAGTTGGCAATCTTTGGCTAAGAAAAACTTAAGCTGACCTGATGGGCAAGTTAACATATACAACCTTCAAATCACATCCTCTGTGCTATTTCCACTTGGCAAGAAACCAGTTTTCATATTTTGTTTGAAACTGTGGTGTATTTTATTTCTTCTGTTCAGAACATTTCTTGAGGCACAGTGATATAATCTTCCTTCTTATGATACTGAGAAAATTAGGGCCAAAATACCATGTTTGCATTTCAAATACCTACCAACTTACCAAGAATCTGAATTGCTTTCATTCACAATCAAATGAATGATACGCCAAGGTTGTAGGTTTGATTCCCGGGCCAGGGCACATACAAGAATCAACCAATGAATTTAGAATAAGTGGAACAACAAATTAATGTTTCTCTCTCTCCCCCCTCCTCTCTCTAAAATCATTCCTCTCCCTGGTTCTTCTCATCATCCCTGATCGCCACCACACTACCCTTCTCCTAACTTTAACAGACCAGAGTCCCACACAATGCAGACTCCTCCACTGAGAGGCTTCGCGAGCCTGAAATCCCAGAGCTTGGGGTGTTAGGTCCTGGGTAGATCCTACCACCACCCTCTGAAGAGAAGAAACCACCTGCACCCATTTCTTTCCAACAGTCTGAGATAACCCCAGAACCCTTAAAAGAACAGGTACACCAAAACCAAAAGAGGTTCTTGGCTACGGTTTCTTTTTTGACACTTTAAATCACTCATAAAGCCATATTCATGTTTAAGAGAGTAGACTCTAGAAGCAGAGCTTGAGATTAAATTTCAGTTTCAACTTTTCTCATCCACAAAAGTAGAAAAATAACATTCTCACAGAGCTCTTGTATTTATTACGGTAACATATGTAAAGACCTGGACAGAGTAACTGGAACAATGAAATTTCAGGCACATAGACAAAGTGAGATGCCAAATAAGGAATGTTTACCTGTCAGAATTCTTTTTCAACCTTATAATAATCCTAAAATACCTTTCTGGATTTTTACCTTTTACCCAGTTTCTACCCAACATAAAAATTTCACCTGTACTTTTATATTCTGCATTTAAGGGTGCCACGGAGCTATGATCAAAAAGTTTAAAAAAAAAAATTATGCTTCTGGAATATGGTTTTTACCTCTTTTTTTCCAAAGTCGCCCCCAGGGTTCATGGTTGCTAAGATACGAAATTTTTTACCAGCAGTCAACAGCTCTACCTCATTATCTTTGTCTTCTAGGCTGCCTTTTTCTGCTAATACCAGAGACTTTTCTACTTCAAGGACACTAAAAGAAAAATTTGGAAAATATAAGATTAGAAAAGGCTTATGTATTCTTCCTATTTTGTGGTCTTCAATGTTCTTTAAAAAGGAAAAAGTTATCTCCTCTGCTGAGCTTTAACTTTAGTTAATGGCTTCCTATCACACAATTTAAAATGATTCATTATCCCACCTGAGTGATGGAACAATATTTCTGATTAAAGAAAAAGAATCCCTTTTCCCTTTATGTCATTGTGTCATTTGTTTTAAAAATGAGAGTCTTGCATGTACATGTTCATGGCAGCATTATTCATAAAAGTAGAAATACTCCCAATACCATTAAGTGGTGAATGGACAAAAAATATACGATGTATCCAAAGAAACAAACTACTTATAGGCTACAACAAGAATGTTTTTGCAAAACATCAATGCAAAATGAGAGAAGAGACCATTTGCAAAATGTCCTCAAAAGACAAATCTAGAGACAAAAAGTAGATTAGTAGCAGAAGTGGCATCAGAGATAAACTGTAAGTGGGCAACAGGGATCCTACTGGGATGATGGAAATGCTGTAAAACTGGACTGTGGTGGTTGCAAAACAGTAAATTTATTAAAATTCACTGGATTATACATTTAAAATGAGTACGTTTTATGACATGTAAATTATAGCCCAATAAAGAGAGTAAAATAGGTATATATCATGATTTATATTGGTCTGAGGTTTTGAGAGGCTGTAGAGCCATAATATCTAGGATGCTGATTCTAGTTCTTTAAAAAAAGATTAAGAGCCAGATAATTTACTTTAAAGAAAAATTTTAACTTAGGCTCATTTGTTTTAGCCTAGCCATCCCACAGTCCCATCTGTCTGATTACTGACAGCAAAACAAAAAACGTAGGCCTCCTAAAGGAGATCCTAAGCGGTAAGGCCAAAAAACAGTAGTGAATCATTACCATTTTCAAATATTTACTATGTACCTATGAAAATCACTACTACACAAAAATAATAATATCTATAAAAACAAGACCAGCAAAAACATCAAACATGAGAATTGTACCTGTTGAGCCTTTCCAGGACAGAGTCGTCGGCCAGTGAGATCTCATCCAAGAGGAAAAAGCTGTCCTCCTTCATGGCCAGAACCAGAGGCCCATCATGCCACTCAAAGAGTCTTGATGTGTCAATTTCTTCCTACAGTGTGGAAAAGGAGGTGAAATTAAAGGCATCTGTCCACAAGACAACACACATGTAACTAACTGGTGTCTGCTAGAGTGAAGTGGTCATTCTGCCAGAAAGCAAAGGTCTGAGAGCAAGGGATAGATGCTACACAACGGGGTGCTCATGAGGCCCCTTACAGACCAGAGAAAATCTGAAGATACATATCAAATCTGGAATCAAAAACCCTACCATGGCCCAGCTGACGTAGCTCAGCAGCTGAGCACCAACCTATCTATGATGATCCAGGAGATCGTGGTTCGATTCCCGGTCAGGGCACATGTCCAGGTTTAGGACTCAATCCCCAGCAGGGGGCATGCAAAAGGCAGAGGATAAATGACTCTCTCATCATTGATGTTTCTATCTCTCTCTCCCTTCCTCTCTCTGAAATAAAAATATATTTAAAAAACAAAACAAAAAAACAAACAAAAAACCCCAAAGACCCTACCATGCACAAAATCCCACAGTTGACTTAGGCACAGTGCTAACTGCAGTCATTTAAATGAATGTACACATCATCACTTGCTATTGGACAAACCTTGTCATTTGCCTTCTGTCTCACGGGCCGCAGCCCTCCCAGGAAGTCTGATGTCTCCATGTGTAAGTGGCAGTTCACGGAGTATAATTTCTGATTTGCCAAGGCCGCAAACACCTGACAGATAGTAGTTTTCCCACACCTGTCAGAGATACACACTACATTAACAAGGAACATGAATTTGAAATACACATCCACAAACACCCCAGTCAGCAAAAGAGGGTAGCCCTGGTGAGAGCCTCACTGCAGCAGCAGACACTACTGGCCAATACAGGATGTCTGCATCCCTGGCCTGGGGCGCACTTCCCCAAAACACCAGCACCCTGCCATGTTTCTTATCCAGAATGGCAGACACGGCATGAATTCCACCCTTTCATACTTCTACCAACCACCACCAAGGGATGGGGAAAAAAGCCAATCCTTACGGACTTTCAAGACACACTAGCTCATGTGCTGTTTTCCTCTATGCACCTACAGGATAAAAATCACTGTTTAAAATAATAGGAAAAAAATAGCCCTGGCCAGATAGTTCAGGTAGTTAGAGCGTCATCTCAATATGCCAAGGTTGTAGGTTTGATCAACCAATCAACAAGAATCAACAATGAATTTAGAATAAGTGGAACAACAAATTAATGTTTCTCTCTCTCCCCCTTCCTCTCTCTAAAATCAATAAATAACATTTTTTAAAAGCGCCAATGATAATGATGCAAGAAATCATTCTTTTCTATCACAAAGGTCTAAAGGTAGAGGAAAACAAACAACAGATCCCCTAGTGCTTCTTAATAAAGACAGGGAAGGAGGCAGAAAAAAGAGAAAGGGAGGAAACAAAAGGAAAAAAACAACAACAAAGATTGCTTTCCTGATGAGTCCTTCAGCGATAACTCACGTAATCCTCTGGAACTCAACTGAACCCTCATAACCAGTTACTGTCAGAGAACTTTACCCAGTGTCTCCAACCAACAGCACTGGTTCACTGAATTCCAACGCCCTTCCCACCAGCATCGCCAGTCTCCGCATGCTCTCAGTCCACACAATATGGCTGAACTTGGACTCCAATGTGGATATCTGAGTAGACAATTTACCTATCAAAGGTAGAATAAATATTTAGGTTGTAATATGAGTATAACTCATTTATTCTCCGCTGGATATTTTGGCCTACTCACTCAGCAATTTCAGGACATTTTCTTTGGAGAAGAGGGATTGAGGACACAATTTTTTCTTGAAATGTTTTTCAAGGACTTCTTGAATCACATCAACCTCCTCCTGCTTCCTGACTCGGCCTGCCAGAAGCATATAACCTTAAAAAATAAAAATGAGATACCGTCAAGGGATGTTGAGAATATAAACTCTCACTAGCTGCTGCTGCTGGAGAAGAAATCTGAAGAACTACTTTGGAAAACTGGGAGAACCTATGACAACTCACCATATGCCTCCCCTATGCTCCAGCAACATGACTTCTAAGTAGACTCAAACAAAAATGAACATGTGTGTACCAAAAGACATAGAGAGCAATGTTCAGAGTAGCTTTATTCATAAGAGCTAAAAAGAAGAAAGGGATCCAAACGTCCATCAACATAAGAATGGATAAACATATTATGGTATCATCATACAACATGGTTGTAACACGATAATTTTTTTTAATGAAGTCCTGATACACATAATAGCATAGTTGTATCTCACAGTACAGTGAGTGAAAAGAAGCCAAACCCACCAGAGTACATAGTTCATGATACTATTTAGATGAAGCTCAAGCACAGTCAAAATCAATCAGTGGTGATCAATATCAAAGCACTGGTTACCTCCTGGGGAGGTAAGACTGGCAAGAGCCATGAAAGACTCTTCTGCAGTACTAGAAGTAATCTACATCTTGGCCTTGGTAGTGATGCACATAAGTACATACATATGTAAAAATACATCGAGCTGTACATGAAATAAGAGAGTGCTTCACCCACTTCACTATATGTCTTATTTCAATTAAAAAAAATTTTTTTAAATGTGTTCCTTCTTCTATCTATTCTTTACCAGGAAAGAAATTACAACTCTTATGAGTTAGTTCTATTTACTCACCTTGCTTATTAACCACCCCATTAATGACTCAGCACCTTTCAAATCAGAACATTCTAAAATGCTTTCTATCCTACCATAAAGAACATAAAAATTCTTCCCATGGATTAAACCAATATGGTCAATCCTGAGTCTCAGGCGACATTGCTGCCTTCTCTCAGAGCTCTGATTATTATCTGACCTATCAGTTTTCTATGACTCTAAGGCAGAGCACAACTCTCCACAGGCATCACTTTCAGACAAATGGTCCAAAAGACACCACCAACCACCTGTCTAAACTCCTAAAGGCATTGTGCCCATATCCTGACTACCACATGTGGCCACCTGAAATAATGAGAACACCTTAGAAACCAAAACATGTTAGCACAGAGGCCTGCAGAAATAGTAGCACTTACAAAAGCAGTTGGGACTTGAGGGAGAAAGGCTCAGTTTCTGGAATTCCTAGTAAAATGTACATATTGACCACAATTTGGGAGAGGTTTGTTTTAATAAAAAAGGCTGATATTTGATATAACGTCACAGTATGAGAGCAGATGATGGAAAGCATACCATCATTGGCCAAATGCTGTAGCCAGTCGTAGTCCTTCTCGGTCTGTTCAGCCAATCTGTATCTCTCAGCCCATCGAAACAGGTCACGAAGGGTGATGAAGCCCTGCTTTCCAGCAAATACTGAAGAACTTCTGCGATAGGACTATTAACACATGAAAACGAATGAAAAAGAACAATGTCAAGCATATAGTAAAACATACATAAAATTCTTAACAAATTTAAGCTCTCATAAAAGTTATTCATTCCACTAAGATTGTTTAAAAAAGTAAACGGGTGTAATCATTTGGGGAAAAATGCAAACTCATGTAAAAGAATGTAAATAAACAATGGAACTCCATCTCATGCCATACAGAAAAAGATCACAAATACAAATGTGGTATGGGCAAACATCAGGAAAATTAATCCCATAATATGGGGCCACAGTAGTAAAAATTTTAATTATTATTAGGTTTCTGAAAGGTAACTTGACAGTGTATAATTCTGATAAAGAATACTTTTAACCCCCAAAATTAAATGGGATATTGGGGGGGGGGGGAGACAATTGTAGCTTTGCAGTTCTGACAACAGAGAGCCACACAAAAAGGGTCTCTTCAGTTATGTCCATTCAAGGAACATATCCATTTAAAAAACAAAACTGCAGTTTGTTTATGCCAAATTCACCTACTAGACAAAATGTTCCAATATTATCCACAAATAGAAAACTGTCATCACATATAACTACCAGAAAATTTTTTAACGTATTAATTGTTGATTTACAAAACAAAATAAAAAATATTAATGGGATGCATTTTTAAGACAAGATCCTACCTGGAAAAAATAACACATCCATGAACTGCTGTTTCTACCCAAGGAAACTATCTAATTTTGATCAACAAGTCTAATCAACACATTCCTTTAGAAACTAAGTTAAGTGACGCAGAGATGAACTACCTGAAGGTCCAGCATGACTCTAACCAACTTGCTGCAGTAAGAGGGTGGCAAACTACACCGCTTGTGCAGGATTGTTTCCAACTCAGAACTTGGCAATTCATCAAAGTGCAATTCCACAAACCGGTTCCTAAAGGCCCTAGAAAGCACCTAGGAAAGGCACAGAAAACACACGATGAAAAGGGCCTTTTCATCTGATTTCCAAAATGGAGGCTCTGCTTTTCACCACAAAAAAACACACCCTTCAAAAGAGGTAAAAAAAAAAATCTCAGTCTTTCCAAGAAAGATTTACTATTCAATGCAGTAACAAATAAGAGTAAGGAGACAAATGCTACAAACCTTTCTGCCTCCATAAAGTCCTGGGGGATTCTGGGTAGCAAAGAGCATGAACCGAGGATGTGCTTTAACAACTTCTTGTGTTTCTGTTATGAGCAACTCACGGTTATCATCTAACAGTCTGTTCAGTGCCTCTAACACATCAGTAGGGGCCAAATTCAGTTCATCTAAAACAATCCAGTAGCCCTTTCTCATAGCATCAATAAGAACACCTTGGAGGAAATAAATACTGAGAATTAGTGCATAAATTAGTCAAAAGTTTTATGCAAATCAACAAATACTGTATCATCATTAAATTTCAAAGCAAATTACTCTCTGTAACTAGTCATGCCACCAAATAATTTGTGATGTTAAATATCAAAGCAGCACAATTTCCGATTAAAATAGTCCTTTTTATTTCATATAGAGGGGAAGTTAAGGCTGATCACATTTCCAACTTATTTTTCCCTCTGCAGTTTAATTTCATTTAAATCACCACATTCTCATATCAATTCTCAGCCTCCTTCTGTTCAATGCTCACCCAATTCTTTTGAGTCTCTAGGAAATGAAGGAGGAGTTCAACTACTCTTCAAAACTTGGCCTTAGTCCTGCCTACCTACAGCTGACAAGATTTTATTGGGGCCCGAAGGAAGCTGGACCTCTAACTATCACTCCTTAACCACCATACAGCTCAGGGAGAAAGAAAAACCAGCGGTAATGGCAACAGCCCATGTGCCTCAGCTGGAAAGAATAAAGATTACTTGGAGAAATGAGTCTAAAGGAATGAACACTGACACACATGAAAAAGAATAGTAACTCTACCTTCTTTAAACACAAGCTTCCCTGAGGAGTCAGATGTGTAACAACCAATGTACTCTTGAATATCCGTGTGTTCGTGATTGTTAATACGCACGCAGTGGTTACCAGTAGCTGCAGCCAGCCACCGGATCAGGCTTGTTTTACCAACTGATGTCTCTCCCTGAATTAGCACTGGGTAAGTTCTTTAAAAAATCAGCCAACAAAGCAATTAAAGAAAAAAAGACAAAAACCAGAATTAATTCAATAGTGTTAAAACAGAATGACTATATCATTTAACATCATTATAAAAGAACATTTTTATATACCTATGTACTACTAATGGAATATTTCTTAAGCCCTGAGAAATTTCTCTGTAAAAACAGCTCCTGAGAAAATGCTGAGGAAAAATCCTAACCTCTTTCGAACCACTTGTGAGAAATAGTAGGTGGGAATAGCTATTATTCACTTAACAAATAATGGTGGTTGAGTATTTGTCAACAAAATACTGAAAAGCATCCTTAAAAATGGCCAAAATAATCCCTATCCATCTTGTCCCCACTAAAAGGGCAACCAGAAACACTGATTTGTGCCAGGAGAAAACTGACAGTTCATTTAGCCAATAAATAATAAAGCACTCTGAAAGTTAAGGAAGTAAGGGTAGAACGTAATCAGTGTCTATGATGATAAAACTTCAGAGCAGCAAGGGAAAAGTTCCACACACCCTGCAGAGACCACTCTGACTATATCTCTCAGATTCAGCTTGACAGAAGATGTGAGAATGTATGTCTCATCTATTGTAGGTTCCTTGTCTCCCACCGAAATCCAGTAGCCTTCAACCTGGATAAGCCGACCTCCTTTGGGTTCTGGAATAGGCTGAAAGACACAAAAGTTAAAGAAATAACCCACAGTTCCATGACAACTATGGCATCCTTTCAGAGAGGGGCGTAAAGTAGGAAAAGAAGTTGTCACCAAGAATCCTGCCTTGTTCTGGATGCTTTCAACATTAAAACCCATGGGTGAAATATGGAAATAAAATTACTCTGAGGAATAAGAACAAGAAAATGACATGTATTGGTTTTTAAATTCAGGTGGGGGTAGGTGCATTTGTGGGAAAACTTAAATCAAAGTTAGTTTCTCAGATAGTTTATGATTCAGTCCTATTCTCTTACCTATCAAAACCCCCACTCTGAAGAAGTATTTTGTTCAGAAATATGTATTTCATATAAATCATGTTCCCCAAAATAGGGCCAGTGTTGTATTGAGTGAGAGGGGCTTTGCATTATTTCATCTGAATCCCCTGGAAGACTTTAAAAATAAAAGCAACCCCTCCCTCCGAGAAACTAATCTATTATAGATAACATTGTGGATAATACTGCAATCTTTTAAAGATACAGTGAAAGTTATTAAGTTGATTTACACAAAATTGCTATTTTTATAGATCAAAATGGTCAAATAGTGGTCAGATTTATAGCTACAAAAAAGTGCTCTTCTAGAACACTTAGTCCCCTGACTTGAACCTACATTCTAAACAGGCTAAGAAAGGAAGCTACAGAACATTCTTATGAGATGATCTCATTTATATAATTTATATCAGATACATATTATGATTTACCTTGACAAATTACACACACATACCTTTATCAGAATTTATTCTTTATTTGTATTTTTTAAATTGATTTTAGGTGGGGGAGGGGAAGAGGGAGGGAAACATCAACTGGTTGCCTCCCACACATGCCCTGACCAAGGCCTAGGATAGAACCTGCAACCCAGGTATGTGCCCTTGACCTGGAATCAAAACCTCGAGACTCATCATTGCTCAGGTTAAAGCTCTAGGCATTGAGCAACACCAGCCAAGGCAGATTATTGGGAATTTTTACCATCTACTGTTTAACTTTTTCAAACAGAACTGTAAGTAGAAAAAAGTTTTGTGGAAGAAAAAAACCCAAACAGTTCAAATTTTGATAATTCAGCCTTTCATTTGTTAAACAAGTCAAAACAAACGTACATACATACCTGCTTCAGCAGACTTTTAACACTGCCAGAGACAATGTGTTGACAAATAAGCTTCTGAACTATTGGGTGTGATGCCCTGTCAAGCTGTGTTAGGAAACCCAAACAAAAACCCTAGGAAAAACACAGAAATGCATAACACTAATTACTCTTCTGCAATGACAGACAACTTATTTCAGAAACAAAATTCAACCTCGTGGGTGGGGTTGGCTTCCAGAACAACTTTTAATATAATACCATGGTAGAAAAAAGGTGAGGGTAGCTCTGGTATAAAATGTTCTGGGCTAATCTGACTAAATGGAAAGCACAGCAAACCTGGAATATGCATCCCAACTCCCTCCCTCCCCATAGTGAGCCCATCCACCAAGCTCCATCCAAACCCAGACTTTAGAAAGACCTCATAGAGCGAGCGCTGGATGTTGCTACACGGATTGGAGGCTGCAAATCGCAGGGCCCTGCAGAGAGTCCGAAGGCTGTAGTGAGGTCTATGGCCAGTCCCGTCCACCAATGTGGTCCCAGACTGTTTCCGCACATCTCTGTAGAAGCTATAAAAAGGATGCACTTCAGGTGATTTTTATTTTTTAAATTTTTAGAGAGAGAGGAAGGGAGAGAAAGGGTAAGGGAGAGAGACATTGATGTGAGAGTGAAATATTGATCAGCTGCCTCCTGCACATCCCCTACCAGGGATGAAGCCTGAAACCCAGGCAATGGAACCAGGAATTGAAACAAAGACTTTTCTGTGCACGGAACGACGCCCAACCAACTGAGCCACACTGGCCGGGGCTAAGGTGATTTTATTAACTAGTAAGTATTCCTTATTTTGCCATTTTCCCCATTTCTCTATAGAAGGTCCAAAAGCCATTTTTAGAGATTACATACAACTTTCTAGAGCATGCATCAAAACCTCTCATTCTTTTTTAAATCTATTTTTCACACACTCAGAGGTATTCTTTCAAAATGATAAATGAAGATCAATTTTCTTTATGCATGGAACAAGGAGGGGAAAAAATTCTGATTCATAATGAAAAGATACTGGGATATAAGAGGATCTTAACGAGAATATACTGAGTCCAAACACAGTGTTCCAGAGTCGGCTCTAATGAGGGGCAAATCCATAATGGCAATGAATAAGCATACAGAAAAACAAAACCATGGTGTTTTGAAAGACTTTGGATATAGCTATAATCAATAATGACAAAATGTTAAAAAACACAAAGATATGGTGACCAACTACTATTATCATTAGCATACATTTTAGAAGTCAGAAGATAAGATGGAAAAAGTTTCAGACTAAAATATAAAGAGCAAGAAATTCATGACCAGCTACCACAAGATCAAGTGTAACCAAATAGATGTCACAGATGAAACCCAAGTCCTTGTCCAAATGGGCTTTGGCCTGAATATTTACAATCTAGCTATACATTCTTTCTTTTGTTAGGAAAATACAGGGAGTTCCTAAGGTTCCAACTTTAAAACAGAAATTTAAGGAATAATCCTTCTATTAGTTTTCTCCAGTTAGAAGCAAAAAAAGGGGGGGGAATTATACAAATGAGACACATTTTTATGTTTAGAGGAAAGTTTATAAAGAGAACCTGAAAAACACCTACTTTATGATTCCTTGCACTGTGCTCTTGTTCACACTCAATCCTTTCAGATAATCCACAATAAGAATCTGTAAGTCTTCTTTACTTTCCAGTTCTTCTACATAAAGTTCTGTAAACCTTTGAGACAATTATTATTATATAATAAGCATATTTAGGAAGTTAACACAATTATTTTGATAATAAAAAATGAAAGCCATAAGTTATGTAAACTCACTGTAACTGTTTCTAGTATAAAATATAACAGTTTTTGAACTTAAGATACAAATTGACCATAACAAAATAAAAAAATGTTAACTACTACCAAAAATCGACCATTATTTTTTCTTTGAAATGAAATATTCTATTTATAGGTGTTTTTGATCATGAGTACATGTAATAAAAAATACATGGAACACTAAAGCCTCCTCACTGTGAAAAATGAAAGTTGGAGCAAAGGAAAATATACACTTGTACTTTAAAAAAATTTCCTAAGAAGCTTTTATTACTTTAATGGGAGAAGGGATCTAATACAATTTTAACACTGTTTTAAAACTTAAAACTTAACAAAAGGTTACCAATAATAAATAAGGTCATTTATCTTTTCCCAAGCACTACATACATAAAACACCAATAACTAAGACCCCTGTTCTTATCAACCGGTGCTTAATGATGAACACTGAAATTTAAAAGACCTTTTACAAAACATTAGCCTCATGAAAGAGAACTTTGTTCCTAACTTGCACTTATGCTATTATACTGTTATATCATTACAAGGTGTTTTTTCAGTAGCCACAAAGCTATTTGAAGAAGGAAAGATTTTTGTTTCTGACAATATCCATGAGCCATTAAGTGTCACACTAACAGCCCAAAAGAAAACTTCTCCAGTGTTCTGGAGTGTTCCGTATTCCCACCACCTGCAGAAAGGAAAGGAATATGACAAACAAGAACAATTCTCTATCAGTGGTCAAGAATTTGCAAGTAACAAAAATCAAAAATAAAAAAAAGAATTTTCAAGCATAGTTATGGGGCCTGGTTAAACATATTACCAATCATCACATAAGAAGAACTTTAAAAGAAGTCTCCAGGAACCAGCCATGTCCCCTCACCTGTTTCTTATTCCTGGTGGGAGATTTCTTTTGCCCACATCCGTTGCTGGATTCATACAGGCAAATAAACGAAAGTCAGGATGACGAACCAGTGGTTCTGTTAAGAGAAAATTACAAATTCTCAACAACTTGTAAAATCAAGTCATCAGCCACAGGTCCCTAGGGGAAGACTATCTAACTCCACAGGACCCTGGGTCAATCAAGAATTCCCCATACCACCCAACAATAGGACATTTACAGAAAATAAATATCTATGGAATAAACAAATCCAAGTGGGTGGCCCATGTAATCCACCTAATAGATTCTTACTCTAAAAGGCAGCAAGTCAGACCCCAAGGGGATCAAGTCCTACCTGTGTCCCCACGATCTAGCAACACCAGGGAGCCAGAGGAGCCTTCAAGTAAACCACTGAGACATTCTAATGTTTCTGGAGCCGCCAGATTAATCTCATCCAACAAGATCCACTCTCCTTTCTTTACAGCCTGAGCTAATGTACCCTAGAAGAAGATAAAGTAAGATGGTAAGGATCCAATTCAAATTAAGGACACACTCACCAAAAACTTTATATATAAGCAGGGTTAGAAAACAGAAGCAAAGGCAAATCTCTCCAACTTGATGAGCTTATGCCCTAAATGTCAAATAGCTGCCAGCTGGCAGTCAGAGTTAAGACCAATTTTTTTTAAATGTCTAAAAGGATCAAGGGAATATCTTTGAGCCTAACAGTGAAATGCAAAAAACTAGATTATCTCATTATATGGATGTGAGGTAAATAACAACAATGTATTTAGATGTTTAAAGGTACCCAGATGGACCTGGCCAGGTGGTTCAGTTGGTTAGTGCATCATCCGGATACGCCAAGGTTGCAGGTTCAATCCCCAGTCAGGGCACATCCAAAAAGCAACCACTGAATGCATAAATAAGTGGAACAACAAACTGATGTCTCTCTCTCGCTCTCTCAAATAAAAAAATTTAAAAAGTACCCAGATAATTATTAAAAGCACCCAAAATAAATATAGGTCAAGCTATAGCTATACCAAGGTCAGATAAAGAGTTAAATCAAGGATGTGCAGCAGTTATAATGCGTAGCCTTTCGCAGTTGCTGAAGAATATAAAAATGAATCTTCCCTAGTTCTACTCTACTGATTTTATCTCTGAGTTCTATTCCAAAAGTAATAAAAAATAAATTTTACAGCTGACACATCAAAAACTGAACTGTTTTACTTAAGTTATTAAACTGCTTCATACCTTTGTTTTTATAATGATCCTAAAAAAGAATCTTCTACAAATTTAATTAAATTTTAAAAAAGAACAAATGTATTATAAACTCCAGTGTAATGCTAAGTCATGAAATAGATATATACCCTACTTTGAGAGCACTAGACACATTTTAACTGGTTATTTTAGAAATAATCAAACCAAGAATGAGCACTGATGACCAAATTTCCCACACTGATGAACACACATGGTTGAGGGACCTTCTGTCCTCCCTTAGGGTATGGTCCAAAGGGTGTTACAGAAAAAAATTTTAAAAATGAAAATTTTAAAAGCTTAAGTCATGGACATTTAATTAAGCTGATCTTTCCTACAGGGTCACAGGACAGACGACAATAGAGGTACCCATGCACTGGAATAAAAAATGGGGCCTAAAGTGAATGGACCCAAACCTAGTGCACTTGCTCTGGCTCTCACACCACACATACAGCTGGGAAACAATAAAGAGTTCACCAGCTGTCCTCAACTTCCATATTTAAAAATAATAGTGCTCACAAAGACGTTGTAATTTTCATGAAGAACATCTTTCAAAATCTTCCCCCAATGTATTTTCATTAAGTGTTTATTGTCTTGAACAGCAAGCACTAAAAATATCAACATGAGCAGAATACATAATAGAAGCCTGCCTAAAACTTGCATCTTGCATCAAATCAGCAGTCCCTTAGTCTTAATAACTAAAGCAAAATACCTCTACAAATGCAAACAACAGGGCATTTTCAGTCATTTTCATCTGTTGTTGGGCATGGTTGAGTCTAAGACCAAATGCTTCCCATTTTTCTTTTAGGAGTAATCCTAGAAAAGAATAAAGATAAGAATTTAACACACACTTTGAATTGTAATATGTATCATTTAAAGACACAAAAAAATGCAATTAACAAAACTCACACAAAAATCAAATACCTTAGAAACATAAAAAAATAAGTCCAAACACTTGCCAAGTGTTAGCCACTACACTAGTCAATTCATTCATATGCATATGTATATGTAGTGGTTAACTGATCTATCCCTCACAACAACCCTTTGAGGAGACACTCCTGTATCCATTTTATAGATGAGAAAGCAGAGAAGATAATAGAGCTACCAAAAGCCCCTTGGTGTGAAATCTAGCTTCTAGGAAATAAGATCTTTTTCTAGGGAAATGTGACTGACCACTAAGTGGTACTTGTACATCAACATCCCAACCATTGGTTTTTACAGAAATCATGCCTAGAGTCACGGGAGCAGCAATACTTCCAAACTAGTCATCTTGGCCTTAAGTCTTAGAAAGCTCCAATTTATATTGCTTCATTCTTCCCCCAAATCTTCTCCTAATTCTGCTAATTGGGCCACAGCCTTATACCCTCTCACTAGCAGTCTAGGTCGCATTCTTACCAGTTTCACTCTCTTTTCCATCCTTGTTGACAGCTGACTTGTGCACATGTTGCATTAGTCTGAGGAGATCATGCCACCGTTTCTGCCTGTAACAGGTCTGGATGTGCCCCAAGAATGTAAAGTTTTGCTTCTTGGAAAATGTCTGGGCAAAGAGTTCCTCAAATGCCTCCCGTAGGGGTAGCCAAATAAGCTTATGGTCCACTGGTTTGTAGCTAAAACAAACGGTAAATGTGATTAAAAAACTACTGTAGATAATAGAACTTAAAAACCAAAACTTACAAAATAGGAATGGGTCTAAGATTTCATTTACTCAAAATCAGAAATAATACCAAAGTACTTAAAATCTATATTAAAGTTCTAAATTATAATGTATACTTGCACTGTGTTTAAAGGACCTAAACTAAAGGTGAAAACTGGTATTAGATAAACATTATTTTAAAAATTTGAAATTCCTAGTTGGGTGCTGAAAAAGTATGTCATTTTTTTTTTTTTTTAAGATTTTTATCATTGATTTTGAGAGAGAGAGGAAGGGAGAGGGGGAGAGAAAGAGAAATATCCATGTGAGAGATCAATCAGCCGCCTCCTAGACTCCCCCTGATCGGGAATCAAACTGGCAATATTTCCAGGCACAGTATGATGCCCAACCAAATGAACCACACAGCCAAGGCAAGGCATGTCATTTATTTTACTAATATTTAACTAAACATCATTTATAGGACTTAAGGAAAAAACATATTTTATGAAGATCAACCAAAAACTTTAGAGAATATTTTAGAATAAAAGCACAACAATATCTAAAACTGATTTACATAAGAAAACTGAAATCAGTTCATGCCTTTTCAATTGAGAGAGGAAAGGTATTGCTTCCAAAGAGATAAATATTGGCAAAAAAATATTAGATACTGCAATGGTCTGTGACTCTCCACAGCTCAACTTTTTTTTAAAATAAATATATCTTTATTGATTTCAGAGAGAGGAAAGGAGAGGGAGAGAGAGATAGAAACATCAATAATGGGAGAGTCACTGATCGGTTGCCCCCTGCACACCCCCGACTGGGATCAAGCCTGCAACCCAAGCATGTGCCCTGACCGGCAATTGAACCCCGATCGCCAGGATTCTAGGTTGACGCTCAACCGCTGAGCCACGCCTGGCTGGGCAACAGCTCAACTTTTTATTCCATAGTATTTAGTCTCTCTTATTCCTTAGCATTTAATTTCTCTGGTTGGGGAGTTAGGAAATTTAAATTAAACTTTAATATTTGGTTGTGGGAGGAATTTAATAATGAAAAGAGTCAAGAAGCACTGCTCTAGCTATAAACTGTAGTCTGAGTGGCACTAATTATTCCCGGAAAATCTCAAGTATACAATTTTCCATAGCCTAAGATACTAAATACTACAATTCAAGGATGATGATATAAATTTTACTTCCAAGAAAAATAATTTGAGAACTGAAACCAGAGCAAAATATGTTTCAAAACAGACAAGCACATTAGAGAACAGATAGTATTTACTCATTAGCCCATGAGGAAGGAACAATGAGGTGAGTAAAACCCCATGCCCCGATACTGAGAATCCATATCAAAGAGTCTCATTCCAGAAAGAAAAAGCATGAGAACTTAAAACTCATTTTTACATCCCAGTAAGCATCAATACATTAATAAAGCATTTCTTTACTACATGTATTCAACAAAAATTTACTGAGTACTTGTCACGTGTTAGGCACTGAGTAAACAAGACCTACAAGGTCCATCAAACCACATGTAGCTGGAGCTTGGCAGCAGAGCTAAAGGAAGGATATTATGTCGGAGAGATGCCAGTGCCAGATCATAAAGAGCCTTACAGGCCAAAATAAAGCCTTTGTATTATATTCTAAATGGACTAAGAAGTCAGGGGTATGGGGGATTTGAGGAAGAGAGTGATGTGATGCGAGTACACTTTAAAAGGATCACTGTAACTACTAAATGGCAGACATGCTGCAGGGAGGTTAGGAATGGAAGTAAAGATGACAGATCCACGCACTGGACCAGGCAAAAGAAAATAAACTAGAAGGACAACAGAAGTGGTAAGAAATTAAAATACACCTGATTTAAATAAAATTGTTGGTCTTAAAGATAATAATATAAATGGGATTCAAAGCTAGCTGAGGCAGAATAATGAGAACACAGATGTTCAAGGCAGACTTGGCCGGGTTCAAATCATGGACCAGCCATTACCTTGAACAAGGCACTCAATTCCTGTGTGCCTCAGTTCTCTCATGTATAAAATGGAGAAAATTAACAGTCTGTGCCTCATGGTCCTTAATAAGGCCAAGTGGGTTAATACAGATAAAGGATTCAATTTACTACCTGGCACATGAGTGCCACTATCAGTTGGTTTAATTTTTTTAAAAAAAGGTTTTTTTAAAGAGTTAGCTGTTATAATCATTACAATTACTAACTGATTCAGTTTTTTGAATTCATAAATGAAAGAAGTGGATTAATGTTTCAAATCAGACTGGGTTCCTTCAGAGAAAAGTCCATTCATAGTGGGTGAAACAGTTAAGTCAATACATATTTCAAGTGATTAAAAATGAGTAATAATACATATATTTCACAAAAGAAAAAACAAAATGAACTATAACACAAATACTCAATGGGAACCAACCTGACACCTGGGGAGAACTGGTGACTCAAACTATGAACATTTATAGAGCAGGGTCTTCTGCAGAGAAAAGATGCCTTAAGAGCAACATCAAGTTAGGGAGGGTGTCTAGAATACCTGGCCCCCATGGAAAGTAACTTGGGTCCTACCTGCTACATACACAGAGACTGTATACACAGGCATTCGTTTGAAAATGGCTAAAACAAAGGAACATGACTCTCCAAAATTATAATATGTGAAAGAACATGAAGTGTAAAAGCAAATACAAGACAGTATATGCTGAGTACCTGAAATGATAAACACTGCTCTGTACTTTGGGGTCAGGATTCCCAGTTTGTGAGCATGCACTTCTGCCCTACTCTCTCCTGTGCAACTTTTCTTAATGATCTTTCTATGGGTGGTGAGGAGGAGGCAGGCAGGGACTCTCCGTTTTATTTCTATATGATCTTAATTTCCCTTCCATTTTTCTCCTTCCTTCACTGCCAAATTCTCCAAAGGCCCCTTCCTTCTGACTATACCTCTCTCTGCAGAGGCTCTCTCCCCTAGTGCTTTCCTGTAGTCAGCGCTGGGAAACTGCTCTGTATTTTGTGACTGTGCTGGACTTTCTCTTTCTGGAATGAATTCATCCGCTTCTTTAAGTCCTTTGTGTCCTCTGCTCTTTTTCAGTCTCATAAGCTCCCTCCACCCCCAACTCTACTGAAATTTGGTTTAGTTCTCTACTCACAGACAATATGAAGGTCTATGTGCTGCCAGAAACCCACTTTAAATATACTGACAAAAATAGTTAAAATTAAGTGAAGGAAAAGATACACCACACTAACAACAATAAAAAAACAAGGGGTATGTAAACTAACAAAGTTCACAATCTGTATTAATGTAGTTTAAGACTTTAATGGTCTTTAAGACCTTACCTTTATAAAGTGTATTTTGCCTTAATTTTTTAAAAAAACTATCTAAAAGACACAGATTTGTAAACCATACTAATCGGATCTATAAATTTCTTGTATTATTTTTTAGTATTTGATACATGCAAAATATGTCTCACATAAGTTATAAAACAATGGGACAGAAGAAACCAACCACACATCCCCAAAATAGAAATATTGCCCCTTCTCTGTCCCATCTCCCTGCCTACTCCTGAATTTGTTTTCCACTTCCCTGCATTTAAAAAATCATTTTTGGTCTTCCTATTTCATACACAAGAATTCTTAAGCAAGGGAGTCCATCCATGTATCACAGTATGTTAGATATTAAAAAGATATAATTTATACCACTTTCTAGTAATACAAAAGTATAGAAATAATGCACACTTGCAACCACACAAAAACTGAAGTGTATGTAAGTTTTTTTTTTTTGATAACTGAAGTTAACCTACTAACATGGAAAAATGAATATATATTCTTTTCATCAAGTTGGCACCAAAACAAAATTCCAGTTATCACAATGATTCCAACCTTTCGTATTACCAATTTCATCAGGGCACAAATGGGCTCCTGTGTACCTGCTACATTTAAAACTACTTGCAATGGCTGACATAACACTACAAAATTTTAAAAGAGACAGACCCAGTCCATGCTCAATTAATCTGAAGTTAATACCATTTGTGTTAAAATACGTAACACTGGGATATTCCTGAAAACATATATACAGAACAAAAATACAAAGTATGATAGATATGCCTAATTAAATAAATTCCATATAGCAGTAAGAACAGGTTGCCAAGTATTTCAATAAGGAAATGGAGGCATTAAGTGTCAACTTAACAGAAGTAAAATAAATACAAAGTAGAAAGATCACTGGGGAAGAAATAACAAACAGAAAGTAGAATTAGACTAAGAGAGATAAGCCTCAGCTAATTAACTTTAAGACAATATAAATTTTGTGTTTATTTTGTTTTAAAAGCTTTAATTAATTATTACACAATTAATTATGTTTAGAGCAAAATATAAGCAATGGGTTGGGAGGGTAAGCAAAGGGCAAGTACCAATTGAAGCAGGACTCCAAGATGCTACTTAATATTTCAAAGACAATCTAACTGCAGAAGAGTCCAGCTCAAAGACAGCATGACTCCAGAACATATGTTTTAGAGAAGCAACTGCACACACAAATATTAGTTGATTACATACTAATCTTTTTTCCCTTCCCACTTTCAGCATGATCTTTGAGAACCAGAACCTCAAGTGTTCTTTAAAATGTAGAGAAACATCAATATACACAAGAGCTCATCAATAAATTCCAATAAATATCTTGCTGGGGTTGGGGTGGGAGTACAAGACATTGAATATTTTTCCAAGGCTAATTCTGAGCTTTGTAAGAGAACAGTATTTCCCACCTCAAGCAGTGAACACAAAACAAGAAAACAATTTAAGCCGTACTTACCCTCCAAGCAAGTCTGCAGTGTCACTCTGTTGATTCATATTGACAACCCGCAAGCGGTGTCCTTTAAAAAAGAAAGGGCAAAAAGATAAGTCCAAAAATGTAAAGACTGATAAAAATCCAGTGAGAACCTTAAGGACCTGCGGACATGGGCATAGGGCAAATCTTTAAATGTGCATTTCCTCTGATGTTTTCATTTCACTTTTAGGATTCAAAAATTTCACCTAACCCAGAGATATGTATAAGAAGAATCGCTATGTATTATTGCTCTAGCATCAGATAACTGAAAACAACAAAAATCCTCCAAAAGTCAATGTCCATAAATTAGAATAAATGTCTAGTATGGAATATTATTTCACCATAAGAATAGAAATGAGATGTTTTTAAAGATGTCCAATTTGTTTAACTAAATGGAATACATAGAGCATAACCCCATTTGTTTCTAAACAAAACCAAATCCATATGTATATGCATTTGCAGACCATAAAGCAGAACAAAAAAAAAGTTAATATCAATCCATTAACATGGTTATTTCTAGGGAAAGTAGAGTGGTGGCACTGTTAAACTCCAGTATTCTTTTGATTTCATTTTCAGGGGGAAAAAAGGCAGTAGTTGTAAAATGTTTATTTTCTGGGGACAGAGTGCTTAGCCCCTAGAAGTTACCTGTAATGTGAGCCAAGTACTGTACAGTAGAGGTTTTGCCAGTCCCGGTCTCTCCCACCAGCAATACGGACTCTCCTTTGCTAACACACACCGCGAGCTGTTCAATAAGAACAGAGGATGGCCTTGTAGCAGCAAAAGTGAGCTTCTCCCTGGGAAGGGGAAATTAAGTTAGCAGTTAAGAGAAGCAGACTACAAACCTCTCTATGTGTTGCTTTGAGGAACCAGATTTTCCAGACTCAGCAAAAAAGAATGAGAAGACAATTCAGAGTAACTGTCTTCATGCTATAACAGATATCCTTAGAACATATGAAATGCAGAACTCATTCGTTCTACAAACACTGAGTACACACCTAGCACTTTACCAGGCTCTGGAGATTCAAACCACCAATAAGATATTATCTACACCAGCTATGTTATCTTGAGCATATCACTTAATTTCTCTTTGCCTCAACTTCCTCACCTGAAGAATTGGAGAGTAATCGTTACTAGTTGTAGTGGGTTGAATAGTCTTTCCCCAAAATTCATCTAGTTTCATAGAACATACTGTTCCTTACTATCCAATGCACTGGATACATCACAGTTCAGATACATGTTTAGCTCAAAGGGGCTGGACTAGGCCTATCAAGTTCTTAACAACGCCACAGTTCTCATATGTTACACAGGAACCCTACTTACCTCTGTACATGAACAGCCTCACTCTGCTTCCGTAGAAGCCGCACTCGACCCACTTGCACATCTAGCTCATTGATCACAATTTCTGGTTTATAAAGTTGACAGAAGAATTCAGCCTATGGGAGGGGAAAGGTTTTATCTAAGTAACATTTTGTATACTCTTCAAACATCTCCTCATCCATGAGGCTTACTGTGACCCTCTAATTAACCCTTTCCTAAGAGGCACTTTATACTTTCAAGATAGGCAGGTTAGCTTTTAATTACTTTATATTTTAACTTTTCAAATTTCTAATGTTCTTAAAAACATTGGTTGTGAATGTTTCCCTGTAATAGTATTTTTTATTCAAATAAGCCTATTTAGAGATCTGCCTAAACCTAACCTGAACACAGACATATCCTAATAGAGTGAACAGAAACTCTACTCCTAAAATATATGAAAAAAAAAATCAAAGTAATTTTTCTTCAGCCATGCCTCCTTCTACTTTACATTTCTAACATAATGCAGGAAACAGTGACCTGAATAAACCATGGTACATCTATCTACAGCCAAAGCAGAAAGAGGAGCTGAGACAGATGCTCCAGGACATTTACCTAGCTGCTATTCCTTTCTCATCCTTGTCATCAACCTAAAGAACCCAAATTTTTATCAGCTTGGGTAAGGTGAAAGGGCCAAAGTACTCAGGGAAGGTGAACCCCTCTTCAGCCAACGGGGATGAATCCTGATCAAAGTCAATGGTAGTTTCATTTCTCTTACCTACTATAATTTTACTGTTTAGGCCCCTTTAAGTAGGAGTTCTGTTACTTGCAGCCCAAACCATTTCAACAGTTTTAGAAGCTTAAGGAACGCCTCTAACTATTTCAGTTCCTGACATAGGCTTTATTGATTCATCATTTATTTGGGAATGCCAGATATCTGCCTCGAGGGGCCCTATACATTTCTCCATTTACCAACACCACTGTTAAAAGGCTCTCTCCTCCAAAAACACGTATTTTGATATAAAACAAGAATGGCAAAATATTAACAATGTCAGCAATGAACCTAAGTAATGTGTATACAGATGTTCACTGATACTATTCAACTTTTCTGATGTTTGAAGATATTAGTAATAAAAAGCCAGAAAAAAATCTACTTTTGCATAAAACTATAAAGGTGTTACTAAGACACAGTTCCAGTCCTGAGTCCATAACCTACAGAATAACATGCTCATTAAAACAGTGGAGAACAAAGCATGCGTATGATATAGGACACCAGAAAGCTCACTTTAAGAATGTGGAGCACGTGGAAACTACCTACCTAGGAGGCAGTGAGAGCTTTATGGCCATGAGAGGCAGTAATGAAACGAGCAACACTGACAGAAGCAGTTATTGGAAAAGCTGTTCCAGGTAAGGACCAGAGACCAGCAAAAAAGCTAAATACTTCAGTTCCTTTCATCAGGGAAGTAAAAATAGCATACCTTTTTCTTGGAAATGTTCAATTTGCTTCCAATGACTTCTGCCATTTTCAGTTTGCTTGTATGCTTGGAAAGCATTGCTGTGAAACAGTCCAGAGCCTATTAAAATAACCAAGGTAAGTGCTGACTGATTTTTAAAATACATTAAAAACAGTGTCAATCTCCTGGTCACAAAAGGGAGGAACATAAATTCCAGCAGGAATATTTCTGCAAGTCTAAGAAGAGTACAAATAAGGTTCCAACCCTAGACTCAAGGACCTTGACATAATATAGATAGGACACAAATGTGAAGGCTTTACTATCAATATACTGATTAGGAAAAACAAAAAAGAAATTCATTCAGGCAAAAATAGCAATAAGTGTTCATCATCAGGGGTATGGCCCACGGGGGAACGGACTCTCAGACAGCGTAAATTAACACCAAAACATTACTTTCTAGCTATAAAGGGAAACTCCTGGTGGGCAATAAAGGAATCACATTGCCTTGATCTAACCCAGTACTCAACCTGAGCAACTACTGATAGGCCAACCAGGTATGTGTCTTCTGATGTAACAAAATTAAAAGTACATATCATCACCAAAAATGGATTATACTCCCAAAAAAGTTTAATCTGAATACCTCAGGCATTTTGTTAAACTTCTATTTACCGGAAAGAAGACAGGTAAAATAACAAGGGAAAAGATACCATGAGTGTGGCAAAATAAATATACAGCAGATCCTCAAGTAATATCATTTTGTTCAGTATCGTTTCATTATAATGCTGAGAAAAAATAATCGATTCCAGTGGGGCCACTGTCTGTGTGGTTTGCACATTTCCCCCATTTGTGGGTTTTCTATGGGTACTGCGGTTTTCTCTCATATCCCAAAAATGTACATGTCAGTAAACTGAGTCTGAGTGGGTGTGTGTGTATGTATGAATGCACCCTGTCCAGCGTTGGGTCCCATCTTGTGCCCTGAGCTGCTGGGAAAAGCTGCTCATGACCCTGAACTGGAATAAGTGGGTTGGAAAATAATTATCTTACTTGCTTTTATTAATCTTTCTTAGATTTATATATAGTTCACATTTATTTCAATATTTAATATATTAGAAGTGTTTGAGGTCTTCATTTAGAAGTTTGTGATCAGAAGTATGCCATAGGAACTTAACTCATTTATATCAATTAGCCTATGGTAAAACTGGTTTCCTTATCTGTCGTTTTGCTTTAAGTTGCAGTTTCCAAAAACCTATGAACAACATTAAGTGAGGACTTACTGTATCTGGTTCTGCCACCACCAAGTATATCATATCAATAAACTTTACATAAGCATTTAAAAAAGAGAGAATTTATCTGGTCTTTGTCCCTAATTCCACTCATAGGGCTTCAAAAACCCTTGGAATTACTAGAGTAAGGAGCATCTTTTGTTATTCACTAAAGCTCCTCTGGACCATACCTGAGTTTATTATGCTAAACAAGCTGGCTGTGAATGGGCCCTTAGATAGTTTAAGGGTGATGCTGGCCAGGCCAATAAGACCAATGTCTGATTGGAGGGTTGAAACTTTCAGCTCCACTCCCAACCTTTGGGGTGGGGAGAGGGGCTGGAGACTGAGCTCAATCATATGGCCAATGACATAATAAAACCCCAATAAAACACTGGACATGCAAAGCTTGGAGAGCTTCCTGGTTGGTGGACATAGTAATGCACCAACTCCACAAGAACAGAAGCTCTTGTCCGTGGGACCTGTAAGCCTTTGCCCAACGCATCTCTTCCATTTGACTGTTTCTGAGTTATTCCTTTCATATTAAAACTGTAACCTGCGTGGCCGGGCATGGCTCAGCAGTTGAGCATTGACCTATGATCCTGGAGATCACTGTTCAATTTCCGGTCAGGGCACATGCCTGGGTTGCAGGCTTGATTCAGGCTGTGCAGGAGGCAGCTGATCAATGACTCGCTCATCATTGATGTTTCTATCTCTCTCTCTCCCTCTCCCTTCCTCTCTCTGAAATCAATAAAGACTTTTTTTTTAAAAAAAGGGGGACAATTAAAAAAACAAAACAACCGTAACCTGTACCGTATTGTGCTTTCAATGAGTTCTGTGAGTCCATTACTGAACCTGAGGTCATGGGAACCCCTAAATTTATAACTAGTAGGTCACAATAATGGGGAGTCCCTGATACTTGCAGCTGGAGTCTAAAGTGGGGGCAGTCTTACAGAGGACTGAGCCCTTGAACCTATGGGGTCTACACTAATCGAGGTAGTCAGTTATCAGAATTGGACTGAATTAAAGAACACTAGTTGATGTCAGAGCAATGAAGAAGCAACCACATAAAGCAAGAAAGTGGAACATTCTGCAGAACATTCTGCAAAACAACTGGCGTGATGTCTGCAACATAGTAGTGTCTTAAAGAGAGGACTCTGATACAGTAAAAGAGATCTTAAGCCTATACAAATAGAAAAAGATCTGGAAGATACACCAAGGTCTTAACAGTGCTGGGGAATCCCTAGATAGGGGAATATATTTTATCGTTTTGCTTTCCTTTATTTTCCCCATTTTCAACAGTATTTAGCACTGACTCATGGCTACATTGAACATGAATTAACTGAGAGAATATGCTGAATAAAAAAAGCCAGATACAATAGGTCACGTATTGTATGATTCCACTTATATGTTCAGAATCAGCAAATCTATAGACAGAAGGTAGACAGGTGGTTGGTAGGGGTTATAAAGAAAAGAATATGGGGATGATGGATAATGGGTACAAGGTTTCTTTTTGGGGTGATGAAATTGTTCTAAAATTAGTGGTGATGGTTGCACAATTCTGTGAATATATTAAAAAACACTGAATAGTACAGCTTAAAAGAGTGAATTTTATGGGAAGTGAATTATATCTCAATAAAGTGGTTTTATATACAAACACACAATAACATCCTAAAATAGAGACTAAAGAAAGGCGGATTCCTACCAATGCTAGTTTTATTTTAAAAGTACAAAACAAGGTTACCTATAAGAAACATAAGAAATGTAGGATAATGGGAAGACTTCACTGGAGAGAAGAACGAGATTAAAGGACTGCGAAACCGCATCTGAGGGTTCAGCTGAGCTGAAACATGCACTCCAAGTGAGGTTCCTTTCTACTCAAAGTAACTTCAGGGATACTGCAAACCAAACTGGGTCATTATTCTCTCCTCAGTCCCAACTGACAGAAACCAGAACACTTTATAATCAAAATTGGTCAATGTCTTAAGAGCACATAGAACCACTTTTATTCTTAAGCAGGAGGGAACAAACCTGTGTTTTACTGAATATGGCAGAGCTGTAATTCAATAGGGCTTCCTTCCCACACAACACATTTTTTCCCCAAGCCCAGCATATAAGGTTACACTTTGCAACCCCCACATAAATTTCTCTGGACTAAAATTAAAAGGCCCCACTGACGCAAGCAGATAAATACAAATCTATCATACAGACTGAAAAATTATATGTAAGAATAAATATTAAACATCTTAGAAACACTTTACATAACATTTTCATCACCTGGGAATTTTTTTTTTCATTTTACCTTTAATTTCAGTTCTATTCTATCTCGAACTATACTTATTTGCATTAAGTAGTAACCTGTTTCAAAAACTGCAAACAATTTATTATGCCCAATTAGTTTTAAGGTAACAGTAGTTCAGTTTTAACTAGCTAGGATAATAAACAATACCTATACAAAAGAAGAACTCTGACAGCAGTCAAGAGATAGAAAATAACAATGGAAATCAACATCCTGATAAAACACAGAGAAAACAAGAAGACTGTATCTTACCTCTTGAAAAATATTTAATGATGCTGATGAAGACAGACTATCAAAGCTATGGGCAATCCTATTACACCAATTCAGTAGATCCCTTAAAAAAAAAAAAAAAAAAGGTCAAGAAATAAGACCATAGGCTAAAAACATCAAAGGCATCAGTTTATTTGGTCCACTTAAGTCTGGGACACCTGACAACAAAGTCTCTCCATTTTTCTGGCAATGTAAAGACAGTATCAGAGGAAGGAATAAGTGAGTGGTCCCAGTCCCTGCCCCTACCCCTACCATCCAGGCAAGGTAGCAGGGAAGGGGAAGCAACTCTCAGAGAAAACTGAGGGGAGTTGCTCATTTCTAATTCTCACTTTTCAAAGGGCAAGTCAACCATGGAGACCAGAGAGAAAGAACACAGAACTCAATACATACAGCAAAATCCAACGGTCTTACTTAAGACTGCAAGTATCCACAAAAGGATACCCAGTGAAAGAATTGTCAGTAACTATTCCCAACTTTGACTTTAAAAGTTATTTTTCAAAGTGAAAATAACGTTACCTTTAAAAGTCTTCCTAAAGAGTAACTATAGACCTGAAAAAGGGATCTGACACCATGAAGCAGTCCAGAAGTCTAATTTCAAACCCCACCTCTCGTAAGCATTTAGTTCTAGCTGGTAAGAACTTTTGAGAGCAGTTTTTAAAATATCAACTCAAAAAAGTGTTTAGTCCAGTACCTCAGAGACAATTCTCTTCCTTCAAGGCTTAGTCTTTTGTTTTCTCTTCTAGCTTCTGAAACTTCCTGAGGTGCCTGTTCACATCCAACAGTATTATCACTCCGAGGGTGGTGTTTCTCTCCAGTAAGCTGGATGTAAATGTCAAGCAGGTGGTCAGTTGCTGCCAAAAGGCTGGGGTATCTGTTCTGAAGAACCTGATTGGGGGTGGGGGGAAGCAAAGAAAATTTAGCAGCAGACACAGTGATTTTTAAAAGTACAAGTAAACTGCTCCCGACACTAGTCAACCAAAAACTGTATGTCTCTATGAAATTTGTCATCTTTATCATGTGTAAGAACTTCTGCCTTTACCTACAGCCCATCCCCTCAAAGACCCTAAATTTTTTTCCTACCCAGAACTCAGCTATTCAGCAATCCCACCATCTATAACAGAGCTTAAGGGTATAGAAGCAAGATGGGAAAAAGGTCTCTCAAGCAACAAATATGTCTAAGTCCCAGGATTTACTCACTGAAGAATCCTGCAAGTACTATTTACTCTAATTGTAAATACAAGTCTAGTAAGATTTGTTGTGTCATTTCTCTGCCAAAAGCAAATTAGAAGCAGTCGATTGGAGAGAAAAAATAACCTTTTAAAAGCAGACCACAGTAAAAGGAGCTAGTGTTAAGTACTAATAAAAAGCAGACAATAAAAATTTTAAAGCAAAAGATCTCATTCTATTCACTTCAATAAGTACTGGGAATTTTTGCATCATAATACTTGGTGCTCATAATATTGGTTTCAAGGTTTTATGATATAAAACTGTTCAGTAAAATCTATTTGAGAACAGAAATAACACATATATATTAGAAATATTACCATCCAATACATTTAACTTAGCTGGAAAAGAAGGAAATTGTGATTCCAATTTGTATATGAAATAGCCACATATTTTGTATACATTAAATCATGTCTAGTAGTAGATCTCATAGATTTTATTTCTTTGTATCTTGTTTTATTGGAGAATTTTACAGCAAATATTGCTGAAAGCATATTTCAGATGGATTAAAAATTAAATAACAAGAATAAAATCAACAAATGCAATTTAACGGCTACACACATGGATCTTTCAAATATAGTATAAACGATTTCTATTACCCCTAAAACAAAAAGTTCCCTATTTCCCTTTATAATCAATCCCTTCCCCTAATCCCTGCCCCTAGGAATCATGAATCTGGTTTCAATCTCTATGGGTTTTTTTGTCATTTTAATGGAATCACACAGGATGTGGTATATAGTTCAGGTTCTTTTACTCAGCATGTTTTTGAGATTCATCCAAACATTATTGCATGTATCAGCAGTTCATTCCTTTTTACTGCTGAGTAGTAATTTCATTATATAAGTATGTATATTTATGATCAGAGTGAAAAAAAGCTATTTTTACTTGGAAAAAAACTTTGTCAACTTTAACACTTTAGTAAAAACTCAGCTATTTGGGGAAAAATTCTGAATAAAAAAACTTTGTATATCCACCAACCACTCATTTTCTACCTTAGCGAAAAAATACCTTTTGTTATTATCATAAACAAAAAAATTTAAACATACCATTTAATAAACTAATCTGACATGATATGGCTCTATTAGCAAATGATATGCATTTTGGAGATTCATTCCTTTGATAAGCATTTATTAAATACCTATTTTATATCAGGCACTGTTCCAGGGAAAGGAAAACAAACAAGGAATGGCGCTCACCCTTAAGTAACTCTGTCTGGCATAAGCAGCAGATATGCAAGCAAATCAAGCTTGCAATACAAGGCAGCCCTGCTTGGGAGACCCAGGAAGGTTTAATTGAGCAGGAGATGCACCTGGCAGAGGTCACTAGTGGCTGTGAGTAGGCAATGCCAGCAGAGAAAGCAGGCCATCTAAGGTACCAGCACTTAAGACATCTGGGCACATGCAAGGTGTATGGGGGAGACAACATTTGAGAAACTGCCAGGGGTGAGTTCCTGGTATACACTAGATATAGGAATAGCACAACATAAATAGCTTTTTTAAAAAAAGTATAATTTTATTATTTGGGCAAGAAGTAAAACAAAAACACAAAAAACTTTCTGAGAATAGGATTGGCGTTGGCAGCAACAGAAATGCAGTCCCTTGAGATGATTTCCTAAGTAATAATACTTACAAGGGTTTTACCACTAGACATTTATTCAAGAGAGTGTTGTTAGGATTTATTTACAAGTCCATAAGCTTAAAAATAACAAGTGAGCTTCTCAAAGTCAACTGTCTAAATATGACATATGCCACTGAAGTGAGGAGTTGAATGCTCCTATTATACTTCCTATAAGCAGAATGACTCACTGCTATGCGTGACAGGAAAAAAAGATAAGCTTGGGCTTGAACTTAAAGTACAGAATACTAAAACTAAGACAAGAGCAGCTGTTAAATGTTATCCTCTTAATCCCCAATAAATCACACACCTACGTGTGAACTTCAGTCCTCTTCTTTATAGAACAGACTGGAATTTAAGTCTGAAAATTAAACATTTAAACGTCTATAACTGCAAAAGAAAGAGCTGCATTATGACAGAGCCATACAACAAACGTTCACAAAGTACTGGGCAACTGAGTGGATATGGGGACAAAAGGTAAGTTACTAAAGGAGCTTATAGTTGAGGGCAGCAAGACGAGGAAAGAAAGACACATCAGACACAGAAATACCCTAGAGTTAGATGAGAACCTAGAATGAGATGAGAAGATCACCAGTGCAAAATAGGCTATTGAGTTATAAAATCACACAGGCAAGGCAAGGCTTCTTATTGATTACATGAGCAAGATTTTCCTAGTGTTTTGTGAACTAGATACCCTAAAAACTCTAAGAAACACCTAAAATGCTAGATAAAATATTAGATTGTCTTGTGTCACTTTCTTTTTTTAACACCCTTAACCGGGAATCGAACCCAAGTCCCTTTGGTCTGCGGCCCAATGATCTAACCACTGAGCCAAACTGGCTAGGGCTTGTGTCACTTTTTTACCTAAAAACTTACACTAAGAAAGAGCAAAGCACACCACTTCCAATGACTGAATAATCACCAATAATGCTTTATTTGCCACTCTCCAAGGTGAATCACTGGGGAATGGGAAGCCTTCCAAGTGAAGAGGTAGATAGAGCCTAGCTGGCATGGCTCAGCGGTTTAGCATCAACCTATGATCCAGGAGATTGCAGTTCAAATCCCGGTCAGGGCACAAGCTGGGGTCGATCCCCAGTTGGGGTCGTGCAGGCGGAGCTGATCAGTGACTCTCTCTCATCACTGATATTTCTCTCTCTCTCTCTCCCCCCCTCTCCCTTCCTCTCTCTGAAATCAATAAAAATAAAAATAAAGAAGAGGTAACTACAAAGGAAGGTAAGGGGTTAGCAGAGTAAAGTGAAGTACCTCTTAATGATCGAGGATAACCAGAGATACTACAAAGTGAATCAATGTATATAATCTATAATTCATCTTAATTTTCATCGATATCCAAATCAAAATGTGCATTAAGTTGTTAAGTGGATAAATGATATTAAGCTACAAATCAACTTAGTAAAAAGATCCTTTGGGGACAACGGGGGCAACAATATGGTCTGAGAATTAAATGGTACTGAAAAATTACTGTTTTTATTGAGTATAACAATGTTGTGATTATGTATGAAAATGCCCTTAAATTTTTAGAGATGCATTAAAGTATTAGGAGATAAAATGTTATGGGTTTTGCTTTCAAATATATTAGCAAATAAAAAAATACTAGATGAAGTTAATACAGTAAAATGTTAGAACATTAACTGTTAGCACATTAAGTTGATGAGCATTTGGAGGGGTTCATTATACTATTTCCTCTATTTACATATAAGTCTGGAACTTTTAATAATAAAAAGCAAAAAAGAAAAGCATCAATCCTTTCATATAACCACATACCTCATTCAGTTCTGTCTTATCCATGTTATCCAAGTGAATTTTAGTCCAATGTTTGTCTAGCAGAGTAGCATGACTATTTAGTGGTCGATACCAATTCCCTCCAGAGCTCCACAGTCTGTATTTCAAAATAAAAAACAGAGTCACACAGAACTCCCAATTTTAATCTTGAATTATTGCCCTGGTTATCCCTTGCTAGACATTATTTCACATATTAATAAAACTCATATCCCTTCTGGTGCTAGATACCACTATGTTGGGCTTCTAGGGAAGATAACAAACAAAAGGCTGCCAATTGACCCAAGGTTGACTCTTCCTAAGGGGGAGTAATAGAGTTTTAATCAAGATTTTTTCAAGTCACTGCAAATGATTCTAGTAGATGTTTTGATCTCAACAACACCTTTCTCTTAAGACATAACTTCAGGAAAGAGAAAGGCCTACAGCATTAAAGTTCACTGCTTATTACCAAAAGTTACATACCCAAAATTATTAAAAATTTCCAGAGAAGGAATATTCATGAAACATATGTTCTGGGCAAGCCACATACATACACCAAAGCCATGTGATTTAATCTTCACAACTGTCCTGAGGGGATGGTTCCCTTCTTTACTCCCAACACGTAAGGAAGAGGAGGAGAAAAATGGCCCTGGCCCACTCAGCTATGACTACCAATGCCAGAGACAAGAACTGATGATGCCCCAGGACTTTCTGGGAAATGTACCTAGCAGGACAGAACTTCACTACGTCTATAAATAAAACCAGGGTCTATTCAAATTAACAGGGTCTAGCAAGGTGTCTCCTGAGAGCTGTTAGGTTAGTGCCACATTCCACGTGGGAGTAAATATTCACTGAGGTGTAATAGACGCTAATATAATCACTAAATACAATGTGACATTAGTTTCACTCTCTGGAATTTTAAGACCTGTACAGGTATAGATTAGCAGCAGGAAATAAACCACTGCCTTCATGTTATTATAAACTGTAGACAGAAACATATACCAAGTTTGCTTAGGTTTTATTCCTTTGTTGATGCTTACATTCAATTAAGTTTTTTAACTGCTTAAAATTTGTATGTCATTACCACCATCATCATGCCTAGCCATTAGTTGGGTACTTACTATGTGACACGTCTTTAATGCAGGTCATTTACACTAAGTTGTAAAGTAGGTATTATTAGCCCCATTATAACCACACAAACAAGGTACACACAGGTACAAAGTATTAGCTTCAGGATTCAAACCCAGTGCTATTTGACAAGTCTTAACTCTGGTAATTTTTGAAAATATTAAAGATGACAGTCTTTTTGAACTGGTTATTTTTAAGTGTAAAAAAACCCCCTCATTTTCTAAATTAATTATCTCCATTAAAAGTCAACAGGAATGAGTCCTAGTTGGGTGGCTCAGTTGTTGGGAGTGTTGTCCCATACACCAAAAAGGTTGCGGGTTCGATTCTAGGTCAAGGTGCATACCTAGGTTGCACGTTTGATCCCAGGTTGGGGCGCATACAGGAGGCAACCAACTGATGTTTCTCTCTCTCTCTCTCTCTCTCCACTTTTTCCCTCTCTCTCAAATCAATGAAAACCTATCTTCAGGTGAAGATTAAAAAAAAAAAAGTAGCCAGGGCTGAGAAGGTTGGCTCTGTCATCAGTTCTGACTAACCTTACTTAAAGTCACCTGAGAACTATTCCAGGACTTTTGAAATCAGCACTCTAGTGTGCAGACTTTTGAGGAACAGGCTCCACAGTGGGAATAGAAAGGTTAATGTGACATACCTCCTGGTTGCAAAGAACTGAAATCCAGGAGCCACTTTTAGACAGTCACCTCGGCCAGGAATCAAGAGCTCTCCATTCTCCAAGAGAGGGATCAGTACGGAAACCTAAATCATAAAACCCCAGATAAAGCTTTTAAGACAGAAGTAACAAAAATAAATCACCCTTTCTTCAAATAATAAACAAATTTTTGAAAGAAACCCCAGTTCTCATAGTGTGAACTAGGATCAAAAGGCAGGTGGGAAAGGCTGAGCCACCCACACTCCAGCAGAAAAAGTTATTCTTTCAACATTTCCTGAGTGTCTACTATGAATCAGAAGCAAGACACTCAAAATCCAGACATAACTGAGGCTTTACAGCCTAGCTAGCATCTGATGGGAGACAGCCGTGCAAAGCACACACAGCATGATCAGTGTGACTCCAGGATATCAAAGTGATACGTGAAGAGACAGGATGGCTATAAATCAGAATGGAGTGAAGCCGTCCCAGAGGTAATGACATTCACTAAGTCTTAAAGTATGAGCAGTAATTAGCCAGGTTTGGTGGGAGAGAAATGGCACATGTACTCCAGGCAAGATATTCAAATGGATAAAAATGTATATACCTAAGAGTATGGCATGAGAGGATTCTGTTTTGGTTAGGACAGACTGTGCGTATGAAGTAGTGAAAAAATACAAGGCTTAGAGACAGATGAAAAAAAGGCCTCACGTTGAATTAAGGAATTTGAGTTTTTTTATGAAAATTATGGAGGGGATTTTAGCCTGGAGAAAAAAATTACATACAGTGGTACCTCAGTTTTCAAATGTAATCTGTTCCAGAAAACCGAATTCTGAAAAGTTAGAAAACCGAGGGATCAACAGCTGACAACTAGGCCTCAGGATCTTGCACTCAAGCGGAAGCCGTGTGGCATGTTTGATTTCCAAGGTGTGTTCAAAAACCAAAGCACTTCCTTCTGGGTTTACAGTGTTCATAAACCGAGATGTTCATCAACGGAGATGTTCAAAAACTGAGGTACCACTGTATTTTATTTTAGAAAACCAACTGTGGGACAATATGGAAGGTAAACTAAAAGGAGCTAGCTTGGGGCAAAAGAGGTGAAAAAGAAGACCAGTCAGGTAAGAAAGGCAAAGAAGAAAGGAAAGAAAGAAGAAGCCCTGTGCTAAGGCAGTCGGACAGGAGAGAACAGAATAGAGAGAGAAGGAAAAAGTCTAAGCATTTTAAGAATGAATGAGAGATAAGAGGGAGACATCAAACTTCTGGCTTGGTTACTGTGTGGCAGAAAAGGCTGTTTTGAAAAAGAGTGACAAACTCCAATTCCATTTTGGACAACCTAAACTTGCACTGGCTAAGGAACATCCAAGTAGGGATTTTTCAAGAAAAGTGTGGACTACACATATGGATCTAGGGGACATGAGATTATAGGGGAAGTTTGAAAAGAAAAAACAAAGAGCCAAGGAAGAGGTTTCTAAAATATCAGATATAATTTTCATTGTTTCACATATGACCAGGAGCTGAAAGGAAAGCCCAAAATAACATAGGGACAATTCCAAGATAACTCTAAACTTGAAGAGAGAAAAAAATTAATCACCCTGAAGGAAATCTGTAAAAGCTCCCTTAAAATATTAGCTGAGCCTGACCAGCTCGGCTCAGAGGTTGAGTGTTGACCTATGATCCAGGAGATCGAAGTTCAATTCCCAGTCAGGTCACATGCCCGGGCAGTAGGCTCAATCTCCAGTGGCAGGCATGTGGGAGGCAGCCAATCAATGACTCTCTCATCACTGATGTTTTTATCTCTCTCCCTTCCTCTCTCTGAAATCAATAAAGATATATTAAATATGTATATATTAGCTGAGTAGTTCTGAAAACAGCAAAATAATAACCAAGTAAGTTTTTAAGTAAACACAACTTCACTATAATGATAATTATGTGTAAATGTAATCAACTGAACAACACACCTTCTGAAAACAGATGTATTAACAAAAGGGAATGGTCTGCACAAAATGGAACTCAAAGTACAGGGATTTTTCTGATGTTTACCAGGCACTGCCAAAAGACTAAGAAATCGTCAGTTTGGCCTTGAATCTGGAATTAGTCATCAAAGAATGTACTCAGCTATGGGACAGTGATAGATCCCTAGGCTCTATCATCGTATGGATGGACTATCACTCATGTTCATCTACCTTCTTGGGTTCTAATTCCATGATTCATAATCCTAACGGCTTCCCAGGTACCCTGATATCTGTAAAAATTGCCCAAAATAGGGAAAAGTCTCAACAAATACTTTTAAACCGGCCTAGTGGTTTATAACTCAGTTTCATTTTTAAGTCTCATTGGTAGGAATCAGCCTTGGCTGGCTGATTAAGAAATATTAGTTCCAACCCTATAAAACTGAGCGTTAAGACCCTAAAACATGATGATCAAACTGAGGGACTCTCTAGGCCAATAATGCATTACATCTTTACCTCATCAGACACTAAAATCATCATAATACACATGTACAGCCACTCCTTCCCCTTCATATTTCCCAAAACCCTCTCCCTTCCTTTCCACCCCTCTTCTCCCCCTTCCCTCTTTCATTATTCTTCATATCCAAGAGGGAAAGGTCCATATGCAGGTAACTATAGGGTTCATGTTAAAAGAAAATTAAAAATAATCTCAGAAAAATGCCTAAAGTAAGTATTTTTCATTCTGCAATACATTTTTTTGGTTATACTTTCGAGAATACAGAGGAAACATGGACTGCCTTTATAGCTAAATTTTATACACACAGGAAAATGATCTACATCCAATATAGTTTCCTTAATGGAACAAAGACAAGCACATCCTTAATACATCATCTCTTCCTTCATCTGTTCTCAGCCCATAGCTCTACAGATGCCATAACTGGGAAGTAGGGTCTCAAAGTTTTCAGTGTATCTGTAACAGAGGAAAGATGTTTCCCACTGGGCCTATTCATGGAAAGGCTGTGAAACTGGCCACATATTCAACTAAAGGAGGAAAAAAAACTTCTGTGAAATTGGCCACATATTCAACTACTAAAGAAAATACAAGCAGAATTTTATCAACTTCCTATCAAAACAGCCAAGTAATCCAAGACCTCAAACCAGATTAGGTAGGCAAACAAGAATGATCTCCTTACAACATATCTATAATCAAATGACGCTGTTCAAACCATCCCCTAAAATATATGCACCCCTATGTTCATAGCAACGCTGTTTACAATAGCTAAGATCTGAAAACAGCCCAAGTGCCCATCAGTAGATGAGTGGATAAAAAAGCTGTGGGACATTTACACCATGGAATACCATGCAGTTGTAAAGAAGAAGGATCTCGTACCCTTTGGGACAGTATGGATGGACCTGGAGAATATTATGCTAAGCGAAATAAGCCAAGCAAAGAAAGACAAACATCACATGATCTCGCTTATATGTGGAGTCTAAAGAACTTAATAAACTGATGAACAGAATAAATTCAATAACATAGAAGCATGGATCAGACTGAAGAATGTCAGAGGGATGGAGGAGGGCAAGTGGGTGGAGGGGGAGAGGTTAACCAAATAATTTATATGCATATATGCACAACCCAAGGACATGGACAATGGTGTGGAGGGACTGGGGAGGGGGCTGGGATGGGGTGGAATGGGTCACTGAGAAAAATGGACATCTGTAATATTTTAAACAAAAACAAACAACAAAACAAAGCAAAACAAAAAAAACCATTCCCTAGAATCACTAACAAAATGCTCTTCAAAGACAGGACATTAATGAGATCACATACCACATCTAAGGGGGCATAGTCAATATCCTCCAGTAGGATCCAGTGTCCCTTTGTGGCTGCCTGTGTCAGGGTGCCAGGCTGCCAAACAAACTCTCCCGGGACATCTGTGCATCGATACATTCCCAGCAGCATCTGCAGAGAGAGGATAAATAATGACTCAAATCACACACTTGATTCCATTAGACCTCCACAGGGATATAGGAAGCACTTGAGGTTTTTAGAGCTTGGTAACATCAGTTATGAAAAACTAATTTCTCATAGTCCCTTAGCAAAGACAGTATTTTAATGTGAATAGTTATAAGCATGCTAATCCACCAAAACTTGCCATTTCTTAATTACCTTACTGTCGGTCTGATCTCCAAGCTGGACTTTGAGAAGTTCAGGAGGCTTCCTTCTACCTGTCATTGCAGCTAAATGTTCAACTAAGGAAGTTTTGCCACATCCTATTGGTCCTTCCAACAACACAGCATTCTGAGAAGCCACTGCCATAGCCAGGGTCTGAAGATTCTTGCATACTGACTCAACCAGCACATAAGACCTAAAGGCCAGCTCCTGTTCACGAGAAGAACTCCTATTACTAGCCTAAGGAAGCAAGTGAGAAATAAAAAGCATGTCAAGAATGAGTCCTTTCTCCAAAAGGCACAGGTTAAATTTCTAAAGCTTCCACTGACCTTTAAATAAATCTATGCCAATCAATTAGCAGTACCAGAAGTATATCAATAGGTATGTTATCCAAAGTAAAAATCTGAATCTTTTTCTTTCCTTTCTTCCTCCCTCAACCTCTGCCTCTGGGAGAGGAAGGGAAATATTCACCAACAAATTTAAGAAAAAGTTTCCCCAAATTTAAGAAGCCAAAAAAGCTGTCACACAAGGAATAGGGAAAACCACAACTGGATTATTCTGTTTTCCTTCCTCTCACCACATCCTAGGGTTTCATATCTAAATCAAGCACGCACACAAGCCCTGGCTGGTGTGGCTCAGTGGGTTGGAGCATCATCCCGTACACCAAAAGGTGGCAGGTTTGATCCCGTCACGGTGGGAGAGGGAGGCAGCCAACCAATGTCTCTCTCTTACATCAATATTTGTTTGTTTCTGTTTCTCTCTCCCTTCCTCTCTCTAAAAAATCAATTAAAAAAAAAAAAGAATGCACACAATGCATTTCTAAGACAATCAGGTAAATGTAGACATTAAAAGTATGTTTTATATTATGAAATTATTAAAATTTTCTCAGGTGTAATAAAGAATATGGGGTGACCTCTTAAGTGCTTTTCTTTTGCATATATACTAAAATATCTAGAAATGAAATGAAACATCTAGGAGTTGCTTTCAAAATAATACGGTGTGGGGAAAGTATGCAGAAATATAAATGAAACATAACTGATCATGAATTTATAATTACTGAAGATGAGTGATGGGTAGGTTAATGAAGATTCAGTACATCATTGTTTCTACTTCAGAAAGTGTTTGACATTTTCCTAACAAAAAGTGAAAAACAGCCCTGGCAGGTGTGGCTCAGTGGTTAGAGCCACTGAAGTATTGCTAGTTCAATTCCTGCCTGGTCAAAGGCATGTACCTGGGTTGCAGGTTCAACACCCAGTGCAGGAGGCAACCAATCGATGTGTCTCCCTCACACTGATGTTTCTCTCTCTCTCTCTTTCTCTCCCACTTCAACTCTCTCTAAAAATCAATGGGGGGAAAAATATCCTCAGGTGAGGATTAACAACAACAACAAAAGTAAAAAATAATAAAATAATATGCCCAATGTTTAATGGGTACAGAATTTCAGCTTTGCAAGATGAAAAAGTTCTGGAATTTGTTTGCATAACAGTGTGACTATACTTACTTTACACCGACATATACACTGAAAAATGTTTAAGATGGTAAATGTTATGTGTATTTTACCACAATTTAAAATAATTTTTAAACAATAATGCACCTAACAGGGAAAATGATCTTTTGGAAAAGTGGAGTGATTATTAACTTATAAGGAGTAACAACTTCTCAAACATGGCTAGTCCCCTAAAGATATGTGAGGACAACATAAGATTCAGGGCTGGAAATTATTTGCAAATTTCTGAAGGGGTGTTACTCTAGCAATTTAGCAGGTGGGTTGGGCCATTCTGTACTCTGCCCCAGTGCTATGCCACTGCTACCCAACACCAAGCCCACCCCCAACCAGAATTCATCTCTATGTTAAAATTCTAATGCTCTAAACATAATAATCTTTGTAAGGAGAGTGGTTAAGGGGGCAGGGGTTGTCTTAGTGACTAGAGGGGAACACAGGGGCTTTGGAAGTGTGGGTATCTTAGTGCTGATTACACAGATACATTCAATTTATAAATATTCACTGAAATGTACATTTAACACATGTGCTTTTCCACATGTATATTGTACTTTTTTAAAAAAATTGTACTACACAGTGATAAGCCTATGGTTCAAGGAACAACCCAGGACTTGTTCCAAGCAGAAAACTGGGCGAGTCTGACCAAAGTGACACCAATTAAAGACTGCTGGGGAGAAACAGAAAACAGACAGGCTCCCAATGGTTCCAGACTATAGAACCAGATTATGAACTGTCTTTCCAAAGCGTGGTCTGAAACTACACTCTTGGAAAGGTAATTTAATATAGCAGGGGAAGTTCTCTACAGATATTAGCCTCCCCAACAAAAGACAAAGAGAAAATTCTAATAGAAAGAGGCGGCTGGGATTTAGACCTGGGCCTAGCCCTGGGTCAGCGGAAGTGTAATCCAATGGTCTCTGAGCAAGTCAGTCTGTCTTTGTTTTACATAAGCATAGTATCATACATAGCATGTGCCACCCAACTTCACACAGTTGTTGTGGCAAGTAAATGAAAGGATATATGGAAGATCTTTGCTAAAGTTAAGAGCACCACACAAGCGCTGTTACAGTTTCTAATTTAACATTAAATAGGGACAAAGGGAAAATCAGAGAGAAGGACCCTGAGTAAATTTCTTTTAATCTATAGTGTAAATGGAATAGTGGTTTGGCTCTGTGTTATAGGTGTTCAGCAGGGGATATGGGGGCACACACCTTACTGATGCAAACGTACCTGGTCTCCAGGGGTTGGCGGCTGCCCAGGCAGCACCACACCACAGACAGCAGTCACAGTGGAGGAGAGGTCAGCTGAAACAAGATGTCCCTGTAAATACTGCAGCTCCTTCTCCTTACGCCACAGGGAAGCTTCTGGATTGGCCAAAACCAAGGCCTTCTCCAAGTCCTGCAGCTGGGCCTCTTCTAGTAACCTGAGGGAAAAGAGGATCTCATTAAAAACTTTAATCCAGAGTAAAGGCACATCAAGATCTCCAGAAATGTTCCTGCTTACCTCAACCTGAAATGGATCAGTTCCTCACTATTAAAAATCTTCTTAAGGAATGATAACTTGTGCTCTTCACTCATACAAGTTACCATAGCAAGACAATGGGCTGTGTACCTGGAGAAAATCAAAGTATATAAACTCAGGACCTGCAGGCGATTCTAAAGAATAAAGAAAATTTGCTAGCCAACTGAATACTAGAAAAGGAAATCTTATAGAATACAACACATTTAAGAGTAGAAAATACAAATCAGGCATAATGAATTCACTTGACAGAACACGAAAAAGGTAAAAACTCCACTCATATCATCTTACTTTCCTCGGGTGTGACACAGGATTAAGTAAAAGGAGTAAAAGCCCAAAAGGCACCAGCACAAAGATAACAAATGTTAAATGGTTTCCTTTCCGTCCTTATGCACACAATTCTATACTCCCTCTACCATTCCCGCATTAGAAGCACAGGAAAAATCCAATAGCTACGCACCAGCGGACCAAGGTGTCGTGGCTTCTGAGGAGAGGAACACACACACTCCAGTCCCAGAGCTCCCGGAACACAGATTGCTCTTGCTGCAAAAACTTGTAGGCTGCTTCCATTAGGTCCCGGAGCTTCATCCGCCTACGCCCATAGCGGACTGGATTAGCATCTGAACTCTCTAGGAAGAGTCTTTGAAAGACTGGAGAAGTGTCCTTGAAATACCTCAGGGCAAACCTTCAGAAAGATAGAATATTTTCATTTGTTGGTAATAATATCAATGTATACATCTCCATTTTGAGACAGGACAACAGAACAGAAATTCACAAGAGTCTGAGAACAAACAGAGACAGATGCTAAAGCCAGTCCTAAGATTATGCCTGTTCAAGTTCAGGAACCAGGTTGTGGCATGAGATAGTTGACTAACAGAATACCAAAAAAAGGCACTAGTGTTTACTACTGAAAATGTACTCGTTTTCAACAAACATTTTTTGACTTCTCACTATGAGCCAGACAGTATTAAATCCTGGGAGTACAAAACCAAAGAGATACTTTCCTTGAGGAACTTGCTATCTAGTACGGAAGACAGCCACTTACAGAAACAATGAGAGGCACACACAAAAAGATTCAACTGAAACTGTGGGAGTTGAGAAGAGACACCTTGGGTGCATCTTAAAAGATGACAAGAAGATCCTCATCAAATGAAAGGCAGTAAGATCAGAAAAGAATGAAAAAAGGCTACAAGATACACAAAAAACAGTTAAAAAAAATAGCAATAGTAAGTCCTTCCCTATCAGTATTACTTTAAATGTAAACAGTTTAAACTTGCAATCAAAAGACATAGATTGGTTGAATGGATTTAAAAAAAAAAAAAAGCTCAAACAAGCAATCTATAAGAAACTCATTCTGTATCTAAGAACACACAGGCTGAAAGTGAAGAAATAAAAAAATTTCCAGCTCTGGCTGGTGTGAATCAGTTGGCTGGAGTGTGGTCCTATACACCAAAAGATCGCAGGTTCCATTCCGTCAGGGCACATACCCAGGTTGCAGGTTTAATCTCTGGTCAGGGTGTGAAAGGGAGACAACCGATCAGTATTTCTCTCTCACATCAATGTCTAACTAAAGTAAACCCTCATATATGGTCAACTTGTGTTCAACAGGATGCCAAGACCACACAATGGAGAAAGAACAGTCACTTCAACAAACGGTGCTGGGAAAACTGGATATCCACATAAAGAAGGTGGATTCATCAAGAGTTGGAATTTTTTAGGTAGGCATGGACACTAAACAGATGGATACAGGAGCATAAATTAACAGAAAGACAGCAATCATAATGTGAAAAATAAAATTTCATACTGTATACAAAGGTATATATACAGGAAGGTGGTGATAAACAGGAAAAGTTGGCAGTCCCAGTGAGGAGAAAGAACAGTGTTAAACGCACCTGAACAAGTGAACTAGTGGGATAGAAGACGGCCGTCTGGGAATGGGGCATTTGAATCAGTAATATCAAAGGTGATGGATGGTGCAGATGCAAGTTAGGCCCAGGGTGTAACCAGTGCAGTAAGCAAGGTATGTGGAATGAAGAGCTAGTCAAGGAATAAAGCAGTCACATTGTATGATATTCCAAGTGTGAAGACAGAAGTTGGGGTGGGGAAGAAGGTGGTGGGCCAGTTTCCAAGTTCTTCAAAGAAGGAAGAAGAACCAGGAGGTTGGTTATTGGTCAATGATCACAAAAAGCAGGAGCAGAAAATAAAGCAGAAGGCAGCAGATGCCATAGAGACAAGGGTTACACAGAATAGGGAAAGAATGCCTAAAAAATTCACAGAAAAGAAAGGACACCCACTAGACATGTTGACCATGAGGCATGTGGAGGGTGAAATTAAAGAGCCTCCATCTGAGTATCAAAAGGGATATGGGCCTGGCTGGGCGTGGCTCAGCGGTTAAGCATCGACCTAGGATCCAGGCAATCAGGGTTCGATTCCTGGTCAGGTAACATGCCCAGGTTGTGGGCTCGATCAATGACTCTCTCATCATTGATGTTTCTGTCTTTCTCTCTCTCTTCCTCTCTCTGAAATCAATAAAGGTATATTTAAAAAAAAAAGGGATACGGTATCCTTAAGACCACCGCAAATCAGTGAAGGCAAGGAGGCGAAAGGAACATTCAGAGAAGAGGCAAAGTATAGAAGGGTGTGCAAATTACGGAGCAGACAGAGGGCACAAGGAATGGGTTTGGTTACGAGAAGAGGCCTGGATGTCAGCTGGGTGAAAGGATACAAACATGAGAATTCAAGAGATCAGTGGGAAGCCTGGATTTCAATAAGCAAGCCAGGCAAACAGGAATACAGGCTTGGTAAATTAACACTCAAGGTATTTTGGCCCAACTGGGCGTGGCTCAGCGGTTGATGGTCGACCTAGGATCCAGGAGATTAGGGTTCGATTCCCAGTCAGGGCACATGCCCGGGCTGCGGGTTTGCAGGCTTAATCCCCAATGACACTCTCATCATTGATGTTTCTCTCTCTCTGTCCCTCTCCCTCTCCCTTCCTCTCTCTGAAATCAATAGATATATTTAAAAAAAAAAAAAAAAGATATTCTGAAGGAGACTGGACAAAGGGGTCTTACAATATTCAGCTACTGCTCAGAGGAGAGAAGTGGCAGTTGTGGTATGAGAGGCTAGTATGTATTCCAATAGCTCATGGGCAGCTAGTGGGGGCAGCACATTTAGGACCAGCAGGCAGCAACATATAAAAACATGTAGGCTGATAACAGTAACCAAGTGGTCTACCTCACCCAAGGGGTTTTTGAGGAGAATAGGGGGGAAATGAGCAGAGTGCACTGGCAATGGTGCTAAGCTTGCGAGGCAAGTGGGGAGGAAAAACTGCAGTCCACTGTTAAGTACATAAAATGTGGACTGGATGATATTCCCTCCCAAACTTATTTGATTACAGCACCCTTTTCTATAGAGACTCAGGGAGTACTCTAAAATTCTCATCTAAGTAATGATGGATGGACCAATAAAGAATTTTTAGCCAGAGAAAACCATGATCAGATTTTTCCATAGTGCCTACCCAAAGACTGAGGAAAAGGGTTTCTTTCCTAGGGTAAGAGAAAGTCATATGATCTAAAAATGCAACAAGATTAAATACTTAATCTTGGATGAGTCACTCACTTGGGCAATGTAACACTCCTTCTAGCATCTAGAAATAAGATCTTGGTCCAGCTCTGGCTCTGACACTTAGAACAACTTAGTTAACCTCTCCAAAGATTTGGAATGGGATTAATACTGCCTAAATATGCCACAGCATAAAGGCTAAAAAGATAATGTATATCTATGAACTTAAACACTATATGGTACTATACAAATATTTACTTTTACTAAAATACCACCATTCAGTTTCCAAATCCACATTCCTAATCCCCAATGCAGATCCGCAAATTTTCATGCTCAAGGATGTTTAACGTCACATCAAAAATTCAACGCCTTGCCAGGCATGGCTCAGCAGCTGAGCATCAACCTAGGATCCATGAGATCAAGGTTCGATTCCTGGTCAGGGCACATGCCAGGGTTGCGGGCTTGATCCCCAGTCCGAGGTGCGCAGGAGGCAGCCGATCAATGACTCTCTCATCATTGATGTTTCTATCTCTTCCCCCCTCTCCCTTCCTCTCTCTGAAATCAATAAAGATATATTTTAAATAAATAATAATTCAAAAACAACCTAATTGCCCAACAAAGGGATTAGAATAAAATACTATGCAACTATTAAAGTTTTATTTACTGATATGCAAAGATGCAAGTCAAAAATTATATGCAATTTTAATAAAAATTAGTATTATCAAATATTTACTTTTAAATTTTATTAAAATTTTTATTTTAAAAATAGGTGCACCAATGTTCTAAAATTGATTGCAGTGATGGTTGCACGTTATCTGTGAATATACTAAAACCCACTGAATTATACACTTATGTGGTTAATAAAGTTGTTTTTAAAATGTGTGCATTTACCTGGGGTGGGGGAACAGGTGTAGGGTAGAAGGGGTCAATGGGGAAAAAATACTTTCAACAATAAAGATAAATAAAAAATTTTGTGCATTTAAACATATTAACGTGCCACTCCCAGGTGGGTGCCAAGAGTGAGAAAAAGAAGAGATACGAGGGAGGAAACATACCAAACTACTGGTAGCAGTAAACACTAGAGAGGATTTCAGGGTAGAAAGAACATTTTACATTTTACAATTCTGTGTTGTTGAGTATTATTTGAATGTTACTTTTGTAATGAAAAGAGGATGTTCTTTTCCTCACAAAAATGCTGTCAGGATAAGTAAAATAATTCTCAGAGGGGGAGAAAAGTCTACAATTAATTGCAACATATTGCCTTTATGGTTCTTCTGAATACAGGTTTGAAACAGAGGTGAATAAAAGCATAACTACTTTTGGTCCCTCACCCTGCTCTATGCCAGCATGATTTCAACATGACTGACTGTCCATATATACATATATCGTCTTATACATGGAGCATGCTCTACCATAGAATTCTATCTGCTGTTGTTAGCTGGCCCAACCATTACTGCTCTTTCCCATCAAAGACAGAGAGCACAGATGTGGATCCACATCCCTAGGACAAAATGGCAGCAAATTCAAAACTGAAGCCAAGAAATTAATCCAATACAATCCAAATGAACTTGGGTGATTCTTTCCTGGGATTATAATCATTAGCTATACAAAATACTGTTAAGATCAAGCTCTACCTGAGTCAGTCAACAAATATCTGAATGCCTCAAACAGGATGAGTAGGCAGCACCACAAAGCAGAAAAAGATGCACGGGCCTTAGAAGCAGCCAACCTAGGACTGCATTCCAACTCTGCCACTTTCTAGCAAGTTATTTAACATCTCTGAGCTTGTCTCCTCACCTGTAAATGGGAGTAACACCTAACCACTGAGGGTTGGAGAAAATGTCTATAAAATGTTGTTGTGATTGATAGTCTTTGTTATTAATGAGGGGCAGTTTCCACAAGATTTGTATGTCATGGTTGAGAGGTGTGTGTTAAAAAGACTTGCAAATTCTATGCAGAGGGGAGAAGAGAAGCAAGAGAGAAAGGAGGAACAAACCAAAGACAACGCAAAGAACGAAAAGATGCGCCCTAGCCAGTCGGGCTCAGTGATTAGAGTGTCGGCCCACAGGCTGAAGGGTCCCAGGTTCAATTCTGGCCAAGGGCGAGTACCCAGGTTGCAGGCTCAATCCCCAGCCCCGGTTGGGGCGTGTACGGGAAGCAATCAGTCGATGTGTCTAACATCGATGTTTCTCTCTCTCTGAAAAGCAATGGAAAAAATATCCTCGGGTGAGGATTAAAAAATAAGCAAGCATCAACAGACTAGAAGTGCTCTCACAGCATCCTGACAAAGAACTTGGCAAAGGGTAGAAAAATGTGTTCAAGAATTCTATATGCAAAAACAGTAATAAATAACAACAAAATGGTAATTACCGTTAGGTGAAAGACGTGTTAACTAACCTTACTGTGGTAAACATTTCAAATATATATGTGTATCAAATCACCACACTATCTATCTTAAACTTATACAATGTTTTACACCAATCATGTCTCAATTGGGGGCAGGGGGAGGCAGTAATGAACAGCTAGCTTAAGCAAGGGGAAAAAAAAAGTCTTGTTAAGACGACCATGATACCTCATAGAGGCCCCAAATAGGTTAATAGCTGGGCCTCAGAAAGCAGTGCGAGCCCACCAATTAATGGCATGGCATGAGGACCCTAGCTTGACTGGGTTCCTCCTGTCTAGTCTCTAGATTTTCATACCCATCCCATTTCTCTTCCCTTCATTCTTCCTCCACAATCTACCACAACACAAAACCTTCTCTGATTTCCAAGAGGATAACACACTCATTTTTGTTACTTTAATGATTTCCTTGTTGCCTTTAAATATTTGGATGACACTTCTATTAACATATTGTATTCAATTGTTTGGAAGTACATAAACCCATTATATTTGACTTTTTTAACCCCATGATGTGGTCTAGAGCTTAAAAAGAGGCCTTCTATATTTATCTACTGAATAAATAAATGTATCTTACCTAAGTATATTAGGTATATTCCTAATACATTAGGTGTCTTTCCTCTATGGAAATTTGAGGCACACACTAAATTAATCAGCTGCATTTCTTAAAATTAAAAATAAAAATCTCATTCCACATCACTACCTAAAGTCCACTGTACATTATGCATTGACTCATCAGTTACACACAGCTTTTTTTTTCTTTTGCTTGTTTTTAAGTTACTCTATCATGGGCACCTTTGTTAACTGCATTATACCATTTCGGAACAATAGGAGCATAACTAAAATATAAAATATACTGCCTTGGCAAAACGTAAATAAGGAAAAGTAGGGCCCAGCCGGGCGTGGCTCAGCTGTTAAGCATAGACCTAGGATCTAGGAGATCACGGTTCGATTCTCAATCAGGGCACATGCCCAGGTTGTGGGGCCTGATTCCCAGTCAGTGGGCATGCAGGAGGCAGCGGATCAATGATGAGTCTCTCATCATTGATGTTTCCATCTCTCTCGCTCCCTTTCTCTCTCTGAAATCAATAAAGATATATTAAAAAAAAAAAAAAAAAAGCCCAAGAATACTGGTATTTAAAAAAAAAAAAAAAAAAAGTAGGGATGTGCCTCACATTCATTTAATAAAAACATAAAATTTGAAGCTGATGGGATACCAGACATAGCTAATCCATCATTTTAATGATCCTGGAAGCGCTCTACCATAAAGCCTTAAGAGAAGCTGGGGTTCAAGTTACCCACATACCAATCCTACAGGACTGACTAGCACACCTCGTGAAATAGTACCACGGTGAAGTACACCTAAATGATTACCAAGTCAAGCATAATCCCAATTTTCAATCAACCCACACCATGTGTTCCTGATTACTACATATGATGCTGTTTTTTACTTTGCTGTATATTTTCTAGTTTCATTAAACTAGGCCTACTTTTTCCCTCCCATTTTAGGGAAAAAGCTCATAAAAATTATGGTTTTCCCCCAAGCCTTTTCTTATTCCCTCATTCAAGGACCTAGAGATCATACTTCCAAGAAAGCCAAGTGTACTTATTGTACTGATGAAGACTAATACATAGGAGATGGATACACACACACAAAGAGGTGGGTACAAGAGATGCTCCTATTAGTACAAAGAACATTATTCATGTTTGGAGTAAAAGCCGTTTACCTTCTCAATTAAAAAACCTTTGACATTCATTTTCCTACCTCCCTGGGCTATTTCACACAAATCATATTTTACTATCAATTAAGAAGAGAAAACCATGTGTGGTGGCATGTGCCTGTAGCCCCAGATGCTTCAGAAGCTGAGGCAGGAGGCTTGTCTGAGCCCAGAAGTTCTGGGCTGAAACATATTACACAATAAGTTCAGCAGTAGTACGGTAACCGCCTGGGAGTGGGGGAATTTCCTTGTTGTCTACAGAGTGCTGAACCAGCCCAATTGGAAATGGAACAAGCTAAAAAAGAAATATTAGAATCCAGTTCAAACACAACTTCTTACCATACTAATTCGGTCAGGTTTATAGAAAGCTAAAGGATCCTAGAGCTCTTCTAACTCATACCCTTCAGCTACTCCAGCAAGCAACAAATCTCATCCATCTGAAGTGGATGTTTTAAGAGCCTCAGCTAGAACTCATTTAAATATGCCTTATATGGCCCTGGATAGTATGGTTCCATGTTTACAGCATTAGCCCTTGGACCCAAGGGTCTAGGGTTCGACTCTTGGTCAAGGGAGATACCTGGGTTGCAGGTTCAATTCCTGGCCCAGCCAGGGTGCATGTGGGAGGCAACTAATCGATGTGAGGCAACTAATCGATGTGTCTCTCTCACATCAATGTTTCTCTTTCTCTTTATCCGCCCCCCCCCCCCCCCCCCCCCCCCCGGCAACTCTAAAAATCAATGGAAAAAATATCCTTGGGTGAGGGTGAAAAACAACAAATATACATGGCTTATATCTTGGCTAATTTTCTGTCTTGATGGCCAAGACTTAAAAGAAACCTAGTAAATGGTCACTGAACTGAGCTGGATAAATGGATTCTCTGAGATTATTTTTATAAAACAGTACCACTTCTCTCTTTCCTTTCTGTGTTTTTCATCTCCCATTCACAACTCAGACTCCTCCATACTTCCCAGGAGAGAGCAGGTTCTACTACCTCGATGAGAAACGTGAAGAATAAAACTGTTACTCACGGGAGGACATCAGGATGGCTACTGATGATTTTGCTCATTGAGACACAGAGCCGTTCGTGTAGATCGTGGTTGACCTGGCCCCCGGTTTTAATGGCTTCAGCATTTCTTTCTAGCAAATCCAAAAGGATAGGGCGCAGTTGGCGACAAATCAGCACAGTGTAGTCCTTATCCAGAAGTAATTGTGCTAAGGTATTCAGTATACACTGGCGATCTTGAGGTGTCCATACCTGAGAGAAAAGCCACACAAAAGATCTATGTAAACAATATTTCTTTGCACTGTTGCAGAAGAGCAAAGAGCTCTAGCTTGGAATAAAAATAACCAATTTCCCGACTTACAAATGAGTTTATCTTATAAGACACAGTGGGGATGCCATGGCAAGTGTGGCTCAGTTGGCTGGAGCATCATCACGTACACCAAAAGGTGGTGGGATCAATTCCCCGGTATGGGCACATACCCACGTTGTGGGTTCAATCCCTGGTTGGGGCACATGCAGGAGGCAACCAATCGACGTTCCTCTTTCACATCTATGTCTCTCTCTCCCTCTCTCTCCCTCCTTCTTCCTCTCTAGAATAAAAAAAAAAAAAATTTTTTAGACCCACAGTAGGGGCTTTTTGCAATAGAGGATTAGAGTTAATTTAGCATAAAGGCTGTTAGAAATAAGTATCAGTCCACTGGGGTTTAAGTAAAAGGACTGATATCAATTCCATGTAAAATGCTACACAGCTTCTCTGAAAAACAATCTATGTTTCAAGGTTGCAACAATCTCCCAGGGAACCTAGTGTTTCCCCCAGCTCCTTTGCTCTTGAAGGAAAATACAGGAATTAAGTGAAAACAAAAAAATAAGAAAACTGCAGTTAGTATGCAAAACTGCTCACTCTCTTGAGGAAAGGATAGAGATTAAGAAATCAATTCCTGGAAATAAATAAGGCTATCCCTAAAACAGATCCAAAGCAGACAACCACACTTTGATATGCAAGATGAAATAGACCACAAAATTCTAGTCCCTGGGCTGAATGTACATAACCATAATAGGGAAAACTATAAAGAGTGTAAAAGGTCACATGTGACTAGTATGCATGCAGGACTCTACAACCCTTGCTGCCGGCCAAAGCAACATACTCTCTGACCCAGGAAGTCCAATACCATAAATTTATCCTAAGGAGTTTCACACTAAACAGTTATCTACAAGAGTGCAGCTTGAACACAACCTAAATACCATATGCAAAAACATAACAATTTTTTACAAAGTTTCATTCTGAAAAGGTCACCTTACACCTGAGCTCTTACAGTCTCCCAAATTATTGAGCATTCTCTTAAAAAAAACATCTAATTTTGAACAAAGCACTGATGGGGAAAGAATGTTATCTTAAAACAAGTTTTATCAATATTAGTTCTGCTGTTCATAGGAGTCATCCAAAGGAGTTCATAAAAATGGAGGCAAGCAAATTTAACAGATTTGATCATGATATACAGGGGCATGACCTCACATTTTCAACTGCTGAATGTCCCTATAAATAAGTTCTTCTAAAAGTGTATTTTTAAAATATAAAAATAAAAATATAGTAAGTGGTTACAATGTGAAGAAAAAAAATACATCATCTACAAAATAAATAAAAACAAACATAACTGTCCTAGACATGTTATTAAAATGGACACTTGTGAGTTAGAGAAAAACCTCCAGAGAGGGCATTATTTAATAAACTTTTTCTTCAAAAGGAAATCTAGAGCCCTAGCCCATTTGGCTTAGTGGTTAGAGTATCGGCTGGCAGACTGAAGGGCCCGTACCTCAGTTGCAAGCTCAATCCCACACCCTGGTTGGGGTGCATGCAGGAGGGAACCAGTCAATGTGTCTCTCTCACATCGATGTATGTGGGTGGGGGTGGGGGTGTCTGTCTGTCTGTCCCTCTCTCCCTCCCTCCCTTCCATTCTCTCTGAAAAGAAAGGGAAAAAAAATCCTCAGGTGAGGGTTAAAAGAGAACAACCTGGTGTTGCAATCAGCATCTGAAGTGAGAGTAGAAAGGCAGTCTTATAGGACTGAGCCCTTAACCTGTGGGATCTGAACCTATCTTCAGGTAGAAAATGTTAGACTTCAGGTAAACTGCAGGACACACTGCGGGTGTCTGAGAACTGCTTGGGGGTGCTGGAAAACCCATACACTGGAATTGGAGTAGAACTGTAGGATGGTAGCAGTAGTAGAAATGAAAAGGAACAGATTCAATACTGAGAAAGTCACATCAGGTGAACTTGGCTATATGTGAAGAAAAAAAAATGAAATGTTGAGGACCCTCAGTTCTCTATAATATATGACTGGATAGAGAGGATAATGTCTCCAGTTTAAATAAGGATCACAGAAGGAAGCACAATCCTAAAAAATTCTTAATTCAGATCCCAAACTCAAATGAGAACCAGTATTTCAAATTTCTTTACTTCCCAATAAAAATCATTGTTTCCAAAAACTGGATAAAAATCAAATGACAACACAATCACCTCTTCTCTGAAATGGAAAGAAACCTGACAGACATATCTGAGACAGGACAGAATTTGAAGACTGTGAGGCAAAGAAAAGGAAGGCAAAGAGGTTCCAACAGTATTACCAATACAGTCTCAGAATTTACATTAGTGGTTCTCACACTATACTGTGTCAGATTCTCTAAAACCTCATCTTGTAAAGGCTACAAACCATTTTCCCACGCTACTCCCAATACATAAACACCAATTTTGCATCCACGTAGTGGTGTGGAATTATAAATCCCCTGTTGCTGTCCATGATCCCTAGATTCAGAACCTCTGCTCTAAATTCTAAAGCCCATTTACAAGGAAAAAACAAAACACACCTCTAGCAGCAATCCATAATTCAGGAGCCTGTCACAAACTCAGCTCATTTAAAATGATTCTCTCCTTACTCCAGCCCACCAAAAATCAGTTTTCCTTCTAGACCTCCCCAATTGTTAGTGATTCCCTTCACTGGGGGCTCATAGGCCAGAAGAAATGCCAGGGAAATTTTCCACTCCCTCCTCTTTGCTTCACACGTTTAATGTGTTGTTTCCAAACAGAAATACCTCTCACGTTAGTTCCCTGCCGCTCCCGACTCAAAATACTGCCACAGCCTCCTAAGCAATGAGATATAAAGACATTTGTTACTGAATAAGTTCTAAATACTGGAGTTTGGGGTGGGGTGGGGAATCTGTTTTGAAGGTAATGGATACTGGGGGTGGAGAAGCATAAAATAGGAAATTAAAATGAAAAGTTAAAAAAATGCGTGGTAAGGGTCCCAAACTCAGATGGGGTGGGGGAGCTGGAGGGGAGCAGTGGGAGGGAAGTCAACGAGAAAAGGCTCTTAAAAGGCCAAACACCCATTTCCCAGAAAATTCTAATTTACCTCATAATTACTATGGTATCATGCAGTTAGCACTGTCTAGCTTTTTCCTTCAGGTGTTTTCTGTTCATGAACTGCCTTCAAAAACAAATGTTAGATTCCCTGGGGGTAGACACCGTAGCGGATTTATTTATGTCTCCCCACAAAACCACACTGCCTTAGGCACAGCAGGGACGCAATCAATACTAGTCAAAAGGCCGAAAAGAAGGGACAGGGCAAAAAGGAAAAACATTCACCCAAACGAACAGAGGCGGCTGGACCCGGGACACTTAAGTAAAACACATGGCAAAAGGGCAGACTTCCACCTCAATTACAGAAAAATAAGCCACATTTCTTTCCGAAAGCCATGTCTGCCACACGGGGTCAGAGCACCGCATGGAGTAAGTCAGTGGAGAAAAAAAAGGGAAGGCTCTCCCAAATAAAAAACAAAGGCTCTTTCCAATCTCCTCAAACACGTGCCGACGCCTCCGCCACCGGCCAGCCTGGGGAGGGGGCCAGAATGACAAGACGCTGCTTCTCTGTCCCCTTAAAGCTGCGCGTCACCACGCAGGGCCGCGGGGCACGCGCGAGGAGGGCAGCGGGGTCCGCCGGGCGTTTTCCCTCTCGCTCTGGTTCTTACCTGCTTGGCCAAGAACCTGCCCAGCTCGCTGCGGCTCTTCTCGCTCTTGGCAGCGATTAAACGCAGCGGCGCTGCCGCCACTTCCAGCAAAAGGTGCTCCATGACCGCGGGTCCTCTACCCGGGGCAACGACAGAGCTCCCTGCTTCACGCTCAGAGGTCCAAAGCGGCCGAGGTTCCCGAGCCCGAGCTGCTACCAACTACGCCCCCCCCGGAAGCGCGGCCGCAGCAGCTCTACAGGCACCGGGAGAGCTGCAGCACACGTGGGGGGAGCACGCGGCACTTGCGTCATCAGTCCGCGACGCCGACGGCGACGAGGGAACGGCCCGCCCCCGCGCCCCAGGCAGCGGAAACGCCTGGCGTCACTACTGCGCCAGTTACAAGAGGGGAATCCAAGCAGGGAGAGCTGACGCGAACCGGGTCCCGGGCTTAGTGATGGAAAGGCCGGAGGCGACGCGCAGCCGGACGACGAGACTAGATTTTGCCAAGATGGAGGAGCGAGGGAGACGTGTAGTTTTCAGCCCACAGTGCCTCCCCGTGCCTCAACACGCAAAAAGATAGGATATGAAAGAGAAACATTCCTCCATCTGGGATCCAGCAATTCTAGACCTCTAGCCTATGGAAATTCGCACACAAGTATGACAGTCACGCCCCTTGCAGCATATATTGGAAATAGGTGTTCAGTTGGGGAATGTTTAAAGTCTGATACATGCTTTATGGAACATTCTGAAACCATTAAAAAGAGTAGATAGAGTGGGCCCTGGCCGGGTAGCTCAGTTGGTTAGAGGGTCCTCCTGATAAGCCAGCGTTGTCTGTTCTTTCCTGGTCAGGGCACATACAGGAGGAATCAACCAATGAATGCATAAGTAAGTGGAACAACAAATCAATGTTTCTCTCTAAAAATATTTTTAAAAGAGTGGAGTAGAAGAGTACATAAAGTTAAAAATACACTTACATGAACTTCAAGAACAAGCCAAAATAATGATAAAGTCTGGCTAATGGTTGCTTTTGGTGTTACTAATTGCAAAGGGGCCTGAAGGAACTTCTTAGGGCAATGGAAAGGTTTCATTATCTTGCTCTGGGTGGTGGTTATTCTGGTAGATGATAAAGCAAAACCAACTGCACACAAGATTTGTGCACTTTGTGTAAATTATACCTCTAAAAAGTGTTTTAAAAGGGGGTAGATGTTTCTGTACTGACATGGGCAGATCTCCAACAACAAGCCTATAGGGTACTATGATTCAACATTTTCCCCCCTTTTTTTTGAATTTATTGGGGTGACACTGGTTAACAAAATTCCACAACACATCATCATACACTGTATTGCGTTGATTAAATCTTTTAAAAATGTATTTAAATTTGAATATTTTTTCTAGAGTTTGAATCTTTGCTTCTGGGGGAACTCAGACTCAACACAGAACTTCCAGAATGAATGAACTGTGAAAAGGGTAGAAAACATTTCCAAATAAATAATATTTTTAAAATTCCAAAAAGATTGAGAGGGTTCCCTGCTGACAAAGGACAATGGATGAAAATGACCCTCACTTGCATAGTTAATTATTTTTTCCCGGGCTATTTCCCATGTATATATGAAGTATACATGTTACTAAATTTCTGTGTTTTTCTCTTGTTAATCTGTTTTGGTTTTTTTGAGGATTTTATATTTTTTGAGGATATTTTATTGATTTCAGCAAGAGGAAGGGAGAGGGAGAGAGAGAGAAACATCAATGATGAGAGAGAGCCGTTGATTGGCTGCCTCCTGCATGCCCCCTACTGGGGATGGAGCCTGCAACCCAGGCATGTGTGTCCTGACCTGGAATCAAACTGGGTTCTCCTGGATCATAGGTAGATGTTCAACCACGGAGCCATGCTAGTTGACGGAGCCAAGACAGGAATTGCTTTTTTTTTAAAGCAATTTGCAATTGTGAGTTCAGACTCCATAAAACACGTATTTGTTTCCTTTACGAAAATACTGATTTCTTCAGTTGACTTCTATAAGTTTCCCAAATTGGCACTGATTAAGATCTTTCCAAGTGAATATTTAAAAACCAATCACTACTTTTTATTCAATGTAAAGTATTTAAGGGTGTACCAGTGAAATGAGAGACTTTAAAGGTCACTTTTCTGGAAGAATTTTTTGGGAAACCTTTTCTTATTTTTGAAATATATATGTTATATTCTCAATAAATATTTTTTGATAAACACTATGCTGAAAGCCAACATTCAATCATTTACTAAGTTTTGTTGATGTTATTTCCTAAATATTCTAAAATCTATCCCCTTTCTTACCATCTCCTTCAGATCCTCATTTTCTGTAGCCTGGATCACTACAAGAGCATTTCAGAATCCTCCTTCTCAAGGCCAAAGGGTCTTAATAATGCAAATCAGGCCCTGGCCGGTTTGGCTTAGTGGTTGGACTGTCGTCCCACAGACTGAAGGGTCCTAGGTTCAATTTCAGGCAGGTACCTACGTTGCAGGCTCCAGCCTGGGTTGGGGCACATGCAGGAGGCAACCAATTGATTTGTATCTCATATCAATGTTTCTCTCCCCACCCCCCCTCTTCCACTCCCTCTGAAAAGCAATGATAAAAATATCCTCAGGTGAGGATTAAAAAAAAAAAAAAAGCAAATCAGATCATGACAACCTCAAGCTTAAAATCCTTCAGTGGTCCCCATGCCTCATTATTTAAAGGTAAATTCCAAGCTCTTTGACATATATATGGCCTTTCAAGGTCTGACTCCTGCTTCCCCCTCCAGCCTTTCTGCTTCAGCAACAATGAAGGCCTTGTGGTTGCAACCCTTTACTGGTTCCCAGTCTCCAATACCTGGAATGCCTAAGTGTCTAACTTCTTAGAAGCTAAGCTGGTTGGGGGAGAATCTAGGAAGCCAGTTTTCTCCCAAAACATATTCTTCCAAATGGGAGGTCTTTTAGAAAATCATAAATATGTGATAAGTTGATATGAACTTGCAAGTTGTTAATATGAACAAACTGGAGGAAATGGCTGGGGGTCAAGACGAAGATCAAGATCCCCAGATGAAGTAGCCGAGGAAGTTGGCTTTGTTTTACTTCCTCACCAGTCTGTGGGCGCAGGCTCCGCCTCCGGAGGCTGAACCCTACCCTCACCTCAGGTTCCTGTAGGCTCTGTTAGGCTCTTCGGGTACTTTACCCTCTATAAAAGCTCTCTCCCGCTCCACTATTCGACTCCTACGCCTCCTCAAAGCTCCCAACACCCTGGGCTAAGTTGTTCGCCCATCATCCAGGACAGCGTCTGAGGGCCAGGAACAGCGCTTATTCATCGTTATTGAGCCAGCGTCCAGCACCATGTCTAGAATGTGGTTGATACGAAACAGAATTTTTGGAAAGAAGGACCAAATAAATACAAGACCTCATAGTTTACTTTCCCTTTCATTAAAAGAGCTTTTCCCAGACCCCGCCCTGGTCGAGGCTCCACCCCTTCCGTAGGGAAGCTCCCCTCGGTCTCTCTCCCCGCCAGCTCCGGCCCCGCCCCCTCTCCCTTCCGCCGACCCTGTAGACTACTGGAGTTTGGCGCCAAACCGTGTTGGGTTTTTTTCCCCTGCCGACGGCGGGAACTAGTTCTGTGCGCCGGGACGTGCTTTGCGTCTGTCCTGATTGGCCGTGGGCGCTCAGTCCCGCCTCCGCGACCTGGTTGCGCTCCGGCATTGGCAGAAATGCCAGGGAGACCTCGTTGCACCGAAAGGATTCCGGGCTATTTTGGGCCAGGCAGGGTGGGTAAATTCCCGACAGTCCGGTCCGTACGGGGCTGCTGGGGAAGAGACTACATGGCGAAGTAGTGCCCGGAGCGGAGGCCGGCGGCGTCCGGGGAGCCACGGAGTCGAAGAGAGCGGCGGAGTCGGTGAGGGGTGGGTGAGCCTTATGTCCGGGGCCCACGGGTAGACGGGTTCCCGTCGCCCTGGGCTGCAGCTTCTGGGCTCGCACACGCGTCCCTCTCCTCCCTGGAGATGGTCCAGGCTGGTGCTGGGGGCGAACGTATGTTGGGGTAGCACTTAAAACTGCTCCTTCCGCCCCATTCCGGTTCCCCCCAAAACAATCTCGTCTTGGAACGTAGTCTTAAAGGCTTTCGGATGGGATTCTTTGGAGGAATGGGTTTTCGTAAGTGTCAGGTGGTCATTGATGGTGGTGGTTTCTGAGATTGTTTTGACCCAGAGAATTTTCTTGATTTCCATAGTGCTTAGAACCATGACACGTCGTAGGCCCTAACTCAGATGTTAATGTAGAATTCGCAGAATTTCAGGATAAATGCTTCAGGGATCAAGTTGGCTTTGACTCTGATGCTTCCCTGGTCTTTCCCAAGTTCTTTTCTGGTCTTTTCCATTCTTTACAGCTCCAGCTCCAAACTTTTCCCACTCCTCAATGCCGCTTCCCCATCTCACTCAGCGCCTCTTTGGAGGGGGACAGAGACATTCAGGGAAAGAATTCCCTCCTCCCCTATCCCAGTTATCTCCTAGCATTTCTTGCCATTTTACAAGGAAATGGCCCCCTTTAAAAAAAAATTAGGCACGTCTCTCTAATGAATATTCTTGACTTTGTCACCTGGCTTTGGAGACAAAGCTGGGATCCAATCCCAGACCTGCCACTTACCAGTTGTTTAACGTTGGGGTAAGTTTCTTAATCATCTGTATCTGTTTACTCACCTGTAAAAAGGAAAAAGAATGGTAGTATATATCTCATAGGATTTGTGGAGGATTAAAGTAATTTAATAATGTATTTAGAATATTTAGAACAGTGTCTGGCATGTAGTTTTCAGTATATGTAGTGTTTGTTGTTATTTACTCTTACATATTCTTCAGGGATCTTGCTGTATTAAATTTAGCCTTTCCCATGAGCCTCAAAGTGCACTCCCTCTCCTCTGGCTTTTTCCTATTTTTCTCTACAAATGCTTATTGCATTCTCATTTTTTTTTTTTTTTTTAAATTCCTTTAGACTCTTTTAAAGGCATTGTTGTATCACAGTGCTAGGTGATCCTTCTCTCATTTGCTTCACCTTCACTTCTGAATTTGTTGGAATTGTTCCTCAAAAGATTATGACTGAGCCTGCAATTCTTTTCTTTCACTATTGTGTTTCTCAGTGTTTAAAATTTTGCCTCTACACTTATCTTTTTAAAAAAAAATATATATTTTTATTTATTTCAGAGAGAGGAAGAGAGAGAGAGAGATAGTAACATCAATGATGAAAGAGGGTCATTGATCAGCTGCTTCCTGCACATCCCTTGCTAGGGGTCTTGCCTGCATTCTGGGTCTATTCCCTGACTGGTAATCGAACCCAGATTTCCTGGATCGTAGGTCGATGCTCAACTGCTGAGCCACACCAGTCGGGCACCTCTATACTTTTCATAGGTACAACATTCCTATCAGTGTCAGCTCTCATTGTGTATTGAGATCCTCAACTGGGGGAAGTGAGAGCAAATTTGCAAAAGCCCATCTTCCTCTTCCTCTTCCTCTTCCTCTTCCTCTTCCTCTTCCTCTTCCTCTTCCTCTTCCTCTTTCTCTTCTTCTTCCCAGGAGATGTTGGTATATAATCCTTCCTCCTCTTTCTCCTCCCTTCCTTTCCAGGACAATCGTGATTTGAAGAGAGTAATCTCAACTGTACCAGTTATGTCTTGTTTTCTCTACTATTGTTTCCAGCTATGTATGGGACATCTTCATCTGGATGTCTTCTTTGGTTCTCCATTTCAGTTAAAAGCATGACTACTTTGTTATCAAAGCTAGGAACCTCAGAGCTGTCTTTTACTAAATTAGGAATTTCATTAATTCAGTCACCTACCAACCTGCCAGGCCCTGTGCTGAGAGCTGGGGATACAGTGGTGGATAGAACAAAGCCTGTCCTAGTCTTCATGGAACTTAATAGTCCAGTGGGTGAGATGAACATTTTACCAGGAATACCACTAAAAATATAATCATAAACTGAAAAGAGGCCATATAGAAAATGGACACAGTGGTATAAGAATATTTAACAGAGGGCCTGACCTAGTGGGGAGAGAGGTTAGGGAAGGCTCAAACATTACTTAGGCAAAAATATCAAAGATGAATTACTGAAGGTAGAACTTCAAGAAAAAAGCACTCTCTACAGAGACCCTGTGGTGGGAAGGAACAAATAGCATGTTCAAGGAGCTAAAAAAAGGACAATATGATCAGAGCAAAGACTGCTGGGGAATGGGAGAGAGTGGTGTAGACCAACACTGGAGGGGTGGGCAGAGGCCAGGTCACTCAGGGTTTTGTAAGAAGAATTGTGACAAAAAATTTTTTTAAACCTAAAATCAGCAGAAAGCACTGAAAGGTTTTAAGCAGATGAGGGATTGTGATTAGATTTGTATTTGGAAAAGAGAACTCAGGCAATGGTTTTGAAGTGGTCAAGAATGGACATTTGAATACACTTTCCATTAAATCTTTTCGATTCTGCCACAGAAATCTCGCTGATCTGCTTCTTGTCTTTATTTCCACTACTAATAATTTAGTCACCCCTCATTGTCTTTGACACTGTTATAATGGCTTTTTCTATCTTCCTTGCCACTAACATTTTCTATATTTTTCTTATTAGAGTTAAATTTCTGAAGTGTACATTTGATCATGGTATTGCTCTGCTTTAAAAACCTTTGGTGGTTCCCCCATTCCCTACTGGATGAAGTCCAAGTATTTTAATTGTGTAATATATCACGTGACTTTTCTAGAACCTTATTTTCACATTCTAACCTGTGGATATTCACATCGAGACTTGCTTATGAGCTCATAGATAGATGTGGTAGGGAGATGCTGTCAGGAATTGTGTTTGCAAACAGGAATTCACTGAACCTTGGGATTTTGAAAACCTTGGGATAATGAATGATGGGGCTGGAAAGGAAGGCACCAGGTTATATCAGAGAAGAGTTTGGATTTTATTCATTAGACATTGGGAAGTAATGGATAGTTTTTGAGCAGGAAGTGATATGAGCAAGATTGCTTTAGAAGAACTAACCCAACAGTTGTGTATAGCATGTATTTGGAGAGGACATAGATAGCTATAGTGGGAGCCCAAAACAAATTCAAGTGGCAAGAATGAGGATAAATGGGAGACACATTGCAGAGGAGAATCAGTAGGCTATTAGGAAATGCTAATGCTACTCAAAGCAGTAGAGGGGTCTGGAGGTGACAGATGTTGATGGAAAGATGATCTTTGGGCTTGGACTTAAAGGAATGTGTTTACCTTTAACTTTAGCATCTTACTGCTGACTTTTGGGCTATATTTTAGTATAGACAGTTTCAACTTTTTCTGTATTCTGAAGGAGCAACAGAGGAGTATGTAAATCTAAGCTGGTACCCCTACTTTTTGTGGCAGTACTTGCTCTTTTTTCCTACCCCCTTGTGTTTGCCTGACAAGTATTTAACCCAAAGAGATAAATTTTTCTTTTGCAGTTGTAGAAAAGATTGATATCCAGGAATTCCTCTCCTTAGGAACAAAGTATTCAAATACCTTTTTAAAAAAAAATATATCTTTATTGGTTTCAGAGAGAGGAAAGGAGAGGGAGAGAGAGATAGTAATATCAATGATGAGAGAGTCATTGATCGAGCCCACAACCCGGGCATGTGCCCTGACCGGGAATCGAACCCTGATAGCCTGGATCCTAGGTCGACACTCAACCACTGAGCCACGCCCGGCCGGGCTCAAATACATTTTTATAAGCATTTGGAGCTAGGTAAGTGTTATTGAAATTGTAATAACCACAGCTCTGTGAAATCCTTTCTGAGCTTTTCATGGTAAATGAGACTAAAATAATAAATATGTGGTGGTGAAGTCACTGAGTTTGTAGTAATTTGTTAGAGCAGCAATAGGAAGCTAATACACTCAGTCGTTCTGTGCATATTTCATGTACTCAATAGCCACATATGGGTAGTAGTTACCATATTGGACAGTTCAGATATAGAACATTTTTATCATTGTAAAAAGTTCTTTTAGACAGCACTGATCTAAAAGTGTAGTTCTCAAAGTGTGGTCCTTGGAGCAGCCATATAACCTGGGAGCTTTTTAGAAAAAAGCTCTTGCCCTGGCTGATGTGGCCCAGTTCGCTAGCCATTGTCCTATCCTTTGAAGGGTTACTGGTTCGGTCCCTGGTAGGGGGTGTGCAGGAGGCAGCCAGTTGATGTTTTGCTCTCACATTGATGTTTCTCTCTCCCTCTCCCTTCCTCTCTCTCTCTCAAAATCAATAAAAAAAACTTTAAAAAAAGGAGCCCTGGCTAGTGTTGCTCAGTGGTTAGAGTGTTGGCCTGCACACCAAAGCGTCCTGGGTTCAATCTCCGGTCAAGGGCATGCACCTGGGTTGCAAATTTTATCCCCATCCTCAGTTGGGGCACACAAGGGAGGCAGCCAATCAATGTGTGTCTCTCTCACATCCATGTTTCTCTCTCTCTCTTTCTTTCTTTCTTTCTCTCCCCCCTTCCCCATTCCTCCCTCCCTTCCTTCTACTCTCTCTAAAAGTCAATGGAAAAAATATCCTTAGGTAAGGATTAACAACAACAACAAAAGCAAATTCTCAAGCCTCACTCCAAACCTTTGAATCAGAAACTTTGGGGATGAAGCCCATCAGTCGTGTTTTAATTTCTCCAGGTGTTTCTGATACATGCGAAAGTATAAGAACAACTTCAAAAAGCAAACAATTGCAATAGAGGTTGCTAAATGTAGTAATAATGGGTTTATTGTATCAGTAGAATAAAGGAATGGGGATAAATTTTGTCTGTAGAAAAGGGTCTTCTCTTTTATGGTAACTAGGTTTGGGAAGGGGGTGAGCAATCCAGGTAAAGAAACAGAATGAGCAAGATACCGGGAGTTGAAGTACATGGCATATATCAGGAAATGCAAGCACAGACATTTCTGCTGTCATGTTACATGCATTCTTGAACTATCTTTAGTTCTGCAACTCACTAAAACAGATTTATGGGAAAAATAAAGGCAGAATACTCAAAACCTACCTACCCATGCACCAACAGGAACAGTAACAATTTTCATTAACTATTGGCACAGTTAAGATGTTAAATTCCTAATAAGTAAAATAGCTCAATAAATACAAGTCTTTTTCTCAAGAAAAAGATGAAGATAGCTTTTTTCATTTTTAAAAAAATTTTTATTTTTCAATTACCGTTGACCTACAATGTTATATTAGTTCCAAGTGTATATCCCAGTGATTAGACATTATATAACGTAGCAAGTGATCATTCTGATAAATCTCGAACCCATCGGACACCATACATAATTATTAGGATATTATTGACTTATTCTCTATGCTGTACTTTACATCCCTTAACTATTTTGTAACTAGTACTTCTTAATCCTTTCACCTTTTTCATTCATCTGCCAACCCCCCCCTCCCATCTGGCAACCATAAAATTATGTTCTCTTGATCTATGAGTCTGTTTCTGTTCTGCTTGTTTATTTTATTTTTTAGATTCAGTTGTCGATAGATACGTATTTATTGCCATTTCTTGTTTTTTTTTTTCTTCTTACAGAAGATCCTTTAACATTTCGTATAATACTGGTTTGTTGGTGGTAACTCCTTAGCTTTTTCTTGTTTGGGAAGCTCTTTATCTGTCTTTTGATTCTAAATGATAGCTTTGCTGGGTAATCTTGGTTGTAGGTCCTTGCTTTTCATCACTTTGAATATTTCTTGCCATTCCTTATGGCCTGCAAAGTTTCTGTTGAGAAATCAGCTGGAAGTCTATGGAAGCTCCCTTATAGATAATGAAGTGCTTTTCTTTTGCTACTTTTAAGATTTTCTCTTTGTCTTTAACCTTTTGCATTTTTTTATTTAACCATTTGCATTTTAATTATGTCTCTTGATGTGCACCTCTTTCGGTTCATCTTGTTTGGGACTCTCTGTGCTTCCTGGACTTGTATGTCTATTCCTTCAACAGGTTGGGGAAGCTTTCTGTCATTATATTTCAGATAGGTTTTTAATTTCTTGCTATCTCTCTTCTCCTTCCATTATCCCCATGATGTGAATGTTGGTAAGCTTGAAGTTGTCTCAGAGGCTCCTTATGTTATCCTCATTTATTTGGATTCTTTTTTCTTTATGCTGTTTTGATTGGGTGTTTTTTGCTCCCTTATATTCCAAATTGCTGATTTGATTCTCAGCTTCATCTACTCTACTGTTGATTCCCTGTAAATTATTCTTCATTTCAGTTAGTGTATCCTTCATTTCTCACTGGTTCTTTTTCATGGTTTCCATGTCGTTTTTTAATGCTGTTGAAGTTCTCTCTAGGTTCATCTACTCTTCCCGTAAGTTCAGTGAGTATCCTTAACCAGTGTTTTGAACTCTGCATCTAATAGATTGCTTGTCTCCATTTTGTTTAGTTCTTTTTCTGGAGTTTTGTTCTTTCATTTGGGACATGATTCTCTGTCTCCTCGATGTGGCAACCTCCCTGTGTTTATTTCTATGTATTAGGTACAGCTGCTGCATCTCCCAGGCTTGGTAGAGCGGCCTAATATAGTAGGTGTCCTGTAGGGTCCAGTGGCACAGCCTCCCCAGTCACCCAAGCTGGGCACTCCAGGTGCACCCTCCCCCTTCCCGAGGGCTGTTGATTTCTGTTGGCAAGTCAATGGGAGGGATTTACTCCCAGGTCAGTCGGGTTGAGATAGATCATATAAAGAAGAGCTGTCTCCCCCTCGTTGGGAAGAGCATGACTGGGGCTAACTGGATGGCGGAGAGGTAGCTAATTCCCTTCCTGATGACACTGCTTTCAATCTGGCAGAGGAAGTGCATAGGGAAGCTCCTGGATGCTCCTGGGTGTCACATGCCTGTGAGATCTAAGAATTCGAGAAGCTGCCCTCTCTATGAGCCTAGCAGAAGGAAGCTGTATCCTATGGGAGCTTGTTGTAATAGAAACCTTAGTTATAGGAGGCAAGCATGTAGAAAACTAGTGTTCTGCAGGAACCTAGTGCTGGAGAAACTTTGCTACACAAACAGAATACTAAGGAAAGCATGCTCTCTGAAGGAGAAACAGTAAGGCACACTGACAATAGGAAGAGAAACCTCCTTCCTTTCCAGTGTCCCTCCAGCACACTCAACCAACAAGCCTTACCATTGTGCCAGTTAGCAAAGGAGAAATATGTAGTAGGCCCACCTCCATTATCTCAGAAGGGTGGATTTGGAATTGATAGTCATGATAATTGCCAAGTTCCTTTAACTTTTTTGTGTACATAGTGAGAAACCACATATGTAACTTCTTTTTATTGATTGATTGATTTTAGAGAGAGAGGAAGGAGGAAGAGAGAGAGAAACATCAATTTGTTGTTCCACTTTTATACATTTATTGGTTGATTCTTGTATGTTCCCTGACTGAGGATTGAACCGGCAACCTTGGGGTGTCAAGGCAATGCTCTAACCAACTGAGCTACCCAGCCAGGACTATATTATTGTATATACTATTCTCAGAAATAATTTTGAAGAACTCTTCATACAACATATGATATGACTAATAAATGAGCAGTCACTTTCTCTTAAATTTGTAAGTAATTAAAAAAATAGCTTCGGTGGTGCGAGGTCTAGAGATTAAGGTGCGGAGATAATGGTTCCACAGAAAGTTGGAGAAATATTTAAGACAGATGAGGGACAAAAGATCCAGGATTCGTCAGTTCTCTTGTGTTTTTCCCCCCAGTTTTAACTTACTAGACCAGGTAGAAATTTTTTTTTAAGGTAATAACTGCCAACAGTAAATCTAAACCTGTGAAACAATTTGCCATGAAAACTCTGATACGTTTGGTCTCTGTTAACCAAATCATTAGCTTAACTGATCTTCATTCTGTAAAAAACCCATTGACTGGTGCTTCCTTTTCCATGGCATAGCTTACAACTAGTAGTAGATTATTACTATTAGATAGCCTATAAATTTCTGCTCCAGTGAGTTCTTGATTTATCAAGAGTCAGTTGTGATATTTGCCAGATGTGATTATGCCATTTAATTGCTATATAATATAGCAGTTCATTAAATCAGCGAATTGGAAAATATTGTTGGAATGGGGCATGGGGGAATGAAGATAAACAGTACATACTTAAATTTATTTAAAAGAATAATATAAATTGTATCTCTTGTGATAGAACCATGACTTTTTCTTTTTTTTAGTATAAATCCAGTGATTAGAGTTCTGACATCTTTCTTCCATAAACCACACCCATGACATTGCTTATGATTTCTAGCACTTTTTCATTAAAGTAGAGATACTTGTAATCAATCTGAGTGTAGACTAGATTTTCTCTTCCACTATTTTGGGTTATCTCTTGATTGATTTGACAAGCAATTGTGTATGTCTTTCTATTCACCTCTTCTAAAACATTCAGCCTAGTTTTCACTGGAAAATAACTCCCTTTGGTGTAATATAATATTTAATCATACTGTTACTTAGAAAAATAAGGAAACAAACATAATTGGATTTGATAATAAATGCACCTGGCTGTTGGTAAGTGTATGTCTCAGTTGGTGGGAGCAGAATTATGTAGGCACAGTTACCCTTAATAACTCGAAGTAGCCACAGTGGCCATAGTTCATTGACCTTAGTCAACATTCATAAAGTTTAACTGGCAGAATAGAGAATATCAGATGTTAATGAATGTCAGACAAGTCAGATTTCTTTTTTTACTGTTTTGAATTCTTATGTTGCTTTCAGTCTTGCCAGTGCAAATAGCACTGCATTCAGTATTTCTGTACTTAACATTTTTGTAACCATGTGCTTATATATCTGTCAAACAAATTACTAGGTGTGGAATTGTTGGGTCAAAGAGTATTTGCATTTAAAAACTTGATAACTATTATGAAATTGCCTCCATAGAGCTTGTACCAGTGTACATTTGAGTGATGAGTGAGATTACTTGTTTTCCAATCTACTCTAGTATCAGACTTTTTGCTGTTTGCCTTTCTTACTATCTTATTGGTTGAAAACATGTATGTTTGGTTTCCCCAAGACCACCTCCAAATTTGATGATTTGCTAAGAGGACTCATAGAAGTTACCATATAGTTGTATTTATTTGATATGATAGTTGGCTTATTTTAGTCTAAACATTAATTTGTATTTTGGGCTGTTTTATTAAATTAGCATCATTTACCTTGTGACGTGACATGGCTTAACCACATCATCCAATTTCATAGTTTTGTTTTATAGTTTTACCTTTTGGAAAATGTTGGGCTTTTTTTTTTTGTAATCATGATAGAGAGTGAACTCATTCAGTGTGTCCAAATTTGAAAGTTTGCTTCTTAACTTAAAGCTAGATTTTTTTCTTTGAATTGTGAGGTTGATTTTTAACAGTGGAAAATCTTTATATCTAATACTTCAGATGGCATCTATCAAAAGGAAATAGGATCATGGCAGCAGATGATGAAAATGGTGATGGAGCAAGTTTATTTGATGTCTTTTCTGGTAAGAGCTCGTTTTAATTGTCTTTCTAAATTTACTTACAAAACCATTTATTTATTCTCATTGAAAACACTATCAACCTTTTCTCCTCACACATAAACGAATTAGTACAATAAAGTCCCTGGCAAATAGGAAGTGCCTAATAAATGTGAACTTTTAGTTATTGTATGCTTTCAAGCCTCTTAAATGTAATGAATTAGCAACTTTGTAAATGTAAGTGGTAATAATTTTTATTGTCATATCCAAAAAATATATAAGATAGGTATTTGTTCCTCTTGAAGTTAATACTTCCTGTAAATGCAGTGATGCTTGTTTATTGTTGTTCAAGGGAAAATTCACAGTATGAAAGGTGGCCAAGACCTGGTAGTAAAATAAGCTTATAAAATGGAAATATTTTAAATAATATGTGGAATGTAAACTTCCAGATCCTGATATAACATTTACTAGTTCTTTTGTCTTAATTGTTATTATGCTATGACAACCTCGTTACATTTTGTGAGATTATAAATGTTTATTAATTGATTAGAATTACCATTACTATGGTATAGAATGAAAATGGCAGTTGTAAAACATGTCTAGTAGAATTCTATTTTTGCTTAAATGTCTATTTTAAAAAATTATTTTTCATAGATATGAAAGGATTCACACAAAATATGGCCAAATACCACTCTGGGTAGTATTATTTGTTTTGTGTTGTTAATTATTTTTTGCTTATGTAACTTTGAATTGTTATGCTGCTGTATATTTCTCTTATATTTTTCTTTGAAATAATTTTAAACCAACAGAAAAATTGAAAGTATAACATAATGATCACCTTTACTTTTTATATAGACTCACAAATGGTAAACTTTCACTACATATGCAACTCTTATTATTATTTTGAAGGACAAACTGCATTGTTAATCTCATTAGCTGGAAATAGCTGTATTTATTTCTACACATTACTCTCTCACAAGTTCCTGTCTACATACATATATTTTTTGATAGTTATGGTCACAGTATGTATTTTACTTTTTACCACTTAACATGATTTCATGAAAAATTTTATTCCTATAACATTTTCATAATATGTTTTATTATATTTATTTGGAAATAATTTCAGGATTACAAAACAGTTCCAAGAATAATAACATATAAAAAACCACTTACCTAGTTTCTTCCAAATTTACCTCTTAGTAATATTTTATGCCAGTGGCTTTATCACTGTGCACATACTCTCTTTTTAAATACACACACTCAATTGTTTCCTGACCCATTTGAGATTAAGTTGCATACGTTATGGTCCTTTATTTCCAAATACTTCAATGTGTGTATTTTGTGAGAAAATGTTGTTTTTCTTACGTAATAACAACAGGATATCAATCTCAGTAAATTTAACACTGATAGAATACTTTGCCATTTTTATATCAAGTTTATCAGTTAACCCAGTACTGTTCTTTATTGTTGTGATTGGATTTAGATCTGTTATTTTAATATTTTAGTTTGTCTTCATGATTTTTTTTTTCTTTCTGATTTTCATGCTTCTTTCAAATATTTGAATATGTTTTATAATTCCATTCTAATTCATATATCATCTTCTTGGCTATACCTCTGTAAGGCTTTGCAATTGCATCTTTAACATTTGCAGTCTACTTACTAGTGTTGTCCTTTTCATGTAAGATGAAATCTTGTACATACAGCTGCATTTAACCTCCATCCATCCCTTATGTTAAAGATGTCATAAACCCCACAATACAATGCTACAATTTTTATTTTAAATTGTTCTGTGTATCTTAGAAAAGTTAAAAGGAATTAAAATAAGAGAAAATAATCTAAATCACTAATTTATTTACCATTTCTAGTCCTTCTAGTATCATTTTCTACCGCATTTCCTTTTCTTTTGGGAATTCAGATGTATAGTATGTGACTTTTTCTTTTTTTAAATTTATTTTTTAATAGAATTTATTGGGGTAACATTGGTTAATAAAATTATATAGGTTTCAGGTGTACAGTTTTATAATTCATCATCTGTATATTGTATTGTGTGTTTACCACTCCAAGTCAAGTCCTTCCATCACCATTTATCACCCCTTTTACCCTCTTTGACTGCCTCCCCACTCCCACTGAGAACTTTTGATATTGTCTTGTAGGATACTGTTCTTTTTTTCTTCCTGTTTGTTCTTCAGATTGGGTAATTTTTATTGATCCATCTTTAAGCTTACTGGCTCTTCTGTCAAAAGCACATTTAGTTAAATTTTTTACATTAGATAGTGTAGTTTTCTGTTTTAGGATTTTTAATTTGGTTCTTTTCATTGTTTCTATTTCTCTACCAAGATTTCCTATGTAGTAATTTTCTGTTGCGTTCTGGATATTGTAAATGCTATGTTTATAGAGACATTGGATTTTGCTATATTCATTTCTCTGAAGTGTGTTGCTGTTTTAAATTTTAGCATGTATTTAACTTGGCTGAACTTAGACTTCTGTCTTTCCTTTAGTGGGTAGCAGCTGAAATCTCTTATCAGATTTTTTTTTAGCTGGACTGTTTGCAGTTTTAATATTTATCTGTGTAGTTTGGGAGTCCCTCAGAGATTTGGGCACAATTTGGGGAATCCTTTCTGTTACTTTCTAGTTGCTGTTACCACTTCCAAAGTTTTTTCTCTGGTTCTTCAACCTATTAGGACTAGAGGTTTCCATCTGAGTTTTCACTGCCCAGTGTCGTTCCTACTAGGTAGGACCTATTCTTCCACAAAAAATTGCAATAAAAAATGGATAGGGAACTCTCACAGTGCTGTTTTCTTCTTTTAGGTGTTGTCTCCCTTCTAGTTATTTCATGCTTTGAATTGCTCTTTGGTTCTTTAGTTCTTTAGATAGCTTCTTTTTTATAAATGAGATAAATTTTCATATAACATATTAGTTTCATGTGTACACAGTAATGATTTAGTATTTGTATTTATGGCAGAATGGTCAAACTAAGGCTAGTGGTAGAGCATTCGACTGCAGATAACTTTTAATATTTTGTTTAGAGTTTATAGTTGTTACCTGCAGGAGGATTGATCTGATAGAAACTATTCTGCTATTACTGGAATTGGAACCTTCTCACTAGTATGTTTTGAAAATGAGTTTTTAAGTATATGTTTGAGGTAATAGAGTCATAAATCTATGTGCTAAGATCTTCCTGTTTATAAGGCTGTATAAACTGTTAAGTAATTCTTTTTTGGTGCAAGACTAATAAAGTCTCTGTCTTTTCCTGGTTCCTCAAAATAGGAATGGAAAAACTATCCTAGGAAGTTTTCATAGTAGAGAATAGAAATAAAGACACAATGATAACTCAAAAAAACAACAGCAAAAATCTTCCCTAAGTGAAATAAGTAAGTTTTAACTAGTCTTTAATTTTCTTGCAGCTTCTCCTCTTAAAAATAATGATGAAGGTTCTTTGGACATATATGCTGGGTTGGACAGTGCTACTTCTGGTATGTAAATTCTATAATAAAATAGTTTCATTTTGTTTGGTTAGTCTGTTGAAAGTGTTTGTTTTTTTATTATTATTATTATTTAAATATATCTTTATTGATTTCAGAGAGAGGAAAGGAGAAGGAGAGAGAGAGAGACAGAAACATCAATGATGAGAGAGTCATTGATCGGCTGCCTCCTCCACGTCCCCGACTGGGGACTGAGCCCGCAACCCAGGCATGTGCCCTGACCAGGAATTGAACCCCGATTGTCTGGATCCTAGGTCAATGCTCAACTACTGAGCCACGCCTCACTATGCGAAAGTGTTTATTTTGTTACTCATTTTTAGAGTAACTCATAGATCCTGAACAATCTGCCCATTTTTTGAAATTATTACACTTTGGTAATTATTTGCTTGCCCAAAGCTTGATCAGTAAAACAAATTAGCACACAGACTTGTTTTTCATCTAGGTCTCAGATTTAATTGGACCTTGTGCAAAAATATTTTGTACCATTGAAAAGCAATTGGTGGTCTTGTCTCTGCGTATTACTACTCATACTGTCACAGGTTACATGATACTAGAACTTTTAAAAAGGATAGTTACTATAAATAACTATCAGTAAGATTGTGATATGCAGAGAGGCTCATGACCTATCTGAATTGGAAACCTTTTCCACGATCAAATCTCTCAAAGCTTTGAACACGTATCACCCTCACACCTGATTTGTTGACACAAACATTTTAGGTAAATTGGTTTTCCAACTCTCATCTGTGAAATCAATATAGATAATGGATGAAATGCATGAGATGGAGAAATATGTAGTCCATTGAGTTGCGATAGACACAACATCCAAAATCTTAACACATATTATTCCTCCCCCCCCACCTTTATTGAGATATAATTGACATAAGATTAAGGTGTACAATGTGTTAAGTTGACACACTTGTGTATTGCAAAATGATTACCACCATAGAGTTAGCTAACACCTCCATCACATTATATAATTACTATCTTGTTCTTGTGGTGAGAACATTTAAAATCTCTTCTGTTAGCAACTTTCAGTTATATAGTATAGTGTATTAACTCTAATGACTATGCTATGCATTAGCTTACCAGAACTTACTCATCTTATAGCTGGAAGTTTGTATTTTGGTCAGCATATCTTTTCCCCCACCCCAGGCTCCTACTAACCACTATTCTGGTCTCTCTGTGCATTTGGCTTTTTTAGATTCCACATGTAAATGATGTCATACAGTATGTGTCTTTTTCTGACATATTTCACTTAATATAATGCTCTCAAGGTCCATCCATGTTGTCACAAATGACAGAATGTCCTCCTTTCTCATGACTGAATAATATTCCATTATGGTGTGTACCCCCCCACACACACATCTTCTTTATTCATTCATTTATTGTTGGACACTTAAGTTATTTCTATATCTTGGCTATTGTGAATAATGCCACAGTGAACATGACAGTCCAGATATCTCTTCAAGATCCTGTTTTCATTTCCTTTCGATGTATGCCCAGAACTGGGATTGCTGGTTCATATAGTAGTTCTATTTTTAATTTTTTCTTTTCCATATTAACTGTACCAGTTTACATTCCCACCAACAGTGTACCAAGGGTTCCCTTTTCTCTACATCCTTTCCAACACTTGATATCTCTTTTTAATAATTGTTCTAACTGAACTGAAGTGATGTATCTTTGTGGTTTTGGTCTTCATTTCTCTGATGATTAATGATGTTGAGCACCTTTTCGTGTCTTTTGGAAAATGTCTGTTCAGTTTCTTTGCCCATTTTTTAGTCAGATTTTGTTGTTGTATTGAGTTGTGTGAGTTCTTTATACACTTTGGGTATTAAACTTTTTATCAGATAATTTGCAAATATTTTCTCCCATTGGGCAGGTTGCCTTTTCATTTTGTTGAAGGTTTCCTTTGCTGTGCGGAAGCTTTTTTATTTTATTTTTAAATTGATTTTAGAGAGAGAGGCATTGCTTTGTTCTTTCATTTATTTATGCATTTGTTGATTGTTTCTTGTAGGTGCCCTGACCAGGGATCAAACGTGCATCCTTGGCATAACAAGATGATGCTCTAACCAACTGTGCTAGCCAGCCAGGGCCTGTGCAGAAGCTTTTTAATTTTATGTAGTCCCACTTATTTATTTTTGCTTTTGTTGGCTTTGTTTTTGGTGTCAAATCCAGAAAAATCATTGCTAAAACCAACGTCTGGGAGCTTACCCCCATGTGTTGCCTACCCCCAAGGAGATGTATGATATGGTTTCAGGTCTTACATTCAACTCTTTAATACATTTTTAGTTGATTGTTGTATATGGTGGAAGAAAGAGATCCAGTTTTATTCTTTTGCATGTGGCTGTTCAGTTTTCCTAACACTATTGAGGAGGCTATTCTTTCCCCATTGTATATTCTTGGCTTTGTCATAGATTAATTGGCCATATGTGTGTGGCTTTATTTTGGGGCTCTGTGTTTTGTTCCATTGATCTGTATGTCTGTTTTTATGCCAGTACATACAGTTTTGATTACTCTAGGTTTGTATTATAGTTTGAAATCAGAAATTGTGCCCAGCCGGGCATGGCTCAGCAGTTGAGCATTGACCTAGGATCCAGGAGATCGAAGTTTGACTCCCAGTCAGGGCACATGCCCGGGTTTTGGACTCAATCCCCAGCAGGGAGTATGCAGGAGGCAGCTGATCAATGACTCTCTCGTCGATGTTTCTCTCCCTCTCCTTTCCTCTCTCTGAAATCAATAAAGATATATTTTTTAAAAAAAGAAAGAAATTGTGATGCCTTCAGCTTTGATCTTTCTTAAAATTGACTTAGCTATTTGCAGCTTCGTGGTTGCATACAAATTTGGGGAGTGTTGTATTTCTGTGAAAAATGACATTGGAATTTTGACAGTTTGCATTGAACCTGGAAATACATATTTTAATGTAAGGGTTTTTGTTTGTTTTAGACAGTTCTTCCAAATCCTGTGAACCATCCAGAAATTGTTTGGATTTATATGAAGAAATTCTTACTGAAGAAGGAACTGCAAAGGAGGCAACATATAATGATGTATGGGTTGCCAGAATTATTAAAGACAGTTATTTTACTATTTTATAGCTCCTTAAAGTCACTCACTCACTGTTATACAAACATTCTGTGTTTAGGAAGTAACTCTAGACTAAAAGAACACTTAAGCCAGTTTATGTCTTTAGATCTGCTTTTTAAAACAATGTTTTCTGAATGCTTCTCTAAATTTAGTTATAATTTTGCTTGATTACATTTAAGTGTCTAAATATATAAAACATCAACAGGTGATAAGTGCGACATAACATTTTATCTTTTCATGATTTGTACTAAGTTATAAGATGTCCTAATACTGAAATCAAAAATTTCCTTCTACCTTATTTGAATTAAAAGTTTGGAGAGTGGATGTGAAACCAAACAAAATACATTATTGGTAGGGCCAACTTTATGTATTTCTTTTTAAATTTTAAAATTTTTATTGAATTTATTGGGGTGACATTGGTTAATAAAATTATGTGGGTTTCAAGTGTACAGGTCTATAATACATCATCTGTATATTGTATTGTGTGTTCACCATCCAAATTCAAGTCTCTCTTTGTCACCCTCTATCCCCCCTTTACCCTCTTCTATCTCCTCCCGTCCCCGTTTCCCTCTTGTAATCACCATACTGTTGTCTGTGTTTAAGTCCAAGTTTAAAAACCAGTAATCTTACTAAATCCCTATTAGTAGAACTAGACCTCATCTACCTTTTTTAGTGGGTTGATTTATAAAATTTTAAATATTTTGAAATGTCATTTAAGCTAAGAAAATAATTTAGAATGATGCCTTTATCTTTTTATATATTACAGTTGCAAGTAAAATATGGAAAATGTCAGCTACAAATGAAAGAACTGATGAGAAAGTTTAAGGAAATACAAACACAGGTACGATTATAATGAATATTTTTTCCCTATATAACTTTTAAAATCAAAATTTAAAAAACCTTTTGTTAGAAATTAGAATGCCAAAGTGTTGGCAGTTTATAAGGAAATTTTCTTTTTAATATTAAGTGAAATAGAAAATCTGACAAAACATGCATAATTTCCTACATAATCGATGTAGGAAAACTGCTTTATTTGTTAAATGACGTTTACATAAAAGATCTGTTAGCTAGTTAACAGTTAAATAATAGAAAATTCATAGAGATGAGATTAGGTGGTTTAAAAGAGAATGGTTTAAGAAAAAAAAGAGAGAGAGAAAGAATGGTTTGATAAGCAAAGGTTTAGAATTGCTGTTGGGGAAAATGATGATGCTTTCAGAATTTTTGCCAGAGTTTGTGATCATGCTGCAAAAATTAGGAATGTTATCTCTTGTTCTGATTTTTCATTTTTTGGTAATGTTTATCTTCCTTTTCCCTTTCTCCCAAAGAACCAGCCAATTCTAGATTCATTCTTAGTTCATCTGAGAATTAGTACATTTTGCAAATTAAAGCTAAGTTGTTAAATATAACACAATTTTTATCATTTTTATTTTCAGTTTTCAAGATAATAGTCCTGGAAGAACTTTTTTCTATTTGTGTTTTCATTTTGCTTTCTATTTTAAATAGTTTCACTTTAAATGGCCTTTCTCTGGTGCTGTTTATCTTCTCTAAATCTCAGCTGGCTCATTTGTGTAATGAGCATAATAGTACTTCTCATAGAACTTTCTTGAGAATTACATAAGACATAATATGTGCTGCCTGGAATGTAGTTAGCTTTCAATAATAATTAGCTATTACAAGAAATAGTTTAATAATGCTTTATTAAATAATAGTTTAATATACTTTATTAAATATATCTTATGATATTTAGAATTTCAGCTTAAAAAATGAAAACCAATCTCTTAAGAAGAATATTTCAGCACTTATCAAAACCGCTAGAATGGAAATAAACCGCAAGGATGAAGAAATAAGTAACCTTCACCAAAGGTATAATTGAAGGGTGTGGATCTATAAATTACATGGGTGTTGATATGTGTGATATTTTTAACTTTGGAAGTATATGAAAATCATGCATTTTATTAAATGTGTAAGGTTTTACTATAAGTAACTAATGGTATATTCTAGTGGTATATTATCATAATAGTATATATGATTATTAAGTAGAATATTTCCACATACCTCTCTCTGAATATATTCAGTTTTCTAATACACTGGGATCTTGCTCTGGCACTCTCTGCTCCTGAGAAGATGATGTTATGGGTTCTTTTAGACCCCCACCAAATTACTAAAGTATCAGTGCATCTGTGCTCATATCCGTTATCAGTAGACAACCCTGAGAATCTCTCTCAATTATATATCCTTTTCCCTATCAAGTGGATTTTCTATTTCTCTCTCTGTCTCTCTCTGGTTGGGACCAGTGTTCTGCTCTAGAGAATTTCATCTCTCTCCTCTCCTTCATAGTCCTACCTCCAAAACAGTTATATAAACTTTCTGTCTCCATTTCCTGTTTCTACTTACTCTTGAACCTAGTACATGCTGAGTTCTGTTTCCATTGGTTCACTGAAACAGTTGTAATTTGGTTAACAGTGACTGCCACTAAATATGTCTTCTCATTTTAACTTTTCTTATGCTGTTAGACATAGTTGACCCTCTTTTCTTGAAATAGTCCTCTCCCTTTGGCTTTTGTAATTCTCAGTTTTCTTCCTAAATTGAGATTTACTCTTCTGTACTTGGCTAAGTTGGAATTCCTCAAAGCTCAAATCTATATCCTTTCCTTTCTCTGTCAGTCTTTTTTCTCTTCTCTTCTCCCTCTCCCTCTCCCTCTCCCTCTCCCTCTCCCTCTCCCTCTCCCTCTCCCTCTCCCTCTCCCTCTCCCTCTCCCTCTCCCTCTCCCTCTCCCTCTCCCTCTCCCTCTCCCTCTCCCTCTCCCTCTCCCTCTCCCTCTCCCTCTCCCTCTCCCTCTCCCTCTCCCTCTCCCTCTCCCTCTCCCTCTCCCTCTCCCTCTCCCTCTCCCTCTCCCTCTCCCTCTCCCTCTCCCTCTCCCTCTCCCTCTCCCTCTCCCTCTCCCTCTCCCTCTCCCTCTCCCTCTCCCTCTCCCTCTCCCTCTCCCTCTCCCTCTCCCTCTCCCTCTCCCTCTCCCTCTCCCTCTCCCTCTCCCTCTCCCTCTCCCTCTCCCTCTCCCTCTTCTTTTCTCTTTTCTCTTCTCTTTTTTCTCTTTTCTCTTTTTTCTTTCTCTAATTTATCTTTATTATTGAAAGTATTACAGATGTCCCCTTCCCCCCATTAGTATTTCCATATAAGGTAATCTTACTTATACTAGGTCAGTTCCATTTATATGTAGATAACTACTTCACATCTACACAAAATTTTCAAAATTACCTCATTCAAAACTGAATTATGATCAAACCTCTTCCATTGAGCTCAATGGATTTCCCATCATTTATTCAAATCCATCATTTATTCAGCTGGTATAAGTTAGAGACCTAGGTGTAGAATGACCATTTAAATTATTGCCCAAACCAGGACACTTTTGTAAAGACCCTGTCTCCAAATAAGGTCACATTTTGAGATACTGGGGGTTAGGATTTCAACAAATGAATTTTGAGGAGATACAGTTCAACTAAACAAGATCCATATAAGGTCTACACATTGCCTTAGGTTATATATATCCTGTGTCTTTTTTTTTTTTTAATGCCTTTTTGATTTCAGGGAGAGGAAAAGAGCGGGAGAGAGAGAGATAGAAACATAAATGATGAGAGAGTCATTGATTGGCTGCCTCCTGCACGGCCCTTACTGGGGGTTGAGCCTGTAACCCGGGCATGTGCCCTGACTGGGAATTGAACCTCAGTCTCCTGGATCATAGGTCGATGCTCAACTGCTTAGCCATGCCAGCTAGATGTGTCCTCTTTTGTTCTATAAAAATCTCCTCTTACTCTCTACACGTAGTACTAATTGGGAGTACATTTATGGGAAATTATGTAAGTTCAGGAAGATGGACTTAGTATAAAAAGCTAAAATGAGGTATTTACATTTTTGTTAAGATAACTGCTGGTTTTCTGAAACACTAATATAAAACCTTAAGACTTACGCTTTTTCAAAAAACAAAACAATAAATACCATTCCCTTAGGAAAGAATTACAACTCTATATTCTTTTTCTTTGCACAGTATGTGCCAATTTAGGTGGTTAGTGATGCTTTGGTTTACTGTCGGATTATATGTAAAACAGATCATCTCTGTTGTCCCACAAAGTGTCACTTTTCCTTCTATGTAGTTGGGCTAGAGTGAGTAAGGGCAAAAAAATAATATTGTTCTAAAGGAAGTGAATTTGTGGTTAGTTTGGGAATTCTGTGCCTGTGGTGAAGGAAGTCTGAAAGACATTGGCAAGTGCTAGGATACAACTGAGGAACATCCTCCATATCTTGTTTGAGAAAAGAAATGAGAGTTCCATGTTTTGAAAAACTTGCCAATTTAGTTGGAAGCTGGTAAATTCTTATTACTCATGCCTTTATACAACGTAAAATTAGTTTTTCTAGTATGTGGGCCCCTGAATTTTAAAGTGTATCACAAGTGATTAAAATTTGAGATTATTAAAAAAGCAATAACTTTGTTTATTTTTGTTGTTAATTTCTCTTTCTTAATAGATTGTCTGAGTTTCCACATTTTCGAAATAATCGTAAAACTGCAAGGACATCAGATACAGTTAAAACAAAAGATCTTACATCCAGACCTCCCCATTTGGATGATTGTGCAAAGACTGAACACAGAATGAAATGTGATGTTTCTAAAGATGGACATAAAACAAAAGATCTTACATCCAGACCTCCCCATTTGGATGATTGTGCAAAGACTGAACACAGAATGAAATGTGATGTTTCTAAAGATGGACATCATAGCACTTTACTGCCAAGCATTGAAAAGGAAGTAAAATTGCATTTGGAAAAAAAGAGCACTTTGCATTTACCTTCACCTGTTGAAAAACACTGCACCAATGGCATTTGGTCACGTTCCCATTACCAGGTTGGTGAGGGTAGCTCAAATGAGGATAATAGAAGAGGGAAAAAAGATACTGGATATGGCCAGTACAGTAGAGGAACTGATAGAATACGAAAAGACTTAAACACTAGCTGTGGTGATGGTGAACCAAGGAACATAGAGGCTAGTCAAAGGCTACAAGGACGTCCTGAGAAATATGGTAAAGGTGAACCAAAGGCTGAAAGCAAGAATTCAAAGTTTAAAAGTAACACAGATTTGGATTATAAAAATGAACGCTTTGGCTGTTTCTGGCAGAAAGAGACCTTTAGAGAGAGGTCACACAGTCGAGTAGAATCTCAGAGTGACAGAAAACTAGAAAGGCAAAGTGAAAGATCACAAAATATAAGTAAAAAGGAACTTAAATCACAAGACAAAGAAGAAAGAAAAGTTGATCAAAAACCTAAATCAATAGTGAAAGATCAGGATTATTGGAGAAGGTCTGAACGAGTTTCATTTCTTCCTCATTCCAAGAATGAAATAAAATCTCATAATTTAAGTAAATACCATCTGGAAGAGAGAAGAGAAAGGGAAGATGGTAAAAGAGACCGGGGTGTAAATAATAGTTTTCAAGAAGGAAGATGTTCATCCTCTCTTTCAACCAATAGAACTCACAAACACATTGATTCCAAGGAAGTTGATGCTGTGCACCAAAGGGAAAATACACCTTTAGAAGCTGAAAGGCATAGAACTGAAGATAAGAGGAAAAGAGAACAAGAAAGTAAAGAAGAAAACAGGTATATGAGAAGTGAAAAAAGAACACCTACAGGACATTTGCAGAAGAATAACAAAGAAACTAAGCAAACCACTACTGATTTAAAGAGACAGAATGGACCGAAAAATAAAGGTGAAGTCTCTAATAATGTTTCTGAAGGCGCAGATAATAAAGACCTTGCAATTAAAGCTGAGCATGGTCCAAATGAAACAAAAAACAAAGACTTAAAGTTGAGTTTTATGGAAAAATTGAACTTAACTCTTTCTCCTGCTAAAAAGCATCCTGTTCCTCAGAATAATCAGCATAAAATAATCAGTACTCCCAAATCTAGTGGTATATGTGATGTGGACTCCTTGGTACAGGATAAAACAGTGACATGTGTTCCCACTGTGAATGAACATATCACAGAGGAAGCCAAATCAAAGTTATTGGAACCAAAAGATGCTCCTGCAACAGCATCATCTGAACCCTGGACCAATATTCAAGAAAAGAAAATGGAAGAAGAAAATAGTTTGTTAGTTAAATCTGTAGAGAATACTGTGCATTGTGACTTGCCCATTTGTGGTACAGAGACTTCTTCCTCAACACCTGTGGAAATAGAACAAACAGAATCGTCGTTTCCATCAGCAGCAGAAATGGAACAAACCATTAATGGTGCAAGGACAGCAGCTCCTGTAGTACTGGACATATTACAAACAAATGTTTCTCAAAACTTAGGCTTGGAATTGGATACCAAAAGAAATGGCAGTTTAAATTCTTGTAGTATTTCTGAAGATATGGAAATGAAGGTGGCTTTTTCAACAGAAGTGGCTAAATCCAATGAAAGTGTGTTGCAGCCTTCAATGGAAAAAGCTGGCATTTTGCCAGTAGTCCTTTCAGAAGTTGGTAACCCAAAGTCTGAGCCTTCTCTTGTAGATACACCACTGGTTGAGAGTAAGTCTTGTCATTTGGAGCCTTGCTTACCTAAAGAGACTCTAGAATCTTCACTTCAGCACACTGAGTTAATGGACCACAAAATGGAAATTGGTGAAACAAACTCAGTATATAATGATGAGAACTCAGTTCTGAGCATTGACTTTAATCAACTAAGACCTATTCCAGAAGTCATTAGTCCTCTCAATAGTCCAGTGAGACCTGTAGCAAAAGCACTTAGACTGGAAAGCCCATCTCGAGTTCCAATATATAACATTCATAAAGGTAATAGTTTATATTTTACAATTTATCTTTTTGTGAGAACGTAAAATATATAAGCAAGATGAAGTAGTGCTTTTTCTTTTTTGATAACATGTTAACTCATTCAGACTCCCATTGTTAACTAGAAATTGAGCCTTTAGTCTTAATTTAGATAATTCTTTTTTTAAAAATAAGGGTAATTTTATTTTATTTTTATTTTTTAAATCCTCACCCGAGGATGTTTTTTCATTGCTTTTCAGAGAGAGTGAAGGGAGGGAGAGAGAGAAACATCGATGTGAGAGAGACATATCAATTGTTTGCCTCCCGTACACACCCCAGCCAGGGCCAGGGATTGAACCTACAACCGAGGTACGTGCCCCCTTCAGTCCATAGGCCAACACTCTAACCACTGAGCCAAACTAGCTAGGGTGAATTTAAGTAATTCTTATTTCTATATAAAAAGGAAGTGGTAGGACAGATTATTTCAAATACTCTTTGCTTTCTTTCAGATATATTTTTATTGTTCAAAAGCCATCGTCTAACCTGAAGTAAAGATATCCGAACAGTTGGTTGATGGTTATCCAAATGCCCAAACTCTACATTATCACTGTTGTCAGACACCTGAGCAGCTGGGAACAGTGAACAGTAAAGACCAATGACATGAATAACTGTTAGGCATTAACATTCTGCTTAAGAAAAAAAAGCTATTAAAATAATGAAATGCCTCAGTATTTACATTTTTTTGTTCAGTATGGAAATGTCAAATGACTAAGACTCAGTAGTCATGTGACTATAATATACTTTTCTCTTTGACAGATATGTTTCCACCAAATGCAACTCATTCTACCTCCAAGAGTCAGTCTGATCTCAACAAGGAAAATCAAAAGCCAGTTTGCAAGTCTGACAAATTTACAGAGGCAGACTCTCATAAGAATTCCTCTTTAGATGAATTAGAAGAAGGAGAAATTATAAGCGACAGTGAAAACTCTAAACCACAAAATAGTTTTGAAGAAAGTGCCAAACCTAGAACTTCTACTGAAGTGCAGAACAGAAAAACTAGCCCAGGAAGTAGGAAAAGTACTGTGCATTTGGATAAAGACAGTAGGAAAACATCTGTAAAAGTTCAGCAGACCAAAAGGAAATGGAGTAAGAGACAGTGTGAATCTAGCAAGTCTTCGAAAACAGAGAAAAAAGATAAGACAATGAGCACCTCCGTCCTGGAAAAAATAGTTCCTATTATTGCCGTACCTTCTTCTGTACCAGAGGTTATGCACATGTTACGAATGATAAGAAAACATGTGAGGAAAAACTACATGAAATTCAAGGTAAAATTTCCATTAAAACAATTTCATAGAATTATTGAGTCAGCAATTTTGAGTTTTACATCACTCATTAAACACCTTGACTTATCCAAAATCTCTAAGTCAGTGACTACTTTACAGAAGAATCTCTGTGATGTTATAGAATCCAAACTTAAGCAAGTTAAAAAGAATGGCATAGTGGATCGCTTATTTGAACAACAACTACCAGATATGAAAAAAAAAGCATGGAAATTTGTAGATGAACAACTTGATCATTTGTTTGCAAAGCTTAAGAAAATCTTAATAAAGTTTTGTGATTTCATAAACTTTGGCAGTGACAGCGATGAAGGGAAATTTGAAAAAAAAAAAGAGAAAACACAATATTCAAATTGTCAGAAGGGGAATGCAGTCAACTCCAGCAAAGAGATGCCAAAAGAGAAATCCTCAAAATCAGAAGATTCTGTTTATTTTAGGTCTTCACTGGGATGTAAAAAATCTGAGGACAAACATCAAGACCAAAATAACTCTGATATTAACACAGTAAAGCATGACATTAAAAAAAGCTTTAACACTTGCCTTGATAATATTAAGTGCTCTCAGTCTGAAGAGCACTCCCTGGAACTGAATTGTCCAAGCACCCCAAAGCCAGGAAAAATAGAAAGCAGCACCATAGAGGATACACAGACTTCCCAGCATGCAGCTTTGAAGCCAGAACGCTGTTTTGAGATTCTTACTGAACAGCAAGCATCTAGTCTCACTTTTAATTTAGTGAGTGATGCACAGATGGGTGAGATATTTAAAAGTTTGTTGCAAGGGTCTGATCTTTTGGACAACAGTGTTAATTGTAATGAAAAAAGTGAATGGGAGTTAAAGACTCCAGAGAAACAACTGCTAGAGAGTCTTAAATGTGAATCTATACCAGCCTGTACAACGGAAGAACTAGTTTCAGGGGTTGTTTCTCCATGTCCTAAAATGATGAGTGATGATAATTGGTCATTATTATCATCTGAAAAAGGTCCATCTCTGTCTTCAGGGCTTTCATTGCCAGTTCATCCTGATGTGTTGGATGAAAGTTGTATGTTTGAAGTATCCACTAACATAGCTTTAAGTAAAGATAATGTATGTAGTTCAGAGAAGAGCAAGCCCTGTATTTCTTCCATACTGCTTGAAGATCTAGCAGTATCTCTAACAGTACCATCACCGCTGAAGTCAGATGGTCATCTCAGTTTCTTAAAGCCTGAAGTGTTGTCTAGTTCAACTCCTGAAGAAGTTATTAGTGCCCACTTTAGTGAGGATGCCTTACTTGAGGAAGAGGATGCGTCCGAACAGGACATCCACTTAGCTCTGGAGTCTGATAATTCAAGCAGTAAGTCAAGTTGTTCTTCATCATGGACGAGCCGGTCTGTTGCTCCAGGCTTTCAGTACCACCCTAATCTGCCCATGCATGCTGTCATCATGGAAAAGTCCAATGATCACTTCATTGTGAAAATACGGCACGCGGCACCATCTACCTCCCCGAGTCTTGTACAGAATGTGGTGGCTGGTGAGTCATTGACATCTTTGCCCAGAGTGGTAAAGGAAACTGATGAAGCAGCAGAGAAGGAATGTATTTCATGTCAGAGCACAGTTTTTAAATCTGTGGAGGAATTGAAACATTCCAATGAAAATGTTGACAGCAGTAAATCAGCTCATGAAGAACAGGGCTGTATGATACAAACACAGGTTCCTGATATATATGAATTCCTTAAAGACGCTTCAGGTAAAGTGGGTCATAGTAATGAAGTGGCTGATCAGTGCTTCAAGTTGCATCAAGTATGGGAACCAAAAGTGCCTGAGAGCATTGCAGGATTGCCTCCCATGGAAGAAATTTCACATTCTGTTGAGGGTCATCTTCCAAAAGTGCCTGAAAGCATTGCAGGATTGCCTCCCATGGAAGAAATTCCACATTCTGTTGAGGGTCATCTTCCAAACACATATGTCGACCTCACAAAAGATCCAGTCACTGAGACTAAAAACTTGGGGGAATTCATAGAAGTAGGAGTTTTAAACATTAATCAATTGGGATGTTCTGGAAGCAGTTTGGATCAAAATGCTCAGCTATTAGACAATGTGCAGCCTGATACTGTAGATGCTTTTATTGATTTGACACAAGATGTTTCAAGTGAGAGCAAAAGTGAAGATAACCATCCTGCTGGTGGACACTTAGGATGTCAGGTGTTTTGTGTAGATGAAGATAACTGTAAGGAAGAAAAGGTACAAGTCGCAAACAAGCCTTTGGAATGCATGGTTGAGGAAGCCTGTATCGATTTGACCTCGGACTCTCCCAGTTCATGTGAAGTAAAAAAGGGTTTAAAATCAGAACCGACATCAAATTCTGATAGTTTAGAGTTGCCTGTGGCTTTGGATAATGCTCACAAAAAGAGAAAAAAACTCCCTAATCTAAACCAGTCTATTCAGAAAAAACAGAGAAAGGAAATAGACTTAACCAGTAAGGAAAAGACCAAGAAAACTACCCAAAATTCTGGTGAGAATGGTGAAGCTCACCAAAGGAAAGCCAGTAAGAAAAAAGCCCCTGCAGTGACTAAAGAGCCCTCATCGTTAAAAGCAAGCCCAGGGATTAAGGACCCATCAGCAGTATCTGGCACTTCTATAAACCTTTCTGCAAAGAATATTATTAAAAAGAAAGGAGAAATTATAGTTTCCTGGACAAGGTAAGGATCTTATGAGATTTCAATTACCAGGAAATTTTGAGAGGCCAGAAATCTATTCTGTCATGTCATAGTTATATCTAATCCTAAAATAAGGAAAGTGACAACTTCGAAAGTAGCCAAAGTTAATAGAGGATACATTCTAGGGTATAATCTATAGCAGCAGCTCTTAACCAGAGATGTGCATTAGCACCATGGATAGAACTTTTCATTGTGCTTTAACCTCACTTTCTTAACTAAAAACATTGTAAAGAACTGTTACCACATTTTAGAAAGGAAGAATGACAGCTGATGATGAAATAAAGCAAAAAGTGTGAGAGTATAAGAATTTCAAAAGTTTCATAAACAGGTTGTACTTTTGACTTTTATGTGAACTTTTTGAGAAATGCAGATTTTTAAGCCCCCATTTCAGACATACGGGTAACCACAGTTGTGAACCATTGGACTAGAGGTTTAAGATCTGCAGACTTAGCTAGAGTGCATAATGAGGGAAGCTGAATTTTGTTGAAATTGGTGATTGATTTTGTTTAATACCACAGTCACCTATGCCTTCATTTCAGGTAATTTAGAGATGGCACAATAAAATTTCAGAGATTGTAATAATGCATATTGGTTCCTGACCATGTACAAAAAGCAGAGGCCTGGGAATTGGAAGATTTGGATTCTATTTTATTTTTGTTCTTTTGATTATTAAGTCTGTCATCATGTTTGGGCCCTAATTTTTAAAGTATTGTATGCATTAAAGGTAGACTTTTAAAAAATCTATACTTTTGTCATTAGAATAATAAATGAGTATATTTAGTTTTAGAAAATTTTGGAAATATGTATGACCTTACAGATTAAAATCATCCATAATCTTCTCAGAGATAATGATTGTATGTGTTTTGATATACACACTTTTTCATTTTTTTATGGATTTTAATAAAAATTTCACCACCTGTTGATGGACATTAAAGGCAGTGGAATTTTTGTTAACTTTCTGCTCTAATCTACAAAAGCTAAATAGTATTTTCTCCCTGTAGAAATGATGATCGGGAAATTTTATTGGAGTGTCAGAAAAGGGGGCCATCAGTGGAAACATTTTCTTATGTAGCTGCCAAGTTGAATAAAAATTCATCTCAGGTAACTTTCCAATTTTTACATCTCTATAGTTTCACAGGTTAAATTATTACTCTAAATACTTAGATTTCATTTTAACTTGTTTAAAATATGTAGATACTTATTTGCCAACTTTAAAAGTATGGCTTTTTATGTAGAACTGTTAAAAACTTGGTGATTGTGGAAGAACAATCCTAATTTGTTTTTGGTTTTCTTAACATTTACTTATTTGAGCTTTAACAATTTTGTAATGTTTACTTGTTTAAGAAAGTTTAATATTGGGACTTGACTTGGTGTGGTGAACACACAATAGAACATACAGATGATGTATAATAGAATTGAACACCTAAAACCTGTATAATTTTATTAACCAATATCACCCTAATAAATTCAGTAAAAAAAAAGAAAGTTTAATATTGAAAGTTAAACTAGCAGTGACCTTCAGTATGAAGATATTTTATTTTTCCAGACATTACTTCATCTCTTTATTATTGACAGTAACTTCCTTTAGATGTTTTATGAAAATAGCCATTACAAATTTCTAAAATCTTATTGCAGTGTTTATAATTAATACTCCTTTTTTACTTTTCAGGTCTCAGAAAGATTCCAGCAGCTATTGAAGCTCTTTGAAAAGTCAAAATGCAGGTAGTTAACAGTTATACTACAAGAGACTAGTAAAATAAATGTTTGATACTGTAACTGTGCAAAGTTAATGAGCTGTTAGTCCTTAAGGTGTGAGTAGTGGGTGAGACATCAAGTTGAGTTCCTGCTTCACTCACAGCTTGGAGGATGATTGCTCTTGCAGACTTCTAAGGTCACCAAATCCACAGGACATGCTCAGAGTTGCAGTTCAGTTGACTGATGATGAGTCTAGGGTGGGGGGAAAATCCATTTGATGATTAATAAAAAATTTTTTTATAAATGATAAATAAAAAGTTTTTAAATAGTAGTTTGTTTTACAGGCATTGAAGTGTGCAGTCATAATTTAATAATTTTAAAAGTTTTTTCATATTTTAGGAGTGCTAAAATACTTTAAAATACAAAACATACACTGGTAAACATGAAATCCATTGTCATCTAAATAGATGACATAATTTACCATGTTAAATTATGAATAATGTTCACAGACATGTTTCCTCCGGCTTTTTTTTAAGCCATTCTTGTACAGGTTTATTAAGGCATCAATGTTTATCAGAAGGATTTCTGACTTTACATAAGAAAAATTGTAAAGATATTTAAGATATCACTATTTTTGTAGTTGCTTTGTAGTCATGATTATTTACATGCAAAACACCCAATTTTAAATTAAATTACTTTCAAATTAAATTAAATTGGAATAGAAACCATATTTGGTCATAGACCTCAGTGTGAAGTGCTCTCAGTATATTTGAGTTATAAATCTGTTTCTAGATCTGATGTAAATTACTGTCTTTAGAAACTGTTAATTTCAGTAGCCTTTCAAAGCAACTAGTTTGCTATTGAGATCTTGGGAAGATATTTAGTAGTTTATTGTGAAGTTAAAATTCTACTTATATAATTCAGAATGTGAGATTTAATAATGGGGAATTTGAAGAAAAAGCTTATTCTAAAGAACCTTTAAAAATAGTTTAAGGCAACAGTGACTTGGTTATTTTTCAGATTTACTTTGCTTTAAAGTTTTCATTGCCTTTAAGAAATTAAACTGAGTTTTTTGATTTACCTGATGTTTTCTAAAAATATGACTTCCATTCTCTTGTGAAGCTAATGTACATTCATGGAAGAATTTACTTGTATCTGGAAGTGATGGTTATTAGTTTGAAATTTCCAAATTCCATTACAGATCTTTTATTTGCTTGCATGATAGCATAGTTAATGTGTTAATTTCATTTCTGGTTTATTTCTTAATTGATTTTTACCCCCAAGTACTATAGTCTCATTAAATTCTTTTCAAAATCAGAGTATAATAATGATAAAGTTTCCAAATTTATTCTGTAAAAGGCTAGTTTTTAACATCAATATTATCTAAGTAGAACTCATTTAAAAGAACAACACCTATGATATGGTCACATCATAAAAACAGAATCATAACTTCAGCATTTTCTTACATTACAGATAAGTTGCTGAGTTCCTTGGAGTCTTGATATTGCATACTACACAGAAGCTTGGAATTCCTCATGTTTTAAATGGGGGGGTAGAGGGCAATTTTATGACATTTGATTACTAGATTATCTACATTTGTTATTCCTTGCTGGCTCTTTACTCTCAGGTCAGCTTGTTCCAGTCATCAGTCTGATTTGTTTATCTGTTACTGATCAAAATACTTATTTTTAAACAGGTTAGGATTTGTTATTAAAAGCTGCAATGATATAATATTGAAACCTTAGTTTTGATATTTCAAAGAAATGAGTTTCTTTTCCAGATTTTTAAAAATAGTTTTGTAGCATTTTTAAATTAACCATTATTTAGTTTGTTTTCATATATTTTTATTTGCTTTTCTAATGGCCTCTCATTTTGGAAAATTGTAAAGTAATTTAAATAGTATATCTGTAAATATGTATACTTAAAATGATGTAAAATATTTTGTGTGTATTTGTGTTTGTGTATACACACGTATATAAATGGCTTTGCCTAGCCAAGGAATTTTTTTTTATCTGTATAAAACTTTTTTGTATAAAATTTGCTTTCAATACCAGTAATGTATAAATAAAACCATGTAAAGTTCTGTTATATTTTTATTAGAATGTTGTGGGTTTTTTAGTGTGTTTAGATAACTAAAAGAAAAAAAGTTAGAACTCCCAGGGGACATGGGAGTCTATAGTGAAGTGGTTCTTGGTGGTGGTGTGAATGGCTGAATGTCTATGAGTGGATTCATTAGAGGAAACCAGTTGGCTTTGCCTGCTTTCTCACAGCAGGTACTAGCACAGTGAAGCAGACTTCTGCTGCAGGTGTCCTCACAGATAAAATCAGGGCAGCACAGAAGCTCTTTGGGTTCAAGACTTGGGGAAAGCGGGTAAGGATTGACCAGCTGCATTATTTGTTCGCTCTTCCTCTCCAGATTCATAGGACTAGTGGGTTAATATCTAGACCCAAGATTCTCAAAGTACCTTAGGAAATTGCCATTTCTCCTATGGTGTCTAAAAGGAAAGCCCTAATCTGAGGACTGCTTAGTAGATAACAAGCTGAAAGGATGAACTGGCTTTTGTAGTGCTTGCCCTGTTGCTTTTCTTACTCCCTCCCTGAACCTCCAGCATAGCCTAGAGGCCTGGCCCTCAGCTCTTCCCCAGCGGCACCATCACTCAGAAGAGCCCATACCACCAGGGTAAATGAGTTCACAAGCCAAAGTAGAGAGGTAACTAAAAGATGCCACTGGTTCAAAGGAAAACAAGACCACCAGAAATTAAAAATAAAGCCAATAAACATTTAAAAAAAAAAAAAAGATTTTGGTAATGTGCTATAAGAATAAGAAATAAACTAAGTATAAATATATAAAAACATTAATATTTAAAATAAAGAACAATAAAATGGAGTAAACATAGAATAGATATAGCTGAAGAATGAATTAGTGAGTTGGAAAATCAGATTGACAAACTCCTAGAAGCAAAAAAAAAGATACCAAATAGTAAATATGAATGCAGATTTAAGTGAGGTGAAGGACACAAGATATGCCAAAATTCAGGTAACAAAAGACCAGAAGAGGAAAAATTAAAGATTGAAGGGCCAGAGTGCCAAATGAGACAGAGAAGGAAGTACCCACATTTAGACACATACTGAAATTATGAGTTTCACCCTGGCTGGTGTGGCTCAGTTAGTTGGAGTGTCATCCTGTACACCGAAAGGTGCACATACCCAGGTTGTGGGGTTCGATCCCCAGTTGGGGTGCATGTGGGAGGCAACTGATTGATGTTTCTCACATCAAAATTCATTCCTCTCTCTAGAATCAATTTAAAAAATCTTTAAAAAAAATTAAGATACCCTGGCAGGTGTGGCTAGGTTGGTTTGGCGTCATCCTGTGCATGGAAGGTTTGCCAATTTGGTTCCCTGTCAGGGCACATGCCTGGGTTGTGGGCTCAATACCCAGTGGGGGGCATGCGGGAGGCAGCTGATTGATATTTCGCTCTCATCAATGTTTCTCACTTCCTCTCTCTAAATTTTTTAAAATATTAAAACATTTTTTAAAATTGAGTATCAAAGATATTGAGAAAAATCTAAAAGCTTTCTTAGACAGTAAATCATTATATAAAGGACCAAGAATTAGATTGACCTCAATCTTTTCAAGAGCAATGCTGGTTATAAGAAAATACTTTTGAAGCACTGGGCCTAAAATTTTAACATCCATTTAAATTGTTATTCAAATATGAGGGCCTAAAAACATTAAGATTTACCACTCAGATCTATGTTGTAAACATTTTTGGAGAAAATACTTAACAAAAAGCAAGTCTAGGAGATGGTACAAGAACTAGGGGAGTGGTCAGATATTTTGATAAAGTGTATAGGAGGAGAAAGATAAAAGTATTCATAATAAGAATTTTAGACAATATCAACATGAAAAAGTTCTTGCCTTGTTAGAATGAAGGGATAGATATGAAAATGTCGAACTTATAAAAATGAAGTATGTCACTCAGAAAAGTGCACAAAAGAAATAGTTCAGTAAATTTTACAAAGTGAGCACTTGTATAACACCATCCAGGTCAAGAATGAGAACGTTGCCAGCTCCCAGAGAGCCCAGCCATCCAATTCCTAGTCACAAGCCTTACTCCTCTTAGAGGCAAACACTATTGCTGACGTCAACAGGTTAGTTTTGCCTGTTTTTGAGCTTTCAAATGGAATCATACGTCACGTCACATATATTCTGACTCCTCAGCATTATGTTTGTGACTTTCATCCATTTAGGTTGTTTCTAGTTTGAAGTTATTTACATAGTGCTGGTCTGAACATTCTTTTATGTTTTTTGCTGTACACATTTTTGTTGGATATATACCTAGAAGAGCATACATATGTGAAGTTTGGGTAAATACTGCCAAACAGTCTTCCCCAGTGCTTTTCTCAATTTCCACTCCCACCAGTAGTCTATGTGAGTTCCAGTTTCTTCATATGCTCTCTCACACTTAACACTGTCAGTCTTTAATCTTAGCCACTCTGGAGGCAGTGTGGTGATACTTCCTGAATGTTTGTTGGCCATTTTGAATATCCTTCTTAAATAATGTCTCTGAACTACTTTTCTTATTAATTTGTAGGAATTATTTATGTAATCTGGATATGGGCCTTTTGTTGGTTCTGTAGGTGGAAATACCTTCTCCCAGTTTGTGGTTTGCCTTTCACTGTTACATAAACCTTTCGATGAACAGACATTTTTCATTTTAATGAAGATTTAATTTACCATGCTATTTTTTTATGGTAGTACCTGTTGAAGATATCTTTCCCAACTCCAAGATGATAAAGCTATTTTCTTATGTTACTGTCTGAAACTTTTATTGTTTTACTTTGTATATGTACATCTAGAATTCACTAGGAATTGGGTTTTTTGTTGAGTGTGAGGTAGGGGATAAATTTAATTTCAGTTTTTAAAAAATCCAATTTGACCAAGTCTCATTTGTTGTAAATGCTGTCCCTGCCCCACTGCTCTTCAGTGCCACCTTGCCAAACACATCGGGTGACCATATATGTGTAGGTTTCTTTCTGGAATCTATTCTGTTTATTGGCCTGTTTGTCTAATCATGCACCACCCACATTACCACTCTCGTAGTTTCTATAGCTTTATGTAAATCTTGATATCCAGTAGACAAGTTTTATCACTTTGTTTTCCTTCTTCACTGCTCATGGGTATATTTGGCCCTTGGCATTTCCACATACATTTTAGTATCAGCTTATTAAGTTCCACAGAAAACCTATTGGGGTTTTTGACTGAGCTGATGTTGGATCTATGGATCAATTAATTTGGGGACAATTGATACCTTTTCAAAGATGAAATTTTCAATCCCTGAGCATGGGATATCCTACCACTTACTTAAAATTATTTCAGTAATGGTGGTGTGTGTCTTGCATATTTTTCATTAGATTTATCTTAGGTATTTGATAGTATTTGATTCTATAGTAAATGATTTCATTTTCTGTTTGGGATGCAAAAATACCATTGACTTTAGAAACTTGCTGAACTATATCATATGTACTAAAAATTTATCTGTAGATTTAAACAAGTTTTTTGTACAAAATTATAATTTTATTTCTTTTTATTTTATTATTTTTTTACTTTTCCAATTTATCTTTATTGTTGAGAGTGTTACAGGTATCCCATTCCCCCCCCCCCAACTGATCCCCTCCACTTCCACCCCCTTCCCAGGCCTTCACCCCATTATTAACTGTGTCCATGGGTTATGCATATAACTTCTTTGGTTAATCTCTTCCCACCCTCCACCACCCTTCCCTCTTTCCTCTGAAATATGATCATCTGTTGCATGCGCCAATGTCTCTGGATTTATTTAGTTCATCAGATTCTTTTGTTCATTAGCTTCTTCTTAAAGAAGACACTTCAACTTTTCCTGTAGTGCTGGTCTGGTGGTGATGAACTCCTTTAGTTTTTCCTTGTCTGAGAAGCTCTTTATCTGACTTTCAATTCTAAATGATAGCTTTGCTGGGTAGAGCAATCTTGGTTGTAGTTCCATGTTTTTTATCACTTTGAATATTTCTTGCCACTCCCTTCTGGCCTGCAAAGTTTCTGTTGAGAAATCAGCTGACAGTTGTATGGGTGCCCCCTTGTAGGTAACTAACTGCTTTTCTCTTGCTGCTTTTAAGATTCTCTCTTTGTCTTTAACCTTTGGCATTTTAATGATGATGTGTCTTGCTGTGGGCCTCTTGGGGTTCCTCTTGTTTGGGACTCTCTGTGCTTCCTGGACTTGTAAGTCGATTTCTTTCCCCAGGTAGGGGAAGTTTTCTGTAATTATTTTTTCAAATAGGTTTTCAATTCCTTGATCTCTTTCCTCCCCTTCTGGCACCCTAATAATACGAATGTTGGGCCTCTTGAAGTTGTCCCAGAGGCTCCTTATACGATCTTCATATTTCTGGATTCTTTTCTCTTTTTGCTCTTCTGGTTGGGTGTTTTTTGTTTCCTCATGTTCCAAATTGCTGATTTGATTCTCAGTGTCCTCTACTGTTGATTCCATGTAAATTATTCTTCATTTCAGTTCCTGTAGCCTTCATTTCAAATTGGTACTTTATTATGTTATCGATTTTCTCAGTTATTTCCCTAACAGTCTGCTTAAACATCCTTAAAACCATTATTCTGAATTCTGTATCTGTTAGCTTGTTTGGATCTATTTCATTTAGTTCCTCTTCTAGAGATTTCTTCTGTTCTTTTCTTTGTGACATGTTTCTTTGCCTCCACATTTTGGCTGCTTCCAGGTGTTTGTTTCTATGTATTAGGTAGAGCTGCTACGTCTTCTGGAATTTGTAGAGTGGCTTTGTGTAGTAGGTGTCCTGTAGGGTTCAGTGGCTCAGCCTCCCGAGTCACCTGATCTGGGCCTTCTAGGTGCTCCCCTGTGTGGGCTGTGTGCACTGTCCTGTTGTAGTTGAGCCTTGGTTGCTGTTGGCATCCCTGGGAGGAACTGACCCCCATGCCAATCAGCTATGAGGACCAGCTGCAACTATAGCCAAAGAGCTGCTGTGCTGGAGACACCCTTTTGGATCAGGATTTACTTCAGTGGAGCTTTGGTGTTCACCAAGTGGGCCCCTTGAGTGTCACTCGTGGATGTGGTAGGGTTGTAATCCAGCGTGGTTGAGTCTGACCACCAGGTGCACTGTCTCTGGGGCCTCCCGGGAGGTGCAAAGTCAGCCTGTGCCAGTCCCTTGCTCAGGGCCACCCAGCATTAGCTACACAGCAAACTGTAGTTGGCTGCTACTTGTGCTGGGTTTGGAGGTGCCCAGGAGAGGCCAAGCTATGAGCCAATGCAGCTGCCACTAGTGCCAGGCCTGGGGCCACTTATCAAGCCATATGGGGCCCGCTGCTCCTTGTTTGAGAGGTAAGTTTTAGGAAAGTCCTAAGCATGAGGCTGGAGAGGCCACTTGCACAGAAAAGCCCCTGGAAATGGCCTGGATGAGCTGCAGGTGGGGAGGGGCGGGGCCTCCGGGAATCACGGGGCGGGGCCAAAGGTGTGTCGGCTGCTGGCGACTCAAACATGGCGCCTGTCTGCCGGCTGTGTGCGGGGAGGACTGGCTGAAGGAGCCATGGCCTCCGCCAGCCCTTCTGCCTGGGAGGAAGCGCCCCTCCGCCTCTCGCCCGGATCTCAGGCAGGTTAGTTCCTCCCCGAGTGTCCCAGGTCCTTTCAGGCTGCTGCCCGGCGCTGGGCTCAGAGGGAGCGTCCGAGTGAGTCCGTGCCGGGCCCTTTAGAGGAGCTGCTGGGGCTCCCGCAGCCTCCGCGACCCTCAGGGACAGTCCCCGCTGGTTTCACAGCCGGGAGTTGGGGGGACGTCTCTTCCAGACCTAGAGCCCTGGGCTGAGGTCCTGCTGTGGGTCTGGGACCCCCCTCCCTTCTCCAGGAAACCTCCGCCGCCGAGATTCCCTCCCGGGTTTCAACTGCGGCCCAGGGTGTGGGCCCTCGGGGAGTCTCCGATTCAGCCCCGCCCGGCCCGCGTCCCCGCCCCTCCTTCCGGTCTCGGTGCTGCTTCAGCTCCCTGGTTGTGGGGCTTCTGTGCAGCCGGATCTCAGGAGGCTCTGCGTGAAGGCAGTTCTGTGTTTTAGTTGTGATTTTGATGTGGTTGCGGGAGGTGGGGGCGTAGCTGTTACCTGCGCCGCCATCTTGTTTCTCCTCTATAATTTTATTTCTTTCCCTATAATCTTTAAACATTTTTTACATTTTTTTTTTCTTTTTGCACTGGCTAAGACAGCACAAATATGATTAGAATTGATCACAGTAAACATTCTTTCTTAGTCCTGGTCTTTACAGAGAAAACTCAGTATTTTATCATTATGAGGTTTCCTATGAACTTTTTAAAAATGGACCCTGTATTAGATTAAGGAAGTTTTCCTCTAGTCCTAGTTTTCTAAGAACTTTTTAAAAAGTTTAATGGATATTTATTTTCATCAATATTGTCTCCCTTTATTTTGTGAATGTGGTATATATCACATTGATTTTTTAATATTAAACCTTGTAAGCTCAGAATAAACCTAACATGAATGTATTATATCCTCTACAGAATGTTAGATTTGGTTTCTAATGTTTTGTTTAGCACATTCTGCAACTTTTTAATTTAATTTTTTTTTGAGAATGAGATTGACCTAAAAATTTTCTTTGGCAGCATTGTCTGCTCAGGTTTCGTTGCCCACGTTGCTCCATCAGGTGAAGTGCTGGGCTCCTCGCGCGCTGTACCCGCAGGAGGCTGTGGAGGGCGCGGGCGCGGCCCCGCGGAACTCCCTTTGCTGCGAAATGAGCTTCTGGAACAGACAACGTGTGGGAGCCATGACGGCCTGTCTCCTGGGAGCCCCTCTTTTCCCGCGGTGGGTCCCCCTGAGTCTCCTCAGCGGATGAGATGAGGGACTTGACCAAACGAGCTTCCCCTTCTGCGGCGCTGCGCCTCTGCCCGGGCCTGGGCTGGCTCTCGGTCCGCCCGCCGGCGGCAGCAACCCCTCCGCCGCCCGCGAGTGGAGCGGCGCGCTCCCGGCTGGGCCCGAGCTGCCGGCTGGTCCCGAGCTACGAGTCGGTACCGAGCTACGAGTCGGTACCGTGCTACGAGTTGTTGGTACCGTGCTACGAGTCGGTACCGTGCTACGAGTCGGTACCGTGCTACCGGTTGGTACCGTGCTACGAGTCGGTACCACTGACGAGCACCGAGGCAGCAGCTAGCGACTCCCCCGCGAGCATCTTTCCTCGGCCTTTCTCTCCGGGGCGTTTATCCTGAGGTTCCCGCTCCCTTCTCTGCGCGTGGGCGCAGCGTCCGTCCTGGATTCGGCGAGACTCCCGGCGGGCGGGCGGCCCGGGAGAGCCGGGCCCGGGAGAGCTGAGCCCCGGGAGAGCCGGGCCCGGGAGAGCCGAGCCCCGGGAGAGCCGGGCCCGGGAGAGCCGGGCCCGGGAGAGCAGGGCCCCGGGAGAGCCGGGCCCGGGAGAGCCGGGCCCGGGAGGGCCGGGCCCCGGGAGGGCCGGGCCCCGGGAGGGCCGGGCCCGGGAGGGCCGGGCCCGGGAGGGAAGGGGCCCGGGAGAGCCGGGCCCGGGAGAGCCGAGCCCGGGAGAGCCGGGCCCCGGGCGGGACGGGCGGCGCCTCTTTCCCGGCAGCGGGGCAGCGCGGGGCTGCTGACCTCGTCGGCGCGTTTCCGACGGTCACTGTGAGGTTATGGGGAGTCACCTACTCTGTGCCTCCGTCGTTTTCAGATTCTCTACTGAAAAAGAAAAAAATTCTCCTGAGCTGTCTGTTCCAGCCTCAGAGGCTTCTCTCTCTCTCTCTCTCTCTCTCTTTTTAAATTTTATTTTTGTTTAAAATATTACAGATGCCCCTTTTTCTCCCTCATAGACTTCTTGCTGGAACACATGCCCCACAGACAGACACAGCCCCTCGTGGCCTGAACATGCGTCCCCTCCTCCTGAGATGTTTCTTCTTTCCCGGGGCATGATCTGCGGGAACACTGTGGGCCTGTCACTCCCTTATTAGGGGTTCACATTTGATGAAGCTACACTCACCCTCGGCAGCCACTGATGAAATCAGACACGACCCATTGATCCGTGACATCGATTCCCAGAGCAATTAATCCACCGAAAGAAATGCACTCACTCCAGTCACTGTAATCATTCACAAATGAAAAAGGAAAACTCATTTGTTTCACTTTGCATTTTCAACATGATACACCAGGAGTGGCTCCGGCCTGGTGTCAATTAGAAAACATATTACAAGAGAACTGCAAAGCGCCAGAGGACGTTTTGACCTCGGGAGAGGACGAGGTTAGACCCTATTGATCCAAATTACTGTGCTCATTCTGGATCGGGCCCAACTGGGCGGCCAGCTGATCAGACCTTTATAGCCACAGCCAGCAGCAGCTGGTCACTCATCAGCCACACGTGGTCCAACTTTAAGGTTCTTTGAGCCCAGTCGTTATTTTTTTGTCCACCTTATAAGGTAAGTGGTCAATATGTGGATTTTCATGTTTATGAGAAATATAGGAAATTCCTGTGGGGACAGAAAGATAAGATCTGAAATAAAATTTAGGAAAGAAGCACCAGCTTTTTACAGAGGAGATGCTAAATTAGTATTGGAAATGGAAGAAAATTCAACATTATTTCTAGGACCTGTCGTCTTGTTATGTTTAGGAAATAAGAATATTTGTCTAAAGGATCTGGCTTTTGCATGACAGCATGTATGATTATATTTCTGTTTGTCATGCTGGCCTAGTTTTCTTTTACTTGCTATTTAAAAGTAATAATTTCCAATTTTTAAGGACATAGTGGCAAAAAGAAGCATTAAATAGTTTAGGATTGTCAAGCAGAGAATAAGTTAATGAAATGAGTTAGCTTTTCCACATTAGGGTTTTTATATAAAATAGAAGCTCTAGGTTTTTGTAAGTGTTAAAGGTATTATTTTTAATAAAGAATAATGGCCAGAAAATTTTAAATGAATGATTATGGGAAATGAACTGAACTCGATAAGAAAGGATAGAACTTAGTAAATTGTTGCTTCAGTTCATGAGCTTCAGTTCATGTTGCTTCAGTTCAGTATTTTAAAAGTCCAAAATTTTAAAATCAAATTTTATTTGGGGATACTACATATGACTACGTTCTTAATTTTTGAATTTTAAACAATTTACAAGTATATAGAATAAAATATAAAAGAATCATTAATACCCCTTTCAAATGCTGCACTTTACATCCCATGACTATTTTGTAGCTGTCAATCTGTGCTTCTCAATCCCTTCACCATTTCCATCCAGTCTCCCAAGCCCCCTCCCCTCTGGCAACCGTCTGTTTGTTTTCTGTATCTGAGTCTGTGTCTGTTTTCTTTGTTGATTTTGTTCTTTAGATTCTGCATATAAGTGAAATCATATGGTACTTGTCTTTCTCTGTCTGACTTACTGTACTTAGCATAATATCCTCTAGGTCCATCCATGCTGTCACAAAGGGTAAGATTTCATTCTTTTTCATGGACACCTCCACTTCTGCCCTTCAGTTTTGTTGGGTAAAATCTATATATTTTTTTCAGTTGTAATTTCTGCTAGTGATGTGCTTAAAAAGCCTTCCTCTACTTCAAGATTGTAAAACATATATATATATATTACATTTTATTTTAATACTTTCACAGTTTGCATTTTTTAGATTCAATACTTTATTCCATCTGGAATTTATTTGTGTTTGGAGATAAGTAGGGAAAATATAACAATTTTATGTTTTTTCTCCTGTATTTCTGAGTTGATATAAGTACTGTGAGGGCTGGGCCAGGCGTATCTTGTTCACTGTTTAATTTCCTGGCATCTAGTAGGTGCTAGTAAGATTTTAATATTGAAGGAATGAATTATGGAAGGAGAAAGTTGTTTCATTATTTGTTTTGACCTAATAACACTTTCCTGGTTTTCCTCCATGTATTTCATATTTGGAAGTCTTCCACATCTTAGAGGGCTTTAACCTACCAAGCATCTTAACCTCACTGAACCTTGAAAAACATTACTATTTTTCATGAATAGGGTAAACTAAATAATCTATTCATGTTAGCTATTCCTCGATTCTCTTCCAGATCTGAAGCTTGTTAGAGAAGCAATTTATATTCACTTTTCCTCTAAATTAGCAAAGCTTCCATGAAAACATGCAATCGCATGGCTTACTGCTGGTACTGTTTCTGTGTCTTCTTAATATTTGCTACTGTTCTGTGCCAGTTTCTGAGGGCTTATTTGGCTGATTTCTGTTTTCCTTACTGTTAGTCTTGCAGTGGTAGCCATGGATAATATATAATGAGGACCTTTGTTTTTCTGCTGATGATTATTCCAGTGAGAGGAACCAAGTTTTAAAATGAAAAAATTCAACCTATTATTATTTATTGATACCTTCTGTGTGCAAAAACCAAAATGCTACAACCATCACACAACTCATTTTAGGTACAGTGCCACAGTAAGACTTATTTAAGATCATGTAGGATGTATGGTAAATGGGCATCTCAGATGGGTAGAAAAAATAAGCAAAATTGTGGAATAGATGGCATTGTACAAATATGAGGGCCAATGAATATGTTAGAATGACAGTCAATTTTGTGTCGGAGAGAAGATAGGAAGGATATTGGATCAGATTGTGGAGGATCTTTAGTGGTTTTTTTCAAAATCTGATATTCCTTAGGACCATCCTGTTTCATCAAGCATGGTCCGTAAATATTGGGGCTGGAAAACCTTTCATAGTTTTACTGACATGAAAAAAGAACTTGCTGTTTTGATGAACTGGAGTCTTTATACATCCCATCCATGGGTGCTATTAACCTCAGTGGTCTCTTTATATTTCAGGCAATAATCTCTTACCATGGGGGATTGGAACTTATTGGGTGACATTCTAGAGGAAGTTCACTCCCACTCAACTATTGTGGGGAAAATCTGGCTGACCATCCTCTTCATTTTCCGAATGCTGGTACTTGGTGTGGCTGCTGAAGATGTTTGGGATGATGAACAGTTGGCATTTGCCTGCAACACCCAGCAGCCCGGTTGCAACAATATCTGCTATGATGGTGCTTTCCCTATCTCTTTGATCAGATTCTGGGTTTTACAGATCATCTTCGTGTCTTCCCCCTCTCTGGTGTACATGGGCCATGCCCTTTATAGACTCAGGGCCTTTGAAAAGGAGAGGCTGAGGAAAGTGTCACACCTTAGAACCCACATGCAGAATCCAGGGCTTGAGCTGGAGGAGCAGCAGAGGATAGACAGAGAGCTGAGGCGGTTACAGGAGCAGAAGAGGGTCCATAAAGTCCCTCTGAAAGGATGTCTGCTGCGTACTTATGTCTTACACATCTTGACCAGATCTGTGCTGGAAGTAGGGTTTATGATAGGCCAGTATATTCTCTATGGGTTTCAAATGCACTCCCTCTACAAATGCACCCAACCTCCATGCCCCAATGCAGTGGATTGCTTTGTATCCAGGCCCACAGAGAAGACCATTTTCATGTTCTTCATGCACAGCATTGCAGCCATCTCTTTGTTCCTTAATGTACTAGAAATATTCCATCTGGGAATCAGGAAAGTCAGGAGGGCACTTTATGAGAAGCCTGGCAATGAGGGCATTGAAGATGAAAGGGACCCTCCATTTCATTTACGAAAATATTCAGTGTCCCAGCAGTGCGTGATTTGCTCCCCCTTGCCTGAAAGAATCTCTCTACTTCAAGCCAACAACCAGAAACAAGTCATCCAAGTCAATGTGCCGAAGTCTAAAACCTTGTGGCAGATCCCAGAGCCCAGGCCACTTGAGGTAGACCCTTGCGGTAGTAAAAATGACTGGGCTGAGAAGGATCAGCACAGCGGACAGCTCCATTCCCACAGCCCGTGTCCTTGGGACGACAGTGCTAGAAATCAGAACCCGGGACAGCTACCAGGCCTTTCCTCCTCTGGCCTGCGGCACACAATGTCCCAGTCCTGGTTAGGTACAGCGATGCCTCCTAGGCATTGTCCATCCCATGCCATCAGAACCTGGGAGCAGTCCCAGGATTTGCAACGCTCAGGGGAGCTTCTCACAGATTTGCACAGTCACTGCAGAGACAGCAATGGCATCGTGCGAGAGGGTGGGGTCGGGACGGACAGATCTTGCTCGGGCAGTCACAAGGGCAGCTTTCTGTCCAGATTGCCGTCTGAAAAGGGACAGCTGCACAGTGACTCAGGCAGCTCCAGTTCTCAGAAGAGCTCTAGCTTGGGCTTTCTGCACCAGTAAAATAGCCCCTTGCTTCTGCCTCCAGCCCCTGGGCACAGAACATCAATGGTAAGTAAAGACAGGCTGACTGATCAAGGGATTTTCACAAGAGGTGTTCCACTTTGCCCCCTCCTAGCCTTCCCTTTCCTCCTTTGTGGGGTGTATATGTCTGTGCTGAGAGAGAGGGAGAGGAGGAGAGGGAGGTTTAATTTATGGAGAGTTAAATTAATTCGTTCAATAAATTCAGTTAAATTCAACTCATAAAATAAACTTAATTGAAAACTTTATATCTATTTGACTTTTAGGTGCTGGGTGTGTAAATGGATAAAATATCATCTCTGCCATCAAAGGGCTCAGAATCTGCATGGGGAAGTTAGACAGGTACACATGTAAATGTGATTATATGTACGGTGCATGTTAGAGGGTGGGCAAAGGAGGGAGTGGTCACTTCTTTATGTATGGGGCAGGAAGAGCTTCATAGTTTTTTCTTCAGTTGCAGTTGACATTCAATATTGTGTTAGTTTCAGGTGTACAGCATAGTGGTTAGATATTTATATAACTTACAAAGGGATTGTCCCTTATAAGTCGAGCACCACCTGGTACCATGCATAGTTGTTCCAACATTATTGCCTATATCTCCTGTGCTGTACTTTACATCCCCATGACTATTCTGTCAGTACCAACCTGTACTTCTTACTCCCTTCACCTTTTCACCCAGCCCCCTAGCCCCCCTCCCATCTGGCAACTTCTCTGTATAAGTTTGTTTCTGTTTTGTTGTTCACTTAGTTTCTTTTTTAGATTCCACATATAAATGAAATCGTATGGTATTTGTCTTTCTCTGTCTGACTTCTTTCACTTAGCATAGTAACCTCTAGGTCCATCCATGCTGTCACAAATGGTAGGATTTCATTCTTTTTTATGACCAAGTAATATTCCATTATATATATGTACCACATTTTCTAAAAATTTCATAGTTGAAGTGACTTTTGAATTGAGTCTTAAAGGTATGGTGAGTTTTCCAGGCCTAGGAGAACTGGGGTCCATGGAAGAGGACCCCAGGAGAGGGAGCAGCACAAAGGCTGAGAGCCGTGACACAGCAGGGCTCTCTGGGAGTCACATCTGGCTGGAGCACAGGGTGGAAGGAGGGCTGTGGAGCGAGGGAAGGCTGGAGAAGGGAACACAGAGGCTTGGAGGGAGGCAATGGAGAACTCAAAGGGGACGTACAGCAGGGGAGTGGCTGGATCAGGGTTGCACTTTATTTTTATTTATTTTTTGTTAATCGTCACCTGAGGATATTTTTTCCATTGATTTTTAGAGAGAGTTGAAGGGAGGGAAGGAGGGACAGAGAGAGAGAGAGGTGAGAGAGAGACACACTGATTGGTTGCCTCCTGCATGTGCCTGGACTGGGCCCAGGATTGAATCTACAACCCAGGCCTATGCCTTTGACTGAGAATTGGTCCTTAACCCTTTGGTGCTCTAACCACTGAGCAACACAGGCCAGGGCCAGAGTTGCACTTTAGAAAGCTCTTTCTGTCACAGTGTGGAAAACGGGTCAGAGGAGGAATCATTTGTAACCTTGAGTTGCCCTTGTCTCACTGAGGAAGGAGAGTGTGCTCCACTGTTTTAATAGTTCTGGCATTTAAAAGTCATATACAAATCTTTGGGGATATATTTCACAAAGACTTCAATCAATATTGTATTGATTTTGATTCTGTTCTCTGAAAAGCCACTGTGGAATAAACATTCCGTGACCATTGTAAGACATAATGGATATTTATTGTAGATTCTTTTTAATTCTGGAAAAAAGAATGACACTTGCTTTACCCACTGCTCCTACCAGCGTTTTTTCATTAAAAGACTCTTCCATGTTTAGAGGGGAATCTTCCCCGTTAAGCTCACTTGGTTGTGCTCACATGCTTGCTTTGTCCTTTGTTTCATTTCTTTGTGTTAATGATGATTGAATCCCTCTAACCCAGTTTCTTATCTCCTGTGAATGTGGAAATATTTTGTTACTGTACTAAAGCTATACCTCAAGTATGAATCATCCTACCTAGATTTTTCCTAAAATGCTTCTCCCAAACTGATATTCCTTTCTTGTCAGTGACCAGTCATCTACCTAGGAGACTGTGTTCAGTATCAGTGCAGGGGTGCGTGGGACTCTCTGCCAAACCACAGCAGGGTTCTCAACTCTGGCTACGAGTTACAGTCATCTGGGGGCTTTAAAAATTGTGTTTCATGCTCAGGACCCATAGATTCTAATTAAACCAGAATCTCTGGGGATGGGACGCAGGATCAGTATTTTTAAACTCCCATGGTGACTGCAGTGTGCAGCCAAGGTTGAGAGCCTCTGTTTTGGAGTAACCATGCCAGTGGCTCCTGCTGCATTTGGGAATTCAGCGAGACAGTTTCATCATGTCCCTTTTCTTGTAACTCCTTCCATGTGAAAGGAACCTTTGTATCGGCCAAGAATTGAGGAAGAGACAGCAATGTTTTAGTTGAGCCAGATTTTCTTAATTCTTCAGATTATCTTTTGGGAGAAGTGTGCCATGATCAGGAGCCTGAAGCAGCGATTTTCGACTGGTGCATCTCAAGAATTTTTAACACATGCAACACCTTACCATTTAGCCGGGGCACTGGCTTCTGTAAAATAAAAAAAATGACAACTGCTCGGCTGGAGTGGCTCAGCGGTTGAGCATTCACCTAGGATCCAGGAGACTGTGGTTCAAATCTGGTCAGGGCACATGCCCGGGTTGCAGGCTTGATTCCCAGCAGGGGCGTGCAGGAGGCAGCCGATCAATGACTCTCATCCTTGGTGTTTCTATCTCCCTCTCCCTTCCTCTCTCTGAAACCAATAAAGATATATTAAAAAAAAAAAGTCACTGGTTCAGAGAAAAGAAGGTATGGTGATAGGCCCTCTTTATTTTTTATCCTCCTCTTTACCTGTTTTTTTGTTTCTAAGAATTATAAGTAATGCTTTTGGCCACAGAGCTTATGGTCACTTTGCCCCAAGCCTCTTACAGAGTTTGCCAGGCCAGTTCACTCCTCACATGGTGGGAGAGCTTGGGCTTGAGGCCACCGCTGTCCACTCCGGAGCACTGTGGCTGGGCCCACGCTTCCTGCTCCTGTCAGCAGGGGGCTGGGTCCCATTAGAAATCAGTGCAGCAAACAGGATTATGGTCATCCACCTTTAACATACAGACTGTAAGCTGCTTTTTACACTGGTAGGTCCCAGATGGCAGAATTTCTAGGGCTCACTCAGACTTCCCAGCCTCCAGAACTGGGAGAAAGAAATTTCTGTTCTTTCTATTCTCCTGTCTATGGCATTTTGTTACAGCAGCAGGAACAGACTAAGACAGAAGGGAGACCAGCTCGGAGGCTTGCACAGCGGTCCAGGTGGAGAGGAGCGTGGCCTAGAGCAGCAGTCCTACTGTCAGGGGTTTGGAAGAACAGCTTTTCCCCCCTAACTTATTGTTTTTCAAATTCAAGTAATACAGGCTCGTTGAAAGAAATTCAGGCAATATAAAAAGAACACAGAGTAAAATGTGAATCTAGCCAGCCGGGCGTGGCTCAGTGGTTAAGCGTCGACCTAGGATCCAGGAGATCGAGGTTCGATTCCCGGTCAGGGCAAATGCCTGGGTTGCAGGCTCGATCAATGACTCTCTCATCATTGATGTTTCTCTCTCTCTCTCCCCCTCTCTGAAATCAGTAAAGATATATTAAAAAAAAAAAAGTGAATCTGGCCATGTGAGGGCTCGTCTTTCTGTCTCGTTCTCTCACCTGGAGCCAATGCCCACCTCCCTCCCGGGAGACAGCTGCTGTGGGCAACATGGGGCGTGTTTCCCTTCCTTCCTCAGTGCACCCAGAATCTGTCTTTGAGGACAAATATATATCCACACATATCTGTTACTTGTTTTTTAAAATATAAATGTGATCATGCTATAGAGATGTCTCTGCAATTTGCTTTTGCTCAGTTAGTGGTATGTCTCAGGAGTCTTTCTATGTTGGCATCTATGGCACTGCCTCAGCTTTATATTAGCTCATGCTGTTCCACAGCCTGGGTGAACCGTAAGAGACTCACAGCTATTCTAGCTTTTCTCTCCTGCAGTGTTGCAGTGACTGTTTCACGCATGTGTCTTTGACAGGTGCCTAGAAGTGGAATTAGTGTTTCTAATGGGCATGCCTGTTTCACATTGTGATGGATGGTGCCAGTGATTGCTCAGGAAGAACTATACCAACTCAGCCTCTCACCGCCCAGCACAGCAGCGCCTGTTTCTCCACATTCTTGCCAATATCAGATGCTATCTCCACATCCCAATATGACGAACAAAAAATGTTTCCCTTCGTTTTATTATTTATTTTGTTTTTCCCCCTTTGTTTTAATTTACATTACTGTGATTACAATTAAGTTTGTTCATATGTTTATTGGCCATCTGTATTTATTATTCTTAGAGAGGAATAGAGAGAGAGAGAGAGAAATTCAAACCCAGGTCTGTCTGCTCCAAGGTTGATGCTCCTTCCAGGAAGCCCTGCGCTCTCTTGTCTATAACAATCAGCAGCCTCTGGACAATGGTTTATTTGCACATCCATCTGCCTGACTAGCCTGTGAAAGCTTTAAGGATAAGGCCTGTGAATTTTAAATCTTGGCTGGTGTCAACATGTAGCACAGTGTTGAATGTATGTTTATGTGTAGAGGCCCGGGACAGTACCTTGCCCATCACTTCCCTGTCCCCAGTCTTTATTCCCGTTCACTGTGCTCTGTCATGTCTTGTCAACAGGTTTATTATGAGAGACTCCTTCAGAAGCTGGTGTAGCATCATTTAAAACATTTTGTTGTCATTTAAATTTCTTTCACCCTCAAAAGCCCTTATAAGTCATCAAATGCACAGCACAAATAGAAGTTTTAAAAAAAGTTTAAAAGCACCTAGTATAAAGTGCTGGCATGTCTCTGAAAGTTTCATTCACTGCTTTAGGATGAGGGTCACCACCTCAGGGATGCACCTGTCATGGAGGGGAATGAGTGAGAGCTCGTCATGGAGAACCAATGATGCCTCTTCCTTGGCTGACTAAGCTGCCAGTGGCAGGTGCATGTTGGGCTCTTCAGGAGCCAGGGGTGAGGTGGGGGCAGAAGGTATCATGCTCTTAAGTCAAATGAAAGGAAAGACACTTGCATAATGGGATGTGGGGTGAGCAGCTTGCTCCATCTCTCTGGGCCTTGAGTCTTTGCCATCAGGAAGTATCATGTTCCTTTATGGAGAGGCCAAGGTGCTCAATAGGGAGAACTGGAAACCCACCCCACCATGGGCACCGTCACAGGCTGGTGTTAACTAGTCTTCCTAATTGAGGGGTGGGGGGATGGGCTGGCAAAGAGTGAAAATTCTAGAACTATTTCAAAGAATAGCTCAGTTATTTCCAAATACACAGAACAGAACTGCTGCCAGGGACTGGTATAGGGGAAGCTGATCTGAGACTCCTTGTGCCCTAGAGTTAGATATGACTCACTCCTAAGGTACACATTCAAGGTAAGAAAGAAAATGGATGCTGCCCATTTGGGGCTGGATGGTGTCTGAATGCTTCCCTCCTGCAGGACATGACAGCTTTATTCTGTATCCAACCACGATGGTCATTCCTTCCACAAGCACACATGTCAGGGTGGGAGGAGTAAATACTATCAGTTCGAAGTGACCAGGTTTTCCTACAGAAAATTTTGGGACTCTGACCCAACTGGGCTTTTCCAGAATGGATTGAATGACTATATTTTACCTTTCATGCCTAGAATGTTATGACTGATGTTTTCAGAAGACCACACTTGCAAATCCTGTAATACGTTCCCAGGAAGCCCGCCCCATGGCTCAGTAGGGTGTCTTCATGCCCCCAAGATGCACTAAGGGAACAAAATTCACCCATTTTTAATTAGTTTTCCCACCTGGTGGGTGGGGTGCGGCCATGTGCTTCCTGAAGCCCAGACCTGGGCAGCTGTGTGCTCTCCGGACATCATGTGAATCCATCATTTACAGCCTCCCTGACAGCTCAGCCAAACCACTCCTGTGTCCAGCTTACTCCCTGAGCTGCCTACCACTCAATATCTTGTTTTCCTTTGACATCAAAATCCAGGACTAAACTATCAAATATGCTTTTTTTCATTCAATTGTATTTACTCCCTAACCACAATTCTAAATTCCTTGCCCTGCCCCTCATTGTATCTTGGCATTGACTTAATGCCCCTTCTCCCCTGTAGGTTTTCATTTAGCTTTTTGAGATAATTGCAGATTCATATCCCATTTTGAGAAACAATACCCTTCCCACAGCTCCCCCAAGTGGTGACATTTGGCATGGGCTACAGAGCCATATCCAAACCAGGAAATTGGGTTTAATGTCTTTTATCTACTCTCATAGGCACTAGGGATTTTTAAAATTCAGAGTTGAGGAATCACATTAGCATTATCACATTTTTAGATTTCTAATCAGATTAATCAGGTGGCAGGTAAGGGTCTGAACTAGAGGAAGAAACACAACTTCTCTGGGAGAGAAGATTTCCTAAGGCTACCAGCTCTGTAGTCTCTAACCCAGGGATCAGAGGCAGAGAAACTCAGTTTACAATGCATAATGATATGTCTTTATTTCATCAACAGAAATGGTGTCTAGACAAAAATTCAGTTAACACTAGCAATTCAATTGAGTGAAAAATTGTTTTTGCACAATAGTGTATTTACAACGAGTAAATGAAGTTTCAATTCATTAGTTCATAGCAACGCTTTCCCCCCCAAAATGGTAAAAATTCTTAGTTACAGAGAATAAGCATCGACAGCTGTTTTCATCTTTACAATAAAAACCACAAGAAAAACCACAATCACTTAGAAAAAAAAGGACAAGCCTAAGAACTAGTACAATAAAATGATGCACTGAATTAAGTTACATTAATCGCATAGAATCTGTGTAAAAAGTATGTAGAAAAACACCTGATGTAACCTGTTACAGTCGTTGACCAGTTATGAGAGGTACAGAGGGTTATACAGGTAGATATGTGTGAAACTGTCCGTATTGTTTGACCTGGGGAGGAGGAGGAGAGGGGCTGCGGCCCCTTGCATACACTGAGAAGACCCTGTTTTGAATATGGCCTCTGGAGTTTGTAAGGCATATATTAGAGGTGCACTTGCATCGGACTGGTTCTGGAACAAATTCTCGCAGGCCCTTTTGGCCTCACAAGCAAAGGTGGTACTTGCCCTGAATGGCCTACGGGGTCTAACCAGCACCTGAACCTCCCGAATGCATCTGGAATCTTCCTGATCACTCGCTAGACATGGCAGGTCTCCTACGTCAGAGCGTGAATGGGCACCTCAGCATTCACACATGCAAAATGCACTGCTAGGACTCAAGCGGAGGGGACCCCTCTGCCTCCAGACATGTTTTGGTAGAAGACTTAGCATCAATCTGTAGGAAAACCCCTGTTTGTCCAAGTCCCTTTACCCTTTCCTGATACACACGTCCAATCACCCCCACGGGAGCATTTGGCACTGAATGCGCGTCTACCTGAAATGCACGGTCTTGGTGCCCATCTGCTTCTAAGGAGGGCCACTGTTCTATCTGAGGTCAGTAAACTGGACTGAAAGTCAGAGCTGTCTGTCCAGTGCTTGATAGTGAAATTCGCACACCACGCCATATGATTACATCAGAGCTATGGACGTGGGCCTCTGCAACCAAGTGGGTACCCTTCACAAACAGCAGTGTCATCTCCTCATGACAGCGAAAATACACTGAGAGTCACTTGATATAAATTATCTCCCAGGGTGGAGTGTAGGAAAATACTATACACTTAACTTTGCTTTGCAAGAAATGTTTTGCACCGTCCGCTGAATAATTTATCCTTAATCTGCCACAATAGGTCTTTTCTATGTACAAATACTATTTGCACACAGTATTTGAGTACAAATATCTTCTATTCTGCAGCATCTGCCTTTGATGCTTGGGTCGTGGGATGGCTCCTGCAGGGTTAACATGCAGCTTGCCTGCACACGGACTTCCTGCGCAGATGCCAACTCCACACAGGGCACCGCACTGAGGACTGACCTGCCAGAAACTGAACCTATAACAACATCCTCAAGTTGGGGAAAAAACACTAGTTCACGATCCAGTGAATAGCTTTATTCTTTAAAAAAAAAAAAAAAAAAAATCTATGTTCTTTAGTTTATTTACAGTGGGGGTGGGGAATATCTGGCCCGAGGACCATATGTGGCCCGAGACGTCATTTGGTCTGGCCCTGCCAAAGCCTCACCAAAGAGAAGCACTTCCAGCCATCACATTAGGGGTGAGTTAATTAGATGTTTGACCAAATATAGCAGGCTAATTTTTAAGTTGGTAATTTTGTATGGCCCTTGGCAGAAAAAAGGTTCCCTGCCCCTGATTTACAGTAATGAGGACAAGACTGGATTCTTGCTTCCTTCTAGATCTATGACTCCTCCAAACTCAACGATAGTGGAGTTTGAAATCATTTGTTAAGCAGCTCCCAGTTTAAATGGGGTATGATGTGTAGAGCTAGGCAGCCAAAATGGGTTTTGAAAGAGCTTGGCAGGCTTTTGTTCGTTTCAAGAGGGTTATGCTTCTGCACAGTGGATCAGCTCACAGGGGCAGGACTTGGCGGTTTCCCAAATGGCTTATAATTTTCACACCTTTGTTTGTTTCTTCTTCTTTCATGGCCATCAGTAAGTATTAAAAGAGAAAGTGTAGGGTTAGACCTCTTGACAACAGCACTGAACTTCACACTGCGCCTAGGCGACCTTAGTAGGTCTCTCATGCAGCCCTCTCGTGGCTCCCTGCCCTCCTTTTCAAGAAGTGGCAGTTGGCATACTAATCACCAGCCTTTTTTTTACTTCCTTGGGAAAGCAATGCGAGGATTAGATCCAAAATCATAGTGCATCTTCAAAGCAGCATACCTTTAGAAAGACAGTTAATAAATTACTGGTACAATATACAAAATAACACCTTTTCTGCAGCATCACCTCTGACGCCTGAGTCATCGTTAGGGAACCGGAGAGAAGAAGCAGGAGGGCCTAGGAATTGCCTGCTTTTTTTTCCTTTGCAATTGTTTTGTTCCAGAATCAGTACGTAATGAAGTTCGATTACTCAAGGCACCCCCAGATCACGCAGAGAAACAAACACACACAGCAAAGCACTCGCCCGCCCAAAGCCTGACCCACCTGAATGAACTGAGGTTGTCTGGAGACACACGTAGGACAAAGGTAGATCCAAGGGGAGGACTGGATTCAGGCGGCTGCTAACTAGTTACCGGGCCACCCCCACTGTCCCTGCCCCAACAACCCATGCCAATCCCAGGCATTTAGAGACCCAATTCGGCTGTCGTGGGAATCCTCCTCCTAAACAGTCCATGGCCGGAGGGTCCTTTATTTTGGTAAGAAAGACCCTAAAGAACACAACCAAATGTCACCGTGCCGAGCAAACACGATTCCTTGCCGTTAACTTGCTTTTCCTTCTCATAAAAGACACAGGCTTCACTAAAGGAGCCCAGGGAAAGGAGACAGGCTGGTTTTTAAAATTCCACCTGAGGCATTTTGGATTCTGGTCCCCAGCTAGTCCTCCCTTTGAATTAACCCAGAAATAATCTTGACAAACACATGGTTTAGAGCAGTAACAGACACGGACATGTCACATTGCGCAAAACCAGTCGTTGATCATGGTGGGTACCGAACAGAATCGAACAACTTGCTAAGAATCTCTAAGAAATCGAAAGACAGATTTTCAAGCTGTGTTTTTAACCAGTTCCCACGGCAGGGGCTTGGTTGGGGAGGGGAATAAAAGCGAGTGGGGGGTGGCAGGCGGAGGATGTGGGCTGAGTTGGGTGGAGAGAGCCCTCCCCACTGGAAGTGGCTGCGGCACAGCTGTGCAGACCCAGCCACGGGAAGGTGTGGGCGGAATGTGGTCAAGACTACCAGTTGCACATGAGTCGTTTCCAGGCTAAAGCATGCCAACAAGTTGGTTTGGACCTGGTTATGATAAGAGCAGAAAACATTCCTTTTTTAAAAAAGAAGAGGTCACTTAAAAAAGGCAACAAGAGAGTTAAAAACAAAATACTGTTGGCTGACTCCACCATAACACACACCTGTGATGGATCACGTGATTCACATTGAGTTTAAATTCGAGCTGTCACCAGTTTTCCACAGAGGCGAACCTCGAGGTGAAGCGCAGAATGGGTCTACTAGGCCAAGAAATGCCAACAACCGCGGTAACAACGGGAGCTCCAGTACAGAGCTTTACCAAAATCTGTCTCAGACAAGTGCACACGCACACACACACACACACACACACACGCACACATACACACATGAGATAACGAAAACCCAGAGGCAGGTTTTAAAAGTGGAACTAGTTGAAAAGAAAAGCCTTTTTTTTTTTTTTAAATCCTATCGCATGAACCAACAGATTTCTGGCATTCATACATATTTAAACATTTAGCGCTAATATTTGTACAGAAAAAAGTTAATACTAAAACATATGTTACTATGATTTCACTTTTCGCCTACATCATATACTAATTCCCCCTTTTACATGCAGCTTTAATATTGTTCAAACAATGGCACAAATAAAGAAACAAAGTCAACCATCTAGTCCCCATTGCCCACCACCCCACCCCCACATCAAACCCTTAGGGACTCTTCCCACAGCCAGGCTGGAGGGCCGGCTGGAGGGAGGGAGCTGATTCCTCCTCCTCTGAAGCTGGCTGTGGGATCTCAGCACACTTTCTTGTAAACATGGCCAGGGGCCAACTTGCCCCCAGAGCCAAGGGAAGCTGCTCTCTGTGGGTTGCAAGCCAACCAGTTTTGCAGCAAGAGAAGAATATGATCATCAGGTGAGGGTAGGTGTGTGTGTGGTGGGGGCAGGGGCAGGGAGAGCTCCTGGCCATATCCTGTCCAAAGACTCAAAGAGTAAAATCTGCCTTGGGACAAGAGACTGGCAGAAAACCTCAGAATTCAACTTAAAGCATTTGGAGAAGAAAGAAAGAAATGCTTTTGTCTGTGTCAGGGACAGACCTCATGCTCACTTCTGCCCTGCTCTCTCCTACTCTGGGTGAGCTACACTAGCCCAGGGCAGCCACTTAGAGGCAGGGCCTTGGGGCTGCAGTTTATCCCCTCAGGTGAGATCTCCTGGGAGGCCAGTCCTGCTCAGCCAGGCCCTTCCAAGGAGAAGGTCCTACTGCACTACATTTCCAGGAGCAAGTGAGGCCAGATGAAGTGTTGAAATGAATGGGACTTACTCTCTGGGTGAGAAAACAGTTCTAATTCGATTTCTAGGAGCCAATGCCTGCTGAGTTCTGGTATAAAATCGTGGATTCCTACTGTTTTGCTGCACTTTCGAGTGAGATGCCCAAACTCTCTCCCCACTCAGGAATCTGAACATCCAACATCCACTCAGAACTCTCTGTCTGCATTTCCACTTTGCTTAGGAGAGGTGGGGAGGAGGTGAAATATAAAAATATTCAAGCAGATTATTGTCGACACATCCTAGGATGAATTCGTTATTTGGCAAGATTGTTTTTTTCCTACATAATTATCACCTGAGTGGTTTTTAATTAGCTAAAATGTTTTTACTTTTAAACTAAAAGCAAAGAATATACAGTATACTTGAGTTATACCGAAGTTACAACTTCATTTAAGAAAATAGGTTTGACCCAAAACTCAGTGCAAGTGGCAAAGTTGACCATGACTGTACAGTGTCTGCAGAAACAAATGACAAACCCACGGTGCTCAGATGACACCATCTGACGGTGCCAAACCCAAACCAAACAAACAGAAAAGGTTGTCCGAAACAAAACCTTAAAGTAAAAGCCTCCAACATAGAATTCTGTCCATAAATAAGTTGAAGTTGAACTGCGAAGCAAGAAAAAGGACCATGTGAACAGTTACCAATCTAGTTCTAGCATCAGAGACAAAAGAAGAGGAATGTCAGAACCTGTCTGTCAATGAGAAATGAAGCTTCCAGTTTTAGGATGAGAAAACTGAGGCATGCAGGACTTTGCATATGGAGAGATATATATTTTATATATATATTATATATAATATGTACAGTCTAGCTATAAAACTTTGATGTGTATAGAAGCTGTCTTCGATGAAAAAAATTGAACATTCAGAAGAAATTCCTGAGATAGGGTTTGTGACATGGGCCACTGAGAAAAAAATCCGTGGTTGGGTCCTAGAGGTGTTATAGTCTATCCCTGTTAAGATTGAAATTAACCCACAGACAGACAGTGTCATCACTGCTGTCTTTCCTTGCCGGGGCAAGGGGTAGCACCATTGTGAAGGTAACTATATATCACTCCTGCGTGAAGAGAGGAGGGAATACTTAGAAACAGTATTGCTGCTCAGACCGCTGCTGTAGTGTGCACCATAGTCCTTCTTGGTTCTTCTAGACGACCGATGAACGGCGCCACCTGGTGTGGGAGATGTGAGAATGAGGAGGAGGGTCGAGTCACTAGGTGTAATCTTTCCTGGGCTGTTCGTCAGTTGTACACTTATCAGTCATTTCCTGGCAGAAGTCCACGGTCACCGTTTGGCTCCTGGGTTCAAGAGGAGGCCCTCTCTCTGAGAAGGTTCCTGGGTCAGTGCCTTCCAGCCTCCGCGCAGACGTACAATTCTCTGAGGCGTTGCTGGGGGGCCAGGGAGGCCCAGGGGGAGCTGCACCCTGCTCCAAACAGCAGGGCACAGTTTCCCCCACCGCACACTGGGGGGTGGCAAGGTTCTGCTCGACGCCTAAGGGCGCAGGGCTAATACTGGAGGCTGTAGGGAGACCCATGGGTCTGAGGACAGGGCAGTACCGATGCAGGGCCTGGACCTGCTCGGGGCTCTGGATGTCTCGGCAGACTTCCTGGGAAAGGCAGGAGAAGTTGTCCAGCAGTTCCCCCATGCACGCTTTCAGCTGATTCCTCTCTGACAACAGCTTCTCTTTCTCACACACCTGGACATCAGAGACACAAAAGAAAGCCTGATCAAGCCTGATCTGCAAGACCCAACACCTCGTTTCTGGGGGCTTTCCAACTTTTGTTTTTGCGTCCTACATTATAGTCAAGAGTGACTGGGTCAGGATCTAGAAACTTAAAAAATATATATCCTGGGAGCCTGGATATACACTTCTGCCAGGTCTCTTATCTGAGTAGCCCATCCAGATGTGCAATGATCTTGACAACCTTCCCTGTGGCAGCTCTTTATCTCTCTCGGTGGCCTGGCCAAGCAACTGGCAAAATCGCCACCAACCAGAAAACTTCTGGGAGTCAAGGTTCCAGTTTCTTGGAATTTGGGGTTCACAGAGAATCAACTGGAAAACTCTTGGTCCCAAACCTTGTAGCTGAAAATCTCCTGCAGATGTATTAGACTGCCATTTTTGAAGGTCAAAAATAACCCACCAAGGCAAAGCTATGGCGACAGTAAAAAAAAATCAGTGGTTGCCAGGGATTTGGGGTAGGATGGGATGGGAGGGATAAATAGGCAGAACACAGAGGATTTTTAGGGCAGTGAAATTACTCTGTATGATACTATGTAATGGATACGTTATTATACATTTGTCCAAAGCCATAGAATGTACACCAAGCATGAACCCTCATATAAACTGTGGACTTTGGGTGATTCTGATGCCTCAGTGTAGGTTCACCAATTGTAACAAATACTGTAACTCTCTCTGGTGGGGCATGTTGATAATGGGGGAGGCTGAGAGTATGTAGGGGCAGGGGGCATATGGGAACTCTGTGTTTTCCATTCAATTTGGCAATGAACCTAAAACTTCTTTAAAAAAGAAAGTATTTAAAAAATGAAAATTAAAAAAAAAATTGATCATTGGCAATTTCAGATGGCTCTCTGGCCTTTGTAGCAGACAGACTGAGCACAGCAGACGCTGGGTAGGACAGCTGAGGACCATGTAGTGAGGCCCAGTGCCGATTCTCCCTGGACACCAAGAGGGCAGGCAGAGCTGTGGGGGCTGAGTGTGTGAGATATTTTCCTTACAGAAAATCCCACACAAGCTCCTGTGTTTCTCAAATCCATCACCCCCTCAGAGAGACGAATTTAGCCACCAGAGGGGAGACTGATTAAGGTTTCACCACAACTATTTGTGTGGGGACCGAGGATCAGGAGGCTCCAGGAAGGAGGGCACACAGTGAAATGGATGGAAAAACTGGACTTCTGGAGCAGCGTGAAGTAAGTCCTCACCAATGCGTTGCCACGGTGGTAGGTGGGAGGAGTGAGGAGGAAATGGGAGAACATGAAGAGGAGAGAGAGTGGGGAAAACATTCGACGGGGGGCTTCTTCATGAGCTGCACGTGCCCTTAGTGAGTGCAGCCTGGCAGGCACACGGGCAAGTCTGTCAGAGACAGAGATTTGTACGGGAAAGGGCACCTGCTAAAATATTTATAAATTTTCCAAGAAAACATGTTTTAAAAATGAAAAATAAACAGATGTACAAGTGCAACTTGAGAGAAATACATTATACAAGTTTGCAAAGGCTGAGTGGCATGCCGGAGACAGCGTGGGAGAAGGGAGTGTGCGCGCGCTCTGGGGACTTGTGGGCGGGACAGAGATGTCTGCCACTCAGACCAGGCGAGTGGGTGCAACACCCCAGCTAGAGAGAGGCGGATAAGAAACCAAGCTCATCCAGGCTGTGCAACCTGGACCTTCTGCGCTGTAACCTGGAAGTCTGTAAAGTAAGAGGCACCACCACCCAGCCCGGAGGGGGGAATCTCCGTCTTAATTCTGCCACATCATCTCGGCCAAGCCACCGGCCCCTCCACACCTGCTGACGGGCAGAGAGTCCCGGGGCACTGTCTAGAGGAAGAGAATGGAGCGCTGTGTGGGCAGTGCCCTGGCTCACTGCAGGAAAGGCAGCACACATCACGGCTTGGTTCAAAGCAGGGAGCTCTAAGGCATGGCTAGCGGAATACTGACGAGCATGGGGAACTCATTCAGCAGTGAAATGCAGCATGTTATTTAAGGAGTTTCCAAAAAGTGTGGGGGGGAACCAGGAGATGCCCTCTTGCCTTCCCAATGAAGAATGTTAGCAAAGTACCTTAGATGTCTGCCTGGTGGGTGGCTCAGACTTTATCTGTTTAGTATCACACAAGTCACACGGAGAATAATGCTGACTACAAATATCAGGCGTTTCTCAAATATGGGTGATTAGAGTTACTCCACCACCTGAAGAAGCATGTAGGGCCGGAATTCCTATAGACATGTGCCTAGGACCTTGGTGACTCATACCTGTGGGCTCAGGCTTTCTTGGTTCCCCACCTAAGCCCAGTAGGCTCTCAGAAGACTCCCACTCACCAGCAGCAATGCTGTGCTTCCCTTTGTGGCTTCAATTAAAAAAAAAATTTCTTGTGTTTAAAACAACATTAAAAAAATGTGAAAGAAGGAATTCATAATCCCATGACCCAGTCACAATTTCTAATAAAACTTAGGGCAATGGACATTTCCCAAGAGGCTTTAGTGGGTCTGCACTGGAAATCTGGAGATGATCACAGAACTGTCCTTGTCGCAAAAAACCTACAGTTGTGGGCAAGGGGCTGGGTGGCAGACACATGCACAGACAATGTAAGACTAATGTGATAAGCATGAAGCTGGAGGTCAGATCACAGCTTCAGGGGTGGGTGCCCAGACTCACCAGGGACTCAGGAAAGGGCCTTCCTGGGGAGGTGACAGAAACCTGAGACTTAAAGAACAAGGACAGAGTCAGAGAACAGTGGAGGGGTGTCCGAGGCAGAGGGGAAACAACTGGGGCACAGGCACAGAGGTATAAAGACAGTGGTGGTGGTGGTGGTGGGGTGAAGACAATTTGATTTTATTAGGAGTCAAGTTCTAGGGAGGGAGTGAAAGGATGTTGGAGGGCAGCTATAGACTGAGCCTTGCTAAGGAGCTTGGACTTTATTTTGTAGGTGATAGGAGCCACTGAAGATGGGCAGGTTTTCCCTGCTTGGTGGGTGTTAATGGAAATTAAAAAAAAAAAAAGACTCTGAGGTCCAGGACTATCTTGATAACATGTAACATTTATTCATGCTTTAGTATCACACTGTCACATGGGGAATGCTGACAACAAAAATCAGGCGTTCCTCAAATGTGGGTGATTAGAGTTACTCCACCACCTGAAGAAGAGCACAGGGCCAGAATTCCTACAGGTATCTTGTTCTTAGGTTAGCATCAGGATGGTGGCTTATCAGGAGGTAAAGGACTGCTGCATGCAGTCCGAGGACCCAAACGTAGATCATGACATTACGTGGCCTCCCTCTTCTTCCCTGACACAGACATGGCATCTGAGCTGAGTTTCCAGTATTTGGTCAGAAGAAAGGTTGAGCTGAATGAGGTTGCACTGGTTGCATTCAAAGCTATAGTCAGGAGTAAGGCCACCTGGATTTACTTCCTGTAGCTTAAGGTTGCTTATCAATAAGAAGGGGGCACAGAGCTCTGAGTGACAGGGAGCTTGGGAGATGGGAACTAGTTCCCCGAGACAAAATACTCTCAGGCATAGGGAAGGCGTGGCAGCCACTTTGAGGCAGAATTAAAAACCAAGGACCCTGGGGCTGCGAAGGGCTTCAGGAGATCAGCTGCCACACAGTAGGCAGGCGTCCCCACCTCTAACCTACACTCTTCTGTGGGAGGCAGGAGAAAACATAAGATTTGGAATCAGACACCTGGGTTTGCAGCCAAGTTCTGCCACACAGTGGAGCGTTACCTAACCCCTCTGCATTCTAGTTTCCACCATTCTAGTAAATGGAAATAAAATAGTACCTAAATCATAGGGTTGATGTGAGGATTAAATGTGATCATCTACAAAAATAATTTAAAATAATACCTGGTCCATCTCTGCAGGCGATGAATGTTAGCTATTAGACCATGTTGAATGGAAAGTAAAAAAGAACTACCTCTATATAAAATATCAACATGTGATCACACACCTGCACAGACACACCCACCGCAGATATAAAGCTATTATTTTTGTTGAGAAATTTGTTTAAAAATAAACTCAAACTTCCCTGAATGGTGACCCTTCTCTCTACTCCCCCAGCCTTTACTGCTGTGACGTTGCATCAGTCCTGGTCACTCCAGGGTGCTGACAGCAACGGGTCAACTCACCAATTTGCGGATTTCACATTCTAAGTTCTGGATACAGTCCAGTTTCCTCTTGCGGCAGCGCTGGGCCGCAATGCGGTTCTTGCTGCGCCGCCGGACGTCGTGAATGAACTCCAACTGTTCTGAGGTCAGCTTGTGCATCTTAATCATCATCTGGAAATCGTTCCTCGGGAGATCTGTGATTTGATCTACAGGAAAGGGAAGTTTGACCTGAAACCAAGAATAACAAATGATTACGGAAGCTGGATTTTAGTTTTAATTCGGGCAGGTAGAACATCAAAATGTGGTAAAAACCTCCTTTTTAAGATGACCAAACAATACAGAAACTACTGAAAGCAAGCTGTGATTAATTCTTTCCTGTTTCAAATATAAATAAGACGTAATATCCAGATAATTGAACAGGATGTAATCACACAAATTACACTGTGCTTATCATTCCTGAGATTTCCGAAGCCAGCAGCATGGAAAATATTGGAAAGTGCTTTTTCATTGCTACAGCATTTTTGTAGGAAGGATTCTCTAGCTAGTTGAAACCTACTTCCATTGAGCCTCAATTCAATAAAATGACTATTTATAGAAAGAGGTCACCTAAAGAATGACCTAAAACACTTGAATGAAGAGAGCACTGCACACCTTGAAGATGCTAGAAAGATGGAACAATCATTGTGATGCTTGGTTACTGCCAAATAAGGGAGACACAGGGAGGTGGCGTGGATACCAGCATGGACAAGGAGTGAGAACTGGACTTTTGTCCTTCCTATCAGGTGTGAGACCTCAAACAAGTGACTTTACTTCTCTAAGTCTCAATGTCCTTATCTGCAAAATGGGTCATGCTTTTTAGCTTCACAGTGCTCTTCAAGTGTTAAATGCTTTGGCAGATTGTATTTTCCAAAAATGCAACAGCCATCCCAGCTCACATTTTTTTTACAAGAGGGTATCGACCTTCCTCTATCAAGAGCAGGCATGTTCCTGCCTCAACCAATACAGTGCAGCAGGAGTGATGGGATGTGTAACTTCGGAGGTTAGGCATCAAAGGTGTTGCAGCTTCCTCGTAGGCCGCCTAGATGGCTCTTTCTGGAGGAAACCAGCTATGCCTCAAGGACACTCAAGTAGCCCTGTGGAGAAGACCTGAGGCCTCCAGCAAACAACCAGCATCACCTTACCAGTCATGTGAATGAGCTACCCAGGATGTGGATTATTCTGGACCCTGTCAAAGCTTCAAATGACTGAAGCCCCACCCAGCACCTGACTTCCACCTCATGTGGTTCCTGAGCCAGAAGTTCTCAGGTGGGCCACACTTGAATTCCTGACCCACAAAACAGTGGGAGATGTTAAACAATTTTTGCTGTTTTTTTTGTTGTTGTTGTTTTTAAAATATATCTTTATTGATTTCAGAGAGCAAAGGAGAGGGAGAGAGAGAGATAGAAACATCAATGATGAGAGAGTCACTGATTAAGCCCACAACCTGGGCATGTGCCCTGACCGGGAATCGAACCCCAATCACCTGGATCCTAGGTCGACGCTCAGCTGCTGAGCCACACCCGGCCGGGCAATTTTTGCTGTTTTAAGCTACAAAATTTGGGGTGATCTGTTAAGCTGCTTTAGATAACTGATGCAGATACTGCTATCAACAAGATTCCTACTTTCAAATTCTTGACAAATCAAAGCAAATCAGCATTATCCAAAGAGAGGACTCTAGTCTCTTGAGGGATGGATCTGTGTCTTCCTTATATTGTTAAATGGTTATAACCCTGTGGCGGTTTGAAATATTTAAGAACCACAGCTCTCTAGGGCCTCTTAGGCACCCATGAGGTAAACATAGGCCTGTACCTTCCAGCAGTTTGACACTACCCTCTCCAAGACCTTACTGATGATGCAGGAACTTCAGGGTTCAGTTTTGGTTCTGTTTCAGAAGCGCCTGGAAAAGGAAGGTTGCATGTTTCTCTGGCAAGAGACAAAGTGTTTCTCAGCACAGGCAGCTTCCTTCTTACTTACATTAGCGTCTACCTTACACCAGCAGATGGCGCTATAAACCTACACTTCCTTCAAGCGCAGGCCAGCGCTGTCCAATGCAAACACCACCAGCTGCATGTGTGATTCTACATTTTCCAGTAGCCACTGATTATAAGAATTAAAATTAAATGAAAACAGGTAAAATTAGTTTTAATAATATATTTAATTGAACCCTATGGATCCAAAATATTTTCAACATGTAGTTAATACAAAATTATTGCAATATTTTACTTTTTGGGGGGGGGGGTACTAAATTTTCAAAATCCGAGGTGTATTTTACACCTACAACACGTCCTAGACCAGCCACAATTCTGGGGCTCAACAGCCATGTGTAGCATGTGGCTATTGCATTGGACGGCACAGCCTCTAGAAGACTGAACAAATGGACTCGAGTGAACCTGAGGAATCAGAGAAATAAGCAGATGGGTCTGAGTTTAATTGATCAAAATATTTTGGGTGAGGAAAACAAGCCCTCACTAATATTCAGAAGCTGCAGTATTATGTCTGTTGCTCAGGGGGGAGAGACGATATTTTACCCTGAGCTCAGGCTTTTCCTTTGGTTGCATCAGATGCATTCGGACAGGAGTTTGTGATTAGTGAATCCCCATGCACAAAGGCAATCACACTAAACGATCACGTGGCTTTTCTACGGCTGGGTGCAATTGCTTTGCCAGGTTACTGCTAAGCTCTGAGCCTGCTGGACGTGGCATTTGCTGGAGGCTCCCAGTGGGCGTTCTGATTCAACTTGGGCACGGTGAACTCTGTCCCATGACACCTGGGAAACTTTGGCTCACGAGAACAAAATCGCAATGACACACATTACACCACTCTCAGCTCAGCCCTGCTCTGACCGCTAAAGATGGGCGGCCAGGACAAACAGCTCCTTGTTATGGGCCCGGGAAAGGGCTTTGTCCATGGGGCTGTGTTTGCACAGGGCTTATACTGCTATGAAAGAATGTTTGATTTCCCTTTTATACCCTTTGGATAACAAACAGACACTCAGATCCTGGACGGTGCCTAAATAACACAGAGGTCTGTGTGCTGGGGACACGGATGTTTCCACACCAGGCAGAAGCCTTGTTTGCACAGCAGAGGTTGCCGCAGTTCTGGGCTCTGGAGTCTCCCCTTCTGCTGACAACAAAGTCATTTTGCTTCTGCTCTAAATTGTGTTTACTGATTTTCAGAAAGAATATATACCTATAGTTCAAGCCACAGGGAGAGTCAAAAGGCCGCCTATACCAAGAGTTACTGTATTCAAAAGCATCTGGGCAGTGAATATAAAACACTAGGGAAATAGGACAGAGGTTGACAGGAAAGAAGAAAAATCAACAATGCTCATTTCAAAGTCCTTGAAGCAAAAGGCCATATAAAATTTCAGCAGAGCTATTCCAACTCCAGCTGCTTTTTAAAGAGGTCAAAGGAAAAGAAAATAGTCAGCCGTAGACTTTCTTCAATGTGAGAAAAAAACACACAAAACAAAACCCAACTACTCTCATTTCTTTTTAAAAGGCTCTGTGACCCCTCTAGCAAGGGAGAATTTCCACTGACACCACGAGGGAGATTCCAGTGTGTCCTTGGAAAGGCTCAGTGGTCACTCACCACGGCTGCTTGCTATTGTCAGAGAAGCAAGTTCCAAGTCAGTGGGCATAGTCCCCGGAGATAAAGAGCAGCCACAGGCCCCTTATGGAGCTGGGAGAATATTCTATTCTCAGGCTTGCAGGCACCCCAACACTGTTCCTTCCACATGCTTGTTCTTCCAAAATGTAACTTCTCAGCAGTGGTTTGGTTTTAATTCACTGCACTCTCATAAAAAGTGCAAAACACCCCCTGAACGGGATGAAGATCCTGCCAACTACCACCAGCCAGTCTGACCAGCCGGCCTGCAGCTATAGTCAGCTGACCACATGCATAGGAGATTAAGCACAGAAGGCTGAGCGGGCTGCACAGGAGGGGAAGAGCTGGTGGGACTGAGGGCACTGACTTCTCTTTGGGCTCAGGGCAGCTGCAAAGGTGCTGCCCGAGCTTTGGTTCTCAGTAGAGACTCCAAGAGTCAGCAAGTAGAGGGCCAAACAGCAGCAGGGGCCAGCCCGTGCCACAGCGCGCATACTCTGCTCCTGTCGATGTGACCTGGCCCCAGCAGGGCGCTCAGGCTTCTCTCTTCCTTCTCAGCACAACAGGAGGATCAGGACAGGGGAAGTTTCTTAGCCCAGCACCTACACTGGCTGGCTAAGTGGTGACCAGAGGAGGGGAGACCCTTTAGGGGCCCCAGATCTTGATCGGTCAGTACAATGAGCAGCCTTACCATAGTGTGCCAAGGGACCTCTGGCCCCAGAGGCTGGCAAAAGGTGGGAGAATGCTGTGTGACATGCGGAGGGTGAATGAAACCTAGATGCTGCTCTGGGAGGGCTGCCAGGGGGTGCCAGTGCTTCCTTCTCACCAAACAAATCAGCTGCTCCACTTCCTTCCCAGCCAACAACTGCCCAGCTTCTGCAGCCAACACATCCCTCTCTCTCAGTTAAACAAAAATATCATTTAAAAAATTATATGAGAAATACAACTTCAAGCAGAAAATTCAAATATGAGACAAAAAGGGGGAAAAGATTCCCCTTCGCAAACAATGACTCTCTTGCTCCCTATGACCTTTGTTTCTTCTGAATATTTTACGGGGTTTTAATCACCTCCCTTGTCTTTTAACATGTCTCACTTGCCTAGTGTCTCTGGTTGGCTGGATGGGGGCTATTGGAGACAGAGGATAGAGAGAAAATGTTGCGGAAAAAGCTGAAAACATGCATTGATTTCCTCTAGAAATCCCAGCAGAAGCTGGTGTGTGAATCTTCTTCGGTATCTCCTTTCTTGGTTTCAGTACCAGACGTTGAGTGGAAGCCACCAGAGTCTATCCTACTAACAGTATCCTAAGGCCCTGATGGCACAGCCAGCTCTCCTAAGCCTCAAACACCTACGCTCCTACGAGACCCTCAGATCTCTGAGTTGTTGGGGGAGGAAGCAAGATGCCCACTGGAGCTAATGATTCCAGTGTTGCTGGCATGGGGACAGCCAGCTCAGGCCTGGGCAGATGCCAATGACAACATCTCCCCTCCCAGACTAAGGAATGTTTCCTGAACAACTGTCCTTTTACCCTAGAGTCTCATGGTCCAGTTTCTGGAACAAATGCAGGACACCTGGGATTTAGTTGTGACATTGCAATTAACTAGCTGTCCTGAAGTTCTGGGAGGGCCTATGAGTCAGTTGGAGATAATACTTGCCCTGCTTATCTTATAGTATTGCTGTGAAAACTAACATTGGATAATAGATGCAGAAAGTGCTTTGAAAAGTCTGAATTGCCTTATAGATGAGATTATTAATAATGTTATTTCTATTAGCTCTATCTTTGTCACATGGTTTCCCACTCTAGACATACAGTATGCTTTGAAATTCCAGATGTTAAGAACAGCTTTTTAGACATCACAAAAAGATTGTTTTAATTAGAAATATGGCTGACTTCTATGCTGCCCAGCAAGGTCTTCTTTTTATTAGGTAGACTAATTACAGACATTTAAAAAAAGATGCCTGATTCAACAAACCACAGAAACAACTATAAAAATTTTACATATAACATATGTCTGGAAATCAGAATTTGGGTGGGAGAGTTAGAGTCAGACACAGCTCTTCAAGGCGATTATGTGTCAGTGTCCCCGCTGGACCTATTTCTCTCTGTCCCTGGACCCTACATAAACACACACAGATACACACACGCTCACATACTTTATCCCTCTCGACATGAGACATGTTAATGAAGCAAATCCAACTAATCAATACTTTCAGCTGCTTTTCTACTGCTTCTTGACTAAAATTCACAATTAATTAGAAATGCTCATGGTACAAAACTGTCTCACTAAGAAGCTTCCTACTTGGAAAATACTTGCGACTTTTCTGTAATTTTCAAATTTAAAAAATGAACCTGTAAACCAAAACAAGATACTACTCACACCCAGGAGAATGGCTATAATAAAAAAGATGGACAATAACAAATGTTGGCAAGGATGTGGAGTAACTAGGTCCCTCAGACACTGCTGGTGGGAATGTTACCTTGGAAAACAGTCTGATAATTCCTGAAAAGGTTACACAGAGTTGTTATCATATGATTCTGTAATTCTCCTCCTGGTATATAACAAAGAGAATAGAAAACATGTCTATGAAAATCTTGTATACAAGTGCTCACAGCAGCAATATTGATAATAGCCAAAAAGTGTAATCCTAAACTGATGAATGGGCCAAAGAAGTGTGGTTTATCCACACAGTGGAATATTATTCAGCAACACAAAGAAATGAAGCACTGGCACACAACATAGCCAGTGGGTACACCCACGGCAAGAATAAACCTTGAAAACATTATGTTCAGTGAAAGCAGCCAGACACAAAAGGCCACAAAGTGTAAGATTTCATTGATATAAGATGTCCAGAATAGGCAAATCTATAGAGACAGACAGATTAGTGGTTTCCTGAAGTTTAGGAGGGCACTCCGAGGGGTGACTGCTGATGGAGATGGTGTTTCTTTCAGGGGTGATAAAAATGTCTTGGAATTAGAGTGGTGATGGTCATAGACTTTTGTGAATCATTAAAAACCCTTGACTTGTTCATTTTAACAGAGTGAATTTTATGGTATGTGAATTATACCTCAACTTAAAAAGTGAACCTGTGTGAGATATACATAGTAAAATCAAAACATTATAGAAATACACAGAAATAAAACTTCCCCCTATACTCCTTCTCCCCAACTTGCCTCCCATTTTGAATCAAACTAAGGCCTTGTTATGCATACTGTTACTTTTGTCACTTTGTATGACCTATTCATTTTTTTCATCATTGGCAGAAAAAAAAATTTCCAAACTGACTTTTTAAGTAAATAGCAAACCCAGAAGTCATAAAGAAAAGAATGGATAACAATGACATAAAACTTAAAATTTTCTATATAGAAAAAAGATACCATAAATAAAACTGGAAAAAATATAAAACACATTTATCAGAAAGGGTTAATGTTCCTATATTAATAAATTGATTTAAAGACAAATGACACAAAAGAAAAAATGGACAAAGATAAAGATGTCAACCTCTTTAGTAGTCATCATTTTTTGCCCATCAGACTTGGCAAAAATTTAAAGGACTAATAACAACTACTACTGGTGAGAATGGGGAAATGGCTGAAGGCTATGCGAATTGCTACAGCCTTTTGGGAGAGTAGTTAGGTAGTATTTAATAAATGAGCATAACCTTTCACCCACTTAAGGAACTTTAACCCATAAAAATAAAAGCACCACTACTAAATATATTCACCAAAATGTTTATTGCAGCAATGTTCATAAGAGGGAAAATGTTGGAAACAACTGAAAAGGCTGTTGAGGGCTGAGAGCTGAATAAACTGTGGTTTACGGGACCGATGGATATTAAAGCAGCCCTATGTGATGGACCTAGAGGTATGTGCATACTAGACAGCTACGTGAAAAAGCAAGTGCTAATTATACAGTAAATGCCATTAAAACAAAACCCAAACCTCTAGAGCTGTGAATATGTGTTTATATTTGTCGTAGGCACAGAGAAAGCCTTTTAAATTTGGTATGTCAGGAGTTGGTTATGCTGTTTGAGTATTTAAAAAAAAAGAAAGTGCTCGGCCGGGTGTGGCTCAGCGGTTGAGCATCGACCTAGGATCCAGGTGATCAGGGTTCGATCCCTGGTCAGGGCACATGCCCGGGTTGCGGGCTCGATCAATGACTCTCTCATCACTGATGTTTCTCTCTCTCTCTCCTTTCCTCTTTCTGAAATCAATAAACATATATTTAAAAAAAAAGAAAAAAAAAGTAATTTTAAAAGGCTGATTGTTGATAAAGGACAATATTGTGCTAACTTAAGCTTTCTTCAAAGCTAAAGAACAGCTAAAAAGGATGAGAGGGGCCAACACTAATGAGATGGGAGAGTTACAAGGTAGAACTAGAACATCTTATAGAGTACAAGGTAGGCTAACACTTCTTTTGATCTAACATTTTGGGTCCTCACAGAGTTGGTCTGAAGTACTGGACAAGTGGCTGGTGGGAGGTGAGAACTCTTTTTGGTTTCTGACTCTGGTCTCTTCTTGGGGTTAATTGGAAGAGAAGTTACCTGGACCTTATACAAGAGCAGACTGCGGCAAAATCTTCCCAGTAGATGTTAGATTCTCCTGGATCAGTTCAGGGAAACAAGTCATAATTCACGTTGTAGAGGACTGGCCTTCAGCATAATTACTGGAGACCACACTTCCACCAGGGGCAAAGTAACTCCCATAAGCAAGTTATGAACTCAAAGATGAGAAGTGATGATGAGTTACTGAAACAGTTCTTGGAAAACCTAATCTCCTCTACTCTAGAAAAACTAAAACGTCAAACTGGGAAAGACCTTAGCTTTCCTGTATTGATCCTGTCCAAAGTGTGCTACCAAGAGGAGCAAGTGTGATTTCTGAAATGGTGCAGAACTTTGGTAAATGTCATGTCTTTCACTGTTTAGATAGGCACAAAATCCAATTTAAAAAAAAGTAAAAATAGAAGTATTTTTTAAAGCAGTGGTATTTTTCAGGGGGAGACTAGTCCTGTTTGTGACTATTTTTTATAGGTTGAATGAGTCCTTTAAACTAATTCATGTAGAACTGAAAAGTTCTAAGGTAGATGAATGATACTGCCTGAACACAGGGAAAACCACAGGCTCTTAGTGGTGGCATTTAGTTCTAAGAAGTGACTTTAAGCTCTCTTTTGGGATAGCAGAGAGACAAAGGAGATTTATCTAAAGCTGACAGTTTCTTGAGTGTGTGCAAATGTCATAAAAACACAACCCCTTTAGCTTAATGGCAGGGCTCCTCTTGAGGGAGAGACAAAAAAACCCAGACTTGGAGGCTTAGGCTTTTTTTTTGGTGTGTGACACCAATCCTTGCCGAGATAAATCATTATGCGGATGAACCAGACCCAATAACCAGGCTTCTGCATCAGGGATGCTTATGGAAAGTTCCAGGGGGAAAAAAGACCACCTCACAAAAGCTGCGATTGGAGGGAAAGAATGAGTACGGAATGAGGGAGCACAACCTCTGCTGTTCTCACAAAACTTTAGTCCTCGCAGGGTAGAGACACAGATGTGCCTCTGTACTGGCACAAGCCCCCAACCCAAACCTGGGGAAGACATAGTGCCCTTGAGTAGAAATAGTTCCTATTCAAATTTCCTTTACAGTTTCTTTGAACTAAATTAAATCCTATCTTTCTCCATTTTTTTCGCCAGGCAAAGAGAAGAGAGGGCTAACCAGCAAAACAAGGAAGTGACCACAGGGCATTTCTGCAGTTGGCACAGAGGGTTTTGGAATCTCTTTTCAAAACATGTCCAAACTAAAGCCTCACATGTTTCTCGCCAACTGTGCAGAGACTGAATGTACAGCACCTGGCTCTGTGAAAAGCCACTTCACCCCATGTGCATTTCTGCTGCCTGGTGGGGTTAACATCCCTGCTTTACTAGTGGCCAATATCCAGGGAGTGCAGACATGTACTCAGGGCGCTGGCCTAATGGGGACCACGCTTTGTTTCCTTCTGCGTTTTTTGGATAAACAGCTGAGGAGGGATTTTTCATGGATTTGCTCACTCCAGCTCCTAAGGCAGGTCTGAGACACAGGTGGCAGTCTCAGGTTGGTGCCTTGTGAATCAGTTAGGCAGTGCCAGATTGTGACACAGACTCCCTCATATCTTCCCAGGGCCCTCTGAAGTTATGGGGGAAGGGGAATAACATGGGTGGGGGGGTCTGTTCTTTCTCTCTGAGTCTTGCTGACGATGCGGCTGGTGTTGCTCCTGCTCCCTCTCCCAGCATTGGTGAGACACGGATGGAGACTGGGAATTTTTATCTATGAAGTACTTTGCTTTCAGGGTGGACAGAAGCTGGCACTCAACCCTGCTACTCCCCACAATAACTTCTCACCATTTGTGGGGGGCTTGGGAGATAGATATGAAGTTATGTGTGACTGATGAGGGTGCTTCTGTAATGACCCTGAGACCAGAATGATGGTAAGCTGTCCACCTGCATCACTACAGACACAGGATGGCCTAAGGGTCTTCCGTTGACAAGGGAAACTTAAAGGGTGTTGGAAAAGCACTTGTTGAGTGTGGATCTATTTCGTTTCAATCGATTTTGAAAGTTTCTATATTTCCCTTTGGACTGAAGGGGTGAGGGGCAAGGATGGTGAGGGGTACAGCATCCTTTCAACGCAGAGAGAGGAGAACGAGCAGGGAGGTCTGAAGTGCCTGAGCTTTCATGCATCAGTTACTTTTTCCACTAAGCAGCCTGCCTCTGCTACTTGAGTATTAAATCTAGATCAGATTTCAAGTGCTTTCTAGAACAAAAGTGGTTCATTTGGAATCACCCTGAAGCATCCATGAGCAGGGGAAGAGCGGTCCCTTTACCATAACCTTTAATCTTGGCAAATAAGAACCATCTGTGAGTGGTGGGGAGCGGGGCAGGGAGAGTCCAGATAAAGGACTGAGAGAGAGTGGGTGACATGCTTGAATTTATGCGGGTTCCCTACCTCCTGGCCCCTGTCCTGCACAGGACACGACTCACTGTCTGCTTCCGAGAACGATCCGGATTCGTCACTGGAGTTGGTTCCGTAAGACTGCTCACATTTAATTTGGGGTCGGACTTGGCTGTACATTCCATCTCCCATCAGGCCCGGCTCCTGATGTTCTGTGGCAAGGAATCTGGCTCCCTGGGAACAGGGTGAGGAGGAGAACTCACAGAGAGGGAGGCTGCAGGGCGAGCCCCCGCTCCCGTCCTCCGCGTAGGAGTAGGAGGAGCACGAGCTGGAAGTCCTGGTCCTGGTCTCCAAGGGGGGCGAGCGAGGGCACACCTTGATTGGCACCGGGCAGCTAGTGTTGGGCCGCATCCTTCCTGGCAAGTGGTCAGCCATCAGCCCACCGTGGGAGTAGGCCTGTGAGCTGGGGAGGGACTGGCCGGCCCCCACCCACAGACCCTTTGGCACCGGCTCAGAGAGGTCTTTGTCCAGACTGCTTACCCCGGAATACGAATGCACCGAAGTGCTCACTTGGTCGCAAGCGCTCGAGGAGAAGATCACACTTCTCCGGTCCAGCTCTCCTTCCTGCTTACAGAGAGCCTCCACCCCAGGGCCCTTGAGGGGCGACCCCATCGTGAAGTTGGACGCATCCTTCTGGCCCACGTGGGCCTGTCCATAATTCCCCGTGAAAGGGGCGTAGTCAGTTTTAAGGTCACCCTGAGTGAGGCCCTTGTCGAAAGGGCACGCGGAACTCCTGGCAAAGTGCTGCTGAGACGTGCTGGGCAGGCCAGACAGCTCCGCACTTTTTGTTATGCTGAACAGAGACCTCAGGCAGGAGGGAGAGGACCCGCTCCGGGACCTCTCCAGGCAGGCGGCGCCGGCGGGGGGCGCTGCGGCGGCAGCGGGGGCGGCGGGGGCGGGGCTGGGCTGCTTGCGGTCCATTTCCACGTCCGTGGCTCTGTCCTTGCCGTCGGGCTCGTCTCCGGACAGGCAGAGCGTGATGCTCTCCTCCTCGTTCTCCTCGCTCGGAGGCTCGCTCTTAATCTGCCCCACCGCAAGCCCCGGCTTGAGGCTGCCGCCGGAGCCGTCCTCGCCGAAGGCGCCGGCGAAACCCGAGGGGCTGTGGGACGCCGCGTTGTAGACATTCTTGGTGCACGCGAGCTGGTACTTCTTGTACCGGGGGTACTGCGTCAGCGCGTCCTTCTCGGAGCTCTCCTTGGCGTCGGCGGGCCCGTCGGCCTCGGGCAGCGAGGCTTCTTCCTTCCGCGCTCCTGGGGCGGCGGCGGCCTCCAAGCCGACGGGGCGCGGCAGCGTCTGGCCCCGGGGGCAGGCCATCTTGGCCGTCTCCGAGTCCATGGTCTCCTCCTCCTCCTCCTCCTCCTCCCCCGCGGAGTTGCCGCGGTCCTCGTGCGGGCGCGGGCAGGCGGCGTCCTTGCGGCGCACGAACAGGCCATCCTCGCTGCTCAGGAGCTGCGTCTGCAGGAAGCGGAAGCACGAGTCCTCCAGGTTGTGCATGCGCAGGAACTCGGCGCAGCGGATGACCTCGCGGATGTTCTCGCGGCTGAGCAGCAGCTTGGCGGTGTAGGCGAACTGCAGCAGCGGCCCGAAGCCCCGCGCCGTGACCTGCAAAACAAGCAGGGAGACTGCCGTGAGGTTACCGTCAGCGCGGCCATCGTCTCCAGTCCCTCGGCTGAAGCTAGATAACCGGAACAAAGGCTGCAGAGGAGCGGCCCGTCTGTGCCGGGTCAGCAAGGGCCCTGCTCCCGGTAATTAGTGCCTGTCTCGTGCACGCCGCTGCTCGATTTCATCAGGGGCGCACAGAATTGAAAATCACCAGGGTCAAGTGGCTAAACAAGACGACCACGGGTTCAGTGTTTACACTAATGAAATATCCTGGCGCAAATGCACGGTAACAATGGGACGCCTATTAATTTCCCTCCCAGCCGGGCCTGTTGAGAGCCATTCTGCGTCAGGAGTGCTCTGACACTTCTCGCAGCTGCCTCGAGCCGAGGACAGCATTACAGTTTTCTTGTTAGCCGACAACTGGCGATACGTCCTGTTAAAAACGGAAAGCCTGCAGGGTTTCAAAATAGTTTTTCCTCACAAGTGAAAAAGGGGCAGTGAAAGCAACGCCTATTTTGCTCATTCATCATGGTTTCTAGTTGGGACTTTTCAGTCATCACGTCATACCTGATCTTACAGTGATACTGGAGATGACAATCCAAAGCAGTGTTCTCAGCAAGAAATTAACTCCTAGCCCATAAAGAATAGGGGTTATAGAACTAAACAAACTGGCTGTCAATTGAATGGTTGAAGCTGCTGAGTGGCACAGGACATGGGCTAGTCCTTCCCTAATTATAAGCAGCAGCTCTGCCATGCAGCTGTCTTCTTTCCTGGTAAATCAGGGGCTAAGCCTACTGTCATGTGCTGCTCATCCATTATATTTTACAAAGATTGAAAATGTGCTATTTATGCACAGCTTGTGTGTACGCGTGCGTGGGCGCGCACACACACACACACACACACACACAGAATAACTTAGATAATTAGAAATACATTGCCTAAGGCCAATTGCCCCCCGCCCCCCCGGAAGTGGATTAAACTTGCTGGTATTTGGGGCAGGCTTCCTTACCCTCTATGTAAAACCATGCATCCTCTAGGTTCTTGTAAGCACTGCTGACCCCACTGGGAGGGGAGGCAGGTCTACAAATCGTGTACAAATCAGGTAAAAGTAGCAATCATGGGGTCCTTGCTGGAAGCCATTGTAGGAGTGATTTAAAAATATCTGCTACGGGAATAAGTGCAGAGCAAGAGGAACTGGCAAGCTTTGTGTCTGACTTCTACAAGTATTAAATTCACCACAGCACACAGAGCCAAACTCTTATGCGGACTTATATCTGCTGTTCACGATTCAACTCAGACATCAACTCCTCTGGGAGCCCTCTCCAAACCTCCTAGAGAGAAGGAATGACGCCATCCTCTCAGCCTCCACAGCCAGAGTGAGGGAATGTTGTGGATTCTCCAGGGCAGCACTGATTTTATATCGCTGCAGTCTTTCTCGTAAGGGAAATTTCTTAGATACATAACTGAATGGGATTATAATTGCTAAGAATTTTGAAGTACTTCAAATAAAATTCCAAATAAAAAACTATGTCAGTTAATGAGTCCTGAGATATTTGGTTAAAAAAGAAATAACAAAAACCATGACTGTTAGCCCCACATTAGAGTTCTACAAGGGCAATCATTGCCATCTCACTGCTGTTATATTTAACTGGGTCTGTTTCTACTAAGGACAGAAAGGTCCTTCAGACCAGGGATTGTTTCAATTCTCATTGTAACTCTGCATCTAACTAGGGTCTGTAATGTGATATATGCCTGAAAAAAGCTTGTATATTACCGAATCTGTCATAAGTCTAAGTGTGCCTCTAACATACAACTACAGTGTACAGAAAGGTGATAACACTGTTTGGTAAGTGCTCTCTCAAATTACTTTTTGAGCAAAGCATTGTGTAAACCAGCATACCAACCCTATCAACCAAACCAAGCAGGCAAGAGTCCTTATTTGTCCAGTCCCCTATTACTAGTACTAAAAAGGTGCTCATCTAACCTACACTTTTGTGTCCTAGTAAGCACACATCATAATAGATTCAACAAATGTAGTACTTACTATATCTGTCTTACGGACATTTCTCTCAGGAACCTTTAAAAGGGATGCAAGGCAAGGAAGTACATATTTATAAGCAAACAAAGAAGGCAATGAGAATGTCACACGATCCATTTCTTCATTGTGACACAGCTCCATCACAAAGAGGAATGGCAGAATCAGGGCCGAGATGACCTCTCCATAAGAAGCATCTTTGCTCCTAGGCAATCTGCAAGTTGCTGAGTAGATAATGCACATTTTGAGTTTTGGAAGATATGCTCACTATATGGGAAATGGGGGAAACTCATCTCAATGCTATTTATGTTTTCTATTCAGACCTTCTCATACTCTCACCCTTATCACTATTTCTTTTTTATTTTTATGCTCTTGGTCTCAGTAGGCCCAACCACTGTCCCCCACTGTGGCTTCTTTTAAAGACAATTCTAAAGTAAGTCAGAGGACCCACAGGGATCAATGGACCAGTCCCAGGCATCACCACTTGCCACATGGCTCCAAGGAGCTAGAGAAAGCTTCTCCACTCAGGGAAGAGCCGATGCTTAAATGACCGAGGATGCCAATGAGCACAGTCTGTACATCCCAAATCAAATCACCAATCCTTTTGGATTTAGGAGACATGATGAGCTTGAAATGATTGTGAGATGGTCATGACAGAGTCATGAACAAAAACAGGGTTGTAAACTGTCCTTCAAGCCCACGGTCAGGGGAAATGGTGCCCTCGCCATGAAATTTCACGAGTCCATAACTAGCTCTTCTCCCACGAGTTTAATCCTGCTTTGTCATATTCAATTGCTCAGCTTCTGTGTGCAGGCTCTGTCTAGTGAGGCAAAGTCACCATTCACCAAGCACCTCCTGGGGCCCAGCGCTGTGCTAGCTGGTTCTCATAATGCCCTGCAAGGCAGGCATGATTGCTTTTATTTTATAGTCAAAGAAACTGAGAAAGAAATGAGGGAATTCATCCAAGGTCACAGAGCTGGGATTCCAATCCTAGAACCGTGAGGAATGGATAAGAAAAAGACTCAGCCTTATGCTCAAGAAACCTACAATTCGGCTTTGTAGAAGAGGTATCAAACAATGAAACATTAATTATTAAGTCACAATGTAAGTCAATGCTGGAAGGGTTCTCATAAAATTACAATTAATTAATTGACAATTAATTAATTGTCAATTGGGAAATCCAGAACAGTTCAGTAGAAGAGGAAACTGCTGAGGTCTGGGGGGAATCCCTTGAACACTGGTAAGCAGGACACCTGGAGTGCAATGAATTCCCCGTCTATGTCTGCTCTGGGTCAAGGCTTGCTCTGATACAATGGGTACACTCTGAACTGCCACAGGTGTCCTTCCCAGGAACCTATCTCTGGTGCACTTCAGGCAAGCTGTAATACCTCCAAATGCATGAAACAGAAAGCAAGCGCCCATCACACCTGCAGGCAGAGGCTTTCTAAATATTGGTTTAGCTCCATCTTGAGTAGGTTACATTGTCTTTCCATTTTTAGGAATCATTAAACTCACTCACTGTACTTGTAAAGCAAATATCCAGGTACCAATGTGAAGCTATAAGCTATATGTTTATGAAACTGTGACCACAAGTCATCATTGTTATTTACTTTCTATTTTTTAACAAGTAAGGCTCTGATAATGAGAAAAAATAAGAGGGGATGGGTGGTGGAGAATCTTCCACAAAACTAATGACCCATAAAAATGTTATTTAAAAAGGTAATGATCATGAAGCTAAAGTGGAATGAAGTAACTAGAAATAGCACACAGTTTTATTTCACTGATGTTAATGGAACTGTGTTCCACTGTTCTAAGGGAAGCAGACATATCTAGGCTAAAATTCACTGGTCAGGAATGGCCTAAAGGCATGATAAACAAATGCAAAATACAATATTAGTGACAACTTGGGATAACAGTCTTGTATTTTGAATGAACTGTTTTGGGTGGATCATTTTGAAGGATATTTTTTCATCACACTTAAACACATAACTACCTGGTTCTATAGTTTGCTCTAGATGGGGCTGAATCATACACTGGGGGCAGAAAGGAGTGTGCCATGTGGGACTAAGACCTGGGAAAGGTCAGAAGTAATACCCTCTTTGCTCCTGGTTGCTTCCAAGGAGGCAACAACCTTATCTAGGAGTTGGTACACACAAGGCAAGTGGCACTGACCTTCAGGTTTCAGGCCTGAAAGAAATCATGCACGATGGTATGATTCCACATGCTCATAATGTGTGAAAATTTGACCCACTGAAATTATGACCCTAATCCTATATTCCCTTGGGTTCTGAAGTATCATCTCTCTGCTGTTGATGGAAGGAAGATGAACTGATGAAAACAACTGGCAGAGGGCACATCTGGGTGCCACTGGCAGAGCTGGGGTGCTCACTCTCAGGAGGTGCCCAGTTTGCTGCTGGACAGAGCTTATGACAGGGAACTACTAAGTCTCATCTTTCTGGACTATTCAGGGATCAGGCAGTTGGCCTTCAGGCATATATTGAAAGGAGGGTTTGGGAATTTTTATGAGACTTGGAACAGCATTCCCTTCTTAAGCCATGTGATTAAGATCTTAGTTGGTTCCGGCAGTGTATACACACGGCTGTAGCATGGAGCCATCTGCAGAAGGCTGACCAGACAAATCAGGAGATCTGGCGGCTGCTCTCAGGAGAGGGGAGGCACGCTTCTCAAGGTTCCTTAATTACATCGTTACAAAACATGGAAGCTTTTACCCTCAACCAACACCATGCACACGTGCCGATGACACTGGATCTCTTCTCTACAGTGCAGGAGCTGGGAAGATGAAGGTAACAACGCTATGCAGGCGGACTTTTTAAAACACTGTGGCCACTGATCACACCTCTGGGTTGATTTTTGTACAGAAAGGCACTTGTTCAATAAAGAAAACAACACTGATGACAACTCAGTTTTCCTTCCCATCCCCACACTGCACTGCATCCCATTCCGTAGGATGAAGACTGAATTAGCAATGAGCCGTCACTTCTAATCTGAATTTTCTGTAATTTATATCCACATGATCACACTTTTCTCCCCAAAGCAGCATGCTATACAACCATACTACCCTCAGGACATATTGGTTAAATTGATTTCACTATTTCAGCAAAGCTTTACTTACTTTTTTTGTTTACACACAGAGTCATTTATCAACCATGTATCAGGTACTCACTGTGCACTGTGTGAGGTCTGGGGAACCAGCTTTCTTAGATTCAAATTCCTGCCCTACTATGTACCAGCTGTGTAACTTGGGCTGGTTACTTAACCTTTCTGTGCTTAAGTTTCTCCAACTGTAAGGCAGGGATACCAACAGTGCCTGCCTTGTAGTAAACCCTTTGGAACAGGGTCTGGCACTGAGTAACAGCTATTACTACTGCTGTTATTACAAAGAAGAATAGAGTATAGTCTCTTTCTCCAAGGGGCTAAGAGGGTAACCAGGGAGATAGATGTTCAATACAAATGTCTACAATGTAATCTGAGTGTGTCACAGGTATTTGCAGGGTACTGAGGGAAGTAACTACTAAAGGCATCAGTGTAAATCATCCTAGAGGAGGTGACCTTTGCTCTGCATGTTGAAGGCTGGATTGAAGTTCATCAGAAAAAGTCGAAGAAAGTCATGGATCACTCCCTCATCTCCCTGAGGCTCTTCCTCAAATGCAGCTTTTCAGTGAGGCCTCTCCTGGGCCTCTATTCCCAAGTGCCCTCCTCTGCCCTAACAGCAAGACTGGTGACAAAGTGAACACATGGGCCTCTTGTTCAGTGACTATTAGGAATTTCAAGATGATGACAGCAGGACATTAAACCAAGTACAGGGTCCTTCTGAACACGGCTCCCTGTGCAATTGCACATGTCATATGCTCATGAATCTGGACCTTTCAACACACACACACACACACACACACACACACACACACACACACACACACACGGTACCCATCCCCTGCAGTTGAAACAGGCTCTCTGATTTCAATGGGGGGGAGGGAATCCTAGGGTAGAGATCGAACAGTGGCACTCTATTTGAGTTAAACTCCAAAGGCTAGCAGGCACGCTGTGTGATCGGCAGTATAGGTCAGTGGTGACTGGCAGGATCATGGTTAACTTGAACTGAAATACATGGTTAACCCACTGAGGTCTATTTTGATTGATTCAAAAAAAGAAAACTAGGTAGGTTAAGCAAACCAAGACCTGACTGAGTTTCCATGATCAAGAGGCATGATCTGAGACTCCCTGAAATTTACTCCTGGGATTACTGTAGGAAGGAGCCTACAATAACTTACATTTTCACTATAATTTCTCCTGTCACAAGGGTTTGCAGAACGCACATCTTGTAGTTTCTCCTAAATCATGAACTAAATACAAACTTTTTTTAAAATGAAAAAAACTTTATAATTATTCCAAAATTGTTTAGGTCAGAACCAAATCCCTCCCTCCCTCCCTCCCTAATAGCATTACTTTAATACAAACAGGAAAAATCTAAATAGCTCTGACCAACTATTACCTTTACCTTCTACCTGACAACATAAGCTCATAAACTGCTTCTTTACTATTATCTTTGCCTCATGTCCATTCCTCTATGTTCCCTCTTGTAATGCTGAGGCTGGGAGTTTATAAACTAAGGTTCCCTGGATCCTTTGCTGGTTGACCTGTTATTGGATTCTGCCAATAGGGGGCACTGGTGGGAGATCAGAAGGCAGGCGGAAAGGAGAAGCTATGGTTCCTGTTTCCTTCTTTTTATCTTTCCTTCCCTAGTAGTGTGTTGTGGAAATGGCTGCTTCCTGACTTCCTGCTGGAGCGTCTAGAAGAGGCTGCTTCCTTCACAGATGCAGCTCCTGAGGCATCGGCCACTCCTCCATGCTCACAGGTCCCCTTTGTCCCCTCTTGTTCTAGCAGTGGTAGCTGCTTCCTGCAGTCGTTAGTCGCTGGGTTAATTCTCCTTCCCCTTTCTGCTCTTCCAGTTTTCCAGCACCTGCGTAACCGATTCCCTGTTCTACATCCCCTCTGTTTGAAACACCTGGCACGGTTTCTGTTTCCGACTCAATCCTCACTCATTTTTCAATCAAGGAAACCAAACAGGTGAAGCCCAGAAAGGTGATGGGATTTTCCCAAAGTCACACAGCTGGTCAGCCAGGGCTTAACTCAAGTCTACTGACTGCAGAGTTCAACTGCCACGCTCCCTTCCTATCTGTTGCTGCTTCTCTGAATGAACCGGAAAAGTGGCATTCCCTATGGAAAGACATTACTGTGAGTTTTATTACACTCTCTAAAATATTCAGTTTTATATAGCTCTATCCAAAGGAGTCTGGCCAACTGGAAGTGGTACTTCCCTGGGTGTGAAAAGGGTGAATCTCACACTTGATTCTCTAGTTATTTACATGATTCAGAATCAGTGCCCAGATTTCTCTTGAAGAATGAAGATAATTGCTGAGTCCTTCTATTGCCCTGTAAGCCCTAAGAAGACCTTTTATCACATAGGAATTTGACAAATTGCAGGATTAGCTCAGCATCAGTCCTTAGAAGCTGGAAGACATCAAAGTAGAAATGCCTTTCTCATGGGGAGCCTTGTGGCACCAAAGCTTTGCTCCAAATTAGAAAGGCAGCCTGATAAAGCTGACATTTAGAGGGAACATCATGTGTCCCCTGTCTGTGCCAGTCAGCTCGGAATTACCATGGGGCTACAGAACAGCTGAAGCTGCTCCTTAGGTATGTCTTTGGTTGTCTCTGGTTGATGAGAACAGAGAAGGTGAAGCACATATTCTCTGTCTTTCCTGAGAACTAGCAACACCTTGACCCTGTGGAACCTTCATTTCAACTAAGTGGTTTTACCGCCTCATCTCACACCCTTCATCTGTGGCCTTAATTATTTTCTCTTTCATGTATAGTTATATTTCCCAAGTAAGTGACGGGCAAATTTGTACTGATGCGAGTATCAGGTACTGTATTCATATTTACTCTAAAAGCATGTAATAAAAATAGAAAAATCTCCCTTCTGAAACATTATATAATGAACTTCATGGAATAATTTTTGAAAACTCAATTTCAGTATAAGTGTAGATCCTAAAATAGGTGTAAGTTGGTAGTAACATTTTACATTTTTCAGTGTAAAATGAAAGTGAAAAGCATCCCACTCACCATTCAGAAAGTAGTAAAACCTGCATCTAGGTTTACAGTTTCATTTGAAAACCTGCCTCCAACAGAAAATTATTTTTAAAATGATTTTAAAAATTACCTAATTTCCATTTTAAATGACCCTCTCCCATTCAGGAAACCAGTGATCTTCTTAGACCAGAATTTTCTTGAGTCAAGGTTTGACTCTACCTCCTCAATCCCTCTAGTCATTTCAAACCAACCATCAACCACTTGCTTTTCAACCAGAAACACAAAACATTTTTAAGGTTTCTAGTGATGAGAAGTTCAGTCCTTCATCAGAGCCTTCTAATGGTTCTTCATATCAAGCCAAAAATTCCCACCCCTGAAACCGAAGTACCCTCTTCATTGCACTCCTCTGAACCATTCATTGAGTTTGACTACATCCCTGGCAGGGTATCTGGACTGAGTAAATGTCCATTATTGGTATAAAGAACAGAACTATCACTTCCCTCAGTTTAGATCCTATTTTCTAGGAATACCAACTAAGATTTATTTAATTGTCACTTATTACTTATGGTGCTGTCAATGATCATCTCTGAGCTTTTTTTTTTTTTTTTTTTTTTTTAGCATGTGCTACTGATAAACCACATTTCCATCTTAATCTGCAAAATTGAATTTTTGGCCCAAGAGTGTATACTTGTCTAGATATTCAGATTATACAAACTGCTCTTCAGTAAAACTTTGAGGATTCACTTTCTTCCTTGTGTTTGAGAACTATGATGCCATTTTCTGATCTGCAGACTTCTGATGCTTCCCTGGAATCCACAATTCCTCAAAGATATTGACCATACAAATTATAACATAATAATGTCTAACTTTTCTTGTAGTTTGGGGGCTTTACTACATCCAAACTGGGAGCTTAAATGCTTTCATAGTGTTCATTTACACCTAGGGTTTCCATTTCTTTCTACAAGTTTTCCTCGCTCTTCCATCTAATGCACATGAGAGAAACTTCATGAGATTGGACTTGGCAATGATTTCTTGGATAGGACACTAAAAGTAAAGGCAACAAAAACAAAAATAGACAATTGGGACTACATCAAACTTAAAAACTTTTGTGCATCAAAGGGCTCAACAGAGTGAAAGAAACTTATGGGATGGGAGAAAATATTTTCAAATCATTTATCTGATAAGAGGTTAATACCCAGACTACATAAAGAACTACAATTCAACAACAAAAATATCAAATAACTCAATTAAAAAATGGGCAGAGGACTTGAATAGATTTATATTTTTCTCTAACGATGATATAAAATAGCCAATAAGCATCTGAAAAGATGCTCAGCATCAAGAATCATCAGAGAAATGAGAATCAAAACCACAATGAGATATCACCTGACACCTATTAAGATGGCTACTATAAGAAAACTAACAACTGCCCGGCTGGGCGTGGCTCAGCAGTTGATCGCCTAGGATCCAGGTGATCGGGGTTCGATTCCCGGTCAGGGCACATGCCCGGTTGCGGGCTTGATCAATGACTCTCTCATCATTGATGTTTCTATCTCTCTCTCCCCCTCTCCTTTCCTCTCTCTGAAATCAATAAAGATATATTAAAAAAAAAAACAAATAAAAAAAAAGAAAAACTAACAACTCAGAAAATAACAAGTACTGGCAAGGACGTGGAGAAGTTAGAAGACTTGTGCACTGTCGGTGGGATTGTAAAATGGTGCAACTGCTATGGAAAAACAGTATGGATATTCCTCAAAAAATTAAAAATAGAACTATCATGTGATCCAGCAATCCACCTTTTGGGTACATATTTGTCAGATTCAAAGCAGGGTCTGGAAGAGATATGTGTGCACTCGTGTTCATAGCAGCACTATTCACAACAGCCAAGAGGTGGAAGCAACCCACATGTTCATCAATGGATTGATGGATGTGGTCTATACACACAGTGGCATATTGTGCAGCCTTAAAATGGAAAGAAATTCTGTTCTATGATACAACATGGATAAACCTTGAGGTCTTATGCTAAGTGAAATAAGCCAGTCACAAAAATACTGTATGATTCCACTTATATGAGGTATCTAAAGTCGTCAAATTCATAGATACAGAAAGCAGAGTGGTGGTTACCGGGATGACCTCTTTTACAAAGCTAAGGATACTCTCATATGTACTTTTGTCAATTCCTTGTAGTCAGTCACTATTATTAGGACCAAATAGCAATTCTACCCTTGAATTGTCCACCTTCTTGAAGGTGAAATTCCTAATAAGGCAAATCAATAGCCAATCAGGTATTCTTCTGTTAGCTGAAGAGAATTCTGGTAGCTATTCAGATAGCTGAAGTTTTGCACCATGCCTCTCCTTAGCTCTAATTTTATAAATGGAAATAGGAACACGGAGCCTGTAATTGCCCTCACTTTATAACTCAAAATGAGCTACTACACCAACACCAATGCTATTCCTCTTCCTCCTGCTTTCCTTCTACTAGTCTTCTGAGGGCCCCAGCCCTTATGCATCTGGACTTACAGAGCTTCTGGACATACACTGCCGCTCTGCTTTTCTTCCCAGTGGTTACATTTTCATTTGAATATGAAATTCCTTCTCACAGCCATATTTCAATGTGATATCCTTTTGCTCATCAGGTTACTTAGGTTACTTAAGAAATGCTATTGATCACTCTGGTGATAATCTCCAATTTAATTTTTAATTACTCTGCTTCACCCACTGATGAATAGATATTGGAGAGCAGTATTGCTTCTATAGTCCCCTTCTCCTTTGTTCATCCAATGAGTCACCAAATATGTTACACTTTTGTATCACTGTCAAACCTGCTTGCTTCTGCAATAATTGGTGTCATGAGTTTAGCGGGAAATTCATTTTCCCTCTCCCTCCTTCTGTTTGAAGCATGTGCCACCTTGTGCACTGTAGGGTCTCAATAACTATTAGTTGAACTGAATTATGCTAACTCTAGTACTGCCCACTGGGGCAAGCAGGCAATCTGAATCCTTCTTTCACATGACAACCCATCACATATTTGAAGACATTTGTCATGCCAGTTAGGGAATTTTTTCTTCTTCAAAAACTTAAGTCATATTTTCTGTGTGAAATCAAAACTGAAGAACTGACAGATCACACATCTCTTATGGGAAGTGTTATTTTCTTTTTCGCCTCTGGGAGCAAGTGGGTTTCCACTCCACAGATACTCTAGGAGCCAGGAGGACTCAGTGCCACAGGGGAGGACCCCTGGTCTATAGAGGGGAAGGTAACCCGGCCCTGACAGCTTGAGATACTCCGCTGCCTTTTCCCCTTTCATTTGCAAAACAGAAATAAATGGGGACGTGCTGAGGAAATGTAGATAATACACTTGAAGGGCTTTTGAGACACAAACACTAAAGATTCTAAGATGTTCATCATCTCCTCTGGCAGCGTGCTTTCCTCTGCAGTGGAAGGGGTGTTGCTATGCCTTACACAATGAACAAAGCTACGAAGTTTTCCTTATAGGTCTGGTTCATACAACAGCAATAAGAGTATTTCTACAGTCTTTAGTTTCCTTCATCAAAGTCCCTTACTAACTGCCACGTAACAGAAGCTGAGACTAGGTACTCAAGGCTGTCCAGTGAGTTGGGGTAAGTGCATATATGGAAATCAGATTTTTCTAAAGGGACTGTACACTTCTGATTTCTCCTCCCCTCTCCTGTTTCCACAATGGGCTCTGCCAGCGGGGAAGAGTTAATGCTGATACAATGCAGGCACCATCTGTGCCCTGTGAGGATTTAAACAGTGGCCATCGACACAATGCCCCCTTATGTGAATTGGACAATGGCTGCTCTGGAGCTGAAGGACTAGCAGACAGGACGTGAGGCTCTGTAGCAATCAGGGCTGTAGATATCATTATGACATGAGACCACACACTCCTGTTTGTCACTCAGCCACTGCCCCTCCCCTCCCCTGGAGTTCTAATCTTTTCTGTTTGTGATTCCTGTTGTCAAGGGAGGGAATGAAGAGGGTGCCGATCCTATCTATCAGCATGACTACCGCTACCATTTTTGTCTAGATCTGTCAGGTTCTTGTCCTGCGGCCTTCCTCAGTCTTTCCTGGGACATTAGGGCTCCAGGCTTGCAAATGACATCACTGCGGACTGGGAATAGGCCTTTGCTGAGAAGACCTCGGAGGGCTAGGGGATGAAGGCAGTGTTCTGTTTTTGACACAGTTTTGTCTTTGGTAGCACTGCTGCTGAAGCAGGTGAGGCAGAAACTTCCAACAATGAATGGCTGTGTCCAGTTTCTGTGTGGCTGAAACACATTTTTCATGCTAACTTAGAAGATGGTGATAAAAGGATATAAGTCACAGCTGCAGCCAGGATGCACCCTGGAGGCTGTTCTGGGCCATCTATTTTGAACGTGGCTTAAACTGTTAAAAAAAGACCTCTTTCCTTACAGCTCCTAACTAAGAAAACACTATAAAGATATCCAAACATCCTGACAATGAACTTTTGGTTTTTGAAAAAGACCAAATCTTAGGAACACCAGGTGTTCTTGTTTTGGGTGAAGCAAACTATTTCTGAGCATTCCTTTAAGATGCTTGTTAAAGCAGTTACAATACCCAGGGGTGTTCCAGAGTTCTGATGGATTCTCAGTCACTGAAGCTCGACATCAGAAACCTAACAAACCAAATGGAAAGCAAGCCCTCCAGTTTCCTTGCACCATTAATTACAGCAGGAAATATTTGGCTTATGGGAGGGAGAATCTCAGAGCCCATCCACAGCAGATTACCAGCAGCTTCCAGAACGGTGTAGCTTTGAAAACCTCAGCTGAGCTAGCAGGTGTCTGAACGCCATTGTCATTTTTTCTTTAACAAGTGTAGGAGGCCAGGGCCTAAGAATCTCCAGGTAGAGTCACCGTTGTGGTAAAAGTATTGAGACTCAAAGCAAAAGGGAAAACTATCACTTCTCGGCTTGTGACTTTGCCTCTCTGTTGATGCCATCTCTCCTCTCTCCTGCACCTTCATGATCTTCCAGGTCATTAATCACAGGGAGGCTGGGGAGTCTTTGGGGGATGTTCTTGACATAGACTAGGTTTCAAGCCACAACTCCCTGCTTTAGAGAGCAAGCTTCATTCTCTTCCGTCTGGCCTCCCAGATTTTCCCCAAAGCACTCAGTCTTAGTCTCATCTCAAGTTATCCTCTTGAGCCAGACTGCCAGCCTTTCTCCTGCCTTCTAGCATTTGCTCAAGCTGTGCTTACTGCTGGATGCAATCTTCACTTTGCTTCACCAATTCCAACTGTACCTGTGACATGAAACCTCACCTGAACCTCACAAAAGGGATTGCCATGGCAGAAAAAGAAATGATCCATTGGGAAGAGGCTGACAGTGCACAGAAAAACACAGAGCAAAACAGGTGGGGCTGCAGGAAAGGACACAGACCCTCGCTGTAGGAGCTGCAGGATCCAGGGAACAGGACTGCAGGCTGGTTTGAAAATGAAGGCCGGGGGAGTTCAGTGGGTGAGCAAAACGGGTTCTTGCATAGTCTGCTAAGCGGGACTAACAGAATTTTACACCTAGGGGGTAGGGAACTCTTCTAGACCAGCTTGAGAAAGAGTAAAATCAGAATCTTCTTTTACACTAAAGTAGGAAAAATGACATAGGTAACAAGGAAGTATTTCAGAAAGTCAAATGGGGGAAAAAATAAGGTAAATGGATAAAATTATGAATTGTCTCAGAAATAATTACAACAAGAGAAAGAAGGTGGGCAGAGTCAGAACTCAAAGGTGGCTCCATGGGACGCTGGGGGCCAAGAAGGCCACTCGAAGTCTGGTCTCCCTCTTGAGGGCCGGTCGTCCTGGCTGCTCCGAGATAAGGCCTCATACTGCCTTGTGGCTGAATCCGGCACCACTGCCCAGCCAGCTGCGAAGGCCACTCTGCATTCTTCCTCTTGGTGGGAGGAGTCTGGTGTGCTCCTCACCATGGCCACAGCGCAGACTGCAGGACACTTCGCCTGCCATATGGAGGCAACAGAATGTCAAAGGGGTTTTACTGCACCTGACCAGATAATTAGGCAATTAGCACTGTTAACTGATAGGGCACATCCTGTGAGAATCTGTGCATCTCCAGGGAGGCATCTTTTCAAAACTGTACTATCAAGTGCTTTCTATTATGATTTTTTTTTTTCTTCTGGAGAGCATTTCATTTGTCAAAAAGGATGCCAGGCACGTTTCTTTCCTGAGCCAGTATGGCCCTTTTTCACTTAGTCGAGCTGGATGGCAAACAAGGAAAAAGCAGGTCTGTTTCTGGTCCCCTGCGGATCTTACAACGAGCCCTGTGGCGCTGGCTGGCTTCTTTGTTCACATGCCAGGCCCCCACCTGAAGGCTGGAAGGGGGCACAATTCTAGGAACATGGTCTTGCTGAAGGACAGAAAAGACCAGGAGAGGGAGCACAAGAACACAAGATGTTTATATATCTGGGTCACAGGGCAAGTCGTGGGGAGAGAGCAAGGCAAGAGAAGCCAATTGCCTCAAAAAATATACGTGGAATCTGAATGGTGTACTTTTTAGGGGACAAAAGGAATTTGGAACCTGTTTGTTTACCATAGAGAACAAAATTTTAGCTGATGATACTGACTGCAGGCCTATAAGCCATTTTATTTGTTCTTAGAGTGTCCCGGGTGATAACATAAGTTTACGAACTGCTGAATCTGTCAGCAATGAAAAGCTAGCCACTCCCCTGGTCGTTTTAGCTCATCTTCATCACACAGTGATACAGGAACAGATGCGCCAAATGGCAAGCGTGCAGCATCACGTAGAGACCAGCAGATCTCAGCTACACTGCAGCACTCAGCCGGCTTAGGTTTGCAGGCTGAGCAATCATGTCGCCCAGCACGAGGCAGTGAGACCAGGCATTCTCCCCACAAGGAATTCAGTTTATGGGATGCTGCTGGTGACCCCTTTGCAATACAGGGTACAGATCACTTTATTCCTTCAACAAGTGCACACTGACTCCCTCCCATGGTTCAACAGAGTCTTAGGTGCTGGGGGGATAAAACAGTGAATAAAGAAGAAAGGGTGCCTGGTCTGAGAGGTTCTAGGCAGATGGGACAAGAACAAGTCAACAGGTAATTACAACACAGCATAAGAGCTGTAATGGAGGTGGGAAGTATGAGTGCTGGCGGAGGGACATCTAACTCTGAGAAAGTGACATATAAACTGAAGCCTGAGTGAGGACTAGCCAGGTATTTGGTGGGAACTGGTGTTACATGTGCAAGAAAAGGAGTGTGCAAAGACACAGGAGAGAGCCCAGCACACAATGTGGTGTGGCACTGGGGTGGCCCCAGGTGATGCTGGAGAGATGAGCAGGGGAAAGGCCTGGAAGGCGTTCTGTGTCCCATGGAGGAGGCTGGCCAGCCACGGAGAGCTGCTGGGGTCTAGCACGCAGGAAAATGTTGGGGAGATTACTCTGGCTGCGTTTGGGGAGTAAGCTGGGCAGGATCACAGAAGTCCAGGCAAGTGCCAACTGTGGCCTGAATGCAGGCAGTGGTGGTGGAAAGATGTAGACAGATCAGAAAGGCCATTAGGAGGAAGAGTTGGTGATGTGTGAGAACACAGGCCATACAAGACTGACAACTATTTAAAACAGGTCACCACACATCTAACTAATTAACCAAAGCTATAACCTGGATACCACAGTGGCAAAAGTAAGGTTCCAGTTGGAAGCCATTTGGGACACTTTACCGTATGATTGTTACAACAGGATTATATAAAAGTTCACAGGAGTAACCAGCGTAGTTTAGGATTCAGAGTCTTAAATTACTGAAAGGATATGGCTCAGAATTCTGTAGCCTAGAGCTTTCTTCAGGGGAAGACAACCATGGCTGCCAGTCAGTTGTTTTAGCCACTGCATGATATAGGATTTTTTGAAAAGCAAACTTGCATAATAAGTCATTCTGGTCTGGCCATGAAAAAGAGGTGAAAGTTCTTACAGAATGTGAGGAGTCCTTTTTAAAAAAAATAAAGATGAATGGAAGATAGAAAATTAGTATAATATGAGATGACTTGTTGAAAATAGCTGTGGTCAGAGATGGGAAAAGGCAGGGGAAAGATAGCACTTCTTCCAGGCCCTGTTCATTGATTTTGATGACAACTGTGGAACAACTGACCAGTTCTGTGGCCAGGATCTACCTGGACCACCTCTAGAGGCTTCTTCCATCACCACTTGAGTGAACTTCAAACTTCCAAGTGGACTTTCTGACTGACCCTCCTGCCTCCCTCTTAGGAGAACTCTTGTGATTACATTGGACCAACTGTATAATCCAGGATCATCTCCCATCTCAAGGTCCTTAATTTGATCACATCTGCAAAATTCCTTTTGCCATGTGAAGTAACGTGTTTACAGATTTGGGGGGATTCTGACATGGACATCTTTGGGGGCTGTTATTCTGCCTACTGCACTGGGTTATTATGTGTCTTATGCTTTCAGTGCCTCAAAATTGAGGCGCCGGACAAAGGCAGGTCCTATGTAAGTCAAGGCAACCTAGACAGTAAGGTTCTTACGTGCACAAGGGGTAAGAACTGAGGAGTCATCATGGGGTAAAGTGAAGAAAACGGATGAAAATTTATTTCAGGTATTTCCTCTTTGCTATTATTTTATGTTTCAACCTTTTCGGCATCTTTTTCATTATTTCTTATGTGAAGGGAAATTTCTAGTGCTGGGTTCATGGTGACTTCTGTATAGCACAGAGAGACCTTGAACAAGAGCTGGAGAGACTCGCTGCTGTCTCCACATCTACAGCTTACTGGTTCGTCACCTGGGTCTCATTTCCCCACCTGACAGAAACACAGACATGAGTATGTTTAATGGATGTTACTACTGTCATCTCTGAGGCAAGGGGTTGAGAACTTGGGCTCTGGAGTTGGGTTGCCCAGGCCTATACCTAAGTTCCTTGATTTAGGAGCTGAATGTTGAACAAGTTAATGAACCTCCCTTGCCTTGGTTTCCTCATTTGGCAGATGGAGATAAGAGCTGCAATCCCATAGTGTCAATGAGTTAAACATATAAAGTGCATGGAGTGGTGCCTGGCACATGGTGAATGCTCAGTAAAGGTTATTATTATTATTATTTTTTATCATCACCATCACTAAATTAGACATAAGGGATATACAAAAGGTAGAATATAGCCCTTTTCCTTAGTGCTGGGTCAGATGATTTTTTAAGACCAAGGTATTATGATTCCCAATACATCACAGAAGAAAAAAGCTCCCCTGATGTTCTCACTTCCCATGCATCATGCTGCATCAGCAAGATCTTTTAATATTTCTCCTTGCTGCCAATTAAGGGTACCAAGTCAAAGCTGATATGTAAAAATTACTGCCCCATTATCACCTGCTGGCCTCACTAATAAATCTTAGCTCAATGAAGCGTATTTATCTTTTTAGTAGAACAGGGTATGACCCAAACTAGAGGGACATGGGCTCTGGCTGGTTTACAGCAGTACCTTAAGAAAGCTCAGCGCATAACTGTATGTCCATAAATACAAATGCTAGAGTTTTCTTGGATCAAAGATCATTTTCAAACAGTTAAGCACATATACATCTATACTCGTGGTAGTTTTAAATAAGGCAAGTTCTTCAAGGTCCAAGAAGTCAGTTTTGAGAGTACAGCCTTCAAATAGCTCTCTTCCACTTGAAACCTGAAGTGTGGAAAGTGGAGTGGATGTATGTTTTACTGAAAGAGTCGGCAATAGAAAGCAGAGTACACTTACAGCTGTAGCAGGCCAGGATGAATTTATACAGTGAATTTAAAATCAGACTCAGAATTGGCTTAAGTTATCCACTGAAAAAAATTCCATTGATTTTTGGGCTTCCTGATGATGTTTTCTGGGTGAGACAGATGCTAGACTGAGAGCCAAGCAAAGCTTCAGATGTGGACTTCTTATTTTTGAAAGAATTTGAAGAGGCAGAATTTGCTAATGGAATACAGGAATAAAAATGAATATTACGTTTATACTCGTTAGCAACTGCCTTGGCATTAAATGCGACTGAAGTAGTTCTGGCCTAGTGGCTGAAATTCTTCTACCTTTTTAGATAGATTTTAACAACTTCAATCTCCCCCTTGTCTTTTTCCCCTTTTCTCTTATCTGTTCGAACACTTCTATAAAACATACTTTTCCATTAAAAAAACACACACCCAACTTTGGTTTACAAACCACTTGCTAATAATTGGTTCTGAGAGCCTCCTTCAGACTTTGCATCATTTATTGGGAAGCTTAGCTCAAACTGAGATTACTCTCATAAGACATCTTGGAAATGAGCAGGTTTTAGAGAAAAACAAAGTCCCACTTATTGAAATGAAGTGCTTTTGTCTCATTTCAGATCTGGTGGCAGAAGGCGGAAGGGAACTATCCGCTTTCAGAGGTCCCCGGGAAATATTTGACAAGATACGTGAAATGTTTTTCTTCATCTGGTCTGCTTGTTTCACAATCCAGTCGATGTGTTTCACCAGAAAAACAAGGTCAATTCAATTGATCAAACACGGTTTCAGCAACAGACACACATACATATAAATGCTCACACTCTCCCAGTTATAGCAACACTGAATCTAATTTAGAACCACAATGGCTAGGAAATTAAGAGTTAATACTTAAGCCCATCCTTAATTCATGCTGTCATGCCTGAGTATCACTTCTCCCATAGCAAGCAGATCACCCACTGTTCTGAGGCTACTAGGCGGAGAATGAAATTGGCTATAACATTACTATGTCACAACGGAGGGAATTAGGGATGAGCCTGGAGAACAAGCTTGGGTGCTCTTTGTGTGTGAGAGAGGGAGGCAGGGCAGGAGGGGAAGAAAGGAAGAGAAAATAAAAAGACTGAGAAAGCAGGCACATCTGCCCGTTCCTACCCAGGGCATCTTTATAAGGCAGGCGCAGGCTGCTGCTCTCAGGACAGCAGCCCAGGCTATTAGCGGTCTAAACTCCCAAACAAACTTGAAAGAATATGTGAACTGCAATGAGCAGAGCTGATAAAATACTATGGTCTTACGCGTTCTCAGGGAATTGCGCACATGGGCGGGCAAAGGGGGGCTTCTCCTCTACTCAGCGGAAGTGCCCCTTGGTGTGCTTATTTTACCGATGGTTTGAATTACTGCTCTTTCAACAACATTATGGGGCATATCCCCACTAAAATGAAACAATCACACTTTATCTCTTTGTCATGAATCCTGTTTTAATTTTTAACCTAGCCCAGCAGAAAATCATGTGTTTAACCCCATATAACTTTCATTCAATCATGGAATTAATAAAATCTCCATTACCAAAGAGGACCCACGGAACTATCCCAGGGTAAAGACAAATTTAAGGAGGGAATCGCCCTCCTCTTTGATGCCTTCTAGGTTCTGGAGCAGGTAAAATCACAGACAAACAGCAAAAAGCAAAATTATAAACTTGCCTCTTCTATTTCCAACTTCATTTTTCTTCGAGGCTTCCTCATTATATGACCAGGTCTTGCCAATAAATAATACTCTCCCATTGTCATTCATCTATAAACTTTTAATGTTACTATGTTTTCATTTTTGCAGTTTGGGAAATTTTATTACACAGCGAGGAACTGCTGTCTTGATGCCCCTGCTCATATGTACAGTGACCTCCCTCCCTATCCTGTCTGAACTACACCTCTCAAAGAGCAGAATGACATCACAACATCTTTGGGTTTATTCAGAAAACAAATACATATATTCATTACTAGGACATTTAAAATTTGTGAAAAAATATCTATTTGAGCCTAAAACATGAGCAGAAGGTGAGCTATTATCTTAATCCTGAATTCCACTATTATATTTATATCACAGATGTTTTGTGCGGATAGAAAAGCCTGAGCTATTTGGATTTGCCAGCTTGGATTAATAACCACCCATCTCGAATCATTAATGATGCTGGTTCCAGTTCAGTGACTGAAATGGGTAAAAAAAAAAATTTCATTTTATTCTTTCCTTATGAAAGAGCCACTGGCTTTGCAATGCATTTCTTTTTGAAAAAAGAAAAAGTCCCTTTGAAATGGAGAATACTAAAAATGGTATTAGAAGCACTAGAGAAAACTAGAAATTCATTTTAAAGCAGTGTACCATGTACAAATGCTGTCTTACAAATAGGATTATTTAATTTAAACCTTAGATCTGTCAAGCTCCATTACTTCAAATGGAGCCTGTCGCTTCTTGAGTTCATTATATATCGAGATCATATTACAATTTCTGTTAGGTTAAGTCATTGCTGAGATACAAGGCGGTTAAAAAAAATTACACAGCAGTGTCAGTAAATAGAGCAAAGTCACTGCCGTGTTCGGAAAGGCAAAAAGTCATCTTGCTAAATGAGGATCCAAGCTGTCCTGTACCAAGACTGTTACTAATAAATAAAAGGCCTCTGGGAAAAGTGCTGAGCGTACGCTGGATCTATTTTCAGCTTGCATCAGCAGCTGCTGCCCCTGGGATCACATCTTTACGCATACTCTACACCATATGTAATCACTCCAGTGCTGCAACCAGTAAGATAATGAAAGAGCATGGCATAAATCTATACTTGAGTGGAATGCTAAATGAGAAAAATAATACAAAAAGGGGGAAATAAACCGCATTTTCAAGTCATTAGGAAGAAAGACTTTGACATATGAAGTGTTGCAACCATTAATAGCACTTATCATATAGAGTGGAGACAAAGAGACAAATTAATCAAACTGACAGAACTGGGACATTTTATGCTAATGCAGGCTCCTGGGTTTCAGCCTGTATTCCTCTGCGTCTGGAAAACTGATACTATTACGGGGCAGGAAATCGCATGAATAACATGTAACAGATCATAAAAATTCACACACCAACTGCAGAAACATGCCAGAAGCTCTGTGAAAACAAGGATGGAGAACTCAACAGAGAAACTACCAGCAAGTAACGAATGCAAGTAAGTCCAGGAATCTCTCCCATTCATACATTGTAATTAACTATCGGCTTCTGGCTCGTAATTATAGTGGTGAAACTGAAGCCTGGAGAGCCAACTCTGCAGGAGCCAGAGAAGCCTGCCCAGGCCCTCATTCAAGGTTATTTGCCATCGGCCGAGGAGAGTGCCACTCAGACCTAAATTTACTGCTCTGGTTGTGTTAACCTAGAAAAATGCAAAATAAACATAAAAACATTAACTTAAGACTTTAAAAGGGAGGAGGGAGATAAATAAATGGACACTGCAAAGAAAAGACAAGCAAAAATCGCCATGTATGTTTATGCAAGTGGTGGAAATAAAGAGGATCAGGTACCGAAAGCATTTTTATAAAACACATGCTGTCCCTTATGACCAGCTTCCACTTCATGAATAAGCTGTACTTGAAGGTGAATGGCTGGCAAGTCCTCAGGAAGGCTCACGGGAGCAACTGCCCTTTGTTCTCCATTGTGAACTCCTAGGTGGGCGGTGGAGACAGCTCCACAGGCTCACTTACACCAATCTATGGAGATAAATGACTGCTGCCCTAAGACCTCTATCCCTCCCTGGAAGAAGCTCTTGCATCCTCGATACTGAGACAAGATGGGTTCCCTAGCTGGAACTCCAAAGGATTTTCTCATAAAAAAATAACTACATCAACAGTAGGTAAATGTGGCTAAAAAAGTGCGTCAGAACTAGAACCCAGTGATACCATCTTTGTTGGCATTCAGGCCTCTGGCACTCAGTGAGTTGGATCCAATCCTCCCTCTCATTCTCATCTAATACATGCTACACATTTTCCTGCCTCCAGAACTTTTCTAAGGATACCCTTCATTTGTTTGACAAATGCTAACCAAATGGATCCCATGGTGACACTGTTTGAGATAGTCAACTGCAGATTGAAAACATCACCATCATCACCACTGCTCAGAAATCTTGCCTAGAATCTTACTGTACAAATGAGGAAAAGACAAGCAATAGTTCAGTTACAATATAAAGCAAAAGCTGCTATGACAGAAATATAGAGAAGGTGCTAGAGGTATGTAATGGAGGGATACTAAACTCAAGATGGCTTTTCCCACATGCTGAAAGCCTACCCACACCTCCTCTCCTACATGAAGTCTTCTCTCATTAGGACGATCTACTCCCCCTTTGTACTTTCATGATCCTTCACTTATTCTTAAGACTATAAAATTAATTTCCTTTTCTCTTTGCATAATGATAAATATCTGTTCACTGAATACATTTAAAACAATAAAAGGCGACATAGAGATGAGATTTGGGAGATGGTTTAGGAAACTAACCACTATTCATAACCTGTTTCCAGGAAAAAAATACACTCTGAGTTCAAACAACTAATTTCTTGACAAACTTTTGAAGTGCAATTTATCCAAACTGTCAGTCCTAGCCTTTGTTCTTTGGACACTGGGCCACCAAAAATATAACCTGCACTTGCATGGACCAATACATGAGACAATGGAAACATTTCAAGTAGTGCGAATGTGAAGTGAAGATTTTTCTACAGTCATGTAACTTGCACATGAAAACCAAATCTGTTTCAGGGAGGACTCCTGTCTTGGTAAAATGAAAAGTGAAAAGCACACCTGGTCTTGTATAGGGACATGGGACTATGTTTGGCTGTATGCACTGTATATGAAAGTGTTTTACAAGTATCCTAGGTTGATCTATTATTATGATTATAATCATCATGTTAGGCTATCCACAGTGGTGGAGCTGGGAACACAGCTAGACCCTAAGGTTAACCCTTACTACCAGGTACCAAGTGTGAGTGGCCACCCTCCAAGGGGAGGAGAAGGGTCAGAAGTGTTTTCTCTTTACTGCTCATCAGTCCTGAGGACACTAGCCTGAGAACTCAGGTCTTGGGTGTATGTGTGTCAATCACCTAACTGTGCATCTGCAGAACACTGCTGGCTTCCACTAGAAGGTGTGGGTCTTGGGTTTGCACTGCTGCTTTTTCTTTTTTGTAAAGTTCATACAATTTTTGTTTCTTAATATCATAGGGCTTTAAAATATACTGTTTTCATTTTGTTTATGTTTTGTGTAATTTTAGCATTTTTACCACTTTACCCTCTTGTTATCAACACAATCAGGTATCGTGCTATTGACTGTCTGCAGGCTCATTAATTTTCAGTATTTTTACCAATGACTGGGGTTAGTGTGGCCTTATCCATTGCGTGTTAATCATAAAGAGATGTCTGAATTAGAATTAAAATTTAAAGATGACAAATGGTATAAATTCTGATTAGGTTTAATTAATGTAAATATTTTGGGAAGAAAAGAGATATAACCAAAATGCAAGATAGAAAATAATTATTTAAGCCTATATGCTGAAAACCAATGGATTTAGAGTGACTCCTGTCTTTAAATGTGGTCAAAAAGAGAACATGTCCTCAGTGAGGCACAGTATTGGGGAATATGGTGGTGAAACCTGAAAACTAACATTCTGGTGCCCTGAACTGATGAGCATTTATTTAAGTTGTTTATAGCCCAGCCAGGCATGGCTCAGCGGTTGAGCGTCGACCTAGGATCCAGGAGATCAGGGTTCGATTCCCAGTCAGGGCACATGCCCGAGTAGCAGCCGATCAATGATTTTCTCATCATTGATGTTTCTCTCTCTCTCTCCTTTTCCCTCTCCCTTCCTCTCTCTGAAATCAATAAAGATATATTTAAAGAAAAAAAAGTCAGAATATTGACTTAAAAAAATTGTTTATAGTTATGACCCCTTATTTTGATGAGTACATAAAACTATGAGAAATAAATGACAAAAAGATAAAAAAGGAAGTCATATTTAAGAAAGTCTCTCCCAGCCGGGTGTGGCTCAGCGGTTGAGTGTTGGCCTAGGATCCAGGAGATCACAGTTCGATACCCAGTTGGGGCACATGCCCTGGGTTGTGGGCTCGATCCCCATTTGGGGCATGCAGGAGGCAGCCAACCAATGACAACTATATTATCAATTGATATTTCTATCTCTATCTCCCTCTCCCTTCCTCTCTCTGAAATCAATAAAGATATATTTAAAAAAAAAGTCTTAATACATGGGTTTTGTACTGTGAGAAAACAATTCTAGTGGCAACTTAATAACTATTTTCAGTAGGAATCCCTGTAAAAATCCTGGATCTGCGCACAGCATGAGAACCCGACACATACGCCAAGTTTTACCTTCCCTGTAGGTGGCTGTTACCTACAGAAAGCATGTGATGTGATACACTGGTGTCAATGTGGTATTGCTTGACATGGTTATACAGAGCTCTACGTCTGTGGATGGTGTGTACCAGTGGGATGATACAAACTTTGCTATAATCATGGAGACTGAAGACAGGCAAATGGGGTGTGGGAGGAGTGAAAGTGGTGCTTCTATGGGACTCAGGTTGTTAGAGATGTTTCTTAATAGAAAACTATAGGTGCTGCAGAAGTTTTAAGTTCAGCAAGGTCGGTTCATTATTGATCCACAATAATGTCATTATCCTTTCTGGGGCTAGAGCAAATTAACAGATTAGCTTTCACAAGGAGCACAGGATTGTCCAAATATCTACTATAGTTCTCAGTTCTTTGTGGGGGAGTAACAACCGAGAAGGAGGCCACCTGGAAGCCTCATCACAGCAAGGGGCTCCTTGAGAAGCTGATGGGTCCGAGTTTGTTGGGGGGCTTCAGAGAGCCTGGAAGTAGCTTCCAGGTGCTGGTGACAGGCCATTTCCTGAGGTGGCAGCAGCTCAGTGAGGGTGGGATGCTAATATTCTCACCTCAAGGATGTACCATGTCCCTAATAGTGTCTCTGAGAATGACAGGGCCATCTCAGGGGCTGACAAATGTGATCTCCTGAATTAGCCTCCACAGGGACTCAGCAGGGCAGCACCTTTACAGCTCTGTCAGAGGCTTAGTTTTCCTGCAAAAAGGGGAGAAAAACCTGACTCCCCAAATGAAGGGGATTTTATGTAGCTCTCCTGCCATTTTCCTCTCACCTCTACAGTGTAGCTGAGCTCTTAGAAAACTGGTGTTACAGCACTTCAGTGAGAAGCCAGGCCATTGAAAGCCCCTTCTAACAGCTGCTAATGGTTGTCAATGAGCAGGCAGAAACCAGGGATGGAGGGGAGGGAGCCAAAAATAATTCCACAGCAGCATTTTCCAGGATTCAATCATTTCTGATGCTGAAAAGGAACTCGAGGAACTAAAGTACAGCTCTATGACACAGCGAAGGGGCTGCAGGGTCGAGGGCCATTGGGCCGCTGCTCACATGCCCCAGCCCTGTTACAGCAGGACTTGCATGGCCTGTCTCAGAAACCTGGTATCTAAGAGACTAAAACAGGAAAACAGAAAGACAAGGTAAGGGAGATTGGTGTTGGGGGTGAACTGAACTCAGCCCCCTGCATTCAGGAGGGTGGGCTGTTAGTGCCTGGGTTGTAACATTTCGGAAGCTTTGTGAGGATTATGTGTGGTACTTTTTTTTGGTGTGTGTAATGTGCTTCATTCTGTGGGATTTATAAGCCCATACCAGGGCCAAGGAACCATTTTAGGTATCTTTCTCCTAAGGAATCCCCATCCCTCCGACTCTTAGCCTTTCCTGGATGGGGTTGCCTCTTACTGAGTTTTTATTCAACTTGCTTTTTCTCTAGTAGAGATTTGTAGCACTACAGGCTATAGGGACTTAAAGTTTTTGTTTTGATAATATCCCAGTTTTATTAGCCATTTCCTAAGAATTGTAGAGACTGTAGGTTTTTATTTTATTTTATAATGTATACGCATAATGCAGTATTCCCCCCCCCCCCGATATTTTCCCCATCACTCAATCCAGGTGGTGCATGTGGCCCTTTTAAATCTTCCCACGCGCTCTCTGAGAGTTTTGATGCTCTTAGAGAGTAAAACTATATCTTTGAACAGCATTTCTGTCTGAATTGTACACTTGATCTTTCTGGGTTTGGCAAACAAACCATCACTCACTCAGAACCTAGACAGGAAGGTGGCAGCTGATTCAAGCTTCAGTAGGAACAAGTCATGCCCAAATAAATTCATTTCTGGTTCTGATGGGATTACTGCTCAGAGAATACAGTGTAAACAGCATCCCAGGATTTTAGCAAGGCAGCTGACATCTCTTAGTTCACTCTTAGAACAATATGACAAAATGGGGTCTGGAAGATAGTAAAATTAAGCCATCAGTTGCTGGGTGATGGATTAATGTCAACTTCAACCTGATGAACAGTATCTGGTAATGTGGCCCATACTCTGTCATTGCTTCACTTCTATCTTTGACTTGGAGAAGATCTAGGGGACAGAATCAAGACCCTAAATGATGACCACAAGCTGACACTATGGGGTAAATGAATAAAGATGCAATTTGACAAAAAAGGATGTCAAATCCTGTACTGGCATTTAAAAAGTCAACTTTGTAAGGACAAGATGGGAGAGTCCTGGCTTAATGAGATGGGTCAGTACTGTGACACAGTTGCCAGGAAATTTAACACAATCCTGGGCCACATAAAGAGATGCATAATGTAGAGATGGACTCATATCTTCACTCTACCCTTTAGTGTTCATACCACATTGAGACTTCTGTATTTTGCAGTATGTTAAGAGCAGGACTGACCAACAAGGATCATGATGAGCAATGAATCTATGTCCTAAGAGGTGGGTAGAACCAGAAACGTTAAACCTCAAGGAAGAGAGATTTAAAGGCTCATGCAAGAATTGCCTTCAGAGAGCTAATAGGCTATTATGAAAAGATGAGATAAAATTTGTTTTCTTCCATTCTAGAGGGCATAAATAATATCACAATAAAAATGTAAGGGAGGTGGATTTCTACTAAAAACAAGGAAGAATTTTCTAGTAATCACAATTGTATAAAACAGAAGGGGCTCTGAAATGGTACTGAGCTCCCCATTGCTGGAAGTGTTCCAGTAAAAGCTAGAGAGGAACTTAATGTCATTATTTGTAAAAGGATTCCAAATTGGATGGGAGATTGGGCTAGATGATGCCTAACATGCCTTATTTTTAAACTTCAATCCTTGACACTCCTCATTTCCTACCACACTACAAGAGAGGAGTTATGATTTTGAGTACTGCTTAAGTACTTTGTATAAAAATCGACAAGGAAGAAAGACAAGGTTAATAGTATTTTCATTTACTCTGGATACCAGTGGCAAAATATCTGGACTTGTGAGCTGGCAAAACAGAGCTTTCTAGAACTCCCCCAAGTCTCCTATAAGTCTATGAATGACACATCCTTCAAGCTACTTTAGTTGGGAATGCTGGCATACTCCAACCAGTCTGCTGAGATCATGAGCAATTTGTGGAGAACACTGGGCGCCTTGATAGGATGTAATGGACGGCAATATTAAAAAAATAAGGAGTCAGTGATTTCCTAAATATGTAAGTTTTCAAAGGCCATCATACCTATTCAACAAAAATTCAACTGTACAGTTGCAGAACCTTGAAATTAAACAAATGCAGACTCGGCAGTCTGAGTTTCAAGACATTTACACAGGCATTATTTCCAGGCATGATTTTCCCTTGCTGAACAAGTAAGCCCTTTCTATTTAGACTTGTCAGGGAAGCAAGTATAGTCAGTCACATGGAGCCACAGTCTTGTGTGAATGGATAGCAGCATGTCCCATCTTGTATTTTCCTGGACTTGACATAATAGCAGCCATTTAAGAATATCATAAAAATTGTACACACCTTGCCATTCTATACACCCTAAAATAGCAGGTGAAAATAGCTCAAAGCCTTTCCTCCTTAATAATCTCCTGAACAGGTTTTAGAACTGAACCAGGTAATCTCAAAATCTTTACTAATGAGTGGAAAAGAAACCAGAAGATATGACTATAAGTAGAAGGGATGGAGGACACAAGGCAATGAATAAGCGAGGTGAGGGTGAAGGACATACTCTAAAACATGGTGACAAATATTGTGATTTACTCATGGTTGATATTCAATAAATACAATTTATCAAGAATGATCAGAACTTAGGAGAGAACATAGTTCTGTACCAGAAAACTGAGACAAAGGCAAAAGAGATGCTCATGCAATGCTGGGAGCACCTAGGTTCCTAGGGGTCATTCTGTTTCCTGTGCTGACCCGACTCTGGGCTAGAATCTTCTTCCAGGTCTGTGACCTTGTTATCTAATTTGTGATTCTAACTCAAACTCTAGACACAAAGTTGAGGTGAACAGTTGAACCAAGGCCTGATGTTGTGAGGTTGGCATTGGAGGGACCTTCTCTTGACACTGACCCCTGGTCACAGATGATCATGCTGATGTGGAAGCTGCCCCTCCAGTTCTGTGAGACAGTGCGTGAAAAAAGGCATTGGATGGTAAGATAATTATGCTTTTTCAGAAATCTTCTTTAACTCAAAGCAATATATCACTTTTATTTCCAAAAAGGATTGAAATGAATCCTAAAGTCCAAAAATAACCTCCTAATAGAGACTGAGGAAACAATGGAAGCCAGGCTCATAGGACCTAGGGAATTACGCAATTCAACAACTGTAAATAAGGGGCTCAAGTGGTTAGAAAAGGGGCCCAAGTGCCTAAAGCACAAAAGAAGCCAAACTTCAGGAACTTTTGGACTAAAAGACATTTGTATTTTCATAAGTAACAGTAGAAACTGGAATAGAAACTCGTCCCCAAGGAAAGTCGAATGAGACTGCTGCTTTGATATTAAGCCTAGCAGAGGAATGCCCAGTGAAGGCACTGGGTAACTCAGGGGTGATTTTGAAGCCTTTTTCTTGCGATGTAAGGATAATAATAACAACTCATGGAAGACCCATGCCTGTCTACAAAAGGCTGGAGTGCACGCATGCCCGGGTATGCACGCACACTATACATATGTGTATCCAGCACAATCATGGGGAGATGGATAAGAGAAATATCTACAGTTAAAACATTAAAACCTCACCCCATGGACTCTGTTTCTTTGCTATGTCCATGCTTTAGAACTTCTGTATTTTCCCTTTCATGGAGCAATGTTGTTAATGTGGCTTTTAAAAAGTTGTGGTAAAAAATGTAACATAAAATTTACCATTTTAACCATTTTTAAGTGTACATTTCCATTGTGAGGTATATTCAGATAATTATGAAACAGATATCCAAAAGTTTTTCATCTTGAAAATCTGAGGCTCTATAACCATTAAACAACTCCCCATCTCCACCTAACCCCCAACCCCTGGTCACCACCATTCTATTTCTGCTTCTGTGCCTTTCACTCCTTGAGATACCTCATATAAGTGCAATCATACAGTATTTGTCCTTTTGTCACCAGCTCATTTTGCTAATACAGCTTTTTAAGTAAACCTAGGGAGGTGGGAAGAAAGAAAGGGAGAGGGCAAGTCCACCTCCCATCTGTTTCTGGTGTTGGCCAGAAAGGGGAATCTCCTGGAGTGTCCTCTTAGGACAGATTGCAGTTGGCAGGATGCATTACAGCTGCAGAGAGACAGTCCTCTTGGCGGAGTAGGTTCAAGGACCATTCTCTCCATCGATAAGCGTCTACTGGGGGAGTTCCCATTTCAAAGACACTCTCTGAAGGCCATAGAACCTCAGCAATTCTTCAAGAATTCTCATGAAAAGCCCTCAGCATCTTCCTGGGGGAGGAAGAATCTGAATAAATAAGGCCTCATTATTTTAAGAGCAGCCTCTGTAGGAATCTTGGGGGGAGAGCAGAAGAGGCAATGGAATGCGAATGAATAGTCTCAAAGCTGCCAGAGCCTGCTCTTGAGGAACGAACTATGCTTAGAATGTGTGTCCCTCATGGACGCAGGCGTGGAGCACAGAAGGAAGGGAAATTTGGGTTTAAAACTGAAAGGCAGTCTGTGAAATTCAGTCACATGTCAAAAGGGTCACTGGCAAAAAATGTCTGGGAACTACGGCACACTCCGCCTGAACCTTGCAGGGCCATTCCCACCAGTGTCGCCTCACATGTCACTGTGAATAGGGCCACATCTGCAGCACAAATCCCCCTTTTCCCACCGAAATGTCCATCCAGCACCCAGAACAGGGGAGGCCTGCTACAGAAGCTCCATGTAGGAGTTGGACTCTTAAGAGGCAAAAGTCAGTGCAAACTGGGAGTTAACCTTTTCCTCTGAGCCGATAGAGCTCAACTTGCCATTAGGTTAATTTATAAATGAAAAAAAAATTTTGTGAAAAGATTTATACATGGAAATCCTAAGTATCTTTACACAAGCCTGTTCTGAAATTCTCAGTAGAACTTTGAAGCTTTTGCCTTTTCCCTCTGCCATCCACCCACCAGGCCCCTGTGTCCTCTCTCATACCCACCAGGCCCCTGTGTCCTCTCTCATACCCACCAGGCCCCTGTGTCCTCTCTCATACCCACCAGGCCCCTGTGTCCTCTGCTCCTTGGGCAGTCTTTCTTTCCCACCTCAGTTCATGGCTACTCCCATCCTTTGGGTTCTGTGGGCCAAAAACCTCAGTCATCTTGGATTCATTCCTTCTCCCATATCCTACTTCCAATAAGTTAGTGGGAAATCCTGGCAGCTTCACCTTCAAAATAGAGTCCAGCCCGGCCGGGTGTGGCTCAGTGGTTGAGCATCACTTAGGATCCAGGAGATCGCGGTTCGATTCCCGGTCAGGGCACATGCCCAGGTTGCAGGCTTGACCCCCAGGAGGTGGACAATCATTGACGACTCTCATCATTGATGTTTCTATCTCTCTCTCCCTCTCCTTTCCTCTCTCTGAAGTCAATAAAGATATTTTTTTTTTTAAAAAAAGTCCAAATCCAAAACTTTACATTTCTTCCCTGCTTCCACCCTTGTACAAACTACCTCTCACTTACAGCAGATGCTTTACTGGTATCTCTGCTTCTGCCCTTGTCCCTTCAAAGTCTGTTTTCAACCCAGCATCCAGAGCCATCCTTTAGAAAAATAAGTTGCATTATGTCACTGTTTTACCCAGAACCCTCCAAAAAATTCCCATTTCATTGAGTAAAAGCCAAAGTCATTCAAATGCCCCCATCAGGCCCTGTGTGATCTGTTTCCTCCCTACACCCCAACTCTAGCCCTGGCCTCTATTTGTATGTTGCCTGCTTGATGAGCCCTTTCTGAATTACCACATCTAAAATTTCAACTCCTGTTCCTCATTCACTATTCTTTTCCATGCTTTATTTTCCTCTGTAAACTGATCACCAGCTTATGTATGTATGAACATGTAATGGGTGCTCAATGCAAATCTCTCACATCCTTGGGGAAGTCTTCCGTGGCCACCCTATCCAATGTCATTTCTCCCTTGATGACTATGTAGCCTATCACCCGGTTTTATTTTTCTTCTAGCACTTTTCACAATAAAATTATCTTGTTTTCTTATCTGTCTTTTGCACTAAAATGTAGGCCCAGGAGCAGCCCAATTTGCTCTGTCCTATCCACTGCTACCTCCCTAGCACTTAGAACAGGGTTGGCACAGAGCAAGGGCTCAGTGAATGCTTCTGGAATGAATGGAGCATCTTCATGACAACCCAATCCCAGTATCTGTTTTCCTCAACTAGTTATCTTCAAATTTTTAATCCATCCAGAAGATGGAAGAAATGTACATTCATATACCTTTAATCTGGATTCACCAACTGTTCAATTTTGCTAAATTTGTGTGCTCTCTTCTCTATACACACGTGTATATATTCCTTTCTGAACTGTTTGAAAGTAAATCATTCTGCATAACCAAAACATCATTTTACTACTCAAAAAAAGTAATGTTGACACAGTATTATAAACTTATATGCAATATACATTCAGATTCTCTAAACTGCTCCAATGATGTCCTTTATAGATATTTTTTCCCCAATCTGAGAGCCAATCCAGAATCCTTTATTTGTTCTCATTTAGTTTCCTTTAATCTAGCACACTCCCCAATCATTTTGTCTTTCATGACAGTGACATTATTGAAAGGTTCTGACCAGCTGTCTTGAGGAATGTCCCAAAGAGGATGTTTAGCCATAGTAGTGTGTTCAAAAGATAATCTAATTTATTTTTTTATTCTGTGTGGTTAATTAACCAATTTAATATGCAATGAGTTCATGTTTCTGTTTGTTTTAAATTTTAAGGTTTGTCACTTTTCATCTTCTTGATTAAAATTTAATTTGTTAACTATGTAAAACACCTAAATGGTTCGAAAGTCAACATAAAATAGATATACTTAGAGTCACTGCCATTCCAAACTCACTCACTTTGTTTCAGTCACTTTCCATAGGTCACCATTTTCACATTTTATCTTTTCTATGATTCTTTTTACAAAATGTGCACATGTATATATACTTATAAATTATATGCACTGTAAATGTATATTCCTACTTTCCTTTGTTTCTTGTACAAAAAGAAGCCCACCATATATAGTGTATGTACTCTTCTGTATCTTATTTTTGCTTTCTAAAATACACACTGGTAATCATTCCACTTCAGTTCATGGAGATTTTTCTTTTTTATGGCTTCATAATATGTGGTTCTGTGGTTGTACATATATGTAGGTAACCTTGCACATATATTGCTTTGTATTTTAGTGGGCTATTATGGACTAAATTGCCCCCCCCCCCCATTTCATATGTTGAAGCACTAACCCCTAATGAGACTCTTTGGACACTGGGACTCTAAGGAGGTAATTAAGCTTAAATGATGTGATAAGGGTGAATGAAGCCTTGATCTGCTAGAACTGGTGTTCTATTTATTTATTTATTTGTTTGTTTATTTATTTACTTATTTTAATCCTTACCCGAGGATATTTTTTCCATTGCTTTTCAGAGAGAGTGGAAGGGGAGGGGAGACAGTGAGAGAAACACTGATGTGAGAGAGATAATTGACTGGACCAGGGGTCGAAACTGTAACTGAGTTAAGTGCCCTTGGCTGGAATCGAACCTGGGACCCTTCAGTCCACAGGCCGACTTTCTAACCACTGAGCCAAATAGGCTAGGGTGTAGAACTGGTGATCTTATAAGAAGAGAAAGAGAGACCAGTGTTCTCTCTCTCTTCATGCACAGAGGAAAGACCATGTGAGGACACAGTGAGAAGGCAACCTTCTACAAGCCAGGAAGAGAGACCTCATCAGAAACCAACTTTGATAGCACCTTGATCTTGGACTTCTAACCCCTAGAACTGTGAGAATGTAAATTTCTGTTGTTTAAGCTACCTAGTCTGGGGTATTTTGTTATGGCAGCCTGAGAAGACTAATACGTGGGTATCAAAAGAGTTAAATACTGTAGGTCTCCCAAGAAAACAAAGAAAGATTGTTTTAAGATAAAATCACTTAAAAACCCTATATAAATAAGAGACATTTCTGGAGGCTCTTGAGGAGGAAGTAAGGAAGAGCCAGCGTTCTGTTGACCACAGAGTAGGTAACCGTTTGCATTCGATTGTTTTAATGCCAGTGTGAGCCTCACAGGTGCAGACCCACTGGAGCATCGCTTTCTATTTTGACTCACTCTTGAAATCTGAATCACACATGTGTCAGCTGTCTTCTCCAGACTTTGGGCACGATGAGGGAAATCACCTCATCTCTGCAGGGCCCCAGTGAGTGGCCCTCTGACACAGGGGGGGAAGGAAACGCAGAGGGGAAGGAAAGCCGTGTGAGTTCTGGGGACACCCATGGGTCCAGGCTTTCCAAGACCTGGGGGTGACTTTATGGTATCCTTTTATTTTTAAAAGAACTTTAAATTTTATTTTTCAATTAGTTTACAATCAATATTATTTTGTTTTAGTTTCAGGTGATGGTGTCCTCTTTTAATGAAGCCCAGTTAAGGACGGAAGCAGCCTTTTTACTGTTAGTTTTTTAAAATGTCATCATTCATCTCATGAATATAAAAACATGTCCTTATTACTGAACATTCTGACAAATCCTCAAAGAAGCAGCTACTTAGAGATATCCTGTACACAACTAGAGCCTGAAGTAAATTCTAAACTTACCGCATGACTTCCTAAAGCATACATTTACAGATATTTACACGTGTTTAAAAATATCCATGAAAGAACTCTCCTTTTCTTCAGTACTTTAAAAACTTATATAGCAGGCCTGCAGGAAAGGAAAGACACTCCCCACATCCCCTACTTCCTTCATAGTTGCACAAGATTTGACTAGATGATGAGAATTTCCTTCTCTATCTAGGGATGCACAGGATCAGACACTTGGAAAACATCTATTTATGCTGAAAATAACACCAGTAATTCCCAGAGATGGAAAGGAAAAGGCATCTGTAGGTTTCAACGATCCAGGTAAATTTAAGTATGAAAAAAAAAGTTTTAAACTTTAATAAGAAGGCACCAGCCTGGCTGGGCGTGGCTCAGCAGTTGAGCATCGACCTAGGATCCAGGTGATCAGGGTTTGATTCCCGGTCAGGGCACATGCCTGGGTTGCGGGCTCGATCCCGTCGGGGGCTTGTAGGAGGCAGCTGATCAATGACTCTCTCATCATTGATGTTTCTCTCTCTCTCCCCCTTCCTCTCTCTGAAATCAATAAAGATATATTAAAAAAAAAAAAAAAAAGGCACCAGAAGAAACATCCTCCCTTTATTGCTGTTAGGGTTGATTTTCATTTAAAAAGTGAGGCTGTCAGTACAAGTTGGTCCAGCCCAAGTTAAGAACTTTAGCATCTTAGACAGGAGGGTAGGGAGCCCTGACCTGGACAGAAGGACCAGGACGCCTGGGGCAGTGCTGGCGCTTTTAGGGAGAAAACCCATGAGGCCACAGAACCTGTGAAATCACACATGCAGCCATACTGTAGAGTTTTATTTTCCCGGTATTATGCTGCATACTTCATCTGGTCTTCCTTCCCTTCTAGCCACTGAACTGTTCAAATAACCCTTTTATTATTAGATAAATGTAATAATGTACGCTGTAAGCAACTGGGAAACATGGACAAGCAAAATAAAATCCAGCACATTCCCACCATTCATGGGTTATCACTGTTAACACTTTAGCACAGTCCTTACGGGTCTTCACACACACACACACACACACACACACACACACACACACACACACTCACTCACAGTTGTATTTTTTTTTTAATCAAACAGAGATCATACTGGGCATATTATTCCTCAGTTTGCCTTTTCCTATCATCTCCACCTTTCTGTTTCAGGAAAATTTCATCTAATACCCAGACCACATTTGAATTTCTCCAGTCCCCCAAAGACCTTTATAACTGTTTTGTTTAAACCAGTAACCACCCGAGGACCATACACTGCATCTGGATTTTAAATCCCTTATATCTTGTTTAATTTAGCCTAGTCCCATTTATATGACACTGACTTATTAAAGAAATCAGGCCAGTTGTCCTGCAGAACGTCCCACCCTGTGGATTTATCCTATTGCTTCCTCATGGTGTTGTTGAGCTTGTTTCTCTAATCCTTGATTTTCTTCTAACTGGAAGTTATAACAAAAGGCTTTATAAGGTCAAGTTATACACTGAATACATCACTGGGGATTTTGTGTATTTTATGAATATTCACATCAGAAGATATCTAACACTTGGTTGACCCCCCAGGAGTGATGCTCAGACTGACCTCTGCCTGGGTTAGTGTGAAGAGAGAGTGTGTGTGTGGTGTTACTTTGTGTCTCTGTGTGTTGCTTTGCTATCCACTGATGCCTATCATACATTCATTGTAATGGTTTTAACTCTAAGTGATTGTCTTTGTCTGAATTTATTCCTGACATTTCAAAATATGTGGCACCAGGTTAAAAATAACCTTGAGGCAAAGACACTGTCCTCTAAAAATTTAGCATATCCTGTAGGTTCTTTTATCCACCTGTGCTAAGTAAGGGTTCATGCTCACAGTATCACTTGGGAGGTACACTCCTTAAAAGGTAATTTAGAGAGTACCTCTACATGTATCGTCAGTCTGATAAACTGTTAGAGATTATTTCCTAAATAAATGAAGATAAACTTAAAGCCAGCAATCCAGAGTAAACCCTGTTCCTCACAGAAGAACCAGCAACAGGAGTGTAAGCGTTGGAGCTCCATCTCAGCCCAGCCCTCTTTTCTCTTCTCTTTCCTTAGAGGAATCAGCAGTTCCTAGTGGTGTCGGCCATCGCCTGTGTGCTGGTGTGGCTCACATGTCTCTTCAGTTCTGCACTCTCAGTGCCTTGGGGACATATAAAGCACTACAGATACAGATCAAGGCTCGATGGCCTGTCTCCCCACATAGGCGTTCTCACACCCAATTTTCAGGGTCTCTGAAAGGCACCATCATTCTCACATTCTTCACCTAAACACAGACCTTCCTCGGCTCATGCTAGGATCAGGGTGTGTCTCCTGGCTGGGCCCTCTGTCTGGAGTGGTCTGTTGTTCCATCTGCCAAGCATTCCATTGCTAGCCAAATATTCTTTAAATTGTTTCTCAGCATGCCACTTCACAATGTTTCAGTGGATTCCTATTGTTTCCTTGATCAACGCTGGCTTCTTTTGTCTAAATTTTATTCTTTCACTGGAAGGCTCCAGGTAATCTGACCATATTTTGAATTAATTTCCCAAATTACCATTTATTCTAATCAAAGCTGGCCCCTCAAAGCCCTCTGAATGCTTCATTTTTGGGCTTATCATACCAGTGTCCTCTCCTGTAGGATCTCTCCCCACTCATTCCCTAAGAAAGTCTTATCAGTTGCCTTTTAGATGGTCTCACCTTTATGGAGGAGATGAAAGGAAAACCCTGTCCTCTCCCCCATCTGAACCCCTGCAGCACAAACAACAGCCAACGCCATTTGACATCTGCAACGGATGCTCCTGAATCGTTCACCTTTGATTTCTATAACTTTGTCTTGATTCTTTTACTATATTGTCAGCTCCTGGAAAGAAATGGCCTGCTATATATTTCTAATTATTACTCCAAAGAAGTCATCTATGAAGGGGTCATGTGTTACATTCCTCTGACTCTACAAAGTGCTGTACTTAAGACTTCTTGGCCTTTTGAGTTTCAAACACACGTACACAAAATAACAACTTCTTTGAAGGTAATTCTATATTTTTTGCACCATACTACAGTGTCTAGTATCTTACACTGTTATAAAAATGTCCTCTAATATAGCTTAAAGCCTTCACAGGCAGCTGGGATACTATTTCTTGTGTTAGTGAAGGAGGACACCTGGTCAACATCCCTTATAACAGCCTCAAGCAGGAGGCATGGAGAGAGAGAGTTTGTTAAACAGAACTTCGGAAGGTCATCGCATTTCTCTACATAGATTTAACTCACCCCCCACCAAACGCCCCAGATCTACAAAAGGTATGTTTCAAATATCTTCTCTTAGAATCCTGTTCGCTTCCCCAAACCACGAAGGTCTTATCCAGAATCTTGGTGTTCCATATTTTTCATCTTCCCATTTTCCTATTTGTAAGGCACAAGTCAATGCCTAGGCTCCCACAGCTCCATTTGGCAGGAAGAATATTCACACATAGTCCAAGGTGTTCACTGGAAAGGAAGAAAATGTCTCTCCTGGTACTATGGTACCCAGCTTTACATGGCAAGACCCTTGAGGGTCCTATTTTTTAGCAGACATTTTCCTGGACTTTTAGTAACTGTCTTGTTTTCCCCACCCTTCTCTTTTTGTAACTAATAAAACAAGAAAACTAGATGAGTTGAGAAGCCACCGCTCTCCCAGAGCTGCTCTGCTCACTCTGGTTGCTGGTGCCGCCCTCCACAAATATCATCTATATAACACTCCTAGGAAAATAATGTCATTAGTTTTTGCATATAAAGAATTAAAAAATAAAGAAATCAATAGAATGAAAATGAAGACTTAGATATAAAGAATCAGGAAAAAGTGAGTAGCAATGACATTGAATACTACCCTTTAAAAAGCAGAAGATAAAATGAAAGAGTTGTTACTTCAACAAGCTGGAGGCCTGTAAATGTGGCCTTCTGTATCCTTCCTTTGATTTTCTTCTAAACGCAGGAATCTTTTGTTGGCTAAATCCCAGCTTTTTTTTTTTTTTTCACCCCCGGGCCAACTTTTGGCTTGCTTGGAAACAGCTGCCAGTATTTCTCTTTGCTGCCAGTCAGTCAAAAAATGTGCTCACGTTGGAGGCCTGGCTCCATCCCACCCAGGGCGCTGAATGCATTAACTTTTTCACACACGGCCTCTTTGCCAGGCTGCACACAGAAGTCCACCTCAACAGCAAAGCTCACTGAAACCAGTTAGCCCGGAGTTGGTGTCAATGCCAGTTAAAAAGACTGTCAACATATTTTAGGAGTCTATGGCAAAGTGATATATTTAACTATATGCATCTAATTAATAGAAAAAAAAGAACACTTCTGAAATATTAGGAAACCAAAAGTGCCATTATTTAATTGCTCCACTCCTAAAAGCAAAAACAACCCAACCCTTTATCTAGCCTGTGCTTTGATTAAGAACCAAAACAAACAAGAATATCAACATAAAGTTATTAACTGATTAGTGCCAATGATTTTATTTTACTTTCTTTGTGCTTCTAAGAACAGGCTTTTCTACCGACAAGTATGCACCACTCCAATGTCTGGATGTAATCCATTTTATTAAGAAATTCCTGAATCAATTTCCTGGTTTACAGCTTGTCCAACCAAGATTCCAGGTGTTCTCACCATAAGAAGGGTCTCTTTCAAAAGCAGTCTGCTTGTATAACTGAACATCCACAAGAAATGTCATGGACACCCCAACAATGGAGTTGAAATCTGAAGCAGTTTGGTGACATTCCAAGTTTTTAATGGAATGTGAATCCATTAAGATTATTAGGTAACTTTACTGATATCCTCAAATTTGTGCCAAGTGCTAAAGCTGCCAAAGAAAAGACAGAATAAAAACCAACTCTTGGATTCCAATCTGAGTATTTTGGTGTGGAAATCGTATTTTCTTGTAAGTCATTTAAAAAACACACCATGCTTTCACTGTTTAATTGCAATCTCAGTTTTCAGGAAGCAAAGAGAAGTGAGATACATAATCGATGTTTCTCTTCCGTTCGGCTTTCAGCCTAAATGGTCCTGCACTTTTATTGGCAAAGTAGGGCAGGTAATGACAGTGAACAAGAAAGCTATTCTAAGTACTGGCTCAAGTGAAGTACCACTACATCACGAGTGACTCAACCATCTACTCAAGAGTGATTACTCTGCAACCATGAAGCCATGCTAATTGGACAATGGCTTGCTGCCAGCTCGTGTTGGCTTGGCCTACAATACCCTTGGCTGACAGCCATTATGTCTCTCTATCACACCTTTTTTTTTTTTTTTTTGTAATCTGGATGGGAAGTGGAAATAATTTTTGAAAACCCTCCCAAGTGCTATTTAACTTCTTATCATGAATTGAAAGTTTAATGAAGTACCCTGTTAAAGGCCTAGGTTCTGTGATTAAATATGACAAAATAATAGTTATGATTACTGATCAAGTGAGGAACTTTACAGCTCTGAACTTTGTCTTTAAAGTTACTTTTAATTTTACTTAAGAAACAGTTAGGAGACTCCATAATAGGGGAAAGGGAGAAATGTAAGGGGATTTAATTCATATACAGAGAAGAGGCTTAGAATGAATAGATAGACACACTGGAAATGAAAGTTTAATGCAAACAAACTGGCTGTCAAAGGCTTTGTGACAGATCCACTTAAAATGCTGATTACTGTGGTCAGCTTATATTATATAGGGATAAATAGCGATAGTGAAAGGAACCCTTAAAAATGGCTTTGAAATCAGGTCACTTAAAATAGTTTTTAGATATGTCTTAGTTTTTGTCTATTCAACTCCTTCTAACTATGCCCAAACAGGAACATTTCTACATAAGTTTCTTGAAATAGGATTTACTGGCCTCAGGATTTAAACGCTCTAAGAGGTTTGGAAACAGCTTATGCATTTCAGTTTTAAAATTAGCTATTGCTGTGGCTATTTTCACACCAGATTTCCCTCCCTCTGTATCAGCACCACCGAGCAGCCTTTGGAGATGGAATCGCAACAGTCTCCTCTCCTTGTGGCTCTGCTTTATTGCAGCCCCGTGTGAGACTAAGGCGCAGATTTCAGGGCTGGAAGTCACCTCTGTGTTACTATAAATAAATACTGCCTTTAGGCATTTCAAAATTATCAGCATGATTCTAGAACTTGAAAACTTTTTACTTGCCAGCAAGTAGTTACCTGGAATATTCTGACTTATTATTTATTTGCTTTTTTTTTTTAATCTGCTGCCAAGTCTCACTAATGCAACTTGGAAAATTGCACCACAGCTTTTAATGAGGATTCTGAGGTAAGAGTCATTTCATCAGACAAGACTGTGCTTTCCTTTTATGGGAATAATAACACCTACTGTTTATATAGCACCATCCTTCCAAGAAGTTTAACATATCCCATTTCGTTATTCTGAACAGCAGCCCTGCCAGCCAAGCTGGTAACTGGTATTGTATTCCCTTGCATACTCCTACTGAAATTGAGGTCATTAAATGTAAAATAATTTTTTCAAAATCCTAAAACCTTCTGAAATGGTTAGAGAGCAAGGATCTGCATCTTCTACAACCTGCCTCGGTTCTAGGTCATCAAATGGTGGTTCTACGGTTCTTTAACTGTCATCTCCTGTGAACTCTTATATGACCGTTTCTGAAAAGTCAGGGAATATTCACAAAGATAAGAGACGTGAGCTCACTTTTCTTCTGAAGTTGCGTGGTTCTCTCCTTTCCTGACCAGTGTGCCTCCCATTCTCCATGGTTTCTCCCTACCTCTCAATCCAACATCTCTCTTCTCTTTCTGACCAGCAGGACTTCTTCTCTCCCTCCAGTAGGGATCTAGAAAAGTTCAGGGTATAGCATAGGTTTATAAACCTATACATAGCATGGGATAGGACTTCAGAGTTCATTAACCCCAAGTCCATCATTTTCAGATCGGTCTGTGCCTTGCTAAGTTGAGTCTGTCCACTTGGTTAGTAGATCTTGTCCTCTCTCAAGTACTCAAGGGCATTCATTTAGCAACGGGCTTTCTGTCCCCTGCATCAGCAAGTTTTCTATCTCTTTTGGAACTTTCCCATCAACCCAAGTATTAGTCAGCATGGGCTAGGCTCTGCTGTGGTGACATATAAACACAAATCTTAATGGCTTACCATAAAAATTTATTTCTCATTCATGTCAGAGTATAATTTGAGTCAGATGGCTCTCCTCCAAAAGTGACTCAGGGATCTGGGCTGCCTGAGTTTGGCACATAAACCACTTTCTCTTCATCTCTTAGCACAAAATACACTTACTAATTATAAATTAGTAACTCTACCTTGGAGTTTTTTTGACACCAGTTAAATGAACAGAAAAGAACATGAATAACTCATGCCTACTTTTAAAAAAAACACCTTATTGATTTCAGAGAGAGGAAGGGAAAGGGAGAGAGATAGATAGAAACATCGATGGTAGGAGAGTCATTGACTGGCTGCCTCCTGCATGCCCCCCACTGAGGATTGAGCCCACACCCTGAGCACGTGCCCTGACCAGGAATCGAACTGAGATCTCTTGGATCCTAGGTCGATGCTCAACCACTGAGCCACACCAGCCAGGCTCCCTGACTTCTTAATTCTGAAAAGCCCAAGACTCAATCCTGGAACCTCTGTCTTTTTTTCTCCTATCTATACTTATTCCCTTGGTGACTATATCCTGTCTTATGGCTTTCAATATCCCCAGTACTCTGGTATTGAAACTTCTATTGATTTCTCCCTTGGATTCCAGTCATGTATCCTCCTGTGTACTAGACATCTCTACTTAGATTTAACAGGCATCTCAAACTTAGTATGTACAAAACAGAACTCCTAATTCCACCCCCCACCTCCTCAAACCTACCAGTCTTTACCAATCTTAGTTAACAGCCACTCCGCTCTTCCAACAGCTCAGGCCCCAAACTTTAAAGTTATCCTTAACTATGCTCTTTCTCTTCCAGCGTATGTCCAACCTAGAAGAAAGTCCCCTAATCTCTACTTTCAAAACATCACCAGAATCTGACACTGATCACCACCCTACTGCTATCATCCTGGTCTAGGCTATCATGCCATGCCTGGGTTGTTGACATATTAAGTGTTTTCCCTACTTCTGCCCTTGCCCTCTTCAATCTATTTTCTTTTTTTAAAAATATATCTTTATTGATTTCAGAGAGAGGAAAGAAAAGGGAGGGAGATAGAAACATCAATGATGAGAGAGTCATTGATTGGCTGCCTCCTGCACGCCCCCGACTGGGGATCGAACCCACAACCTGGGCACGTGCCCTGACTGGGAAGCGAACCCCGATCGCTTGGATCCTACGTCGACGCTTAACCGCTGAGCCATGCCTGGCCGGGCTCCATCTATTTTCACTCAGCAGTCAAAGTGATCTTCTCCTGTGAAACCCTCCAATGGCCTCTCAGCTCATTCCAAGGAAAGGTAATGTGTTCAAAAGGTGCACAGCCTGGCCCTGTTACCTCTGGTCTGCTCCCTCCCAGTCTTCCCCATGCTCATTCTGCTCCTGTGTGCCAAATGTGCCAAGCCCATGTCAGCCTCTGGACCTTTTCCCTGCTTTTCCTTCTGCCTCAACCATTCGTTCCCCAGATGTCAGCATAGCTGGCTCCCTCATCTCCTTCAGTTCTCTACTCAAAAGTCATCCCCCAAACAGGCCTCTTGACCACCATGTTTAAAGTTGCAATATCTGTACCCTAAAGTTCCTTAACTCCCTTCTCTGTTTTATTTTCCTTGATGGCATCCAACAAAGTACATCTTATATTTATTTATTTTCTGTCTCTCTACCTCCTCTCCCATTGGAAAGTAAGCTCTGTTTTGTTTACTGGATTCACCCAACACTTAAGAACACTACCTGGTACACAGCAGGATCTTGATAAATATTTGCTGAATGAATGAGTAAAGGAGTGAGGGAACAGAAGCCCAAAAAGGCTGACTGGCTTGCTCAAGGCCTTACATGCAGTTTGTGCCAAGGTCCAGGCTGTGGTTTTCCGAGTCACTCATTACTAATGTTCCTTAGATCTCAAAATTTGCCTGCTACTCCCTGTAGAGTTTTGTCTAGGTGGTGAATGGGTGAGGGCAAGGGGCTGGCTCTGTGCTCTGGGCTGGGTGTGTGTTTTGTTCTTCCTATCTTGGTCATGGCACTTCCCAAAGACCTCACCCATTGTTTCCCACCAAGCCTCACCTCCCACGGCTAAACCCAGGCTCACAATACTGTTGGCATCCTGTGCTGTAGCGTTAAGTAGTATTTCATACTGAAAAGACTGTTCAAAGACAATCACGACTGTCTTATTACTTCTTTAAAAGACTGGACCTAAGCCATCCCAGAGACATTAACAGCTTTCATATCCTCTAAAAACTTCCAGACAAGAAGATTCCATAATTTCCTCTACACTTGGCAGTGCTACTGCAGGAACATTCTTTATTGCACCCTGTGGTTAAGACTTAACAACAAATGCCTTTTCTTCAGAATCCTTCTGGGTCAGTTGTCCTTTTGGTTTAGCACTGAAAAAAACAAGATCTGCCCTAAAATGTTGAGGGGAGGGAGGGAAGGAGGAACGGAGGGAGGGTAAAGGAAAGGGGGTGGGGGGAGAAAGTGAAAAATAGACAGCAAAGGACAGAGCTAGAAAGAGAGTGAGCACAAGTCTGAAATATATTCGTACCTAAGGAAGCATAAGGTCCACCTGAAGGGGCCATACTTACCCCTACTCTATAGCTATTCTCTGCAAGAACCCTTCCCGTTCTCTAGAGGGTAAAAGGACATGGGAAACAAGCCAAAGAAAGGTGGTGGAGCCTTGGCAATAACCTCTTCTCCCCCCACCCTAGACAAAATTTATTTTGACAAAAATTATGTATATTTAAGGTATAGGATGATGTTTTGATATATGTATAGACTGTGAAACGATTACCACAATCAAACTACAGGTAATTAACATCTCAATCACCTCCCATAGTTTTTTTTTTGTGTGTGTTTTTATGGCGAGAACCATTGAGATCTACTCTCGTAGCAAATTTCAAGTATTAACTATAGTCACAATGCTGTACATCAGGCTTCCAGAACTTATTCATCTTATAACTGAAAACTATCTCCCCTTTTGCCCTACCCCCACCCCCAGCCTTTGGTACCAACCATTGTACTCTCTCTGTTAGCTGAGTTTGACTTCTTTTTAGATGCCACATATAAGTAAGATTCTGCAATATTTGTCTTTCCGTGTCTGGCTTTTTTTCTCTTAGCATAATGTCCTCTAGGTTTACCCATGTTGCTGGAAACAGCAGAATTTCCTGCTTCTTTAAGACTGAATAATATTCCGCTGCATGTATGTGTATGTATGTGTGTGTGTGTGTGTGTGTGTGTGTGTGTATATATATATATCGCATTTTCTCTATCCAGTCATGTCAATAGACATTTAGGTTGTTTCCACATCTAGGCTATTATGAATAATGCTGT